>NC_068916.1:56739558-57364558 GCF_023091745.1 Budorcas taxicolor
CAACCTAGATCACAACCTCTGTGACTTTGGGAAAGTTATAGCATCCGCCTTGAAGGGTGGTTGGCAGGAAAAGGAGATAGTCTGTTCAAAGGCTTTGCACTGCTCTGGGACATAAATGTTACATTACTGGTCCTTGTGCAAGCATGTGTGTGCCAGTGTGTGAAGGTGCCGATGTGGGTATGTAAGAGAGAGAGAGGATGTCCAAGAACAGGAGAGGGGAGCAGGTAGAGTTCCCACAGGAGTGGCCCTCTCTGCAGGGTGGAAGGACAGGGGCCGCTCACAGAGGAGGCAGATCAGCTTTACCAAGCGGCGACAGCAAAGGGTCTCAAATGGCAAGGGGCTTCCTGATAAGCACAAAATCTAAACTGGAAATTAATTGAAGGAGACAGGTAACAGAGTAAGGTGTGGTAGTGTTGAAGCTCAAAACACCCTCCATAAAAGGGAGAGGGGGAAAAAAAAAAGAAACTGATCTCTGAAACTGACACAGATCCAAACTAGGACTCTGCACCTGGGGGGAGATATGACTTCATCTGCTCCATCCCTAAGATCTCCCCTGTTTCGAACGTCAAGCATGCTTGCTTTTTCAGAACTGACACGGAAGAACTTTCTAAAACAAACAAATCACCACAATCTGTTTGCTTTCTGCCTGATAAGGAATTGTCAGTCTTATGTCTGAGAGAGAAGACACGCTCTCTAGTCCCAGCGCTGCCCCTAGCTTACTGGGCAACTTCAAGGAATCTCCCAACTTCAGGAATCTCTCAGCTGCCTCATCTGCCAAAGAGTTTGATCGGTCACTTTCGTCATTATCTCTTGACTTTCTGCTGTCTTAGATGAGGTCCAGCTCACCTCAACCATCTCTCCTCCTCTTAAAGCTGTATCACCACAGGACATGGTAGTGAAGGCCACAGATCACCTGCCTCTTGCTCACCGTGTCTCTTGGGATGACTTATTTAATGTCTCAGGTCTCTGTTCCCTTCTTCATAAAATGAGGGTAAGAGGCCAGTGTATCATTGGGCTGATAGAAGGATTATATGAGTTCATGACGATAAAATATTTACAACAGTACTTGGCACAGATAAGGGCTACACTACTCTGTTGTTAGGTATTAATGATGATTATTATTATTTACTTTATTGGATAACTTTGTAGTGTAGTGTTAAAGTGTTAAATGAAATATACTATTGATAAATCAAGAAATAGAAGTATAAGCATTATTTGGGGCTATAAAAGGCTCCAGTGAGTAGGATAAGGGAAGCTGGAATATCACTTTTTCTTTTTACCTTTTTAAATTTATTATTATTATTTGGACCATGCTACATAGCTTGGTGACTTGTGGGATTTTAGCTTCCCAACCAGGGGCCAAACCCAGCCCTTGGCAGAGAAAGTTCAGAATTCCAACCACTAGACCACCAGGTAATTTCTACTTTCCTTTTTTTTAAAGCCCTCCTGTCCTTTGATTTTTCAAGGATGTGTCTGGACTACCACAACACTGTTGTTTTGTTTCGTTTTTTTAATTTCATAAGTTTGAGCAAATAGATCGCTCAAGTCCGTCTCAAATCTCACAGTTCAAGGACTGGCTGATTTTATAGAGCAGTACTTTTTAGGTGACCAGTTTATCTTTGTGTTCACAGCTACCTTAATACGCTTGAACTTTTCAGGAAATCCTCATAAAGGTTTGAAATAAACACAATCACCTTGGCATGTTCATAACTTGAGTGTGTTTCAATTTCCGGGAAAGGACAGAAAATGAGGAAGGGGAAGTATAAACTTTGTAAATACTTAACCTTAGAGGAAATTGACTTGTATTTTACCCGCTTGTAATCTTTTCCCTGAAATCGACTCCCACAAAGGAGGGAACGATTGGTAGCGGACTGTGAGAGCGCAAAGGGCAGAACGGCGGTGAAAGCGTTAACCGGGCTGGGTAAGGCGATCCTTGAAATGAGTTAAGACTCGAGTTAAAGTTTTCAAAGCGGCAGCAGCAGCTCCAGGGGAAACGGAAGCCGGTGGAGGGAGCCTGGCGGAGCATCGAGGACAGTGCTGAGCTGAACTCAGACCCGGGTGGCAAGCTCAAGGTTAGTGGCCCCCACCCCGCACACCTCCGCGTGCTGACATCTTTGGAGCTGTCTCAGAAGGCCGGGCGCCTTCTCCCAGCCTGGCTTGTCCTGTCTGCCTGTCTCCACCAGTGGGGCCACTGGCTCGTGCCAACCCTCCCGCTAGCGTTCCCCTAAGCCCTGGAGCTGAGAGGGACCGGGACCTGTTCCCAAGCCACTTTCCTTAAGAGGGGGACTTCTAAGACACCCACAAGGAAACTGTTTCTGGAACAAGGATAATTTTCAGAATACACACACGCACGCGCGCGCGCGCACACACACACACACACACACACACACACACACACACACCCCTGTATTGGCTGCCCCATCTTGGTTCTTGCAGGCTGTGACCACAATCCCAAATTCCTATCTGCTTCAGTTGAAACAGAACAGTTGTCAAAGTAACAAAACAGGCTGTGCAACTTTATCTATGGGAGGGATAGTGTCTCTGAGGCTAAGATAATCAAGGTAAGAAGGCGGGAAAAAAAGAGGAACGAAAAGAAAGAAAAAACTTTCAAGCTCCACAGCCTGGAGTTGAGGCAAAACAATTTTTGAAAATTAGGTTCTCGTAGAAATTGTACATTGCTAGAACAAAATAAAGGGGGAAGATGTACTGTGAAGGACAGAATTCTACAACTACGGGAGATTCCCATACACTTATGTAAACAGCTTGTTATCAGTGTGATGCAGATAACAGATACACTTAAAGAAGAGAAAGAGAGAAAATAGCTTCAGGGAAATTACATCCTGAGGGGCCTTTCATTTGAGATCCAGACGGAGTGCTGGAAAGCTTCCTCCTTGGAGCCCCGGGTCAGTTCTGTCTCCCTTCTGTCGCCTTGCTCACGGAGAGGCAATGAGTAAGTTAGTCCGGCAAGCAGTCAGAAGCTGTATTAGCTGCTCCCTCGCGTCCTCCAGCAGGCAGGAGTCGAGGTCTCTACCTGCTAGCACTGAATCAGAATGAGTCATCTGAAACTTGGGTGCGGAAACAAAAGTCCCTGCGAACCGCCTTATGAGGCTCTGCCTCCTGTAGGTGGGATATACCTCTGAAGGCAATCACAATTTTTTCCGTCTTCCTTTCTCCTTCAGACAAGCGGGCATCCTGACGCTCTCAAGAAGCCCCGTCTCTGCCCCACTGGCTCAGCTGACCAGACCATGTGGACTCTGCCCCTCCAGGTCAGGACTGGAGTTTTAAAATAAAATGGATGACGTGACGTTACTTGATCTTCTGGAGTGTCCCGTGTGCCTTGAAAAGCTCGATGTCACCGCCAAAGTTCTCCCTTGCCAGCACACCTTCTGCAAGCCATGTCTCCAGAGGATTTTCAAGGCCCACAAGGAGCTGAGGTGCCCCGAGTGCAGGACCCTGGTGTTCTGCAGCATCGAGGCGCTGCCAGCCAACCTGCTGCTCGTGCGCCTCCTGGACGGCGTGCGGGCCGGACAGGGCTCGGGGAGAGGGGGGTCCTTCCGCCGGCCTGGCGTGCTGACCCCGCAGGACGGCAGGAGGAGCAGGACTCACCCCAGAGGTCCGCAGTGCAGTCCTTTCCGGCTGGTGCCTAACGTCAGAATCCACATGGATGGGGTAAGAAAGATCTCATCTGTTCCTTCGTGTTTCCTTGGAGGTTGGGTTTGTGCGCGCCAGCAGCTGGGGCTTCTCTTCTTTTAGCTCTGTTTCAAAGAGCCGCTGCCGAGGATTCCCTGAGGATAAGTTTCTGTGGGTGGTGATTGTCGTACTGAGACTCAGTGGAACCCTGAGCCTATCCAGTCCAATCAGGAACTCTTAAAATTCTTAAAGCTACCCAGGTCCTCCCTGCTTCTGGTCCAGAAGGTGGTAGAACATGGAAAGCCTTCTTGACTGTTTATTTATTTATGTGTTTATTTTTTACTGCACTGGGTCTTTCTTGTGGTGTGCAGGCTTCTCATTGCAGTGGCTGCTCTTGTTTGGAAGCACGGGCTTAGAGCCTGCGTCAGTAGTTGTGGTACACAGCCTAGTTACTACTGCCATGTGGGATCTTCCAGGACCAGGGATCCAACCCGTATTCCCTGAATTGGCAAGCGGATTCTGAACCACTGGACCACCTGGGAAGTCCTTTGATTATATTCTTGGTCTTTCATTTCTGCTGTTCTGAGGCCAAACCAGGGCATGGGAAATGCACAGAGGATGAGAAAAAGAAAAACAAATCCAACAGCTTGTCACTTTTGCAATCTCAGATAAGTTACTAAATGTCAGGTTTTGTTTGCATTTTACCCAAATCCATCTTTCCACTCCCAGTCATAAAGTGCCATGATGACAATGCTCGTTCACAATCACTCAAAGTTATCAAGACACTGGACGCACAAAGTTCGATCAGGAAGGAAGCATCTATGTGGGTGGAGTGATTGACAGGAAAGGCTGGGCTGTGAAGTACAACCGACATGTACAGGAGCCCCGAAGATGTGTCTTACTTTACAAAACGAATAAACCATACAGAAAATGCACATCAGAGCCTCTAGGTGAGCCACAGGAGATCACCCAGTAATGCATTTTGTGTTTGGACAACGTGAATCATCCTGTCCAGCCTTGTGGGCACATCCTCGGGACTTTATATGACCTGCCTGTGAGCCTCATTCTGGGAAGCTGGGGAAGGGGATAACTCAAGAGAAGATCATGGTCCTGTGGCTCCAGGAGGATTATTGGCTGTCATCCCCAGAGTCAGTGTGTCCAAGTGGGCATGGCACACCATGGGTGGGTGGTTGGCATACTCAGAAATTCTGTGAACTGCCACATAAAGCAAGCTTTAACCCTGGCAGTTAACCACGACTTTAACCATGACTCCCTGCTGTGAAGAGTAGCAGAGGGTGGGAGGGTCTTCCCCGGACTCCTTCCCAACGAAGGACAATAGGCTCGGGAGTGCATTCAGGACAAGTTTCCAAAATATTCTTCTCAACAGCCTATTACTCCTTGGGCTCCCTGCACCCTTAAGCCACCCATGCAGCAGGGTAGTGTGGAAACTTTCCAAAAGGAGAGCAGGAAGAAACCGGGCTTCAGGGAGATTTCTTCACAGCAGACTTTTTGTTGCCATTGTGTGAGAGCACATTCCACAAAAGGGCTTGGTGCCCTCCTTTAAGGCTCCTTGTTAGCCCTGGGTCTAGTCAACAATCAGAATCCACAGGCTTGGAAGAGGAGGGGTAGGGGCTCCAGCTTTCTCAGGCAGGCTGTGTTTACAGAGCATCAGGCTGAACCTCGGGTCAGCAGATCTCCCTTTGAATTCCTGAGACCCAGCAACCTCTCTCCTCCCTCACCCTGCAAAGTCCGACTTGCCTCCCTGCAGGGCGGAGTATCATCCATCACTCAGAGAGTGCTGGGAGACTGGGAGGAGGCAAGTCCCCTATGATCTTCGCATATTTTTGTGCATGCTTTCTTCTTTTTGATGTGGCTATGTTGCTAAGAAAAGGTAGCAACAGATGGATCCACAGCTACCTACTTCTTGAATCACAGCAAATTCCCAGGTCCCTCCTGGCAATGGGGAGCTACAGGAACTAGAGCTCTTATTCTCTTATAGGAATAAGAGACAGCCAGTAAGAACCTGCATGTCCCTGGAAGTCTTTCACGAGGACCCATCACTTCAGACCAAGGGGCGGGTGACGGGGTTGTGCCCATCCTCTGAGCTGCACTGGACCGAGTCCTGCCATGAGGCTAAAACAAACCAAGCCGTTGAGGGCACCTGCTTTCCAGCAGCACCTGGTTTAGTGAAGATGCTCTGTGAGAGGGCAGAGCCAGGGGCCACTCCACACCCTCACCCATTTCCTCCCTTTCCTGAGCCCACCTTTCTCCATGTGGCTCATTTCATACCTTTTGACTCTCTCAGTGGGGATGTGAACAAACTATTCCTGGATGTAAATACAGCTCCAATTCTGCATCCTGTTTTACTCCCCCCAGATCTAGCTGACTCTCCTGAAGTGTTAAAGCAATGGTGCATCCCTGGGTTCAGATAATTGCAGATTATCTGAGAGTCTACACACTGTTCTGAGAGGTGGAGGTGTGGCCTTACATCCTCAGTCAAACCCTCATCAAGATACTTGCCCTCTTGGCCTCAGTTTACCCAACCCAGTCAACTCTTAATAATATTTGCTACCCTTCTCCCTCCAGGATAGTGTAAACATTATCTTTAAAACATACTCATATCACTTTAGAAAACCTATGCTGGGTAAATGCAAAGCATCATCATTATCATTCATTTAAACTGACCATATGACTGTGGGCAAGCCACTTCAGCTTGCTGGGTCTCAATTTAAAATTCTGTAAAATGGGAAAATGTATTATAAGAGTGGAGAGCCATGGTGAGGCTTAACTAATGAGTGTTTTCAAGGCACTTTGAGATCCTTAGATGAAAGGCATTTGGAAGATCGTTATCATAGTAAACATTATTATTGACTGTTTATTGTGCCCTGTCGTGCATGAGACATTCTACAAAACACAGCAGGAGTGATAGTCCTTGCAGGAGAGTGTAATAGGTGTTATTATTGAACTTGAGTCTACAAAGAGTCCAGGCCAGTGTAAAAATAAGTATAAAGTACTCTACTAATCGGGCATAAACAACCTGTTGTCATGGGGTACCATTTTGCAAAATACCTCTTCCAGAGGACTCAGTGTTAAGGTGACAGTCTCAAAGAGTTCATTTAATTTCCTGTTCAGGAGCTTTTTAAGTCCACAGTCTGTTCTGCTCACCTTGCCTCATCTAAAAAACAAGCTCATTGAGATCTTTCTGTTGGCTCAAAGGGGTCTGGTACTTTCTGTGCTAGCCAGTATGCCAGGGTGGAACCAAGAGCCACACTTCATCGTGCCAACCCAAGAGAGAAAAACAAAAATAGTCCATTGTGCCTACCTGTCTAAAACCCTCCCAAGCCAGTTGTGTAAAAAGAAAACTTGAGAAATGGCTGTAGGTTTCTACAGCATGCAATTATTTCAAGCCAATAGGTAAGATCAACAGACTCCTGGAGGACCCATGTCAGTGCTGATGTCACTGGTTCTTATTCCTTCCCGTATTGTGGCCGAGCCAAAGGAACTTTGCAAGTCTTCGAGAAGATTATAGGCTTCTGAATTGCTGATCGCTCTTCCTCCTTCCTCCACTACCCTTTAATAATATTTCTGATTTAGAACAGGGAGGAAAGCAGTGAAGCTAAAAACTTGCAAAGTTAGGCATTGAAAAAGCCACAATTCGGATTCTGATTCTGCCTCTCGATAGTTGCATACTTTGGATGAACCTCAGGACCAGCCTCCAATTCCCCTTCTGAAACCTGGAGATAATAGCAGTACCTACCTCTGAGGGTTGTTCAGTCAGTTCAGTCACTCAGTCGTGTCCAACTCTTTGCGACCCCATGAATCGCAGCACGCCAGGCCTCCCTGTCCATCAACAACTCCCGGACTTCACTCAGACTCACGTCCATCGAGTCAGTGATGCCATCCAGCCGTCTCATCCTCGGTCATCCCCTTCCCCTCCTGCCCCCAATCCCTGCCAGCATCAGAGTCTTTTCCAATGAGTCAACTCTTCACATGAGGTGGCAAACTACTGGAGCTTCAGCTTTAGCATCATTCCTTCCAAAGAAATCCCAGGGCTGATCTCCTTCAGAATGGACTGGTTGGATCTCCTTGCAGTCCAAGGGACTCTCAAGAGTCTTCTCTAACACCACAGTTCAAACGCATCAATTCTTCGGTGCTCAGCCTTCTTCACAGTCCAACTCTCACATCCATACATGACCACAGGAAAAACCATAGCCTTGACTAGACGGACCTTAGTCGGCAAAGTAACGTCTCTGCTTTTGAATATGCTATCTAGGTTGGTCATAATTTTTCTTCCAAGGAGGAAGCATCTTTTAATTTCATGGCTGCAGTCACCATATGCAGTGATTTTGGAGCCCAGAAAAATAAAGTCTGACACTGTTTCCACTGTTTCCCCATCTATTTCCCATGAAGTGATGGGACCGGATGCCATGATCTTCGTTTTCTGAATGTTGAGCTTTAAGCCAACTTTTTCACTCTCCACTTTCACTTTCATCAAGAGGCTTTTTAGCTCCTCTTCACTTTCTGCCATAAGGGTGGTGTCATCTGTGTATCTGAGGTGATTGATATTTCTCCCAGAAATCTCAATTCCAGCTTGTGTTTCTTCCAGTCCAGCGTTTCTCACGATGTACTCTGCATAGAAGTTAAATAAGCAGGGTGACAATATACAGCCTTGACGTACTCCTTTTCCTATTTGGAACCAGTCTGTTGTTCCATGTCCAGTTCTAACTGTTGCTTCCTGATCTGCATACAGATTTCTCAAGAGGCAGGTCAGGTGGTCTGATATTCCCATCTCTTTCAGAATTTTCCACAGTTTATTGTGATCCACACAATCAAAGGCTTTGGCTGAGGGTTTTTGGGGAGAAATAAATGAGACAATTCATGTCACTTAGCTTGCAGCACCATGACTGGTTCATATTATGTGCTCAATAAATTTTAGCTGGTATTGTTATTGTTATTAAAGCAACTCGAGACTTTCCACACTAAATTATGCACCATCTCCTGTTAATCAAGTGTCCCCCAGAGACGGTCTTTGGTACCCTGATTTTTGGTTGGTATGTGTGTCTCCAAAGGATGTGAGGCCATAATTCAGGTGTGTGATTCCTCCCAGCATGAGCTGGCTTGGTAGCTCATTTCCAAGACCCTTTAGGAGCTAGGAATGGATTCTAGGAGAAAACAATACTTGCCAGCTTCTCTTCTGCAAATGGCGAGCTCAGCAAAACACCATACACAGAGCAGCAACCTGGTCCAGCTTCCCAGCATTGCCAACGCCTCCTCAGCATCTGTCTTTCCTTTCCCCTGCATCTTTCTATCCCCAACACAAATGTCGCCGTCCTGGGTCTTGCAGGGCCAGACTCTCTCCCTTCTTTGTTAAACATCATGCCAACCACACACATTCCTATCTTGCTCACCCTACCTCAGCGAGAACACACCTGCCACCTCCAGCACACAGACCAGGTGGCTGTGTCCTAGAAACTTCTTCAGCTGGTGTGGCAAGCAGCTGAGATGGAAAAATGAGGTCAAAGGCACAGGGGGGAACTGAGGCTGGGGAGAAAACAAAGGGCATCCAGGCCCTTTCCTGGGTCTCAGCTGCTGTGTCCTACAGCAGTGCTGGGACACACATGGTCATCTCTGCTAAATTTGCAAGGCAGTTAAAACCATCCTAAGCCCCTGAAGATAGCAGGCAGATGGCACTGGGTCAGCGAGGCCTGGATGTGGCAAGTGGAGGAGCCAAGTTTGAGAAGTCAGGAGACCCAGATAGTTCTCCGGCTCCTCCCACATTTGCAAACCTTTTACAAAACCATATGGTTCCAAACTGACTTGACCCCCAACCTCTGTCAATATACCACCTTCTTAGTTACAGTCCTCCCCATTTCACTGATTACTGTTTAAGGACTGTGGTCAAACAGAGCTGAGTTTGTGCTAGTATTCAATTAGTTTTGAGTTGTGAGGCCTCAAGCAAATCACTTAACCTCTCTGATCCCCAGTTTCCATATTTGTGCAATGGTGATATTAACGGTGTACATATGTCATAAGGCTACAATGAGATGATGTATGTAAAATGCTTAGTATACTATGGTGAATGTTAAATAACAAAATGGTAACAATAAAGGACAAAGTTTGGAGCACTGGATTTGGAGCTCTTTGTACCCACACATAAACATACAGAGACCTCTGTTCAAAAATTAAGCGAAGGGGATAACAAAAGAAAAAGGGGTTCGTGAAAAGACAAAACTAGGGACTTCCCTGGCGGTCCGATCGTTAAGACTCCATGCTCCCAATGCAGGTGGCCTGGGTTCGATCCCTGGTTGGAGAACTAAGATCCCACATGCCAAGTGGTGTAGCCCAAAAGCAAAGGGACAAAACTACAGTGATGAAAAAGTGTGGTTTTCAGTGGTGACCAGGGGTTATGGGTTGGGAGAAGATTTATAAAGGATAGCGTGAGGGAGTTTTATGGGATGAAGGGACTATCCTGTATCCTGTTTGTGGTGACAGTTAAATGAATCTATATATGTGTTAACATTCATATGAATATATGCCAGGAGGGGAAAAAGTCAATTTTACTGTATGCCAATGTTTAAAATAATATTTTTAAAAATGAAAGGAAGCTCTTGTACATTTCTTTGAGTCTCTACATGATTTTCACCTGGCCTGCTCTGATGTCCCTTCGTGTCTGTGTATATTGGGTCAGTGCTATTGTGGAGAAGGATTTTGCCATCATTTAAGCAATCAGGGTAATTCCTGTGGGTGGGCTTCTCTCTGTTCTAGCAAACTATTCTATTAACTGCTTCAGTTTTCTCATCAGTTAGAGGTATCCGGCCAGTAGACAAACAGCAGTGCATCCCCTGGTGGAGATGGCCCAAGCAGATGGCTGGGGCGGAAGGTTCTCCTTACTCAACCTCAATTATCCATCATGTGCAGTGGGGCGTGTCACCTAAGGGATTAGGCAGTGCATACTTTGTGTTGTTTCGATGCCTCTTAGGAAAGGTTGTCTGCCCACGTGTCCCTTCATACTATGAAGACAGTATGGAACAAGGGAAAGTGCTTGTTCAGCCCTTGACACGCAAACAGCATCCCCATCTATCTCATTCCAGATGCCACTGCATAGCTTTTGGCTGAGCAGGGACCAGCTCATATATGGTTCTCTTCGATCTCAATATCTTCCCCCTTTTTCATTTATTTAATTTAGTTTATTTTTATTATTTTATTTTGACTGCTCTGGGTCTTTGTTGAGGTGTGCAGGCCCTTCATTGGGCACACAGGATTTCTCTAAGTTGCATCGCACAGGGGCTTTTTTTGCTATAGAGCATGGGCTCTAGAACACCTAGGCTCAGTAGCTGTGGTGCTCAGGCTTAGTTGCCCTGTGGCATATGGGATTTTAGTTCCTGGACCAAGGATCAAACCTGTGTCCCCTGCATTGGAAAGCAGATTTTCAACCACTGGACCACCAGGGAAGTTCCTCTTTCTCATTTTCAAATCTATGCTTATGTCTTAGATCTGTCTTTGACAAACTGTATTATGCAAGTGATTAATGGAGGTTCCATAAAGCTCCAGAGTCAAAGAAACCTGAGGTTGAAACAGAGTTAAACCTTTTATCTTTGCTGCAGGACTTTTCCGTCCTTTTAGTGCTAAAGAATGGTGAATCTCCAAGGAGCAGACAATGATAAGAAATGTTTCCCAAATTCCTGTGACAGTGGTAACCCTAAGACTTTTATTAGTGCCTTGAGTTATATTAATTGTCCACAGAACAAATTTTGGGAAATGTTGTCTTGTACTAATGCAGAGATAGCTGAGCCCTCAAAGAAAATCCCTATTATAATTAGAGACTATTGATGCATTCCAAGAAGAGTTGTAGGCAAGTTTTTGTCGTTAGAAGATATTTTTGGAAAACTGTTTGTTTGAAACTTGCTACCACCAG
Source organism: Budorcas taxicolor (assembly GCF_023091745.1). Lineage (NCBI taxonomy): Eukaryota > Metazoa > Chordata > Mammalia > Artiodactyla > Bovidae > Budorcas > Budorcas taxicolor. Next base: position 56,751,104 of record NC_068916.1, read on the forward strand.
TTTCTGCAGTATTTATTTAGCTCCTATCATTTTATTTTTTGGTCATGACACACATTATATGGAGTCTTAGTTCACCCACCAGGGATCAAACCCACATCCCTTGCATTGGAAGTACAGAATCTTAACTACTGGACCATCAACGAAGTCCCCTAGCTTCTGTCAGTAGTCAGCCATAGGTACTTTGGGAATCTACACAAGAAAGTAAAGATTCTACCTTCCCAGTGCTTACTGTCTGATGGTCAGTTCAGTTCAGTTCAGTCACTCACTCATGTCCGACTCTTTGCGACCCCATGAATCGCAGCACGCCAGGCTTCCCTGTCCATCACCAACTCCCGGAGTTCACTCAGACTCACGTCCATCGAGTCAGTGATGCCATCCAGCCATCTCATCCTCTGTCATCCCCTCTTCCTCCTGCCCCCAATCCCTCCCAGCATCAGAGTCTTTTCCAATGAGTCAACTCTTTGCATGAGGTGGCCAAAGTACTGGAGTTTCAGCTTCAGCATCATTCCCTCCAAAGAAAAAACCAACTAATTAGATACATGTATTAAGCATATGTGTATAAATATATACATACATATCCCTGATTCAAAGATATTATCTATTATAAGATACATTATTTAGTTATAGCCATAAAGGGAATTTAAAAAGCACTACTATATTAGATGTTCACTGTAAGATACATCCAATTTTAGAAATGTTAAGATATGAAAAAAGGACTGTCTTACTGAAGAGTACATATTGTCTGATTCCATTTATATAAAATTCCAGAAATGGCAAACTATAGTGCTTTTTGGGTAATGCAAATGTTTTATGTGGTGTTATATAGGTTTGTCTAAATTCATCAAATCATACACTTAAAAAGAGTACATTTTTGGTGTATATATATATAACCGAATAAAGTGATTAAGACAAAGAAGTCAGACTCAAAAGATATTGGTTTATGAAAATGTCAGATGAGGAGGTGGTTCAGGTTAAGGGAAAGAAACATCCTTTAAAAAATATGGACATTTTAATGGTAGGAAGGACACAGTCAGAGAATGAAAAGGCAGGGTCTAGTCTGGGCACGTGAGGGCTATGGAAGATGGGATATCTTGAACAGAATGGAAGTTGGAAGAGAGGGAGAAAAAGGTGGAGAGGAGTTGGCATGACTGGTTATCTGCTTCAAAACCACCACTAGGAAGGCACATGTCAGTTACTCTGTAATTAAGTCTCTCTGTGTCTGCTTCCACATAATCACGTGGCCTATGGGTTGTATCTACCTGATGGATTCAGAGCAGCCAAACAAGATATCTCTGCTCTGAAGAGATGGCCAAGCTCCCTGGGTAAACTGAGGAGCAGTTCCCACTTCACTGGCAGACGGACCACTCTTTTTCATTGAAATGGTCAGGTTACCTGATAACCCCAGCATGCAGGAGCACTGGCCAGCACATCCGCAGCAATGGGGGAGCACAGGGCAGGGAAAGACAAGTCTATTCGTCATGAGCTGCTTCCTGCAACTTGGGTCTGTGTCAGCCGCCAGGGTCACACTGCTCCCGATGCCTGGCTCAGAAGCCAGGGCATTCAACAGACTGCTTCTAGGTGCCTGCTATGTGCCAGGCTCCATCTTGAAAGCTCACACCATTGAAAGTTCACAGCAGGAATGCTCATGGGCTCAGAGTCCAGGACTCAAATAGCAGCTGAGTTCACTTTAGATCTCTGCCATTTTTCCAATATTTTATCCAAGCACCAGCACAACAGGCAACTTGTCCTGGTCTGGGTCTCAGTACCATGCTTGGAGCACATACCTACAGCCTGGCCCAGATTAGGAACCCTCAAATGTTTTTTGAATTAATGAATGAACACATTCATGTTTTTGGTAGACTTTATGGAGTCATGGAATAATAACCCCTCATAATATGGAAATGAACTCTTCCTGAATTGAGCCATGACAAAGCTCTATGAGGAATGAGCAGCATATTATATTAGGCATAAAGCCACGTGGTGGATGAAATATTCTGGAGGTGAATCACCTTATTAAATACCTTTGGGGTGACGGACAGACCATACCGCGCAGAAAACATAGTGGGCCAAGTTCAAAGCCACTTAGCTCATGAATTGTTAACCCTAAGAAGAGAGGAAATGTGTTTCCATATATGACCAAATTCCTGTATTGGAATCCACAAATGCTATGTACTGCTCTGATGGTGGGAAAAATATTCATAGTGAGTTAATTTATACTTAGCCCCAGTGACAGAAAGGACGGAGCATCAGAAGAATTTGCCAGTGAGTAATGTACTAAATTGGCCTGGCCTCCTCCATGAGGGAAGCAGCATTTCAGGTAGGAACACGGCTCCTGCACCTCTCAGGCTGACAAACCTATGTCACACATGTGTATAATATAGAGAACATAAAACTGGCATCTTTAGCATTTTTGTGTGTATAGGGCATCACATTAAGGATATTTATGTTGTTGTGCACCCGTCACCACTATCCATCTGTCTCCAGAAATTTTCATCATCCCATACTGAAACTCGGTACCAGTTAATAGCTCCTCATTGCCTCCTGGTGTGTATGTGTGTGTGTGTGTGTGTGTGTGTGTGTGTGTGTGTGTAGATAGATAGACAAATAGATATTCACATGTATATTTTTAAACTTCTTTGTGGGTAAGAGGAATAAGTCTTTTAATGTCATTTTTAAATATCTATTCTAGTTTTCTGCTGCTTCTGACCTTAGACTTCCAATGAGATAAGCAAACAAGATAATGCTGTGATTCAGAACCAAGGCTCTCCATTCATGTGTGCTGGCTGTATGCTTCTGGTCAAGTCGTTTAGTAGCTCTGAGCATCATTGTTACAAGATGACAATAGGAAACTTAGCTCCTGGGGTTCTTGGGAGGATTCAAGAAGGCAGTTCCTGGAAAGTGCTTAGCACAGGGTCTGGACGAGGTGAGCTCCTAGTAAGGGTGAGCTGTCTGCTTGCACTCACCCAGGCAGGTTAGCTTGTAAAGCACTACCACGCTTATTGCGGTCAGCCTGCTGTTTTACTGCATTGAAGACATGGGGGTCACAGTGATCGTGGCTTCATTTGGAGGATAAGTCAAGACAATTCTTGTAAAGTTCTTAGCACAGGGCGTGACACATACTACTTCCTGATAATAATTGTGAGGCATTATTATTATTTCCTATGCCTCATTCAATCAGCAAGCATATACAGGATGCCTTTTATGAGTAAGACCCAATGCCAGGCTCTAGTGAAGAACAAAAGCAAATAATATATGATTCTTATTAACATGTACACATGGAAGAGACCCAGGAAAACTGAGTAATTCACCAAAATGGCTGAAACCCTGCCTTAAAGAGCTCATGGACTTTTGGGAGGCAGCCACTTGAGGTAATAATTACGAGGCAGGTAATAAGTGTTAAAACAAAGGACTTACTGTGTCAGGCACTGGGTAAAGCACTCTTTACTACAGAATCTACAGAATCTCATTTAACTCTACAAATCTGAGATGACTGCTACCATTTTGTCTACTTCACACACACGAGGTTTGTGCTCAAGAAGAGTTCATATAAGAAAACACAATGGGAGGAAATGACTGCAGATCAAAACTGAGCAATCCTGTGTTTGTGTTCAGGGCAGTTGTTAAGGTTGCATTTTATTTTATTTTTTTAATGCAGCGTGTTGTCTAGTCACTCAGTCATGTCTGACTCTTTGCAGTCCCATGCACTGTAGCCCACCGGGCTCCTCTGTCCATGGGACTCTCCAGGCAAGAATACTGGAGTGGGTTGCCATTCCCTTCTCCAGGGGATCTTCCTGACCCAGGGATAAACCCGCATCTTTTGCATTGGCAGGCGGATTCTTTACCACTGAGCCACCAGGGAAGACCTAAATGTAGCTGGTCTTTTGTTTCTTTTTAATTTTTTTTATTTATTTATTTGGCTGCACTGGGTCTTAGTTGTGGCACCTGGGGTTTTTAGCTGCTGCATGTGAACACTTTAGATGTGGTATGTGGGGTCTAGTTCCCTGACCAGGGATTGAACTCCAGACCCTGCATTGGGAGTATGGAGTCTTAGCCACTGGACCACCAGGGAAGTCCCTGCAGCTACTCTTATTCTTGACCATTCACAGCAACCCATGACACTGAGGACAGCAAAGCTCAAAATACACTAAGAGGCTTGTACACTGGGTGGGGAGTCCTGGCATCATGGTCCCCACACCGCTGGTTTGAAAAAATATGCCTTTTGGCTGCCATTCACACTCACAACATGGAAAGCCAAGAGGATTGATGAGAGAGCTTGGATTATTCACTGTTAACCTTCCCTGAGAAGCTAAGGAGAAATAAGGCAAATATTTCCCAGGGTGCCTGATGCAAACCACCCCCGTTTAAGGTTATCAGCCACCTGCCAGTGTTGGAGAAGGCAAGTGTGGAACCACTTGCCTAACTGGGAAATTGGTCCACATAGCCACATAGCTGCAGCCCATCTCAGTGTCCCTTTCACTCCTCCAGGAAGTCAGGCCTCTGTCCCAAGTCCCAAGCCAGTCGGCCACGGGTTCCTCCTCAGGCTCTCAGAGGCTACCCTCCAGCCTCCCAGCATATGTAAGCTCCTGAGGTTAAGGGGGTGTCTTATCTTCTCTGTACCCAGCAGAGTGCCTGAAATGCAACCAGCATTCAATATATATTGAAGTACTGAATGCATAGTGTTGGTGATAATGCAAGAAACTGCAGTTAGATTCAGCATCTTCAAGGCCCTGGTGTTTTCCCCTGAGACAAGAGGAAAGGAGACATCCCCTCTATCTCATCCCCTGTATCCCTTTCAGCCCCTGTCTTGTTGACCAGGGTGTTTCCTGACTCAAGGCCAGGTGTGTTAGGAATGGCACATAAGTGCTTGCAGGGGATTCAGAGGTGAAAAAAAGAAGTCAGACCAGTATGGAGCTAGATAGAGAGAATACCACAACTGGCAAGTGCATTCCTCTGAGTAGGTTCCCCTGGTTTTGCAGAATTAAGGATGATATCGCCACACACATAGGAGTATTTTAATTGGTTGCCAAGGCAATGCAGCAGAGTCAGTGGGCATGAAGCAGGAATAGATCTCTGCAGAGCTGTGCTCAGATTGGGTGCTTGGCTGTGACATTAACGAGCTGCCTAGATAGGAGAATGGCAGGGCTGCCATAAATCTTATTTGGGGCTTTTCTTCAGTATATGGAAATGGCAGAGAAAGGGAGGGGCAAAAGAGAAAACTTCTCTTTCTGGCCCTCTGGAGAAGCAGGAGAGGTAATCTTCTGGATTTCAAGTTTCTCCTCGGAGTGGTGAACTTTTGTGGATGAGGGAAATCTAAGGAGATTTGGTTGCATGCTGGAAGGAAGAAGGAATAGGATGATTGAAGAACAGAAGGAGATGGCAGTGTTTTCTTCTTCTTGAGAGATCATAAAAAGGGCCCAGGATGCAGGGGCCTGTATTTTCACAAAAGGAACACTTTCCATCTACTCCTTTTACTTCCCTTTGCATGAGCAAGGAAAAGAATTTGCTATTAAATACATTTCTTTTGGGGGCTTCCCAGGTGGTGCTAGAGGTAAAATACCCGCCTGCAAATACAGGAGACATAAAAGACACAAGTTCGATCCCTGGTTGGGAAGATCCCTGGGGAAGGCATGGCAACCCACTCCAGCATTCTTGCCTGGGAAATCCCAGGCACAGAGGAGCCTGGCTGCCTACAGCCCATGGAGTCACAAAGAGTCAGACATGACTGAAGTGCTTAGCATGCATGCATGTTTCTATTTATTTTTTCATTTTCTTAAGTTTTTGAATAACTTAAGTTTTTTTTTTAATTCACAATCATAGAACTTTGCGGTTGAGACAGGTCCTGGGTTTTCTAACTTCTCTGTTTTACTTGCTGTCCCACAACCTAGAGAATCAGGCAAATTTCATCACATGGAATGCTCGTCCTGATGGCCTGGGCAAGGAGGGTGGGACCAAAAGAGAGAGAAGCCAGAGGGGGAGGTGGACATTGCTCATCAGCACCTTAATAACTATGACCATCACACACCACACACCGTGTGCAAGACACTGTGAAGTAAGTATGGTTTTCTTGAATTCTCCCAACAACCTCTGGAGGTCCATGATGCTTTCTCATTTTACGGATGAAAGAAGAGGCAGGATTTGAACCAGGTTTGCCTACATCCAACGGCTGGGCTCTTAACAAGATCAGTTAGGGTGTCCAGAACAAGCATGGTGCTCCCTTGGGCACCCCAGGGAGCCCTACGCCATCTGCCATTGCCGGTCACTTTCTGTTGGCACCAACACCACCATTCTAAAGTGGTTGACAGACTTCCAGAGTACGAGGTGATCTCTAACCAATCCAGCTCCATGTGCATGATAAGCTGTGTCTTAACTGGATGCCACTTGGTCATAAATTGAAGGGTTTAAGTAGCAGAAGGGAGTCTAAGTGGGGGAATAGAGAGGGAGACCAGAGAGGGGGAAATGGAGTCAGAGAAAAGAGAAAGGTAGGGATAGAGAAAGGCAGAACAGACGCATGGGAGATGTAGACGGGGCAACAAAAACCAGGGAGGAAGGAGGAGGAAAGGGAGAAGTTGATCAAGGGAACAAGTGTGTGGGAGTAGTGGGGGTGGGAGGAGCAACCTTGGGGAGATGTGTTATCAGGAGACATGTCAGGTTTTGATCCAAAGCTGGTCTGCTTTTCTCAAAGTTAAATAGAGTTAGAACAAAATATTTATGCTCCATTCCTTTCAGAAACCTGTCATCAGGACAGGCAAAATGGTCTATTATAGATAAGGAAAAATAGAGCCTGAAATTCAGGAAAGTCAGCTTTTAATCCTGGCTTAGCTGAGAACCAGCCCTGTGACATGAAATGCATCCGAGTGCTTACTAAATGTTAGCAGTTACTATGGGTAAAGAAAAAGTCAGATTCTCTGAGTCTCTGAATTCCACTGTATCAGAGATTTTACAGAATATGGAAATGATTCAGAAGTATTTGAATTTGTGTTTTAAAGGAAAAGATGCATAAATTTCTCCCTTTTCAAGGCTTCTCTGGTGGTTCAGTGGTGAAGAATTCACCTGCTGATGCAGGAGGTGCAGGTTCAATCCCTGGCTCAGGAAGATCCCCTGGAGAAAGAAATGGCAATCCACTCCAATATTGTTGCCTGGGAAATCCCATGGACAGAGGAGCCTGGAAGGCTACAGTCTGTGGGGTTGCAAAAGAGTTGGACACAACTTACACATTGTTGCAAGTGGCAAAATTTCATTCTTTTTCATGGCTGAATAATATTCCATTGTATATATGTATACCACATCTTCTTCATTCATTCACCTGTTGATGGGCACTTGGGTTGCTTCCGTATCTTGGCAAGTGTAAATAGTGCTGCTAGGAATATTGGGGTGCATGTATCTTTTCAAATTACAGGTTTGGGTATTTTTCACATGTATGCCCAGGAATGGAATTGTTGCATCTTGTGGTAGTTCTATCTTCAGGTTCTTGAGGAACCTCCACACTATTCTCCACAGTGGCTACACAAATTTACATTCCTACGTGTTGGTGGTTTTTGTTATTGTTTAGTATTAGTATTGCCCCTGTTTTTGCATAGTTGTCCATCTTATTCTACTGGGAGCACCTGGTCCAGGATCCAGTTGCCTTTTGCTCAAACTATCTAAAAAGTAAGCAGTTCTGTCTTATGAAAGATCTCTGAAGTATCTCCACACTGGAATTTCAGGAAGCAATGACACAGTCTTAGAGAATGTCTCTTGAGATCTCTTCCAGTAAAGAGCCTCCAGCTGTAATAAACCTTGCTAAATCAATACTGTAACAGGAATGCTACTCTTGAAAGCACTATGGAAGACAAATATTTTTTATTCTGTACATTTGGGAAGAAACATGTAACATTATGTGGGTGCAAGATATGTGTGTTAGTCGCTCAGTTGTGTCCGACTCTTTGCAACCCCATGGACTGTAGCTGTCCAGGCTCCTCTGTCCATGGAATTCTCCAGGCAAGGATACTAGAGTAGGTTGCCATTCCCTTCTCCAGGGGATCTTCCTGACCCAGGAATCAAACCTGGGTCTCTTGCATCGCAGGCAGATTCCTTACCATCTGAGCCACCAAGGAAGCAAGGTAGGTTAGTGGTATAAACTAAACTCAATGAAAGGAAAAAATGCTACATTGCAGTAGTAGTACCACTAGTAGGTACTCATTACACAATTATATATTGGGTGTTCTCACTATGTACCAGGCAGAAAACTAGACCACAGGATATAACCATGAACAGACAGACATAAAATGTACACTCTACTGGGATCGATAAAAGAACAAAAAAGCCATGGTCTTAGTTGGGTTCCCCCAGGAATCAGACTCTGACACAAGAGTTAAGTGCTCGTAGATCATTTGGGATGTGTGAGGACATTGATCAGGGCGTGGGGACCTCATACAGGAAAGGGAGGTGACTAGCTAAGGTGTGTTTTGAAGCCACTCACCACAATGGGTTACTGATGCTTAACCCTTTGGAAAAACTGTGGGAAACAGTGTAAAACTCAGATCTTAGAATTATTGTGGCCAAGAGGTGAGAGATCTGGGGCATTTAAACCCCTATACCTGTCAGTCATTGGTTAAGAGCTACTCCAAGGGGCACAGTATGTTCTAGAAGCTCAAAGGAAGTCTTCCAACAGAACTGCAGGTGCTGGCTATTGGAAATGAAGCTGAATTGCAGAGAAATGGGAATGGGACCTGAGAAGATAAAGGCAGAGCACTAACTGTGTCACTTACATACACACGAAACAACCAAAATAATCACAAATTGTGCTAAGTGTCTGCTGTATAAACTAACTTTTATCTATACAAGGATATGAAATAGAGGATGAAAGGGAAGATCCTTGATCAGGGGAGGCATTTGTGTGGAGATCTGAGTGATGAGAAGGGAGCTCTGTGATGAGGCGAGGATGGGTTCTGGTGATGGAGGACATTATGAGCCTGATCCCAGAAGGAACTCGCTGAGTTTGGGGAACTGACCGAACACCCACTTGGCTAAGGGATGATAAGCAGTGAGGTGAGAGGCATAAGAAAAGGTTGCAAGGGAAGGTCTATAGGGACCAAAAAGCCATGGTCAAGCAGATGGATCTTGGATCCTGGATACAATGAGAAAGACTAAACCAGGGACACCATCTGACCTGATTTTCAATTTAATATATTACTTTGGCTCTTGGGTGGGAAGTGAATTTCTGGGGAACAAGAATAGAAGTATTGGGTTGACCAAAAAGTTCATTTAGGATTTTCTGTATAATGTTATGGAGGAAGCCAAGTGAACTTTTTTAGCCAATTGAATAGAAGATCAATTTCAAGTCTTCTGGATGTGTGACCTGGACTAAGATGGTATGTTTGATGGAGAGAAGTGGATGGGTTTGATAATACACTTGGAAGTAGAAACAATGGAACTTGATGGATTTGGGCATGCAAACTGGACCCTTGATGTGTCACTAACCTCACTGAAAACTCACTATGTGAAGCACTTCCATTTAATTCTTGCAACTTCTGTGTGAGACAGATACCATTTACCTTCATCCCATTTTACAGGTAGGGAGACTGAGGCTCAGAAAGAATGATTTACTTAGGGTCTCACAGAGATCAAGAGACAAAGCTGGGTGTAGTCATGTGAAAGTGAAGTCGCTCAGTCGTGTCCGACTCTTTGTGACCCCATGGACTGTAGCCTACCAGGCTCCTCCATCCGTGGGATTCTCCAGGCAAGAGTACTGGAGTGGGTTGCCATTTCCTTCTCCAGGAGATCTTCCCAACCCAGGAATCGAACCAGGGTCTCCCGCATTGCAAGCAGACGCTTTACCATCTGAGCCACCAGGGAAGACGGATGTAGTCATAGCTGGTGACTTTAAGATGCTCTACTGTCACATAACAAACCCCTCTCCCAACAACACAAGAGAATACTCTACACATGGACATCGCCAGATGGTCAACACTGAAATCAGATTGATTATATTCTTTGCAGCCAAAGATGGAGAAGCTCTATACAGTCAGCAAAAACAAGACTGGGAGCTGGCTATGGCTCAGATCATGAACTCCTTATGGCCAAATTTAGACTGAAATTGAAGAAGTGGAGAAAACCACTAGACTATTCAGGTATGATCTAAATCAAATCCATTATGACTATACAGTGGAGGTAAGAAATAGATTTAAGGGACTAGATCTGACAGAGTACCTGATGAACTATGGATGGAGGTTCGTGACATTGTACAGGAGACAGGAATCAAGACCATCCCCAGGAAAAAGAAATTCAAAAAAGCAAAATGGCTGTCTGAGGAGGCATTACAAATAGCTGTGAAATGAAGGGACGTGAAAAGCAATGGAGAAAAGGAAAGATATAAGCATCTGAATGCAGAGTTCCAAAGAATAGCAAGGAGAGATTAGAAAGCTTTCCTCAGTGATCAATGAAAAGAAATAGAGGAAAACAATAGAATGGGAAAGACTAGAAATCTCTTCAAGAAAATTAGAGATATAAAGGGAACATTTCATGCAAAGATGGGCTCAATAAAGGACAGAAATGGTATGGACCTAACAGAAGCAGAAGAAATTAAGAAGAGGTGGCAAGAATACACAGAAGAACTGTACAAAAAAGATCTTCATGACCCAGATAATCATGATGGTATGATCACTCACCTAGAGCCAGACATCCTGGAATGTGAAGTCAAGTGGGCCTTAGAAAGCATCACTACGAACAAAGCTAGTGGAGGTGATGGAATTCCAGTTGAGCTATTTCAAATCCTGAAAAATGATGCTGTGAAAGTGCTGCACTCAATATGTCAGCAAATTTGGAACACTCAGCAGTGGCCACAGGACTGGAAAAGGTCAGTTTTCATTCCAATCCCAAAGAAAAGCAATGCAAAAGAATGCTCAAACTACCACACAATTGCACTCATCTCACACGCTAGTAAAGTAATGCTCAAAATTCTCCAAGCCAGGCTTCAGCAATACATGAACCGTGAACTTCCAGATGTTCAAGCTGGTTTTAGAAAGGCAGAGGAACCAGAGATCAAATTGCCAACATCCGCTGATTCACTGGAAAATCAAGAGAGTTCCAGAAAAACAGCTATTTCTGCTTTATTGGCTATGCCACAGCCTTTGACTATGTGGATCACAATAAACTGTGGAAAATTCTGAAAGAGATGGGAGTACCAGACCACCTGACCCGCCTCTTGAGAAACCTCTATGCAGGTCAGGAAGCAACAGTTAGAACTGGACATGGAACAACAGACTGGTTCCAAATAGGAAAAGGAGTACATCAAGGCTGTATATTGTCACCCTGCTTATTTAACTTATATGCAGAGTACATCATGAGAAATGCTGGGCTGGAAGAAGCACAAGCTGGAATCAAGATTGCCGGGAGAAATATCAGTCATCTCAGGTATGCAGATGACACCACCCTTATGGCAGAAAGTGAAGAAGAACTAAAGATCCTCATGATGAAAGTGAAAGAGGAGAGTGAAAAGTTGGCTTAAAGCTCAACATTCAGAAAACGAAGATCATGGCATCTGGTCCCATCACTTCATGGGAAATGGATGGGGAAACAGTGGAAACAGTGTCAGACTTTATTTTTCTGGGCTCCAAAATCACTGCAGATGGTGATTACAACCATGAAATTAAAAGACGCTTACTCCTTGGAAGGAAAGTTATGACCAACCTAGACAGCATATTAAAAAGCAGGGACATTACTTTTCCAACAAAGGTCCATCTAGTCAAGTCTATGGTTTTTTAGTGGTCATGTATGGATGTGAGAGTTGGACTGTGAAGAAAGCTGAGCACCAAAGAATTGATGCTTTTGAACTGTGGTGTTGGAGAAGACTCTTGAGAGTCCCTTGGACTGCAAGGAGATCTAACCAGTCCATTCTGAAGGAGATCAGCCCTGGGATTTCTTTGGAAGGAATGATGCTAAAGCTGAAACTCCAGTACTTTGGCCACCTCATGCGAAGAGTTGACTCATTGGAAAAGACTCTGATGCTGGGAGGGATTGGGGGCAGGAGAAGGGGACGACAGAGGATGAGATGGCTGGATGGCATCACGGACTCGATGGACGTGAGTCTGAGTGAACTCCGGGAGTTGGTGATGGACAGGGAGGCCTGGCGTGCTGTGATTCAGGGGGTCACAAAGAGTCAGACACAACTAAGCGACTGAACTGAACTGACTGATAGTTGATTTACAATGTTGTGTCAAATGGCTGTTCTTGATATTAAATGAAGGACAGGGGAGCCTGGCGTACTTCAGTTCATGGGGTCGCAAAGAGTCGGACACAACTTAGTGTCTGAACAATAACAACAAAATCTGAATCACTGGGTTGTCCAGAGCCAACTCTGACCAGCTCCCTGGGTGCCTCCAGCCAGGAGCAGATTTGGGGCCATGTCAGTCTTGCATCCTTAGGTGCTGTTTCAGGAGACTTGTCTCTGAGGACTCAGAAAGACAGATTCCTTTAAAGGAGAAACCCATCCAAACAAATTCCTCCCATGACTGTGCCTCAGGCCTGACTGAGACTGGGTGTTACATAAAAGGCGCTCTTAACCCAAGTTTATCTCAGGCTTTCTTTTAAAATGCCACCTTGTAAGGAGTCATAAAGCACAGGTGCTGAGAGCTGAAAAGGATCATAAGAAACCAGCTGCCACAGTGTCTTCCTATACAAATATGGAGTCTGAGGCTTAGCAAGAAGAAAAGACTAGCCAAGGCTACACAGTTTACCTGTGAATAGATACCAGGAGCAAGGCCAGGCTTTCTGAATCTTGGCTTGAGTACCCTGTATTTTAACTGCCTTGCCTCTTGCACAGGCCATTGTAATGAGTTTGCTGGACTTGGATTGGAGGCCTCCAAAACAGATTTCAGCATAAAGCACTCCTTTAGAAATGTGAGCACATTCAGATCATGTGTAGTTTTGCAGCGTGGCCTGGTAAGGGCACTTTGAGACCTCTGGCCCTCAGCTGCAGTTTGGGCTGAAAAGCATGTAAACATTTCCACGGTCTTACAGTTTACACCCATTTGGAGCCTCAAGAGGCAGTTTCTAAAGACTTGGGGGAAAGAACAAGGGACAAACTACACAGAGAGACATAGAGCAAGATTGGATGGCAGTGAAAGAAAAATCTTTCCTATGTGAAACAAAAGGTAAGAAAGAGGTGAGCCTGGCATTGGCATCAAGTGGCTCAGTTTCGTGGGTACTGTTCTCTGAAAGCCCTTTCTTATGCAACCATTCCCCTAATAGCAACCACTATTTTGGTTTTGTCTTTTAAACATTTTAAATTATTTCCAAAAAATAGAAAAGTGATTACTGGCTCAAAGGGGATGAATCTTTTTGAGCCTCCTGACACATAATATTCATTTGCTTTCATCTGTGTTCATCTGAACTCTTTTACTTGCAAGTGACAGAAACCCACCTCAAATGAGCTCAAACAGAAGTGGGAGTTTGTTAACTCATGAGACGGGAAGTTCAGAAAACTGGTCTCAGGACCTCAAAAGACCCAGATTGTCCTGCCAGATCACTCCTATATCATAACTCCACTCCTTTCCCTATAACGGCATTATTCTCCCCAGTTACAAAGAACATTCTCCGTAATGTGGGTGGAAGAAGGTGCGTCCGCCAGGGTTCTTAGTTGCAAACAAGAGAATCCACCGCAAATAATAATCGTAGTAGTAATAATAGTGTACTTCCCTGCTGGTTCAGTGGTAAAGAATCCGCCTGCCAATGCGGAAGACTAGAGTTCTATCCCTGGGTCGGGAAGCTCCCCTGGAGAAGGGCATGGCAACCCACTCCAGTATTCTTGCCTGGAAAATCCCATGGACAGAGGAGCCTAGCAGGCTACAGTCCATGGGGTCACAGAGAGTTGGACACGACTGAGCAACTAAACAGCAACGAAGTGTAGAGGTAGTAGGAATAAAAGTAAGAAGGGGCAGGATTACTGAATTCACAGAATTTCCGGAAAGGCTGCAGAGACTGACTTGAGGCCACTTTGCCAGGAACACCACCTCAAATGACCAAGTGCTGACTTCCGGGGCGGACGTTGCAGACACTGAACACAATCTCGCCCTGCGCCCACCAGGGCCCTCCTCCTACTACTGCAGGTGGAGGTCACCTTTGTATTATCCCCACCGCCTTCCCACGGAAGTGCAGATGAGTCTTCCCTGGGTGCCTTCTTGTGTCACTCACTCCCAGTTTGAAGTCCAAGTCAGATCTCTGTCACTGACAGAGCCTGGCCCCTTGTTGAAAGTGGTACCGATAAAGCTGGCATTTACAGCTTCGTAATTTTGAGGCAGTTTCTCCCATGCACTAAAATTCATAAGAAGGGTGACTTTCTAAACACAGAAAGGGAGTTCAGATACATGGCACTCAAAAGAATCACGACCACATACTACAAGAAACGTGACAGCAGACAGCTGAGAGCTACATCGCTCTAGCTCCACGACCCCAGAAAGAAAGAAAGCTCTTTTCCAGCACCTCCTTGCTCAGTGCCTGTGTGCATGAGTGCTCACTAGTCGTGTCCAGCTCTTTGCCTGGCACATAGTAAATACCTGTTGGACTGAAATAATCCTGAAACTTTAACAAATAAGACCTGATTCCAAATCCCAAGACTCCTTTGTGTCTGATACTGACTAAGCTAAAATGAAATTAAAGTCCTGTGTTCCCCTGGTTTCCTTGTATCTAAAGTGTTTCTTCCCTGACTTTTGTTTAAAGGTGGGCAGGCAGACATACCTCATTTGTGTCTAATGTTCATGGCTGTCTGATTTCTTCTTGCAGAGGGAGAAAGCGGGATACAATATTTCTGATAAATGGAAACCTGGCATTTTTACCAATGGAAGTCTGCTGAAATAGAAGATGAGATTCTTACCTAGGAAGAACATGAACAGCATGTAAAATTGCTATTGGCACTTAAAGATACATTAGTAGGGTCAAAACTGGGATCAAAAAGAGTCCAATAGGCAAGGCAGATGACAAATACAATTCTTGGTTTCATTGAAAACAAGGCAGGAAGTTAAAGTGCAGTCCCTCAAAGAGCTGTCACAGGTAGCGTGATATTTGATAGCAGCACGCCACTGATGGAAAATTTTATACAGATGCTGAAATTAGCTTTGCTAACACATCCTCCAACAGCGAGCATTACCCAGCTTTGACTCTTGGAAAGTTGCCTGTGGAGATAAAATGAAGAGGGTAAACTGGTATGGTTTTTGAAGACAGTAGGATTTTTCAGGAACCACTGTATTCCTGCATCTGTGTCCATCCTTTTTTTTTTTTTTTTTTTTTTGCTTCATGTCAATTCAGAAGAGTGTAGTACGGAAAAATCCTTAGAGGGTTATCTTTAGTTATCACTTGTGACAGTCTTTCCCTAATTTGGTAGTAGAAACCAGCATGTATTGAGTCATTAGAATTTTTTCATTTCTCAGGAAAGCTCGATGACTCTTCCCCAGACCATCCTGCCTCTTTCTCCCTGTGGGGAAGGAGGGAGCCAGAGAAAGAGATAACCTTTCAGAGGCAGATGAAGTAAACACTCAGAAAATCCTAGGTGCAGATAGGGAACTATTTCAGAATTCTCTGGAATGAAAGGAATCAAGACCCTAAAATACACAAATAATAATGGTGATTCACAGTTAAAAGAACTTGGTGATTCTGGTGTAAAGAATTCAAAGTCAGGGCATCTACTTAGCCTTGTCTTAGAACCACAGTGGTTTTTATCATTTTAACTGAAATTGCTGATTGAAGCCATCAACTTATCAAGCATGAAAAGTTGGCCAAACCAGATGTCAACCTGAAATGTCAATTTTTATTATTACTGTTTAGACCAGCTTATCCAAGAAAATTTCCCTTGTGTCAACATAGTTTATCAGCTCTATGTGTGAGGATGTTTTCAGTTGCAATTTGCAAAACTCCTTGCCAAACTAAGTTAAGCAAAAAAAAAAAAAAAAACATGGAAGAGAGTGACTAGCGGATGTGTTGTTTCGTGGAGATTTGAAGAATAAATCTTAGGAGTGGCAAGGTTGGTGGGTTCATGGCAATCTGAATTCCATAGCTCTCTGTCTCTGCCCTACCTGCCACTGTCTTTTTCACTCTTAGAAAAGTTCTTTCCAGGAGAAAGATATTGGCAGCCAAACTCTATAACATTCTTAAGGCTGTTACTCTTACCGAAACTGAGGGTATTCTCCTTGACAATTCTATACCAGAGATGCTGATTAGCTTGCCTTGGGTCTTATGTGACCCTCTGAGGAATTGCTGTGGATGAGATGTAAGGAATACTCTGATTGGTCAGGACGAGGTCACGTGGCCACAGAGAGCAGGGTGGGGTCAGCCATCTGCACAACAGGGACAGAATTATTAGGGAATAAAGGGAAGGTAGCTCACAGAAGGAGAAGAGCCTGTGCAAACATCTCAGTAAGAATACACCTAAATCCTGGGCACATCTTTAGTATTATTTAGGATTAACTATATGCATGGCATTTATTCATGGCAGTTAAAAGCAAAAACAAACCAAAACACCAAGTACCTCCCAATGTTTTATTATATCCCTGAACTGTCTGACTTTCCATCCACCCTTTTTACCACCCCACAGTTGAGCACACCAAAATCCTGCCCACACTTTTTAAGGCTCCTGTTCAAATGCTACTTCTTCTTTTTCTTAATTTGTTTTAATTGAAGTATAGTTGATTTATAATGTTTTCAGATTTACAGCAAAATGATTCCATATATATAACAATGAAGTATCACCTCACACGGGTCAGAATGGCCATCATCAAAAAGTCTACAAATAACAGGTGCTATAAGACAGATCAACAAGATGCTACTGTATAGCACAGAGAAATAGATTCAGTATCTCCTAATAACCTATAGTGAAAAAGAATCTGAAAAAGAATATATATATATACATTCCACTGTAAAAGGAGAAAAGAAAAGAAAACCCTTTTATATGTGGTTGTATATATTTGTTAATTTCATACACCTCATTTATCCCTCCCCAACCCTCTTCTCCTTCGGTAACCAAAAGTTTGTTTTCTATGTCTGTTAGTCTATTTCTGTTCTGTAAGTAAGTTCCTCTGTGTCATTTTTTTTTTATTCCATGTGTAAGAGATATCATATGATATTTGTCTTTCTCATACTTCGCTTAGTATGACAATCTCTAAATCTATCCATGATGCTGCAAATGACATTTCTTCATTTTTTTGGGGGGGTGAGTAATATTCTGGGGTGTGTGTGTGTATGTTTACACACACACATCACATCTTCCTTGTCTATTCATCTGATAATGAATATTTAAGTTCTTCCATTTCTTAGTTATTGTGAATAGTTGTGCTATGAACATTGGGATGTGTATATCTTTTTGAATTAGAGCCTTTGTCTTTTCAGAATATGTGCCTAAGCATGGGATTGCCGGATCATATGGTAACTCTATTTTTAGCTTTTTAAGGAACCGCCATACTGTTCTCCATACTAACTGGCACTCCTACCAGTAGCGTGGGAGAGTTCCCGTTTCTCCAGACCCTCTCCCCAGCATTGTTATTTGTAAATGACTTTTTGATGATGGCCATTCTGACTGGTGTAAGGTGATACTTCATTGTTTTGATTTGCACTTCTGTACTAATTAGTGATGTTGAGTACCCTTACATGTGCCTGCTGGACATCTGCATGTCTTCTTTGGAGAGATGTCTGTTTAGGTCTTCTGCTTATTTTTTGATCGGGCTGTTTGTGGGGATTTTTTTAAATATTAACCAGTATAAGCTGTTTGTATATTTTGGAAGTTAATCTCTGGTCAGTTACAAAGTTTACAAATATTTTCTACCATTCAGAAGGTTGTCTTTTTGTCTAATTTATGGTTTTCTTTGCTGTGCAGAAACTTTTAAGTTTAATTAGGTCCCATTTGCTTATTTTTACTTGTGTTTCCATTATTCTAGTAGATGGATCTAAAAAAATAAAAATTGCTGTGATTTATGTTAAAGAGGTCTATGTTTTCCTCTAGCTTTACAGTATCTGGTCTCACATTTATTTGTCCCTGCCTGAGATTCTGTCTCCCTCTTCAGTTCCTATAGCAAGCCTCACCTGGCACTCACTTTGTCCTGCCTCCATGTATCCTATATATGCATGGTTTTACTGTACACACTGACCCCACCACCTCTGCTGCCAGATTAAAACTCAGAAAATACTTGAAAAAGATAAGCAGGCAACAGAAGAGGAAGAAAAGAGGCTAAGTCAGAATCCCCTTGGGACTCCATGCTTCCCTGACCATAACACTTGTCTCCTTTTCTGATGGTTATTTCTTGCCTTTTTCTCCTCCTGGACTCAGTTTCTTGAAGGCAATGACTATGTTGCTCAATTATTTCTTTCTTTTATAGCTTGCACAAAATAAATACTGGATGCATGGATGGATGGATAAACAAAAAATGAATGACTTAATAGAGTTAGCTGTGGGCTGGCATAAACCTTCCCCTTACCCAATAAAATGGAGAAGGCAATGGCAACCCACTCCAGTACTCTTGCCTGGAAAATCCCATGGACAGAGGAGCCTGGTAGGCTGCAGTCCATGCAGTCACTAGAAGTCAGACACAACTGAGCGACTTCGTTTTCACTTTTCACTTTCCTGCATTGGAGAAGGAAATGGCAACCCACTCCAGTGTTCTTGCCTGGAGAATCCCAGGAACGGAGGAGCCTGGTGGGCTGCCGTCTATGGGGTCACACAGAGTCGGACACGACTGAAGCGACTTAGCAGCAGCAACTACCCAATAAAAAAGAGGTCCAAAGAATGAAGGATTAAGCTCAGCTGGGTAAGAAATGAAAAACTGTATACTGGGAGGTATAAAGTTGAACATTGAACACAAAAGAAAGAAAGGAAGAAAGAGAGGAAGGACGGAAGAAAAAGGAAACAAATGGAGCACAATACCTTAAACTATTGCATAAGAGAATTTGTTTTCATATAATGAAAAACTACTAAACTGTTTAGTCCTGTCAGGCTGATTAAACACCAAACCCCCTCCTATCTTCACTTGTATCTACCTTTCAAGCCCCCTGAACACAGGGGCTGAATTAAGTAACATCAGGTGACCCTCTCAACCCTCTCCCTCATCCCCAGCTCTTTGATTCCTTGGAGTCCCCCTTAATTGTTTTGGGTTTTTATTGCCGTGTCACCATATCATTAGAAAGTATGAAAACTGCAGTTCTAGTTCAATTCTATTTACAACAAAACCAGAGGCGAGCATGTTATAGATGCGTGCCGTGTCAATTTTGACTATGGGCTCTTAAGTGATCTACTTCACAGTTCCACTTTGTTCTCACAAAAAACGCTCAGTAGAAGCACATTTTCTTGTACGTGCCGAGAATAATTAAATGGCCAACTCATTTTCGAGGCTTTTGTTATTTCTGACAGGTTTTTCAAAAAGCAAAAGCTAGAAGAGCCCTACTTTAGCCAATTGCAATTTTTCAGGTTTTCTCCTAGAAATGGCAGTGCTCTGTTTTGTCAGAGGTGTTTACCCTCGGTTTCTGTTTGATTCTGTAGGTAGTTATCAAATGAAGAGTGATGTGAGTTCACTTGTTTATCTGGGGCTGTATTAGACCAACAGTCAATGGTCAATTGACTCTGTGTTACACATCATCCTAAGACTATTCTGAGCAATCATCATTTTGCTATCTTGAGCCATCACCATTTTGGACTAGGATGATGGCAGTCTTCTGTTAAGCTGCCAGAAAGAAAAGAAAGTTGAAACTCAATTGTATTCATTTCAACAAACATTGCCTTTTGCACAGAGAGCAATACAGTGGGCATTTTGGGGTTTTCAAAGTTGAAAAGAGGCGAGGTAATCAGTGTTGATATGAGCCACTCTAAGCGTCATTCATCCTTTCAACGGATATTTGTCAGCCACCATATGCCAGACACACTGCAAGGTGTGGAGGGGCGCAGTGGAGAGAAATGGAGATGCAGCTTCCACTCTCAGAGAGCGTGCCAATGCATCAGAGATGCTAAGCAGTAAAACACATAGACACATGTAACATTCTAAGGTGTGTCTGGTAATAAGATGAAAAAGGTCCAAAAGATCTAGCCTACTCTTGGGGAGGGACATTTTAGACAGGAGTTGATGTTGTTATTCAGTCACTAAGTCATGTCTGACTGTTTGTGACCCCGTGAACTGCAGCACACCAGGCTTCCCTGTCCCTCATTATTACCCAGAGTCTGCTCAAACTTGTGTCCATTGAGTTGGTGATACCATCCAACTGTCTTGTCGTCTGTCATCCGTTCTCCTTTTGCCCTTGGTCTTTCCCAGCATCAGGGTCTTTTTCAATACTTTTTTTTAATTAAAAGAAGTTGATGAAGGAGTCTTTCTTAAAATGAGAATCAGAGATGAGAAAAAGTTACTTCCCAAGGGAGTGAAGGATCAGTTGGGATGACCCCACTAAAGAGCTGGGCAGGAGTATCTGAGGCAAGGGTGTAGCTTGTGCAGAAGTCCCGGCAGAAGAGAAAGTGAGCTATTAGAGGACCCACCCTCAGGCATTGTACAGAAGGGGCAGGGAGTCACAAGGGGAGAGGAAGGCAGGGGCCCAGTCAGATTTTAAAGGCTATGAGAAGCCACTGAAAAGTTTCAGATGGAAAGGATATGATCTAATTTAGGTTTCCTAAGGATCATCCTGGCTGTGTTTGTGTGAAGGACTGGTGAGGGCAAAGCGGAAGTAGGCACACTGTGAGGAGGGCAAGGCAGAGAGAGAAGACAATGGAAGCGAGACAGAGAAGTGATCTAGCTGAGACCTATTTTGGGACTCAATTCCTTCACCTTTAAAGTGGAATCAATAACACCTGTACCTTGAGGTTGTAAGAAGAAAGGAAGGCAACGTATGCGATGGTTTATAGCAACGTTTGACACGTAAATGCAACCTAGATAGCATATTCCAAAGCAGAGACATTACTTTGCTGGCTAAGGTCCGTCTAGTCAAAAGGCTATGGTTTTTCCAGTTGTCATGTATGGATGTGAGAGTTGGACTGTGAAGAAGGCTGAGTGCCGAAGAATTGATGCTTTTGAAGTGTGATGTTGGAGAAGACTCTTGAGAGTCCCTTGGACTGCAGGAGATCCAACCAGTCCATTCTGAAGGAGATCAGCCCTGGGATTTCTTTGGAAGGAATGATGCTAAAGCTGAAACTCCAGTACGTTGGCCACCTCATGTGAAGAGTTGACTCATTGGAAAAGACTCTGATGATGGGAGGGATTGGGGGCAAGAGGAGAAGGGGACTACAGAGGATGAGATGGCTGGATGGCATCACTGACTCGATGGACATGAATCTGAGTGAACTCCGGGAGTTGGTGATGGACAGGGAGGCCTGGCGTGCTGCGATTCATGGGGTCGCAAAGAGTCTGACACGACTAAGCAACTGAACTGAACTGAACTGAACTGAAATGCTCAGCAAATGTTAACTATTGTTGCTTGCATAATTTTCAGACCAATTTTCAGAATGATTGAAAAAAAAAATAAACAAACCTCTCTTCTCTCTATTGAGGACCTCTTGACAGGGGTTCTAGTTCACAGTTCAGTTCAGTTCAGTACAGACCCAAGAGACAGAGGAGATGTGGTTCTTACACTCAGAATAATCCAGACTTCATGGGTGGGAGTGAAGAGATGATAAGATGGGTCCTTATGAAGCAAATAGAATTAATGACTTCATAAACAGGGACCAAAGATCCTTCAAAGGGCCTTTTCTTTTTACCCTTTAGCTCTTATCCTTTAGGCGAAAATCTGCCAGTTGGAACCCTGATACTGGAACAGGAGCCCTAGTTTGAGCTAAATACTGTTTTAAATGGTTCCTACTTAGGCAACTGCTTCAAAACAATAATTTTGTGTAGAGAAAAGGTGCCCAGCCTTTAAGTAAACTCAACATAGATATGAATTCACTCTTCTAATTCTCCTTTTTACGATTCCTGTTCAAGTTGGTCACTGACCAGGTACCAAGCACTGAAAGCAGTCTGTAAACTGTCAGTGGAACAAAGATGCCTCAAGGTAAAATCCTTCGGCAGAAGTGCCAAAAGAGAAATAATGTTTGTTTAGTGCCTGTCAGACCTCGTGAGGTAGGCTGTGTTCCTCTGCTTCACGGTGGAGGAGACTGAGGCTGTGTGAGTTCAAGGTATCAGCCTCAGAGTGGGGCTCTGAACCCAGGTCTGCCTACCAACAGGGTGTGGACTTTGGACCACTGTGGGCTTGTTTCTCTCTTCTAGTCAATAGTCAGGACTCCTAGAAGCTGAATTTATGGCAAGTTATTTCACCAGCAGTAGACTCCTTAACTTTGTTTTGTCGTTGTTGGGGTTTTGTTTGTATTTTATTTTATTTTATTTTTTAAATTTTTATTTTTACTTTATTTTACTTTACAATACTGTATTGGTTTTGCCATACATTGACATATCTTATTTTATATTGGAGTATAGCCGATGAGCAACGTTGTGATAATTTCAGGTGAACAGCAAAGGGACTCAGCCATACATATACATGCATCCATTCTCCCCCAAACTCCCCTCCCACCCAGGCTGCCACATAACACTGAGCAGAGATACCTGTGCTATACAGTTGGAACTTGTTGGTTAACATTTTCCATAGAGCAGTGTGTACATGTACTTCTTAACTTTGATTTCAGGAGATCCTTGAATTCCTGACACTCTGTGGAAAACCATACACATGTCTGCCTGTGTGCAATTTCCTGGAGAGAGAGTCCATACCTTCATCAGATTCTCAAGACTGTTTAAACTTGGCTTAATCTATCAAAATTTGAGATATGTGTACTTATTAATTTAATAATCTCACTTGTGAAATATTAGTGAAGTGCTTAACAATATTTGTGTATAGATGCTCAAGCTCTGCATCATTGCTTATAAAAGAAAACACTGGAAACAGCCCCAGTTGTGAGAAATGATCAAATAAAAGGTGATCTATCTATACAGCAGAATATGTATTGCCATTTTTTAAAATGAAGATAGATCTAAATATACTAATAAAGCCTGTCCCAAAGTATAACTAAATGAACAAAAGCAAGATGTAGAGCATATCTATATGTGCTATATGGATATTTTGTTAAAATTATGTTTACATATGTTTGTGCTTGTATATGGGTGTGTATATGCATAGAAAAAAATCCTAGAGCATTATTCTCTAATATAATGTGAGCCATGTATATAATTTAGCTTTGCTTGTGGCCACATTAATTTTTAATCATGTATTTTAGTTAATCTAATACATCAAAATATATCATTTCACATGTAATCAATATAAAAATTATAAGATCTTTTCATTCTTTCTGCACACTAAGTCTTTGAAATCTAGTGTGTACCTGCAGCACATTCAATTTGACTAGCCACGTGGTAAGTGCTCAGTAGCCACATGTGGCTACCATATTGAATAGTGCAAATCCAGAATCATAGACATCAAACTACAGTCTGCCTGCAATGCAGGAGACCCAGTTTCTATCCCTGGGTTGGAAAGATCCCCTGGAGAAGGAAATGGCTACCCACTCCAGTATTATTGCCTGAAGAATTCCATGGACAGAGGAGCCTGGTAGGCTATAGTCCATGGTGTTGCAAAGATTCAGACATGACTAAACAAGTAACACTACACTACTGTCCAGGAAGTAGAACAGAGGAGAGAGCAAAAAAGGGAGCTATATCCTCTTAATACAGTTTATAATGTCTAGTTTTTTTTTTTAATTTTAAGTCTTTATTGAATTTGTTATAATACTGCTTCTATTTCATGTTTTGTTTTTTGGCCAGGAGGCATGTAGAATCTTAGCTCCTCCGCCAGGAATCGAACCCGCACCCCCTGCATTGGAAGGCAAAGTCTTAACCAATGGACCCCCAGGGAAGTTTCTAGATTTTTTATAGATAAGATTTATTTCTTCTTAATCACATATATTTTAAAGAACTGTTAGGAGCAGCATAGAGGTACCTGAATTTGTTCTCAAGTTCAGCCAGATATCCAGCCAGACTAGAACATATTTGAATGTATTTTGTAATCTAGAACAAATTTTCTAGATCCAGGATATGTAAATATTTACATGCTGCTGCCAAACAGATAAATCAAGCCATCAAGTGTTTATTAAAAATGTACAGTGCACTGTCAGAATGTCTGTCATCAAAAATAACATAATTAAATGTTGATGAGGGTATGGTGAAAAGGGAACCCTCATACACTGTTGGTGGGAATATAAATTGGTGTGACCGCTATTGAAACAGTATGGAAGTTCCTCAGAAAAACTAAAGAGTGTTTACCATATGATCCATCTATCCCACTCCTCGGTATAATGAAAACACTATTTCAAAAAGATAGATGCACCTCAGTGTTCATAGCAGCATTATTTATAAGCTAACCTAAGTATCCATAAAAGATGAATGGATAAAGAAGATGTGATGTATGTATATACAATGGAATACTACTCAGCCATAAAAAATAACGCATGTTGCCATTTGCAGCAATACAGTTGGACTTGGAGGGTATTATACCATGTGAAATAAGTCAAACAGATAAAAAAAAGGCAAGTGCTACATGATATCAGTTATATATGGAATCTGAAAAAAAACAGCAAGCTAGTGAATAAAACAAAAAAGAAGCAGACTCACAGACAGAGAGAACTAACTAGTGGTTACTAGGGCTCCCCAGTGGCACTAGTGGTAAAGAATCCACCTGCCAATGCAGGAGACATAAAAGGTGCAGGTTCCATCCCTGAGTCAGGAAGATCCCCTGGAGGAGGGCATGGCAATCCACTCCAGTTTTCTTTGCTGGAGAACCCCATGGACAGAGGAGCCTGGTGGGCTACAGTCCATATGGTCACAAAGAGTCAGCCACAACTGAAGCGACTTCACACACACACACACACACACACACACACACACACACACAGTGGTTACCAATGGGAAAGGGGGAGATGCAATATGTGAGTAGTGGATTAAAAGGTACAAACTATTCAGTATAAAATAAGCTACAAGAATATATTGTACAACTCAGGAATATACCCAATATTTTATAATAACTATAAATGGAGTGTAACCTTTAAAATTACAAATCAGTATGTTGTACACCTATAACTGGGATAAGATTACACATCAACTGTACATCAAGTTAAAAATGCATACTGTGAAAAAAATCTAGTGAAAGCTAAACCCCATATGGGTTATGAAGAAGAAGGAAGCACAACTCTTGCCCTTGAATTTAGAATTTTGCTGGAAGAAAAGACTTATTTATGGAAAAACTAGAGAAAAAAATTCAAGGCTGAATGGCATCATCAAGTAGGCAGTGTAGGGCTAACAATGCAATGGGAATTCACAGAAATAGGAATTGTGGGAAGTAGAAGGAAAGGATGGAAGAGAAGGAGATGAGAAACAATTTCAATCATGGATGAATTAGATCAGAAGGACTCCAGGTTGTCATGTAGCTAAGTGGTGATGGAAAGGGCTGGAAGGCAGATTCCAGCACCTCCTGTTTCTCTCCCTGGTTTTTGTAGCAGCTACAGAGGTGAGGGGATAAACCAGCTTAGAGGAAAGAAGGATCCCAGCTGTGAGTTGTCAAAGAACACCAGGCAGATCAGGATGGGGTGGTCAGTATACCCGCCAACATGTGTGTGTGGTTCCCAGGATTTTGAATGACCAGAGTCATCCTGTAGCATCACATATCGTGAGCATATTCTTCTAGGACTTGTTCTCTCCCTACCCCTTTAATCTGAAAATACTCTGCTTAACAAGAAAGAAGAGATTCATGTGCAAAGAACCTACTCATTCTGCCTAATAATAATAATGGCTAATCATGTTCAAGCTGGTTTTAGAAAAGGCAGAGGAACCAGAGATCAAATTGCCAACATCCGCTGGATCATGGAAAAAGCAAGAGAGTTCCAGAAAAACATCTATTTCTGCTTTATTGACTATACCAAAGCCTTTGACTGTGCGGATCACAATAAACTGTGGAAAATTCTGAAAGAGATGGGAGTACCAGACCACCTGACCCGCCTCTTGAGAAATCTGTATGCAGGCCAGGAAACAACTGGACATGGAACAACAGACTGGTTCCAAATAGGAAAAGGAGTACGTCAAGGCTGTATATTGTCACCCTGCTTATTTAAGTTCTATGCAGAGTACATCATGAGAAACGCTGAGCTGGAAGAAGCACAAGCTGGAATCAAGATTGCCGGAAGAAATATCAGTAACCTCAGATATGCAGATGACACCACCCTTATGGCAGAAAGTGAAGAGGAGCTAAAAAGCCTCTTGATGAAAGTGAAAGTGGAGAGTGAAAAAGTTGGCTTAAAGCTCAACATTCAGAAAACGAAGATCATGGCATCCGATCCCATCACTTCATGGGAAATAGATGGGGAAACAGTGGAAACAGTGGCTGACTTTATTTTTTTTTGCTCCAAAATCACTGCAGATGGTGACTGCAGCCATGAAATTAAAAGATGCTTACTCCTTGGAAGAAAAGTCATGACCAACCTAGATAGTATATTCAAAAGCAGAGACATTACTTTGCCGACTAAGGTCCATCTAGTCAAGGCTATGGTTTTTCCTGTGGTCATGTATGGATGTGAGAGTTGGACTGTGAAGAAGGCTGAGCGCCAAAGAATTGATGCTTTTGAACTGTGGTGTTGGAGAAGACTCTTGAGAGTCCCTTGGACTGCAAGGAGATCCAACCAGTCCATTCTGAAGGAAATCAACCCTGGGATTTCTTTGGAAGGAATGATGCTAAAGCTGAAGCTCCAGTAGTTTGCCACCTCATGTGAAGAGTTGACTCATTGGAAAAGACTCTGATGCTGGGAGGGATTGAGGGCAGGAGGAGAAGGGGACGACCCAGGATGAGATGGCTGGATGGCATCACAGACTCGATGAACGTGAGTCTGAGTGAACTCCGGGAGTTGGTGATGGACAGGGAGGCCTGGCGTGCTGCGATTCACGGGGTCACAAAGAGTCAGACATGACTGAGCGACTGAACTGAACTGAACTGAACTGAATGATGACCAAACCCTTTCTCTCAGGGCTTTACATGTATTAACTCATTTAATTCTCACAGAAACCTTGGGTAACTGTACCAACATCATCCCATTTTATATCCTGGAAACTGAGATTCAAGAAAAATTAAATATTTGAAATACTTCTCCAACATTTTATTACATTTTAACTTAATTTTAAAAAATAAAAATAAATTTATTTTTTCTCTAATGAATTGCAATGTCACCATTATCTCATATTAATTGAAGTGTGTCATATTATGGACTTTATTTTATGCCACACTTTTATTATAAAGACTTCATAGAGTATATAAGTATCTGAGAAGTCTAGTCTCTAAAATTTCTCTAATTTTTCAATGTTTCCCTGAATTACATGTTTACATATAAATTTGAAAATCAACATGTATTGCCTGAAGAAAAATAAAAGAAACATTAAATAGCTTGCTTGCCCAGATTTCTACTGCCAGTAAGGGCTGAGTTGGCATTTGATATAGTCTGAGCCCAAACAAGCATTCTTCCATTCCCTCGTAGTGGCTTGTTTGTTTTTTGAAGTAACATTGATTTATAACATTATATGTTTCATGTATACAATATTATATTCCTTCTGTATAACCTACAATGTGCTCACCACCAAAAGCTTACTGTCCATCTGTCACCAGTTGATCCGTTTTACCCATTTCACTCTCTTCCCCCACTACCCATCCCTTCCCCTCTGGTAGCAACTACCCTGTGTCTATGTGTTTGTTTTTTTCATTGACTTTATTTCGGTTTGTTAATAGCTTTTTTTATTCCACATAGGCATGAAGTCATACAGTATTTGTCTGTATCTGTCTGAATTATTTCACTTAGCATAACACCCTCAAGGTCCATCCACGTTGTTGCAAATGGCAAGATTTCATCTTTTGTATGGCTGAGTAGTATTCCATTGTATGTGTGTCTTTGTGTGTGTACACAGCCATATCTTTTTTCCTTCTTTATCCATTCATTCGTTGATGGGCACTTAGGTTATTCCCATATCTCATGTGTTATAAATACTGCCACAGTGAACATGGGGTACAAATAAATTTTTGGATTACTATTTTCATATTCTTTGTATAAATACCCAGAAGTGGAATAGCTGGGTTATATGGTTAGTTTTGTTTTTAATTTTTGTGAAGCATCTCCATACCTTCTTCCATAGTGGCGGCACCAACAGTATGTGAGGGTTCCCTTTTCTCCTTATCCTTGCCAACACTTATTATTTGTTGTCTTTTTGATAATAGTCATTCTGACAGATGTGAACTGACATCTCACTGTGGTTTTGAATTGCATTCTCCTGACGATTAGTGATGTTAAGCCTCGTTTCACGTGCCTGTTGGCCATCTGTATATCTTCTTTGGAAAAGTGTATTCAGCTTCTCTATGCGTTTTTAATCAGATTTGCCCACCCAGGACTCTTGACCACTGTGCTATGTTTGTTTTCCTTCCTATTGAGTGTTGAATGGGTCCCATCTTACTCTAGCAAATGAAATGGAAGTCAGCATGAGAAAACTATTCTTTCAGTTTTTCCCAACCCCCTGGGAATTAAGAGCTTTGAGAATTTTTTTTAAGAGAGAAGTGAACTTGGTGATTTTCAGATGTTCTGACAATTAACAAATGTGTAATTTTCCCTGACATGCTTAGAAATGCAGTTTGATCTCCACATTATTCTCAGAGCATTTGAAAAGGAGGGAAATCAATCTTTACAAAGCTTTGACTCATTTCTGAGTCATAAGGAATATTAATGAGAATCCAGTTCCAAGGACTTCCAACCCTAAATAGTCTCAAGTTTTGAGGTTTCCTTTGCATTAGGCTGGTTCTTCTTAGATCAGGGCTCTGCTTTGTCTTGTAAGAACTTAGAAATTCAGCCCCAAACAGCCTATGAATATTATTTGCATGACTGTGTCTGGACTTGAAAACTCTGCAAGAAGCCATACAAACTAAGCCTTTGGGCTTGGAAACTCTTCCTACCAGTCAAAAGCAGACAAGCAGGCTTTATTTGTTTGTAAGTAAATGAAGCAACAAGCCAGTAAGTAGCAGTCTGCCTCTCTCCTTCCCTCTGGACCCCAGCATCAGGAGGTAACTGTGCTAGTTGCAGGAGCTGGTTGAGGGAGGAGGAGAGGGGATGAGTGCATGCGGGGCTCCTCACATGTGTCATTTCACCTCTACAGGGACTATACAGGGTGGGGGTTATTCTTTCCACTTGACTGATGTGGAAACTGGAAATTAAGATGGGTTGTTTTTCTGAAGTCTCCCAGCCAGCAAATAGCTCTAAAGCCTGTGTTTATTCCTCAACACCATGCTGTTTTCTAGGATGGGGGAAGCAAGCATCCAGGCTTGAATGACTGATCAAGACGTCCACTGTGTCCAGCCACGTGCTAGGTGTTGTGGTGAGGACAAAAACAAACATCACATGGTCTTAGCTGATCCCGGCAGTGTTGGTACATAAGACTGTCAATCCAGAATGGGCAGATTAAGACCCATCCACACAGTTAAGACACAAGACAAAACACAAGACCTGGAATAGCCAAAAAGTGAAAGTAACAATGATGATGTCTAACAAATTTGAGCATTTAACAAATCTGAGCATTGTATATGGACTAGTTCTTTTAGCCCCACAACAACTACATGAGGTTGGTGATATTGTTATCATCCTCATTATAAGGAGGAAGAGACTGGGCCAAGGTCACTCAGCTAGGAGTGGAAAAACTGGGATGTGAACCTACTTTCTCTCTTCAGTGAATATACTTCTTGGAATTTAGAGCCAGAGAGACTTTGTTTTAGTCCTTACTAGACCATTCATTCTGGCAACCCACTCCAGTGTTCTTGCCTGGAGAATCCCAGGGACAGAGGAGCCTGGTGGGCTGCCATCTATGGGGTTGCACAGAGTTGGGCATGCCTGAAGCGACTTAGCAGCAGCAGCAGAAGGCCATTCATTCATCTGATGACCTTGAGCATGTTATTTAACTTATTTTGCTTGCATCAATTCCTCTGGAAAATAAATAAATAAAACTAATAATACCGAAAGAGGGAGGGAGGGAGGAAAGAAGGAAGAGAGAGGTCACATTCTTAATCATATTAGGTAGAGAAAACAGGAACTCCTTGAGCATCCCAGCAGAATAGCAGAGGCTCCATTTCTACTCTTCAGGACCAGCTGGTGTGCTGCCTCCAAAGGGAGTGCAGATGTAAAGGATGTGGAGGATGTGGAGTCCCCCCATCACCATGACTACCACCCCAAATACTTGACTTGCTCCCTGCAGATCAGGCTCCAGGGTGCTATTCACAAGGTAATCACCAGTGACTGTCCACAGCTGTAGACAGGGCAATGGCCTAGATGCAAAGTCCTCTCCTAACCTGGGCACTGCCTCAACATGTGAGTATCTGGGGCCACATGACGCCAGCAGGAAACACCTGCTCTGCAGCTGCCCCTACATCCTTTGTCCCCTTCTGGGAGTTACAGAGGCTGCATGTATTATCTTTACCTCGGATGATCTACTGCCGTGGCAAATCACCTGGCCCATTTGGTTGAGAGATTTTGAGAGGAGCTGGGCCTGGCATTGTCCATTACCCTGGTCCTCGTTTGAGCTCCATGGGGGTGAACCTTGGTCCTACTTGCTGCTCTAATCTCAGTGGTAAGCACACAGCAAGGTGTGAGGGATACAGAGGAACCAAGCTATGAACCTTGGCCTTAAGGAACTCACACTTCACTGGAGTGAGACAGGCGTGTGAACACACAGTTAAAATGTAGTATCTTAAGAGCTATGGTTGGAGAAGGCAAGGTCCCCTGGAGAGAAACTTGACCTGTGCTTGGAAGTCAAGAAAGGCTTTGAATGAATGACACCTCAGCTGAGACTTGAAAAATGGATAAGAGACAGCCAGTTAAAGAACATGGCAAAGAGGGTTCAGGGCATAGGAACAACATATTCCTGTAGCAGGAAGGTTCTGAAACGAGAGATCTAGGAACAACAGAGAAAGAAAGAGCAACAATGAAGCTAAAGAAGTTGACAGTGGCCTTTAAGCCATATTGAGCTTCCCAGGTAGCACTAGTGGTAAAAAAACAAACAAACAAAAAAATCTGCCTACCTATGCAGAAAACACAAGAGACATGGATTCCATCACTGGGTCGGAAAGATCCCCTGGAGGAGGAAATGGCAACCCACTCCAGTATTCTTGCCTGGAGAATTCCATGGACAGAGGAGCTGGTGGGGTACAGTCTGTGGGGTCACAAAGTAAAGTGAAGTGAAAGTCGCTCAGTCATGTCTGACTCTTTACGAGCCCATGGACTATACAGTCCATGGAATTCTCCAGGCCAGAATACTGGAGTGGGTAGCCTATCCCTTCTCCAGTGGATCTTCCCAACCCAGGAATCGAACTGTGGTCTCCTGCATTGCAGGCGGATTCTTTACCAGCTAAGCTACCACAGAAGCCCTGATCGTAAAGAGGGAAGCCACCAGGAGTCTCAAAGAATCAGACACAACTGAGTGAGCATGCATAACATTTATTACCCATGTATTATGTGCAAGGTCCTGTGCCAGTCATCTTTACGTTCATTTTATCCCCATGTGCAGTAGGTGTTACTAACATTCCCATTTTGCAAAAGAGAAAACTAGGGTTGAAATCAAGTCCATTTCTCAAGTTTACCTAGTGTAAAAAGAATTTACAATTTACAGAATTTACAATCATTTCTACTAGATAGATGCCACTGTCCAAGTTTATAACTACTATTCTATGTTTTAAGAGAGCCGAGAATGGGAGAGAAAAAGAAAATAAAAGAGAGAAAAAAGAAATAAGAGAGAAAAGGGTTTCCAAGTAAATGCAAATTTGTTCCTAAAAGAATTGGCAATCAATAAGGAAATCTTAGGTCTATAATATATTGGATTGGTTTCAGCAGGAAGCAGCCAGTTAGAAAAACGTGAACTTGAACTGAAGCTGATAGGACCATTGATGAGTCTCAGCTTCTGAACCCTTTTCTGGCCCACCTGGGTTTTTCAGAACCTGGAATGAAGCGCTGTAGTCTGGGACCTTGGAGATGCCAGCTCATCCAGGCAGTATCCTGTACCCACCTTCTGCCAAATTTCTACAGAAGCACATCTGGGCCCAGGTGGCTGGGCCAGAGCCTGGGCTTGTTTTTCACGGCTCATTTGCAATGTCCTGTTCTATTCCTGGGCGCTCCATCCTTCCCAGGTGACACTGGAGCTCAGTTTTCCAACAGTCACTGTAACTCAATTGCTCCAAAAGTGCTACTCAGCGTCAGTCCTTGGAACTAGTATTTTCCAACCCTTGCTCCAAGAAGGAAGGCTGAACATTGTACAGCCCTGACTCCTCTCCGATGTCTGCACGGAGCAGCTCTAGGCAGCACAGGAAGCCTCCTCCCACAGACAGATGACTCTCAGCCAGCAATGTGAGGGAAAGGAAGGGTTTAGACACAGACCCCCTGCATCAGTTTGGGGCTGGCAGTATGATTAACCCCAACCCCCACCCCCACTGCCTGCACTGTTTGACTTGACAAAGACCCCAGCTGGTCCCCTCCTGCCCAGAGGGAGAGATGAGTAAAACCAATGACTTTACGGTTCACAGTCAACCCTGTGGGAGTCTGACCAAGCCTTAAATTTGAACTGAGTTCAGACTTTACGCTGCGCCCTCAGCAGAGAGACCAAGGAAACAGAAGACATTTTGTCCTCATACCTGGCCCCTGCCACTCACAATCTGTGGCGTTGCTCGGGGCCTCATGTCCCTTTTCTGAGGGTTGGGACAAGAGGACCTACCTCGTGGACTGTTATGAGACTCAGGTGAGATGCTGCCTTAGGATGTAGTACTAACTAACCAGTAAATGTAACTTATAGCAGACACTCAATAAGGAATGAAGGATGTTGAAAAGTTCCACACCTGCAGTGAACAACGTATACAAATACTGTGCAGCTTGAGCAAGACTGTGACACGTGACATGCACAGCAACAAAGAACTTTCCTTTGCATGTGACGGATTTAGTAATATTTGTGGAGTTAATTGACCTGGAATATCGAGCAAGTACAACCAAGAAGCCGCTCCTATAACACTACCTGAAGAGGGATCATTAATAAATGTAGGATGCAAGAGGCCGGGCTTCGTCCTCAGACTCCACCACCTGTTTATCAGCTGTGTGACCTTAGGCAGCCAATGCCTCCTCTCTGAGCTTCAAATTTCTTTGCCTGTAAAACATCAGTAATAACTGCCTCAGGACTTCCCCGGCAGTCTAGCAGTTAAGACCCCATGCTCCCAGTGCAGGGGGCACAGGTTCAGTTCTTGGTTGGGGAACATAAGATACCACATGCTGCACAGCACAGCTGAAAAAAAAAATGCCTAATAGGCTGGTTGTCAAGACTGAATGAGATATTGTATCTAAAGGTGCTTTAGCCTGGTTCCTGATCCACAGTAAACACTCGATGATAAATAATGACTTTCATTCACTCCTTTACAGACTGAGTTAAGGAGGGAAAACAAAAGGGAATTTTTCAATTGACATGCACATGCCTAAAGATGAAAATGACTAACTGCTTAGAAACCATCATGCTGCAGTTTCACTCCCCAAATTGAGAGAAAGATTGCCTCATTCATGCCCGACTGGGAATTTGAATAGTCTTGTTCTAACTGGAAAAGTCAATGAGAAGTGAAAGATATTAGTCACTGACTGATAAAGTATCTGAGCTGGATAGACTCTTAGACCAAACTGAGCCGAAGTGATATCGCCACTGTAACCCAGTCAGCCCAGGCAAGCCTAGGACATCAAAGAGAGGCGCACATGCCTCGGCCATCCAGTTGACAGCTAGGCTCTCCACCCAGTCTTCCCCATGGTTCTCTAAGCTCAGGTCATTTGAAACCATGTAGAGCCGACCCACCGTGTGATTCTGGGCAAGTCCTGTCATCTCAGTTAGTGTTTAATAATAGAGCGTGTTAGAACAGAAAGTCACTCAAAGACTCACCCACTCACCACGTTGCAGAGTCTGGCACGTACCCTTTTGTCTATACACACACTGCACGGGGCAAGAACTCGTTACAGTGAAGTGCATTCATGTCATAAGAGCAGTGCACGACCTGGACCAACCCACACCCTCATCTCAGTGACAGATGAGAAAACTGAGGCTTAGTGAACGTCAGTTGAACAATTAGAGGCAAGCAAGGAGTGAATGGAAGCCAGAACCCAAGTTTTGTTTTTGTTTTTAATTTGGCTGCACCAGGTCTTAGTTGCAGCATGCAGGATCTTTAGTGAACTCTTAGCATGCAAACTCTCAGTTGTGGCATATGGGATCTAGTTCCCTGACCAGGGATTGCACCCAGGCCTCCTGCTTTGGTAGCTTGGAGTCTTAGCCACCAGACCAGTAGAGAAGTCCCTCGGGTCTTCTGACTGCTAGCCCAGAGCTCTTTTTCTTAGGTCAAACTACCTCCCGCACCTACTATAATAAAAGAAAAGACACGGTAGCTAATGGTTGCTGGCCACCTATACTTTGTTCTGACATATATGTGTATTATTTTTCCACAGACTCAAGGAAGGGAATTAACAGCTATTGAATACCAACTATATACTATAGATGCCTTACATACATTAAAGTCTCATCATACACCTCATCTTTTATATGTAGAATCTAAAAAGAAATGATACAAATGAACTTACACAACAGAAAGATATTCCAGACTTACAAACAAACTTATGGTTGATAGAGGAAGGGATAGTTAGGGAGTTTGCGATTGACATGTACACACTGCTGTATTTAAAATGGATAACCAACAAGGTCCTACCCTACAGGCACAGGGAACTCTGCTCAATGTTATGTGGCAGCCCGGAGGGGAGGGGCATTCAGTGGAGAATGGATACACGTACATGTATGGCTGAATTTCTTCGCTGTTCACCTGAAACTATCGCAACATTATTAATCGGCTGTACCACAATACAAGATAAAAAGTTCAAAAGGAAAAAAAGTCTCATCATACACCCACAGTAATAAAAGATAGCATTTATTGATTAAAGATAGCCAGGTGCCATTCTAGGAGATTTTTTTTTGGCCGCACCTTGCAGCTTATGGAGTCTTAGTTCCCCAACCAGATATTGAACGCAAGCCAGGCCCTCAGCAGTGAAAGTGTGGAGTCCTATCTCCCGGACCACCAGGGAATTTCTTGTAGGAGCTTTATGTGTATTTGCACATGGAACCGAGCCAAAGAGGTATCGTGGGCTGAATCCAACCTCTGCTTATCCACCCTTGACATTTGACTGTATCAGCTGCTTGGCAGGAGGGCAGGCCTCTAAGTGTAACTTACCTGCCCAAATATACACACAGGCTACACGTGGATATGTGGTGCAGGGGTCTTGACAGCATCTCCACGTGGCTAGTCCTATTACCACTCACTTGCTGAGATGTCACAGCTAGGTAGTGGAGTTGAGGCAGGATTTGAAACCAGAAACTCGGACCCTTGTCTCATATGTGGGCTTTGTGAGAGGCAGGTTGAGACAGGAGTTCTAATACATCTTGAGGACAGAAATTCTGACTGCTTTACTGACGTAGCCCCAGTGTCCAAAAATGTATCAGCACGCACAAAAACACTCTGTAAATCTCGTGGACTGCTTGACACCCATTTTACAGATGAGGAAGCCAAGTGTCAAAGAGGCTAAATGACTTGCTTCAAGTGACACAGAGAGTCAGAGATGGAGCTGGGATTTGAATGCAAGTCGCTCTGACTCTAAAGCCCCTGTTCTTTCCACAATAGCATTCTGTCATTCATAAGCATTTGCTGAGTGTATTGAACTCTATGTACTCAGGAATATGGAGCTACAAAGATTAATAAGATTTAGTGCCTACCAAGAAATTGGAATCCTAACTGCTGGCAAGAATTCTTATTCCCCTGAAAAAGGACAGAGATATGTTTATGTATGGCTAGGTCACCTTGCTGTACACCTGAGATTAACACAACATTGTCAAGCAACTATACTCCAATATAAAATTTAAAAATTAAAGAACTCATATTCCTAGATTCACGTCCCCCGATTTCTTACTTCAAAGCAGATCCAAATAGTATAAGCCCGCAGTACATTTTAAGGCAAGAGAGTTTCCCAAGCCCAAGACTGCAAAAGTGGCCGCTCAGTATATCGGCCACACCTATTTCCTTCTCTGCACAATTGGCTGGAATTTCCACAGAAGACTGTTGCAGGGAGAATGGATTAAATCTATGCAAACCTGGGGCAGCCAGATCCACATCCCAGTTCCTCTATATTCCTTTGAAGTGATGTCCGCAGGTGACTTTTTAGATATATCTCCATGCCCTCTTTTTTTTTCGAGATTTTTTAAATGTAGACCATTTTTAAAGTCTTTATTGAATTTGTTACAGTATTGCTTCTGTTATTAATGTTCTGGTTTTTTAGAGTGAGGCATGTGTGAAATCTTAGCTCCCCAACCAGGGATCAAATCCAAACCCCCTGCATTGGAAGGCAAAGTTTTAACCACTGTTCCGCCAGGAAAGTCCCTCAGTGCTCTTTTGCTTTTTCCCCATTTACCAAAAAAAAATGAGATACTTAAGTCAGAACATTAGGTTAGGAAAGTTACGCTGTTCTAAAAGCAGCAATCACGTTCTGATGAGGAACATTAATTCAGGATTTGCTTCATTTGCCTTCCTGGTTTTGTGTTCTATCATATTTAAGAGGCAGAAAGTGGTTAGAAGAGAAGCGTGGTTTAACAAAATATCTCTAAATTCGTTAGTTGAATTCCACAGGGCTGTGTGAGCAATCTCATAATAATCCTACATCAATACGAGAGAAGTTGTAACTAGTTCACTTGGTGTAATTATAGGGCAACTCACTTTCTGCCAGGCTTTAAAGATAGACTTTCAAATGTTCCTTTTGTTTTTTTTTTTTTTGGCCTCCCGCTGTGTGTGGGGAGCAGCTCAGGCTCCTGGGATACCAGCCAGAGCTAAATGGGGCCAACCGGAGAGAGAGGCACCAAGATTTGGTTCCTGTCTCCTTCTGCTCAGACTGCTGAGAGGCTAAACCTCTTGCCAAAATGGTCTCCTGTAGAAAGCTCAGGAACTGGAACCAGTACAGAAGTTCTCCCATCTTTTGATCAGAGAAGAGTTGGTCAAACCACTAGGATGATTGCAAGATACACAGCACAAAGCTTTAGAGTTTGCGCCAGAACCGTAGTTCCCCACAAGTGGTCCCCAGACCAGCAGCATCAGCATCACCTGGGAACTGGTTAGCGATGCAAATTATTGCACCCCACCCCAATATACATAAGAAATTCTGAGATCACCAGCAATCTGTGTTTCAACAAGCCCTTCAGGCGAATCTCAGGTGCTCTAAAATTTGAGAACCTCGTCTCTAGGGACATGATATTGAAGAGCATGATCCTACTAGCTTTGTCCAGGACATGAGAATTCTCACTTGTAAGGAGAGATTTACTCAAACAAACCATATCTAAGCATTAAGATCTTTGGAGCTGAGTAGAGCAGGGCTCAAATCCAGGCTCTGCCTTTTACCAGCCATGGGGTTTAGACACAAGTGATTTAACTGCCCTGAGTGATAGGGTGCTGGTAAATGTTTAACAAACAGCTCAGTGGGAATGCAGTTTTTGCTGATTTCCATGGTATAAATACTCCCATCTCAGCTAATTTCAAGCTACCTTCATGATGGTCAACCAACTCAAACAATTCGTGAAAATGTAACAATTAGCTCTCATAAACCCATGCAAGCTGGTGCCAGCACACCACTGCCTCTAAGACTCAGTTTTCTCATCTGTCAAGTGGATGAATTTAGTATTTACCTTGTAGACTTGTTGAAATGCTGAAGAAAGACAATAATGAGATACTTATATGTGCAGGCACTTAGCATGCCTTATGTCACTGAATTCTCATAACCATGAGTTGGGTACTATTTTCCTTTCTATTTTATTTATGAGGAAAGAGCTGAAGTGTCCATGGTCCCACACTTAGCAAGTGGGAGAATCTGAGCTTGACTGCAGAGCCTGTAGGTGACAGACATGTATATAGACTTCTTAGCACCATGCTAGGCCCAGGATGTCACTCGGTAACTGGTAGCTATTATCACCATAAAAACAAACTTTTTTTTTTTTTTGGCTGTGCTGCACAGATGTGGGATTTTAGTTCCCTGGCCAGGGATTGAACACATGCCCCCTTGCATTGGAAACACGGAGTCTGAACCACTGAACTTAACCAAAGAAACAGACGCTGCATTCACTTTCTTCTGGGAGGAAGGGCCAGTGTCAGGGCATTCAGGCTGCTGTAGCAAATACCACAGACCAGGTAGCTTATAAAGCACAGAAATTTCTTTCCCACAGTGCTGGAGGCTGGGAAGTTTACAATCAAGGCACCAGCATGGTCTTGTTCTGGTGAGAGCCCGCTTCCTGGTTCACAGTTCATGTCTTCTCCCTTCTGCCTCATATGGCAGAAGAGCTAGGGAGTTCTGTGGAGTCGTTTTTACAAAAACACTAATCTTGTTCATGAAGACTCCATCTACAAGATCCAAGCACCTTGCTAAGCCCCACATCCTAATTCTATCATCTTTGGGGGCTAGGATTTTAACATAAAAATATTCAAGGGACACAACATTCAGACCAGAGCAGCCAGGTTGTCTAATGGAAAAGCCAGCTGTGTATTAGTCGTGGTACTTATTTAAGCTCCTCCCCTCCCCAATTTCGTATAGTTTTCCCCCAGGCTTTTTCTGTGCTTACACACTGATAAAATATATATACCTACACATGTGAGGGCTTCCCTTGTGGCTCAGTGGCCAAAGAATTCACCTGCCCACAGAGGAGATGCAAGTTCAGTTCCCAAGTTGCCAAGATCCCCTGGAGGAGATGGCAACCCACTCCAATATTCTTGCCTGGGAAATCCCATGGACAGAGGAGCCTGGTGGGCTACATCCATGGGGTTGCAAAAGATTCAGACACAACTTAGTGACTAAACAGCAGCAAATATGTAGTTTTCTATTGGATCATAGTACACATATGTACACATAGTACACACTTTTTTTTTTTTTTTGCAATTTTCTTTTCTTTTTAACCTAAAAACATATCATGGACATCTCTCTGATGGTGGTCCATACCAATCTGTTGCATCCTCTCTCAAGCTATTTAGCACTCCTCCCTGGCTAAATGCCAGCATTTATTTAACCACTTCATGACTGAAGGACATTTAGACTATTTCCAGTTCTTCACTCTTATAAATTACTCCCCTCTCCATAATCTTTTATAAATTGTTGCATATGTCTGAAGGAAAAATTCCTAGAACTAGGATTTCTGGGTTAAAAAAAAAAAACCCACCCAGTTTAAATTTTGATCAGTGTATCCAAATTGACTTCTCAATGTGAAATTGAGAAGGTATTCGAAAAGAAAGTGCCTCATGTAAAGGTGCACAATATTGCTCATTATCAGAGAAATGCAAATCAAAACAACAATGAGGTACACCTCACACCAGTCAGAATGGCCATCATCAAAAATTCTGACAACTATAAATGCTAGAGAGAGTGTGGAGAAAAGGGAACCCCTACATTGTTGGTGGGATTGTAAGCTGGTACTATGGAGAACAGTATGGAGGTTCCTCAGAAAACTAAAAATAGAGCTACCATATGATCCAGCAATCCCATTTCTGGGCATCCAGACAAGATTCTAATTTAAAAAGATACATGCACCCCTGTGTTCATAGCAGCACTATTCACAATAGTCAAGAGATGGAAACAACCTCAGTGTCCACTGGCAGGTGAACAGAGAAGATGTGGTGCACACACGCAAGGGAATACTGCTCAGCCATAAAAAAAGAATGAAATGATGCCATTTGCCGCAACACGATCCAACTGGGGATTATCATAGTAAGTGAAGTCAGAAAGAGAAAAACAAACACCATATAATGTCACTTATAGTGGAGTCTAAAATATGACACAAATGAACCTATCTGTGAGACAGAAACAGACTCAGGGACATAGAGGGCAGGCTTGTGGCTGCCAACGGGGAGGGCTGGGGGAGGAACGGAGTGGGGATATGGGGTCAGCACATGGAAGCTCTTATATGGAGGATGCATAAACAACAAGGTCCTACTCTATAGCACAGAGAACTAGATTCAATATCCCTTGATAAACCATCATGGAAAAAATATAAAAAAGAATATATATGCATGTATGTTTATATATATATATGTATAAATGTATAACTGAATCACTTTGCTGTTTAGACCTCTAAAAGTTTTTGTTATGAAAGTTTCTTAATACAAAAACCACAAAATAATAATTCTGAACTGCTGTGTAACTATCACTTGGCTTCCACAATTATCCAGTCTTATTTCATTTATACCCTGCTTTCCCCTCCCACTAGATTAAATTGAGATAAAACTCATGTATCATCTTCTACTATCTGTGCACATCTAAATAGGTACCTTTAAAAAATAAGGATTCTTTTTTGTAAACATAGCCTCAATACCATTATCACATCTAAAAATTCTTTGGTATCATCAAAAATCCAATTAGTGTTCAGATTTCCCCAATTGTCTCAGAACTTTGTTTTTATTTATCTGTAATTGAAGGATAATTGTGTTACAATATTCTGTTGGTTTCTGTCATATATCAACATGAATCAGCCATAGGTATATGTGTCCCCTCCCTCTTGAACCTCTCTCCCACCTCCCACCCCATTCCACCCCTCTAGGTTGTCACAGAGCACTGGGTTGAGCTTCTTGTGTCTCAGAAGTTTTCAATGATTGTATTGTTTGAATCTGGATCCACCAATGACCACACATTACCACTTGATTGACTTGCGTTTTACATGTCCTTTACTCTCTCTATTTCATACACACACACAACACTTTCTCTTATCTCTCATTAGAGGAATTCGGTCATTTGTCATATAGTTTCCCACTTTTTGAATTTTTCTTATTGCATCCTTGTTGTGTCATATAATATGTTCTTCAGTTCTTTGTATTTCTCACTCTCTCTCTCTCTCTTTTTTTTTTTCTTTTTTTGGCCATACCACGCAGCTTGTGGGATCCTAGTTCGCCAACCAGCATCAAGATTGTTCCCTCCACAGTGAAGCGCAGAGTCCTAACCACTGGACCACCGGGGAATTCCCCTTTCTGTATTTTTTTTAACTGTTATATCCAGAGCTGTGCTGTCCAGTATAATAGCCACTAGCCACATGTAGCTATTTACATTTATATGAATTAAAAATAAATAAAATCTAAAATCCAGTTCCTCCTTAACAATAGCCATATGGCAAGTACTCAGTAATCATGTGTGGCTGGTGGATACTGTATTAGACAGTACACGTTTCCATCATCACAGACAGCCGTTTGGACAGAATGCTTCTAGATACATCATCATATCCTCTATGACTGTTTGATTATTTTTTCCTCATTTGTGCTCGAGATAAAGATGACCACCCCAAAGCTTGCATTACTAGGCAGGCTTTGGTAATATAAGAGAAGTCACTCACGCGCCAGACCACCCCCACCTGTTTTAAGTGGCAGCCATCTGTGTCTACAGACAATGATCATATGTTTGCAATGAGACATGGAGCTACGTATGAGATTCCGTGACGCTAAAAGGTCAGCAGCTCCCAGCGCACTAGCAGCCCTGACCCCTCCCTGCCTCCTCAGAAGGAAATTGAGGGAATCACCGCTAACACGGAAGGCTCAGGCTTGCAGTTATAGGGCATGCTGGTTCCAGAATACTCCCAACCATTCCTCCTTTCCCAGAGGGGCAGGTGCTTCTGTCTGGAATCTTCTTCCTGCCTTGTGTCTTTGTCTTGGCATGTGTGTAATGAGCACATTTCAGAGCACACCAAACAGGTTTCTCAGCTTGTTTCAGTGACACTTGGCAGAGCCCGGGGCAGGGAGGGGGGCCACCACGAGGCAGGGGAGGGGAGCGGCTGCTATGGAGATGAGCAGTCTGCCTGGCTGGGCATTCTAGAAGAAACCCCATGCCAGAATCCTGAGAAAACCTCAACCAATCTATGAGAAAAGGGATTCTCTGGGGATCCTGATAGGAAATAGTACAGAAAGCAGAGCATGCTGTGAGTGTACGGTTGGGAGACCGTCGTTCATGGGTTCATTCATTCTAAAACTACTTATTGGCCATAGACTGTGTTTGGCACTAGGATCAATGGTGAACTCAATAAAAGTTTCTGCCCTCAGTGTGGGATGGACGTGTACACACTGCTATATTTAAAATGGATAACCAACAAGCACCTACTGGACAGGCTCGATACTATGTAACAACCTAAATGGGAAAAGAATTTGAAAAAGAAAAGACACATGTCTAACTGAATCACTTTGCTGTACACCTGAAACTATCACAGCATTTTTAATCAATGGCATGCCAATAAAAAACAAAAACTTTAAAAAAAGTTTCTGCCCTCCCCAAGTTTACAGTCTTGGAGGACGCAGATCCATAAACAAGCCATTTGAACAACCCCATGATGGGGGTGGTACTAGGGAGTGTCATTAAAGTACCTGGAAGAGATCCCTGCCCCTGATGTGGACTTTCAGGGACACACTGTATAAGCTGAGACCTGAAAGTGAAGTAGCAGTTGGGCAGGAGAAGAGGAGGGTGGGATGCTGAAAGAACATCCTGGAAGAACATTAGAAGTAAGTGTGCACGAGGCATTGGCAGCACAGGAAGATGCGTGGTTGGGCCGCAGTGGTCAGTATGGGAGGAGAATGACCAGGGTGAGGAGTGGAGAGACAGGGACTGAGCAAATCCCAGCTTTGGGAGCTGAGGCAGGTCCTAGCTTCCTGCACCTCGATTTCTTCCTCCACCAAATAAGCATAACTCTACCCCTGCAGCATGATGGTTAGAGCCCAATGACCTAACAGATGCAGAAGTGCTTTACCACCCATATCCCAAAGTCCCAGTTGCAGAAAGACAACTGTACTTGTCTATACAGTCTTTCACCCCTGGAGCCAGTGTGAATTAGAGAGCTATGTCACGGCATCAGGCTATGTCATGGCATTTAACTCAGCTCCTCTGGGCCCATGAAAGGCAATAACACATGTCTCCTGTCCTTCCAACTCCATGTTCAGTGACACCAGGTTGGTAGCCCAGGTAGTGTATTTACATCATGGCAATTGGCAAACACTACAAATCAGAGCCATCTTTTCCTCTTTGTTGGAGAGCTTGTTAACCAGCACACCACCAAGATGAGGAGGAAAGGGATAGGAAGAGGAGGAAACCTGGGGCAGCAATTATCAAGGAATGTCCATCCACAACAAGAAAGATTCTTCACAGAGTGGGTCTCTCTTTTTTCTGCCATCTGAAGCAGGCCCACCAAAGCCAGCCCTCAGGGAAGAGAACAGCAGGGCCACTCTTTCATGCCAACCTGCTCTCAGACATGCATGAGGAGTGCCAGTGACGCCCGGGTCACAGGGCTGGGACTGGAGCCTCTCAGATCAACAGCTGCTGGAAGCCGCTGTCTTTGGCTCATGTGGCCAGCAAGAAATTGGACTTCAATGTTCTGAATAGGCAGAAAAAGATACCTCCTTGCTCCCTTCTGCTCCCTTTCCTGGGGCTGCCAGCTGGCATTTTTTGTCACTCATCATGGCTTCCTGCAGCAGAGATTAGACCCTTGATGAAAAGGACGTGTGGGCAAGAAAAAGTCTTTAGCAGTAGCAGGCTCCAAGGCAGGTATACATTGGCGAAATGGGGATGCAGACACAGCTCAAAGCTCATTTCAAGTAATGGGGCCTTTTTTTAAGGATGACCTAGAGAAATACTGTTTTTGTCTGTGGCTAGCATGCCTGGATACTTTTCAATCCTGAAAAATAACTAGTTGGGCCTGCTAGAATTTTATGGCAGGAGCAGAAACAGCAAAATATCAAAGATGAAGTTGAATTTAAGTGGCAATGGTGTGGCTTAATATTCATTCTTTCATTCATTCAACAAATGCTTTCATTCAACAAATACAAGTATTGAGTTACTACGTGCCTCTAGAATGTAAGTCCCGTAAATGCAGAGACAGCATCTGCCTAACATACTGTAGGTTTTCAGTACATTTGTGTTGAATAATAAGTTGATGGCATTGCTTTGTCAGGTGTGGCTGCTTTGCACACACCATGTTGCTTCAGTCATGTCTGACTCTGTGACTCTGTGGACAGTAGCCCACCAGGCTCTTCCATTCATGAAATTCTCTAGGCAAGAATACTGGAGTGGGCCGTCATGCCTTCCTCCAGGGGACCTTCCAACCCAGGGATCAAACCTGCATCGTTCACATCTACCGCATTGGCAGGGGGGTTCTTCACCTCTAGTGACACCTGGGAAGGCCAAGAGTAGTACAAAGATGGACAAATTGTAGACCGTGCTGAGGCAGAGTTCAAATCTGGTGGACAAGCAGACAAGTAAACCAGCAGTTATGATACAAGGTGATGAGTGTTGTGCCAGGGGAAGTGTAGGGTGCAGTGGCTCACAGGAAAGGAGGCTCAACTCAGCCTTGTGGGATGAGACAGCAAAGGCTTCCCAAAGACCGAGATGCAGAAGACAGAGACTCCATGCCAAAGATATTGGCATCTATTTGATAAGACCTTATGGAAAAAAAACAACCATCCATGTATTCTGCAACATCTCATATTCCTAGGAAGACTACAGGCTTTATCTTACTGGGAACATGACTGCAAATAACTGCTGGACTACTTCTATGGCTTAGCCCTCAGAAGCAGTTTCTATTTCTCAGGGACTTTCAGAGGATTTCCCTAAATTCAAGCTTCCCACTCCAATGATCCAGGGCCGAGTGTGACAGACGACTTGTGGGTCTTTAGTATTTCTCTGATGTCCAGTCACTCACTCCTAACATCAGGTCCAGCTCTGTAGGCAAGCAGGGTACTCTCCTCTAAGGTCACATCTGCTCCATTTGATGAAAAGGAGAGGGATGCTGTGAATATTTATTTCAAAGAGGCAGACATGACTGCAGAGGTGCAGAAGGTCCTGG
Source organism: Budorcas taxicolor (assembly GCF_023091745.1). NCBI lineage: Eukaryota > Metazoa > Chordata > Mammalia > Artiodactyla > Bovidae > Budorcas > Budorcas taxicolor. The sequence goes on from NC_068916.1 coordinate 56,796,010, forward strand.
TGGTGACAGTCTTGTCTCAGGGACAGCTGAACTGAGAGAGGAGATTGCTAACTTCCAGGGCTTTCTATTTTCAGCAAAGGCCATACAGACTTTTTCTTTGGGTTATCACCAGATTAAGATGCCAGTAAGTCTGAGTGGGCACACATACACAAAAACACCTGAGGCTGAAAGCAGGGAGACTAAGTAAAGCATTTGAAACCCAGGTGTAACTTTTGAACAGCAGAAGACAAGCCCAGCCACTTCAGCTCTGCTTGCCAAAGTCACTCTCCCTGAGGGTCTGGGGCGCTCACATCCCTTCATTGCTCATCACATCCTGTCCTGTGTGGCACCTTTGCTCAGCACCCATTCTCCGGAGGAGAGAGAGCAGAGAGAGTGGTGGGACAAAGCGCCTCTACCCAGGACTCCTCAATGGCTAGCAACATTTTGCCAATTTGGTTTTGTCTCATCCATTGCCCTATTTCTGGAATATTCTGGTATATTCTAAAATAGTTCCCCTAACAGGGAACTCTGCTCAATGTCATGTGACAGCTCAAATGGGAGGGAGTTTGGGGGATAATGGATATGTATATATGTATGGCTGAGTCCCTTTGCTGTCCACCTGAAACTATCACAACATTGTTAATCAGCCATACTCCAATACAAAATTAAAAGTTTAATTAAAAAGGAGATCCTTTTTTATTAAAAATTAAAAAATAGAGATCCTCCTGGGGCTTTAATCATCCACCTAATTTCCCATTATCATGAGCATTGGAAGGAAAGATAAAATTCACCTTCTTCGCTTTGCAGTTAAGGAAACTGAGGCCCAGAGAGGTTCAGTGCTTTGAGAACCAAGTCTGTAAGTTGTGTGTCTCATCTTGCGCTACCTCCAGTGCTCAGACCCGATGGCTCCATGATCAGAAACACCGTGCTGTTTAAGTGCGTCATTCCTCCTTCCACTCCAGAAACCTCCACGCGGAGGTAAAAAGATAGAAAGAACTTGGGGGAGAAAGCCAGTGTACATGGGAGCAGAGCTTTCCCCCCAAGGGGAGAAGTGGCAGTGATTGTGGGAGGGTCATTTGACTCATCTTTCCTCCCTCTGTGTGGTGGCTTGGGCTCAGTTTCTCAAACCATATGGAAAGACACTCATAAACTAAGCACCACACCTTTAGGAAAAGCTCTCTCGGGGAATGGGAAAAATGAATGAGGGCAGAATGGCCCCCCAGAATGGGTGAGGTGGCTCCTCCCTTTGTCCTTCAGGCTCCCACACACCTCCTGCCCTTCCTTCAGGGTTCCCTGTGCCCTCCTGGAGGAAGACAAGGCCACCAACAGCTTCAGGACCAGACACCTGGCTCATCTCAAAAGCAACCCCAAGCTGGCTATGAATGTGTCGGGGATTACTTCCTATGCTGGGGGGATGAAATCACCTCCAAAGCAATCTCAGAGAAATGTTTGGGAGGAAAAATGAAAGCATGCTAATAGTGACCCTGAAAAGAGGCTGCTGGTCGTGAGTGGTTCTCTCTCTGACCACTGCTGTGAACTCCTGCTTTCTTCCCCCTTTTTCTGCTTTACTGTGCTGTGTTTAGTTGCTCAGTCATATCTGATTCTTTGCAACCCCATGGACTGTAGCCGGCCAGGCTCCTCTGTCCATGGGGATTCTCTGGCAAGAATACTGGAGTGGGTTGCCATATCCTCCTGCACGGGATTTTCCCAACCCAGGAACCGAACCAGGGTCTCCTGCATTGCAGGTGGATTCTTTACCAACTGAGCTATCAGGGAAGCCCCCATATGGACCACAGCCCTGTCTAACTCAATGAAACTATGAGCCATTTGTGTAGGGCCACCCAAGACAGACGAGTCATTGTGGAGAATTCTGACAAAACATGGTCCACTGGAGAAGGGAATGGCAAACCACTTCAGTATTGTTGCCTTGAGAACCCCATGAACAGTATAAAAAGGCAAAAAGATATGACACTGAAAGATGAACTCCCCAGGTCGGCAGGTGCCCAATATGTTCCTGGAGATCAGTGGAGAAACAACTCCAGAAAGAATGAAGAGATGGAGCCAAAGCGAAAACAATACCCAGTTGTGGATGTGACTGGTGATGAAAGTAAAGTCTGATGCTGTAAAGAGCTATATTGCATAGGGACGTGGAATGTTAGATCCATGAATCAAGGTAAATCAGAAGTGGTCAAAGAGGAGATGGCAAGAGTGAACATCAATATTTTAGGAATCAGTGAACTAAAATGGACTGGAATGGGTGAATTTAATTTAATTCCTGCTTTAGGACCCCTGATAACTCAGGAAGAAAGCAGGAGGGACCAGGGGAAAGAAGGCTGGCATGTTCCGGGTACCTTATTGATATTTGATTCAGACGGAAGGAAGAAATGCCACGTCCACTGACTCACAGTGGCTGGAGAGAAAGAAGGTACATGTGGGTCTGTGGGTCTATGCCCTCCCAGCTCTCTGCCCAGAAGCAGGAGAGGCCTGAGACAGAAGACTTCAGGGAAAGAGGGTAGAGATACATGACAGAAGTCATAGGACAGAAGAGACTTTTTTAAGTTGGAAGATAATTGCTTTACAATGGAGATGTTTAGCTATAGAACCAATAATAAGAACCTTCCTTGTACTGGTTCTTTTATTCCTCAGGTTCTCTCACCTCCCTATTTTCCTCTATGACACTCCAACTTCTAGTTATATACATAATTGTTTACTTATAAGTTTGATCTTTGTTTCCCCCTACAACTAGACAACACCTGGCATAGTTGGCACTCAAAAACACCTAAGGGACTTCCCTGGTGGCCCAGTGGCTAAGACTCTGTGCTCCCAATACAAGGAGCCCGGGTTCAGTCCATGGTCAGGAAACTGGATCCCACATGCTGCAACTAAGAGTTTGCATGTTGCAACTGAGAGTTCACAAGCCACAACTGAAAGATTCCATGTGCCACAACTAAGAGCTGGTGTAACCAAATGAATATTTTTTTTTAAATACTTATTGAAAGAAAGAGTGAGACATAGGGCTGGAAAAGCCAGTCCAGAATGTATAACAGCAAACTGATTACTCCCCTCTCCTCCACTGGGCAAAAAATATCTAAGCATTCTATTTTAATACTTATTTGCTAAGAATTTTACTAAGTATTCTGCATAACTTATCTCATTAGGCTTCTCAGCAAACCCATGAGAAAGTGTGTTCAGGATCCCCAAGAATCCCCAGGATTCAGTGATTCCCTAGACAGGCTCACAGAACTGAGCAAATCTGTTATACATACCCCACCAGGCTCCTCTGTCCATGGGATTTCCCAGGCAAGAATACTGGAGTGGGTGGCCATTCCCTTCTGCAGGGGATCTTCCCGATTCAGGGATCGAACGTGGGTCTCCCGCATTGCCGTCAGATTCTTTTCCATCTAAGCCATCAGAGAACCCCCTTATATGCAGTTACAGTTTATTACAGTGAAAGGATACAGACTAAAGTCAGAAACAACAAAAAAAAGAAAAGCACATAGAATAGAATCCAGGAGAGACCTGCCACAGCTTTTAGTCATCCTCTCCCAGATGAGTTTCACAGACAGCACTCATTTCTCCCTGTAACAGTGCATGACAACACACATGAAGTATTGCCAACCAAGGAAGCTTGCCGAAGACTCGATGTCCAGGGTTCTTACTGGGGGTCAGTCAGGTAGGTGTGACTGGCTTCCCATGCAGCTGGCCTTAGTCTCTAGCCCCTCCAGAGGTCAAGGTTTTACTGCATAACTCAGCCTCTCCCCAACATAAATCGCATTGCTCACTTAGACTATCTGCTATGTCCCAAGGCTCCAAGCAAACAGTTCCTCTCGTCAGGCAGGATTTTCTAGGAGCTTAGAGGTTATGTCTCAGGTGAATGGGCCAAATCTTCCACTGGAATCTGCAGTTTGGCTAACACAGATTTGCTGAGTTTACTGCACAAGAAGTATTAGTATTAGCCCCAATTTATGAATGATCCATACTAAGAGTCAAGAAGGCTAAGTGATTTGGCCACAGTTACCAAAGCCAGAATGCAAACCAACATCTTCCTTCACTTTGACATCTGTGTTCCATTGCACCCTAGTACCACTCCCTGAACAAGTAAAATTCTCTACGATAAAAACAAATTCTCACAGTATGTCTCATAAGCCTGGCCTCAGATAGGAATGTCCAGATTCAGACCTTCTGGTGATCTCAAGCCCCCAGCAACAGATGGTCTGGGACTTATCAAGGCCAGCCAGATATGATGTTGTTGAGTGAGTGCTGGGAGGGTGGGGGTCTCCCTCCTCACCAGAGGTACATGAGCACAAGGGCCAGCCAGCACTTTCTAAAATATACTCCCTTGCCTCCGCTATCTGCTCCAAAAGGATTGTCACCATGAGGGAAGGAGGCAGGATGGCTCAGTTGGCCAAGAAAGCAACTAGGAAGTGAGGACCCAGGCCAGTCAGCTTGACCCTTTGCCTCACGAGCAGAGTGAAGTCACCGGGGAAGTAACGTTTACTTTACCCAGCATTCCCCAGGCCTGGCCTGCCAATCTTGCAAAGTGGTTCAGATGGCAACACAAAGTCACACTAGCGGAGTGGAGCCTCTGAGAAGCCTGCCAGCAAACAAGCCTGTATCAACTCAGTGATTCCTGAGCCTATTTGAGTATGGAACCCTTTCTGAGTATGTGTAGCACTAAATGGTTAAAATTCAGGGCAATTTGGAAAATAGGACCTAATTCTCCTTTTTTTTTAATTTTCTAGCTCATGCAAATAGATCTTTCAAATAATTATTATCAGTTATAATTAGTAATCTAATATGCATTCTTTTCCTCCAAGAATGGCAATTCCTGGATTTTTCTGGATTAATTCACAAATGCATTCATTCACCAAGCATTTATTAAACACCTGCTTGTGTCCAGGCCTCAGAGATAGAATTTCAGAGGTGTTTCAGACATGAACCCTAAATTATCCGGTAGGGAATTCATAGCCTGGTGACTGATAACTTGAGCCAAAGGCCAGAATGTTTTCTCTTGGCTCCATTCTCCCGTGACGGGCCACCTTGTGACCACCGCAGGGAGGTAAGCAGCTAGGTCAGCGTGTTGGATTTGGCCCCACCCAATGCCAGGAGTAGAGAACCAGGCCAGCCTCTTTCTAAACAAGTGGGGAGTGCCACTCATGCATGGTAAACAGCTCGTTACCCAGGAGCAGGCTGAACGCTCACTGCAGCAAAGCTTTTTCCCTTGTCTGCATTCCTGTGATGGTTCCATTCAATCTGGGCTGCCTTTCTCTTACCCTGTTATCAATCCACCTGCCTCCTTCATTTTCCAGTTGGAAATAAGCTCAGAGCTTGTTGGCAGATAGACCTGCTGCTGTTTTTGAATTCTGCCATTTGATTATTTCCCTGTTTTGCAGTTTCACTGTCTATAGGGTTATAATATGTATTAATCAAGACTTTTTCAGTTTCAGGGGTCAGAAAACGATTCCAGGCAATTTCAATAATAAACAGTACATTGAGAATATCATCTCATTTAACTGTGTATCCTTCAGGCAAAGCTGGATGTAGACATTCACATTTTATTGCCAAGGCTCTATCCATCAATACCTATTTATCTTATGATATCGCTAGTTCTTGTGCCTTCTGCACCTTCATTCAGGAAGGTGTGTCTGGTGTCTGGGAAATATCATCACTGGTAGTCCAAGGCTCACCACCTCCAGGCTCATGATCCAAAAGAAACACTCTCTTCTTGGGTGTCTATATATCACACATCAAAGAAGATTCTAACTGACCCAGTTTGGAGCACATGCCTGCCCTGTACCAGCATTATACCAGGAGGATTTGGGCATTCTGTTACTGAGCCAAACTTGGGTCCACTCACCCACGTGGTAAACCCAATCTACTGACATCAGTTGTGGTGAGGAAAGTGCAGCATTAATTGCAGAACACCAAGCAGGGAGAATGGGTGGCTAATGCTCAAAACACCCAAACTCCCCAAAGGATTTCAGGGAAGGGATTTTAAAGGCAAGCTGAAGGAGAGGGTTGCAGGATGCCTGATCAGCTCATGGATATTTTTCTGGTTGGTTGGTGGAGAGGTAACTGGGTGGTATTTAGTGAGTTAACAGCATCAACCTTTTGGTTTTGACTGGTCTGGGTTCTACCTGTATGTGGTCATCACTTTTTTCACCTGATGGGGATTTTAGTATCTATAAAACAACTCAAGGACATGGCTCAGAATATTATCTATCATCCTTGATGAGAAACGAAAGGTCCTTGACTTTGTATTATGGCTAAACTATTTATTGTGTCTTACTTGGCTGTCCTTATTTCTGCATTTTCTCATCTTAAATTGTTTTCTGAAACTCAGGGAAGCCTTCGGAGGCTAAAACTTTTTTCATATAAACAAAAAGCAGAGAACATGGCACTGGATAGGGGTTAGTTCTGTCCCCAGAAAGGCCCCCACAGGGCCTTGCTCAGTTTATTAGTGGCCAGCCTGGGCCACATACCCATGTGTATGTGGTGTGGCCAGAGTGAATGACATGCCTCTGAGAAGATGGATCCAAACAGGTGGATCCTCAGAGAAGGGACGCTTGCCATTTTACTAGTAACACACATAAATACTACAACATAATTTTACCATGAATATCTCTACATGTCCCTGTTTCCTTATTTCAGTGTCCTGTGCTTTATCTTCCCTCAAAAGATGGCCCTCAAGGCTTTCAGACCCTGCTGAGGTGACAGATTAATAGACTGGCACATAGACTTATTAAGCCTTTTCAATCTCAGACAAGGATAGCTTGTTAGCCACACACTCAGCCTTCCATTGGATTATCTGGGTTTTTGAAAAGCACCAGGAAAAACATTTGGTTATGACCTGACTGAAACCTCCACACTCACTTTATCCTCATCGCCCCTCCCACTTGCACCTGTCAAGACAGGAAACAGTCAGGGTAGTAAAAGCTGTTTCCGGCAATAAACCGGGTGATGGCTGATGTGGAACTTGGAGTCATTTCCCCTTGAGAGAACCTTTGAGGACCAGATAGAATCAACAAGCTGAGTCTCTCCAGGTGCTTAACTTTTACATGAGGGCTCTGGAGTTCAATAATTCATGCTAATGCTACCAGCAGCAAGCAAATCATGCTAATGCTACCAGCAGCAAGATTTTGATTATAAAACAATACCCCAAATGAATTTTATGATGGATGACATACTAGGTGATTTCAGGAAGATGAAACAGAAGTCAGGGCTTTGAGGTCAAATGAATGGAAGTCAGTCTCAGGGCTGCTGGTCATTGGCTGTGTGACTTTGCCTGAACGTTGAACAGCTCAGAACTTCTGTTTCTTCATTGATAAAATTAAGATAAAACTGTTTCACAGGCTTTGAGATCATATGAATGAGATAGTACATGGAAAGTGCAATTATTCTTGTTGTTTAGTTGCTAAGGCCTGTCTGACTCTGTTGCAACCCCATGGATGGTAGGTTACCTGCCATCTCCTCTGTCCATGGGATTTTCCAGGCAAGAAAGCTAGAGTGGGTTGCCATTTCCTTCTCCAGGGGATCTTCCCAACCCAGGGATCAAACCCACATCTCCTATGTCTTCTACACTGCAGGTGGACTCTACCACTGAGCCACCTGAGAAGCCCGCAGCAGGGCAATAAGACAAATTTCTATGGCTTGTCAGAACCACAATAAGTGTTCGTTCATTTCCTTTCCCTCTTCAGATTCTCTCTCTTTCTTCTTCCTCATCCCCACCCCCACCTCCACCACCTTTACAACATAGAAGCCAATGTTTCCGAAAAATATGAATGTAGAACTGAGAATAAAAGGGGAGAATGAAGAGAAAAGGTGATGAAAAATATTTTCATGTTAAAAGTAGAATTTGCAACCTGCTTCCACAATCCTTTATCTCTACTGAGGGGATATGGAGATAAGATGGAGATGGTCAGACAATTAGTACTATCTCAGGGTTTCAAAGTTTATGTCTCTTCAAAGAGATTTAAGCAGTTTGTGCAGTTTCAGTTTAATATACTTGCTCCGTGGTGATTAAAATATATAAGCCACTTGTATAGGAATGTCTTCCAGAAAAGAAAGGAAAAAAGCAACTTGGCCATTTACAACACCTACATTGAATCTCCATTGCTCCTATTTTAGTTAGAATAAAATGTAACTCAGACCAGAGGCATCAAACTGGGACGAAGGGGAAAGTGTCATAAAAATGCAGCTAAACAGTTCATGAACTTAGGCAAATTTTTAACTTCTCTAATCCCCAGTTTTCTAATCACAGGTGGTGAGAATTAAATAAAAGATATTGTGGAGTGCTTAGCACAGTATCTGGTACATAGGAAGAAACACTGAATAAATATTAGATGTTGATATCATCTTATTATGCAAAGTCAAAAGGGCTTAAATTCTTTTTCCCCCTAACTTTTCATTCCTCCTTCCTTTGCTTTCCTTTCCTTTTATGAATCAAAAATGACAGTGTATTAGGCAAGATGGAAGTTCATTTAGCTTTCAGATAAAAATTGGGAAGTAAAGTAATCCAGGACTTGCCTAGTAGTTCTACAATGCAGACTACTTCCCCCCCCTTTTTAGGTGAGACTTTCATCCTCATTGTTCAAAGTGGCAGCTAGAGCTCCAGCAATCATGTCCACATTCCCCATAACAAAATGGAGGGAAGGAAAAGAAAGTCAGTCCTTCTCAGTAAGGACATTTCCTAAAATGTACTTATATCCTTTCGGCCAGATGTAGCTGCCAGTTGAGTTCAGTTCAGTCACTCAGTCATGTCTGACTCATTGCGACCCCATAGACTGCAGCGTGCCAGGTTTCCATGTCCATCCCCAACTCCCGGAGCTTGCTCAAACTCATGTCCATTGAGTTGGTGATGCCATCCAACCATCTCATCCTCTGTCATCCCCTTCTTCTCCTGTCTTCAGTCTTTCCCAGCATTAGGGTCTTTTCCAGTGAGTCAATTCTTCGAATCAAGTGGCCAAAGTATTGGAGTTTCAGCTTCAGCAGAGGCTGGTAAATGTGACCTATGTATGCCAAATACTGACGTACCCAGAAAAATGTGATTTATATTATAACATAAAACTGAGAGAAGGCATAGAGACTGACAACTATTACTCCCTGATATAACTCACCCTGGGAGTCTAACATATTTAGATCATTCCCCAGAAATCCTCTGCTCTCATTCTGCTTGCACCTGCTTACTTCTCATGTAAGGGAACAGCTTCTCCAAAAGGTAGTTCCATGGTTTGTTAATCCTACTTAGCTTGGCTTATTTTCCTCCTAAATTCCTCCCATACCTTTCATTTCTCATCCCCCAGCTTCATTCATTTTCTTTTTACCATCCAATTTTAATAGACAACACAATTACTTCATTGTAGAAAATTTAGAAAACACAGCAAAGCACTTAAACTTTTTTTTTAATATTCAAAAATCTCACCATTTAGAAATAACCACTTTTCAAATGTTAGTGTATAGCCATCTAGCATTTTCCTCAGGTAAACATATATATATATATATATATATTTATAAAGAAAGCCTAGCATACATAACTGTTTTTAATCTCTTCTGTTATACTTAACAGTATGAGTAACTCTTATGTTGTTAATTATAGATCAACATCATCAACTTTAATGATTGCAGGGTTTTCCATTGTATGGGTGTATCATAATTTATTCAGCTGTTTCTGTTTATACACAACACTGTGTTAAACCTCCTAGTACATACATCTCAGCTCATTTACCCACCAAATGAGCTGTGTTCCTGTGGTTGTCTGTCTCCCCAGGGACCAGCAGAAAAGCACTGGTCTGCCATCCCATTAGCAATACGGTGCTGTTCGGGTCTTATCTCGATCCCTAAGCTGTTTGCAGTTCATTTCTAAATGAACATTGAAGACTCAGAAGGTCCTTGAAGAACTGAATTAATGTCTCCTTACCTCCCCCTCATAAATAGCAAGACTGTCCCCAGCCAAGGGGCTACTCCACCCGATGACTGAGGAAAACACAAAACACAATACAATTAGAGGTAACACTGAAGGGCTTTCTATAAAACCCAAGGTACTAGAACTTTCCATTTGTCAAACTGACTTCAAGCAAGACCAGAGTGAGACTGTTTCTCTGTGGAGAAACCAGTTTCAATTAGGAAAAAAAATGCATTTGACTGAAATAATTGTTTAGACTGACAACTGATTTGACAAATAACAATTCTTTTGCTGATTATTTTTAAGTGATGATTGATTTCTGATTGTTAATTTGTCTTAGTTGTGCTTGCTAAAGACACAAACACACAGGGGGTTTTCAGTTTCTAGACAAGGCTGGAGACAAATTATGGTGTATCATTCTCACATAGCACTTTCTATTTTCAGGGAGTTTTCACCTCAGTTTTCTTCCCATTAACACTGAGGAGTAGGTAGAACTGATATCATTAGCCCTACATTACAGATGATCATTCTAAGAAGTGTCATCTGTTGAGCACATTCTGTGCACAATATGAAGTAATACACAAATGCATCATTAATATCCTTTAGTCCTCACAGCAACTCTAATAAGGTAGATATTGTTATCACTTCATCTTATAAGTGAACATGGTTTAAGAAAGATGAAATAACTTGACTGTAGTCACACAAGAGCAAAGAGGTGAAGCCAGAATTCAAAATCAGTATTCCTAGCAAGAGTCACAGTCTTACCCAAGTTCCCATAGTTGCAGAGTCAAGTTCAAAGTCCTGCTCCCTGCATAGTGATTAAGAACAGGGTCTCTAAAATCAGATTGTCTGAGTTCAACCCCATATCACCATTTCCCAGCTGTGCCACCTTAAGTGAGTTACTACACCCCTGTGCCTCAGTCACTCCACCTTAGAAACGGGGATAATACTGTCTGTCTCAAAGGTTAAACAAGGTAATCCACCTATGGCACTTAGTGCATGGAAAGTACTCTGTACTTAGTAACTAATGTGACCCCCTTGGTCCCTCCAGCCTCTAAGCCATACATATTTTCTTGATCTGTGTCACTGCAGGTGCCTCGAGCGAAGGCCTTATGCAACTACCGAGGGCAGAATCCTGGTGACCTGAGGTTTAATAAGGGAGATGTCATCCTCCTCCGAAGACAGCTGGATGAGAACTGGTACCAGGGGGAAATTAATGGAGTCAGTGGAGTCTTCCCAGCCAGCTCCGTGGAGGTCATCAAGCAGCTGCCCCAGCCACCCCCACTGTGCCGGGCCCTCTACAACTTCGACCTTCGTGACAAGGACAGGAGTGAGAACCAGGACTGCCTGACCTTCCTCAAGGTGAGGATCTGAGAAGCCACCAAAGTCACCAGTGATCACATAAAGGCTGTGGCAGAACTTAAGTTGTTTGTTTAATATTTGTTGATTTTTTAAAATTACATGTTATACAGGCTTCCCTGGTAGCTCAGTGGTAAAGAATCCACCTGCCAATGCAGGAGACACAGGTTTGATCCCTGGCTTAGGAAGATCTCCCGAAGGAGGAAATGGCAACCCACTCCAGTATTCTTGCCTGGAGAATCCCATGGACAGAGGAACCTGGTGGGCTACAGTCCATGGGGTCTTAAAAAGTCGGACACAACTTAGTGACTAAACATCAGTGAACAGCGTGTGCCTATATATGTTATGTGTTTGTATACTTCAAACTATATGGAGGTGAAGTCACCAGAGAAATCTAACAGGAGTCTGATGGAGGTCCTCAAACATTTGTATTGCAATTATGAAACTAAGTATCCATACCCTCATTCATTCATTCATTCTGCAGTCACTTGTGACCACCTGTTCTTTTCAGACACTGGGGAGACAGCATGAACAAGTCACAGCATCTGTGCTTGGGCAGAGTAGTGGGAGAAACAGATGGTTAGACAGAAAATTGTAAACATAGTTTAATAGCATGCTCTCTAGAATTACGGATCTTACCTCTTCATTGAGTGTCTGTAAGGATATTCTTGCTGACCAAGGTCACTACTGCTTGTTTACAACACTATTTTGTCTGTAGACATTGCCTTCAAAACACTCCAAACAGCAACTACTGAAGCCTGCATGCCTAGAGCCTGTGCTCCTCAACATCAGAAGCCGCCGCAATGAGAAGCCTGCACACCACAACAAAGAATGACCCTCACTCTCTGCAACTAGAGAAACTCCGTGTGTAGCAACAAAGACCCATCACAACCATAGATAAATAAGTACATTTCTAAAAACCACTCCAAACACACACAATAACATAATTATATCTTTACACATAAATAACCTCTTACAAGATATATTTTCCAAGGACATCAGTTACCCTACGATTTTTTTTACCTCTCTTTTTTATTGGCTGATTCTTCACCATTTGCAAGTAACAAGTCTGCTGAAGTCTAGACCATAGCCATCCCTGTATATTCAGGGTGAGGGGGGTGGATCCAGGACACACTGAGTCCTGAGGATGCAGGGTCCGTGGATTCAGAGGGTCAACTGTACTCTAAGTCTCAAATCTGAGCAACCTCCGGGAGGTAGTGAGGACAGGGAAGCCTGGTATGCTGCAGTCCATTGGGCTGCAAAGAGTTAGCAACGTAGCAACTGAGCAACAACAAAATTCAGTACTTATTATTCCCTAAACATTCACATTTTCTCATAGAAACTAAAGTTGGGGTAATTTTTATTCTTTGCAACTTAAGTCAAATACAAGTGCAAGTAACACTGCTACAGTAAGTTCAGGAAAAGTCTTTTGTTTTGTAAAACATTTTTATTCCATCACTCCCTGAAATGAGATTTGCTTCAGATTCCCTCAGACCAGATAACTTCACTGTCCTCCATATTATGAAATACTGATCTTTGTTATTGTCTTCACACCTCAGAGTGAGTCCCCTAAAACATACCATTCAGTAGCTGACCTGCACATTTTATACTTTTGCTACAGCCAGAGGACAGCAGTTCAATTCCACAAGCGTTTATTGAGTATTTACTTTATGCCTGGCATTAGACACTGAACTCTGGGGACACAGCCAGAGGAAGATATAGGCAGGGAGCATATCTGCTTTTGTGTCCCCTCTCTGGGAATTTGCAAACTGGGACACTTACCCAAGAACTTGCTCATTCATTGAATTCATCCATGTACCAGGCTGTCTATGCAGATACAGTGAAGAGTCATTGTCCATATCTTCATGGAGCCAGCAGTCTAGTGGAAGGAGCAGACACATAAATGGGAAATTATGACAAAGGACTCAGAAGAGACGATTTGCTCCCTCCCAGAAGATTATCAGTGCTTCCCCAACGGCTCATCATTAAAGAATCTGTCTGCCAATTCAGGAGACACTGGTTTGATCCTTGGGTTGGGAAGATCCCTTGGAGGAGAAAATGGTAGACTGCTCCAGTATTCTTGCCCAGAAAATCCAATGAACAGAGAGCCTGTCGGGCTATAGTTCACAGAGTCACAAACAGTCTGACACGACTGAGCACAGCACAGTGGCAGAAGGCTGTCATAGGCTGAGACTTCACTGGGAAATCTCATGGTCTTCCTAAATTCAGCATGTCTAAAAAAAAACTCAAGATCTTTTCTCCCAAAGCTACTCTTTTCCTGGTATTTTCTGTCTCAGTAAATTTTCCAGTTTATTCACACTTGCATTCATTCATTCACCCATGCATGCACTCAAGAAATACTGTTTAAAAATTGTGAATCACTGTGTTGTACACCTGAAACTTATATTGCACATCAACTATACCTCAATAAAAAAAAAATATAAAAACTGATTGGTTGACTGCTAAAAGGAAGCCACTGTATAAGGTCCTGGGGACAAAAATGATCAAGATAGATCCAGGCCCTACAGACACAGAGTTTATGGTTCGATGGGATAGACAGACAATATAGCAATCATAACATAAACATGTGTAATTGCAGATTATAATAAGGACAAAGAAATCTAAGAAACGGTACAGTGCCATAATGAGTTTAGATTTGGATTCATCTACATTACTAAGGGACATAGATCAGAGAGATCAGTGGATGAATATTCAGATTTAGATGGATGAATATTCAGACTTAGATCGATGAACAGGTGTGGACATGGAAAGATGTTCCTGACATGATATTAAGGGAAAAAAACAACGTATCCTATATGACTTCATTTGAATGAATACAAAAGAAGCCAAATGAATATACATGCTAGAGTCAGAGTGGAGGTAACCTCTTGCTAGGTGTCAGGGAAAAGCACGAGAGCCATCTAGGTGCTGGAAATATTCATCTCTGTTGCTCCAGATCGGGGCTTTGTGGATATATTCAACTTAAAAACTTCATCAAGCTTTACATCTAAAATATTTATGCTTTATTGTATGCCTGTATACATGTTTTTGAAAAAGTTTTTAAATTTTTAATTTCTAATTTTTATATTAAATATAAAATATATTATAATTTTATATATTTATTTATATATTTTTTAATCTTCATATAAAAGAACCTGGGGAAAAAACATGTTAACCAAGAGGTTAACACTGATTGTATCTATATTGTGATAGAATTCTTTATTTTGCCTATTTATGTTTCCAAATGTTTCTACAAATCTCCATATAACCTTTGATAATAAAAACTTGAATAAAAAGCCATTTTGTGTTTGATACATTAAAAATTGAACATGTTCTGAAAAGTGTTCAAAATCAGAATACAATGCATTCTTCCTTTTGCTAAGTCTGTCTCCCTACGTCTTCCATGTTGATTTCTCATCAGATTAATTTAAATGAAAAGCCCTGATTCTGCAGGTGATGGAAAATTAGAGACATTTCCAAGTTTTCTTAATGGATTTCCTTGATACTCCAGATTATTTCTACTCCTCTTTTGGTCTTAGTGACCCAAATACTGCCCTTAATGGAGAAAAGAGTATTTTAGCAGAGAGATTTTATAAATAGATTATGAAAGAGTTACCTTACTTGCACCTTACACTGTCTGAGATTCCAAGCTGATCTCCATGGAAAGCTTTCCCTCCCAGAAAACTGAGAGTAAATGCTAACCAAGAGACTTTCTCTCTTTCAGGATGATATCATCACTGTGATCAGCCGAGTGGATGAGAACTGGGCAGAAGGCAAGTTGGGAGATAAAGTCGGTATCTTCCCAATCTTGTTTGTGGAGGTACGTGACTATCAAATCTACATCTGATGCGAGGTTAGAATTATACATGGACTACAGTGATGCCTGAGAGAATTTTCTATTTGATATGAGGCTTATTTCACAACTAACTAAAGTCTTGAAAGATGCTAGTCCATAATACCCGTTTCTGAACTTCTCTGCTGGTCCAGCGGTTAAGACTCCATGATTCCAGTGCAGGGGGCACAGGTTTGATCCCTGGTCCAGGAACTAGTGTCCCATATGCCATGCTGTGAGGCCAAAAACAGTTTTTTTTATTACAAAACACCCATTTCTGGCAACAGTGTGGGAAAATAGGCCTTTTCATTCTGCTGATGGGAGTACAAATCACTGTCATCTCTCATCTGCAGACTCAAACTCTTATCAAGAATATTGAAAATGTACATCTCCTGTGAGTCATGAATTCCACCCATGAGAGTTGATTATAAGGAAATAATAAAACAAATGTGCTAAGAAGTATGTACAAAATGCACAAAAATGTTTACCATAGCATTGTGCATAGTGGTGAAAAGTCAGAATATGGATTTAGTTTTTAATTATGGTGATGGAAAAATACAAGCCCACTAAAAATAAAATGTTTAAAGATAACACTCAATATCAGGGAGTATCTGGCATTATGGAAAGATGTTTGTGATTTATTGTTCAGTTCAGTTATATCAGTAGCTCAGTTGTGTTCAACTCTTTGCAGCCCTATGGACTGCAACACACCAGGCTTCCCTGTCCATCACCAACTCCCAGAGCTTGCTCAAACTCATATCCATTGACTCGGTGGTACCATCCAACCATCTCATCTTCTGTCGTCCCCTTCTCCTCCTGCCTTCAATCTTTCCCAGCATCAGGGACTTTTCCAAGGAGTCAGTTCTTTGCAGCAGGTGGACAAATTATTGGAGCTTCAGCTTCAGCATCAGCCCTTCCAATGAATATTCAGAACTGATTTCCTTTAGGATGGACTGATTGGATCTCCTTGCAGTCCAAGGGACTCTCAAGAGTCTTCTCCAACACCACAGTTCAAAAGCATCAATTCTTCGGTGCTCAGATTTCTTTACGTCCAATTCTCACATCCATACATGACTACTGGAAAAACCATAGGTTTGATTAGACAGACCTTTGTCGGCAAAGTAATGTCTCTGCTTTTTAATATGCTGTCTAGGTTGGTTATAGCTTTTCTTCCAAGGAGCAAGCATCTTTTAATTTCATGGCTGCAGTCACCATCTGCAGTGATTTTGGAGCCCAAAAAAATAAAGTCTGTCACTGTTTCCATTGTTTCCCCATCTATTTGCTATGAAGTGATGGGACCAGGTGCCATGATCTTAGTTTTCTGAATGTTGAGTTTTAAGCCAACTTTTCAGTCTCCTCTTTCACTTTCATCAAGAGGCTTTTTAGTTCTTCTTCACTTTCTGCCATAAGGGTGGTGTCATCTGCATATCTGAGGTGATTGATATTTCTCCCAGCAATCTTGATTCCAGCTTGTGCTTCATCCAGCCCAGAGTTTCTCATGATGTACTCTACATATAAGTTAAATAAATCAAGGTGACATTATACAGCCTTGATGTACTCCTTTCCCAATTTGGCACCAGTCCATTGTTCCATGTACAGTTCTAACTGTTGCTTCTTGACCTGTGTACAGATTTCTCAGGAGGCAGGTAAAGTGGTCTGGTATTATCTCTTTAAGAATTTTCCACAGTTTGTTGTGATCCATACAGTCAAAGGCTTCGGCATACTTAGTGAAGCAGAAGTAGATGCTTTTCTGAAACTCTCTTGCTTTTTCAATGATCCAACAGATGTTACCAATTTGATCTCTGGTTCCTCTGCCTTTTCTAAATCCAGCTTGAACATCTGGAAGTTCTAGATTCATGTACTGTTGAAGCCTGGCTAGGAGAATTTTGAGCATTACTTTGCTAAGCATCTGCCTGCAGTGCGGGAGACCCAGGTTTGATCCCTGGGTTGGGGAGATCCCCCAGAGAAGGAAATGGCAACCCACTCCAGTATCTTGCCTGGAAAATTCCATGGACTGAGTAGCCTGGTGGGCTACAGTCTATGGGGTCGCAAAGAGTCAGACACGAGTGAGTGACTTCACTTCACTTTTGCTAGCGTGTGACATGAGTGCAATTGTGTGGTAGACTGAACTTTCTTTGGCATTGCCTTTCTTTGGAATTGGAATAAAAACTGACCTTCTCCAGTCCTGTGGCCACTGCTGAGTTTTCCAAATTTGCTGGCATATTGAGTGCAGCACTTTAATAGCATCATCTTTTAGGATTTGAAATAGCTCAACTGAAATTCCATCACCTCCACTAGCTTTGTTCGTAATGATGCTTCCTAAGACCCACTTGTCTCTGCGCTCCAGGATGTCTGGCTCTAGGTGAGTGATCACACCATCGTGATTATCTGGGTCGTGAAGATCTCTTTTGTTTAGTTCTTCTGTGTATTCTTGCCACCTCTTCTTACTATCTTCTGTTTCTGTAGGTCCATAGCATTTCTCTCCTTTATTGTTCCCATCTTTGCATGAAATGTTCCCTTGATATCTCTAATTTTCTTGAAGAGATCTCTAGTCTTTCCCATTCTATTGTTTTCCTCTATTTCTTTGCACTGGTCACTTAGGATTCTTAACTAAAATAAATTTTAATGCTTGTAGAGTTTCAGATTTAGAAAATGAAGTTCTAGAGTTCTGTTTCTCAACAATATGACTGTGACTATAATTAACATTACCAAATTGTATACTTAAAGATGATGATTATAGTAAATTTGCTATGTATTTTTTCATCACAGTTTTAAAAAAGCAAAGTAACTGCATGAAACTAGCTTTATAAATGTGTGTGTGTGTGCATAAATGGATAAAGGACTGGAAGAATATGTTCCAAGATATTAACAGTGGTGATCACCAGATGGTATGATTCTAAATGATTTTCATTTTTTTCTCCCACCCTGTATTTTGTAAATCTTCAGAAATTAGCCCATATTACTTCTTTTTTTTTTCTACTCTAAAAGAAAGAACGAACACCTGTTAGGTTATCTCCCTGTTTCTCCAGATAATATATCATCTATAGCCTCTAACCTCTCTAGCTGTCAGCCTCACCCCAGCTTGAAGCAGGTTATCACCAATTTGAAAGAGAGATTTCATTGTTTAACTACATTTGTGGAGTGCTTACCAAGCACAAAGCTTTAAAAGTGAGCAGTGCCGAGCTATAAAAGAAGTAAAAGGTGTACTCTTGGCCCTCTAGTAGGGTGGGGTGAAACAAAGCAGAGGCCGAGTTGCAGAGAAGTGACCAGCATTTCCATTTGAAGAGCCAGAGCAGGTTGTGAAAGGAGTGCCCAGAACACAGCCCAGTTGTGGGGTTCCCTCTATACCACCCCCTACTCAATCTGTATGGAAGGAAGGAAAGATGGAAGGGAGGGAAAGAGGAAGGGCCCAGAGAGGCTGGGCCTCCTACTCTCACCACCAAATGATAGTGCTTTTTCTCTTGTTGAAGCCCCATCCAGGTATACCCACCCAGTTCTCTACTTGTTCAATTTCACTCATTTTATGAGGCTCAGCTAGAAACCTATTTTTCCATAAAATTCCAGTAACTAGTTGGAACATTTAGCTGTCTCTTTCTTCTCTGAACACCTGATTGTACTTCACAGGCTAGCCCAACACAGAGCAGATACTTTGTTAAATAATAATAATTTTAGCTTCACAAGCAAATGAATGAAAAAATATTTGGGAAATGTTCCAACTGACCAGGAAAAAAACTCAGAAAACCATCCTTTCAACATGACCTCATCCCTCATCCTAAATATATATTCAATCATTCAACTAATTTTTCATTGAATGCCTGCTGTGTTAGGTCTTGTGCTAAGTTCTAGTGATACAAGTTAGATATGGGTCCCTAATTTCAAGGACTGTAAGGTGAGACATTAATGAGTAATTATAAGTGTGATGAATGATGCAAAATGTGAAGGAGAGGGAATTACTGGGGGGAAGAGGGTATGATGTGCAACTTACTTGAGTAGGGTGTTGGCAGATGCCTTGTAAGCCAAGATCTGACAGATGATTAGGAGTTGTTTAGGTAAGAATGGAGGAAAGAGAGTTTTGGGGACTGGAGGTAACATGTGCAAATGTCCTGCAGGATAAGGAAGTGTGGTAGCCTCCAAAGAACGAAAAAATACTAGAGCTGAAGCTTAGAGAGTAGGAGAGAGACAGGAAAACAAAACCAGGGAAACAAATGGGAACCAGACCAGAGGGGACCTTGTAAACCTTCCTGAATTAGTCAGGATGAGCCAGGTTATGCCATGGTAATCAACAGCCCCCATATCTCAGTGGCTTCACAAGAAAAGCTATATCCAATCCATATTACTTGCTCACCACGCAATGGTGAGAGGCTGTGCTCACAGAGTCATTGAGGAATGCTGCAGGATGAGGCTGGGCCATCTTAAAGCTATGCCATCTGGAACACATGGACTTCCTAGGTTTCAAGGCAGCGGAAGAGTAAAGAAGAGGGAGTTGTATACCAGCAAAGGCCTCAGCTCTGTGACGTTGGTCACTCCTACTCATGGTTCATTGGCCTGAATGAGTCACATAGTCCCTTCTGTCCTGAAACCAGCTGAGAAGTATAGGGGTCCACATGGAATATTTGCTAAGCATTCCTGCCATATCATAAGAAGTTTGAACTTGACCCAGAAATCAGTGGGCACAATTGAAATATTTAAAATGAGGCAGTGACTCCACCAGGTTTGGGTTTCTTTTTTTGATTATTATTTTTACTTTTTGGCTATGCTGGGCCTTCGGTGCTGCACATGGGCTTTCTCTAGCTGTGGAGAGAGGGGCTTCTCACTGTGGTGGCTTCTCTTGTTGGGGAGCACTGGATCTAGCCCCACAGACTTCACTTGTTGCTTCACGTGGACTGGATAGTTGCGGCTCACGGGTTCTAGAGCACAGGCTCAGCAGCTGTGGCACACAGGCTTGGTTGCTCCATGGCGTACGGAGTCCTCCCAGAGCAGGGATCAAACCCATGTGCCCTGCACTGGCAGGTGGATTCTTTACCCACCCGGGAAGTCCAGATTGGGGTTTCTTAAAGATTGCTCTGAATGCAGCGGGAAAAATGATTTGAGGAGGATATCCTGCATGGATATCCTGCATTTTAAAAAAAAAAATTTTTTTTTTTTTTAAAGCAGAAAGATCATGAGCTACTCCATCACTCAGTTAGAAAATGACTGTGGCTTTGACTAGCAGATTGGAAACAGTGGACAGATTCCAGGACCTGTTAGTAGGTAGATCCACAGGAGCAGGGGACGAGGGAGAGGATGTGGTCAGAGATAACACCCCGCTTTTGGCTTTGTGTGCCTAGGTCAGTGGTAGGGCCATCTGCTGGATGAGGCAGCACTTGGTGAAGAGGAGCAGTTATGATGTTTGGGAGATGATGGTTATGTCTCCAAGGACAGAGATCAGCTACAACTAATCCCTGTGCTGAGCTCAGTTTCTCCGTCAGGTCCGACTCTTTGCAACCCCATGGACTGTAGCCCACCAGGCTCCTCTGTTCATGGGATTCTCTAGGCAAGAATACTGGAGTGGTTTGCCATGCCCTCCTCCAGGGGATCTTCTCAACCCAGGGATCAAACCCAGTTCTCCTGCATTGCAGGCTGATTCTTTACCATCTGAGCCAGCAGGGAAGCCCAAGAATACTGGAGTGGGTAGCCTATCCCTTCTCCAGGGTAACTTCCCAACCCAGGAATTGAACTGGAGTCTCCTGCATTGTAGGTGTATTCTTTACCAGTTGAGCTACCAGGGAAGCCCCTCAACTAATCCCTAGCTGGATGCATAGGAGGTGCTTAAATTTTTGTAGATTAGAGCTTGCATAGTCCCTTGTATTATTTCAAGAAGCTTCTTCATCAGTATGGGAAAACAAGGCATCATTGATTTTATTACCCATTTCTGATACCCTTCTTTCCCAAAACGTCTGCATTTAATGATTATTCATTTGGATACTTTCCCCACCACTCCACCTCTAAAATTAGTGATTACAAGAACCCTCACGATCATCATCAAACTAGCCATCGCTTCATTTGTTCTTCTAATTGCTAGGAGGGGGAAAGATAATCAAGTGGTTGCTCTAATCTGGGAACCTGATTTTCAAAAATTACTTGAAATCCAAATTGAGCTTTTTAAAGCAGCACTTAAATGTTGACTCCAGTCATTTCATTAAGACCAGCACTTGCTGAGAACTCTTTAAATAAGTTTTGAACCACCAAGGCCATGCAGAACAACTGGAAGGCAGGAGAGCTTCCTTCTGGGAGCAGCAAGGTGGGGCGTTTTTGGCATCAACAGGATTTTTCTTGTTAATGTATCATTTGACTTATTGAATTGCACCTGGATAAAAGGTGCTAAAACAAATGCCAAGCTTATGCCAGTTTTTGTCAGGACTCCTCCTGCGGGGCCTGCCTGGGTCATGTGAACCTCGCTCAGCCCAATGAACCTCAAGGATATTGTTTTGAATGAGTGAGTGCAAATTGAAGAGCTCTGCAGTCCTTCCCCGACTGAGCTATTAATCACACTGGCAGAGGACAGCGAAGACCTACAGTCACATGGGGCTCTTTGTCTGTGTTGCTGATGGAAAACACTCACAGTGTTGCTCACCTAGGGACAGAAAAATTAAGTGGAACCAGAAAAAATATATATTTATTTCATTGTGGCTGTGAATGACCAGAAAGAACTTTACTCATTCAGCTCAGAGGGTGTGTTATCCCCTTCCTGGGGGAACAGTAGCAGGAGGTGTGCTCTGGGGGGAAGTGAGGCATGGTCCAGGCTGCCACTAGAACTGCCCTAAGTAACTTCAGTAATTTCCCAATTGATCACCCTCCTTCTGGCCTGACACTTCTGAATAGCAGCCAGAATGAGCTTTTGATGCATTTATTTTTGTTTATATACAGTAAAATGTGCTCTTTTAAGGGACAACTTAACCATCGTCTCCCAACATCATGATTGCTCCTCATCAGCAAACGTTACTTGATCCAGCAAATGGCTCTACTGCTGACCTAGGCACACAAATCAGAAAGTGGGACATGATGAATAACCACTTCCTCTCCCCGACCCCATGCTTCTGTCAAACTCCCAATCCTGTGGCTCTGCCTCCTGAAAGGCCCTGGAATCTGTCCACTTGTCTCCAATCTATTAGTCAAAGCCACAGTCATTTTCTAACTAAGTAATGGAGCAGCCTCTTAATAGGTCTTTCTGCTTTTCTGATAAATGTATACAGTATAACCACACCACCATCAAGATGTAAAATAGTTCCTACACATCCCCAAAAATACGAAGGCAGACTGCCCCTTTGAAGTCAGCTCCTTCCCTGACTCCTGCTCCCGGTAACCCCACTGATCTATGTTCTGCCCCTGCAGTTTTCCTTTTCCAGAAGGTCATAGAAATGGAATAGAAAAGAATGTAGCCTCCAGAGTCTGGCTCCCTTCACTTAGCATAGCACCTCTGAGGTTCACCCATGTTGTTGGGTGTATATGAAGCTCATCCATTTTTATTGTCAAGTCACATTCCACGGTAGGGATGTGCCAGAGTCAGTTACTCACTCACCAGCTGAAAGACACTGCGGTTGTTTCCAGTTGTTTGGCAGCTAACACTAAAGCAGCTATAAACACTTGCATGCCAGTTTTTGAGTGAGCCTAAGTTTTCATTTCTCTTGGGCAATTACCTAGGAGTGGGACTGCTGGGTCAGATGCTAAGTAAGAAACTGCCAAACCGTAGCATGAGCTTTTAAATAAAGGCATAAATCAGATCATGTCACCCTTCTACCCCAATCCTGCCAAAGGCTTCCTGTAACACTTAGAATAAACTTGAAGCCTCCCAGCCTGGTGTGATACAGCTCCTGCCTGTCTCCATGGTCTCCTCTTTACCACCTGCTCCTCGCTCCTTCTAGACCATTCTCCTTTCTGATTCTTTCACGTCTTTTTCTCAAACAGTCTGAGCTTGCCCCCTCTTGGGGATTTTTCCACTAGCTTACCCTGCTACCTGGCGTGTTTTTATCCCCACCTTTACATGGCTGGTTCCTTCTTGGCATCTGTGTCTTAGCTTGAATGTCACCTTCTCAGCAGGTCTTCCTTGACACCTCACCAAACTCCCCAAATCTGGGGCCTCCTCCCCCTGTCACTCTCTGACACATCAGAGCATTTATTACCGCCTGAACTTTATTTATTTATTCATTTGGTTGTGCTGGGTCTTAGTGGTGACACATGGATCTTTAGTTTTGGCAGGCAAACTCTTAGTTGCTGCTTATAGGATCTATGAATAGCTCCTATAATATTACCAGGAATGAAACCCATGCCCTCTGCATTGGGAGTAGGACGTTTTAGCCACTGGACCACCAGGGAAGTCCCTGCCTGATATTTTCTTGTTTAGCTGTTTATGTGCTGGCTCTGCCATGTATAAATCACCCCTTTGGGGCCTCAACTCTCTTATCTTTAAAGTAATAATGCCCCTTTCCCACTTGATGATTTTTTTCCCCAATAGTATAAGCTTCTGGAGACAGAAACTACATCTTCTTTAAAATTCTCTATCTCAACTCTATTAATCATCTTAATCATCTGAACATTTTCATTAGAAACTTCTTAATGAAAAAACATTTCTTAAATGAGCAAATTCCCTTTTCCCTCTATCGTTGAATTTCAGAATTAGAATGAGATGTGCAATTTTAGAGAGCAACTGGTGACAAGCATCATGATGAAGATACTTTTAACTGTCCTGGAAAGTTTATTCCCACCACCCCATTTGTCAGCATATTTCCAATTTCTGAAGGACATGAACTCATGGGCTGCTTGAAAGGCAGAGTATTCGAAAAATACAGTACAGTCAGTGGTGGTGCCGGTACTAGAACCAGCTGAAACTCGATGGCAAGGGCTGCTGTTAGGTTTACAGGAATCCTGCTAGACAGTGCTTACATGCGAGACAGTGGTAGATATTTACACCACAAATCATGGTAAGGTTGTCTGTCTGTTTTTCTGATGTACCAGCACTAAGAGGTATAGAACAAGAGAGGATGGAGATCAAAGTATTTAAAAGAAGCAGTAAAAGATGGTCTTAGCCTTAGATGATCCAGGGTCCTGAATGGATTTACATTCTGGTCAAACTTATCAAACGTGTGAACTTGAGCAACTTCATCCACCCATTCTTCCACAAATACTTATGGAACACCCACCCTGGGATACAGCAGAGAACACCCTGCCCTCAGGTAGCTAACAGTCCAGTGAAGGAAAGGAAGGCAAATGATTGCAGTGTACAGTGGGAAAGCATGGGGGCTTCGGGAACAATGAGAAGGACAAGCAGCTGAGTCAAGGTTGGGGGAGGGGCGACTCAGGGGGAGCTAGAAGAAAAGGGAAGGGTCTTCCAGGTAAGGGAAGCTGCGATGAGGCTCAGAGGGATAGGCAAATCAGAGCAGGGTATCATGGCTTGTTTTAAATTCTTCAGCCCTCAGTAGAGTTGTACCTACGTTGCAAGAGAGTTGTGAGAAAAGATTGATACAGTAGAGAGATTGGGACTTTATGGATAAAAGACGGAAACTGTCCAAGGAGTGACACTTGACGTGGTGGCATTGGAGCTGGCTTCAGACCAGCCTGGGTAAGGTAGAGCTGCTCACACGAGGTCAGGATGACTAAATTCGTATTGGATCTTTCATCTTTTCAGCCAAACCTCACCGCAAGACACCTTCTAGAGAAGAACAAAGGCCGTCCATCATCCCACATGAAAAACCTGTCCCTGGTGTCCTCCCCCTCCAGAGGCAAGGCAATCAACGCGCCCACCCTCCGAAGGGGCCCGGGATCCAGGAGGAAGGGGCCCAGCCAGTTCTCCATCACAACAGCCTTGAACACCCTCAATAGGATGGTGCATTCTCCCTCGGGGCGCCACATGGTGGAGATCAGCACCCCAGTGCTCATCAGCTCCAGCAACCCCTCTGTGATCACCCAGCATGCGGAGAAAGCAGATGCTTCTCCCAGCTCCATGGGACAGGTAGGGAACAAACCCCCAGGAGAAGGCCACTCTGGAGTTGGGCAAGTGGTCCACACCATGTCACAGGCAATACTGGATATTCAGTACCTTCTAAGCCCTTATAATGCGTTAATGATAACTAATGTCATATGTATTATATGTCAGAGCTGTCTTTACATGATCTCATTTCACCCTTGAAACAGCCTATGACCTAGGTATTATTATTATTATTGTTACCCCTGCTTTACAAATGAAAAGACAGGTTTAGAGGCAGGGGGTTGCTTTCCCATGCAAAGAGCCATGGCATGGTTCCTGCCCCTTAGAGAAGATCCCTCCTGAGCAATAATAGCATGGTTTCTGGGATCACAGTCTGACATTCACTGTTTCATCCTCTGGCAATGTGTCAGACATCACATGGAAGGGAAGGAAAAGAAAAAAAGAGAAACTATGGGTTACTGGGTGTTTTCAGGACTAGCTATATACTTTACAAGGCTCAATGAAAAGTGAAAATGCAGGTCAAAAATGATTAAGAATTTCAAGATGGCAACAGCAGAGCATCAAACCGAGTGAAGGGCCCTTTGGATGAGAGAGCCCCATGTGACTACACATGTCACACACTCATGAAGCCAGCCGTGGTGTGTTCCTATGACTCGTTTAATAAGATAATATATATAAAGTGCTTAGTACCGTGCCTGGCACACACTGAGTACCCAATAAGCATTAGCTCTTAATACTATTATTATTAATATTACCAGTTATTATTAAGCCTGGCCCCTGAATTGCCTACTGTAGGGAGATAAGCCAAAAAGCAATCCTGACCACCCGGCCACGCAGACATACTTCTAACAGCATGAGGCTATTTAGGTTGAAGGATGCTTTAAAAGATGAAGGACCGGAGATATGAGGAAAAGTAATTAAGAACTGCATGTCAGGTATTCTGCTATAAACACTCTTTGGAACCATGCAGGTGGCAACTTGAAAGGACAAACCTCAACCTGCAATTTTTTTTTAAGCTGTAAATCTTGTTTTTAAACATGATTCTCTACCTTGGGATTAAATGACTTAATTGGACTCTAATCCGTTATTAACAAGACAAGGAGGAGGAGAAAGTCAAGGGCTCCTCAAAGACCTGTGAGCTGGTCTAAAAGGAAAACAATCACTTCCAACAGCACTTCAGGCTTTATGCCACGTCTGCATCTCTAGAGGGCTGGCTGTGGATGTCATTCTGCCCGCCACTTGCATTACATACATACCGCACACACATACAGTTACACTCTCCCCTGCTTATACACTCTTCCTTCATTAAAAAAAAAAAACATGAATTTCCTTCACTTCCTACACACACATTCCAAATACTTTTTTACAAGTACACACACAGTTTGTGCCCAAAGTTCAACACTCCCTATACACACACACACACATTCTCCAACGTGGGGACCTAGTGACACACTTAAGTGAAAGACCAGCAGAATTTTCTTAAACCGTCCTTTCTATACAGACATAGGTATAGGAAGCACAGCCCACATCCTAGGCTAGCTAGGCTAGGGAGACCTAGGCTAGCTCACTCAGCTATAAGTTAGCTTTCCAAAGGATTTAGCCAAGAGTCACTTTTCATGTGCTTTTTAAGTTCTTTTTCCTGGTCAATTTACCTCATAGACAGAGAGGCTAGACCAAAGTAGAGAATCCTAGCAGGATTCCAAACAAGTATTAACTAAAAACTAACACGCTGTCAATTGTCTCGGACTCTTTGCAACTCCATGGACTGTAGCCCGCCAGGCTCCTCTGTCCAGGGAGTTTTCCAGGCAAGAATACTGGAGCGGGTTGCCATGCCCTCCTCCGGGGGATCTTCCTCACCCAGAAATTGAACCTGCATCTCTTGCGTCTCCTGCAGTGGTAGGTGGATTCTTTACCTCTGATGCCACCTGAGAAGCCCAGGTATTAGGTGGCCAAAAAGTTCATTCAGGTTTCTGTACCATCTTATGAAAAACCCCAACTGAACTTTTTGATCAATCCAACAGTATTTCTTCTTAATTTTCACAAATGGTGAGAATTCCAAAGTGTAGCTTTGGCATATCCTGTCCCCAAGGAACCACTGCACAGTTCTGATAGCCTTTTCTAGATTCAGATGGTGTGGGATTATCAGTATTTCTACATTTGCCCAGATATTGTCAAAAACACCCTTGTAAAATGTCCCACCTAAGAGCTATATCTAAAGATGAGGAGCAAGTTGAGCCAGTGACAAGGTCTCCTATTTCCTTTGCCTCTAATGTCCTTCAGAGCTGTGACTGGATCTGGCTTCTCAAGCCCCTCCTTCCTTCCACATCCCAGCACCATCTGTGGTACATAGTCCCTAGTAGGTTCTCAGTAAATCAAGGAATCAAGACATTTGACTTAAACATCTGGGCAGATAGTAGTGACATATACATAGAGAGGGAAGACGGGAGGAGGAATTGTTTTCCATAGAAAGACCACAGGTCATTGTAACTCTTCCAGCCAGTAGACATCTGTTGAGTGCTTACAGTGTACTAGTAACCATAGCAAGTCCTAGGTATTCTATACCAAAACAATAAGAACAGCAATAATAATCTCAGACATTTATTGAAAGTAAAAGGATAGGAAGGAGGGAGGGAAGGAGGGGAGGAAGGAAGGAGGGAGGGGAAGAAGGAAGGAAGGACAGGAGGAGGGAGGGGTTTTCTTTCTTGCCAGTCTCCTGAGTGCTGCCCTGCATTCTAAAATACGGTAAGAGCCTTTGTAGGAGACGTATTCTTACCACTTTATAGCAAAGTAATTAAGGCCCCAAAAGAAAAATGGTTTGGCCAAAGTTCATGTAATTAGTGACCAGTAAGAGTCTGTATTGACCCTAGAATCATGTGACTCTGGCTCATGGACTCTTGTCACCCCACTATGCCATCAGCAAAGATGTCATCAGGCAAAACCATTACATCAATGTTGATTATCTTGAAAGTCTTCAGCCTCCCTTTTCTTGCTTATCTTCATTTGACTCCCTGTAGACTCCAAGGCCTTCCATTATTCTCTTACCTGCCCACCCCTCAGTAAAGAATTTGCCCTAAGCCTTCTGCCCCTCAAGAAGGTCTTCATTTAATATCACTTTGTTCCTTTATGAACTACCAACTGTGCCCATGTTTTATTCACGGCACTAAAGGCAGCAGGAGTAAGTTTTTGTCCCCAAGGAATTCACAGTCTAGCAGGGATATAAAACATAAATGATTGTAGTGGAGTTAGGACTTCCTGAAATGAGATGAAGACCCTGTTGGCACTGACCTCAGTCATGAAGATACTTGGAATTTTGCAACCAAGAACCGTCATAGCGACAGGTATTCCCTTTCCAGTTTTTCCCAAGCCTTTTGGTGATATCAGAAAGTCTCAGTTTGGTGCTGGTCTTTCTGGAACATCCTGTACCAGGGTACTAATCTCCTTGAATCAGGAAGAGAGAGCAAGGCTTCAGGCACCAGTTGCCCATGTCTGAACTTCATAACGCTGTGTGCTTTTATCATGTTGTTGGATGGTTATCTTCTGTATCACGTAAGAGATGCCAGTTTTATGTTCACAGAAGTCTATGAAAAAATTTTGCTGTATTAAAATTTTAAAGCTTTTTTTTTAAAGAACAGTATGTTAACAAGGTACAAGTGGGAAGTAGATATGGCAAAAATCTATAAAGATGGGAGGCAGTATAGTTTAGAAAGCAGAAGTCCAGAGTAACTACATGCAGAACTAAGACACGTGTGAAGTGCTACGGACACAGATAAGAGGGCATTTGTTAGCTTCATTCTCCCCGTTGTGGCCTCCATACTCTTGAAAACCCAAATCTGATACACTGCTTCTCCTCCCAGTGAAGGAGTGGGTTTCCATGCCCTCCTCCAGGGGATCTTCCTCACCCAGAAACTGAACCTGCATCTCTTGCATCTCCTGCTCCCTACAGTCTTCAGAGGCAGTAATACTGGCATTAATTAAGTGGCCACTGAAAGTCAGAAACTATAAAACTTTTTCCCTTGCCTCCTCAGAGCAATTCTCTCAGGGTTACTTGAGATGCTGCTTCAGCCCTAAAAATGTTTGCCAAATAAGACATAACTCTCAAGAAAAAAAGAAAAGAAGAAAGAAACTATAAGAGATGATGTACAGACATTATGACTCTTCTCACAACTCTTCAGAGTAGGTGTTCATATGCCCATTTTACCAAACAGCCCAAACTATGGGACAGAAAAATCTGGAAACTTTTTCAAAGCCTTAAAGCTGGAAAGACCCAGGATTTGAGGGCAGATCTGTGCTCTCTCTCCTAAATAGTTAAGGGCACTCCAGACCCTCCCTGATCTGACTATAGTCTTCCAGCCTCCCCGCTTCTCCCCTATACGTGCACACATGAGCATGCAGACCTGCATGCTAAGTCACTTCAGTCGTGTCCAACTCTTTGCAACCTTCTGGACTGTAGCCTGTCAGGCTTCTCTGTCCATGGGATTCTCCAGGCAAGAATACTCGAGTGGGTTGCCATGCCCTCCTCCAGGGGATCTTCCTGACCTATGGGTCAAACTCAAGTCTCTTACGTCTCCTGCATTGGCAGGTGGGGTCTTTACCACTAGTGCCACCTGGGAAATCCACACATGAGCATATACACACAAAAGTTGCAGTGATCTCCTCAACATTCATGAGCACAGTAGATACTGGGCCACCTCTTGGCTTTTTGTCCTTGTACCCAGCATAGTGCCTGCATTATTCTGAGCAATGAATAATGTTTGTGAAATAAATAAATGTTGCTCCTCCTAGAATTTATTTTTGGTGCAATTGCCTGTCACAAACACATCCATACCCCAAGCCCTGTATGCATACTATTTCTTCAAGGAGACTCCTGCCACTCCTCTTCTGCAGAATTCATTCTTCCCCTGTGTTCACATCATATTGTCTACAGTTGTGTTCTCTGTGCTGGAAGTACCTCATGTATATCTTAAAGGTTCACTAGATTGAAAACTTCTTAGGGGCAGAATTGGAGTTTTATTCATTTATGTTACTGTTGACATTCCAAAACCCCAATAAGTTTTCTAATAGCATATTTTGCCTCAAGAATCAAAAACAAAGACAGAGGCCTCTAATTTACTTAAATATCAGGTTGGCCAAAAAGTTCATTCAGGGAATTTTTGCCAACCCAGTAACTACCAGTCCCCTTCCACTCTTCTGATTCCCCAGAAAACAAAAGAGGTAAGACAGAGAGGGGAAGGCAGGTCACTGAAGTCATTCCTTGCTGTGCGCTTCCCACACCCAGGCCTCCTACATCCCATCCCAGGCCGGGAACAGCCAGTCTAAGCATCGTTTCCCTGGCTCCTGGGAAGATGAGCTATCGTGCGCCTTAGGGAATTCTGAGGTCTATAAAGCTGACTTTCCTTTCGATCTAATATCTGAAGTATCCTGAATGAAGCCGTCTCTGGGAGCTTCAGCTCTAAGTCCAGGTCTCCTACGTCCCTTTGTCTCCACCTTTTGGAGAAGTCTCCCTACCCGAATTTCCAGTACCCAGGATGGCCATGAGAGATGCTTTTTACTGAGTAGTAAGATCTTTTTCTTTCTTTGGACACAGTCTCAGTGCTAATATATGTTTAAGATTCTTAGCTAATCCTCCATCTAAGGTAATTTACAGAAATAAGCTTAACCCTATGCTTATATTCTTATTTTGATATCTCCCAATACAAATTTCTTTTGTCTTTAAAATTTTCACACAGCAAATCCCTACTCACTAATGATGCTGTCGGAGCTCTCTTGAACTGGCCAAACTGGCTACAAAGAGTCATGGGTGGAAGGTGGGGAGGCTCCATTAAATGGACACTTGGCCCCTCAAATGTTCTGTATCATGTCTTCATTATCTGTCCCAAAGTACCTTCTATGGAACCTAACAGGTGCTTGAGATATCTTTATTAAATTGTCAAGAGCACACCCCTTAGGTGAAGACAGCCCCTTAAACTGTGCTCATACATTATCAGTTAATGCCTTAGCAGAACTTCCCTGGCAGACATCTGAAAGCAAAAAAAAAAAAAAAAAAAGACACAGAGTAGAACCAGAGGGCCTCTGCCACCCTCTGCTTTGCCAGATCCCTGGGTAAAGAACAGTTAGGAGCCACCTAGAGAAGCAGTGTCACGTAGGGGAAACCCCTCCAGCCTTAGACCCAGACACCTCTCACCCATCCCAGTGGTGAGACTTCAGACAAGTCAGGAGCCACTCTAAGCTTCATTCAGTTTCCATCAAGAAAAGAGGAAGAACTCCTACCTCACAAAGTTGTTGGGAAAATCAAAAGATGTAAAACGGATATAAAGTGTTTGGCTTCCATTTTTATTACTCTCAAAAATGTTAGCAGTCAAAATTTCTTAGTAGTTAGTTGCTAGATTTCTCTTAAATCACTCTCCTGTAAATTTTTGGAACTTTTCTGTAACAGGAAATTTCAAAAATATACAAACGTTAAAAAAAGAACACAATGAACCCTCCTGTACATATCACCCTGTTTCAGCAATTATCCACTCCTGGATCAATCTTATTTCAGCCATATCCTCACTCATGAGCCTGCTCCCCCATCAATTGTTTTAAACCAAAACTCAGATATCATATTATTTCATCCGTAAACATCTCAGTGTCTCTTTAAAAATATCAGTATTTTTCCCTAAGAGTTTAACATAAGCACAATCCCATTATCACAGTAATTTCTTTAAAGCATTATTCAGCCCATGTTCCAATTTCTATATTTGCTTTATACATGGTTTTCTTACAAGATAGTTTGTTTCAATGGCATCTGAATGATGTAAACACCTTGCATTGGGTTGATGTGTCTGTTAGATTTCTTTTATCCTACAGGTCCTCTTGCTTTTATCCACTCTCTCTCTCTCAGATCCTCTTGCTTTTATTCTCTCTCTCTCTCTGTCTCTTATTTATCCTTTGCTATGGACATGTACAAAAGAGCCAAGTCATTTGTCTTGTTACATTTTCCACATTCTGGGTATGACTGGTTATGGCTATCCAGTGTCAACACACTCCCTGCCTCCATTCATGAGAAGCCATTCATGACCATTTATTGGGGGTTGCAAAAAGGTAACATTCTAAATCTGTCAGCCCTCCTGAATTTTAAATTACAATGCTTCTTTAAGAATGATTACTACTTTCTAAGAGCTGATGATGTGTAAGATCCTATCCTGTGACTTTTAAATAAATCATCTCACAGTGATCTCCAAACTTGTATATCGTAGGCCCTCAGCGTCTACTGGGGAATCCAAAGTTAACCACTATGTATTTATTCTCTACCACCTGCTCCATGTTTGTCTTTCTCTGTCTTCCTTGTTTGTTCCCGGGCGTTCCCCTGGTTCAAAGACAGGACTCATTTCTCAGCACCTTCTCTTTTCTGGCATGTTTGCTACCCCTGAACTACTACCCCTTTTTCCACTGGTCGCTGCCAGCTAGGCTAATCTCCCCGCCTGCCTGTGCCAGTCTCCTTGTTTACAGCCTTATCACTGCCCTCAGGCCACCTTCTCAACTCGGCCTCTGCAGCCATGTGTTCACCCTCCTGAGGATCAGCCCTCACAGCTGGGCTAAGACTGGGTTTGGTCTGCCTGGAAGAAAGGACTTCCGGGTTGCTGTGGGGATAAGGAGATGACTTTATGTTTCCAAACGTGGGTTTAGAGACTGGTTTTGTGTTCATGCGTCTGCAAGAGGGAAAACATAAATCAGCACAGGAAGGATCTCATGAGAGCCAAGGAGAAATCTCTCCCATTGTAGATTGTTAGAAACCCAGTGCTGAAAATGCTGAAGGAGCCTATGGAGACTGTTAGATTTGGGGTGGTTTTTATGTTTCCCTATAGAGGAAAGGCTCTTAGTATGAATAGAAGGGCTCTGAGTCCTTCTCAAAGGTTCATGCCATGGCCTTACCTCCTAATGATTAAGTGACAATGAACTAAGCACCTTTTCCCACCGAGCCTCTAGTCCTCATCTGCAAAATGGGTAGGTCCTTCCACCCAGGGTCTTTTCAGGGATGAGCCATAACCCACTAAGCTGCCGCCATTGTTTTTACCTGCCTGCTTCCGAGCAGAGCGTTTTGAACAGCGGTCCTCAACCTTTCGGGCACCAGGGACCGGTTTCGTGGAAGACAGTTTTTCACAGATGTCGGAGGCAGGAGGCAGGTGGGATAGTTTCAGGATGCTTCAAGCACATTACTTTTATTAGGCACTTTATTTCTATTATTATTACATCAGCTTCATCTCAGATCATCAGGCATTCGATTATGGAGGCTGAGGACCCCTGGTTTAGAACATAGCATCATTTGGTGTGATTGAGGAGAACCCCTGGCTTAAACCAGGCAATGAGCCAGACATCTTCCAAGATCTATGTGACCCTTCCTCTGAATTCCCTAAGGTATATTTTTCACAACTCCTGACTGACATGAGAGTGATCTTGTCTCATTTTATATGTAAGAAAATTGGTAGGAAGAGGTGATTCCATAAGAGTCAATGTCTTTCCCCGAAATGAAATAAACTAAGTGCAGTTTAAGACCAAACGAAAAGTCCTTTTACTACAGCATTTAATGCCTCACCCTTGAGCCAGGTCGTCCAGGCTGCAGCAGCAGCTCTCGGCACAGCACTCATGCTGTCACCCCCTGACGTGCCGCTGCGTCGCCAGTTAGGCCTAAGAGTCTGACCCAAGGGCTCCCTCCCATCCAGCCACATGGCCCTGGGGCAAGCATTTTGCCTCTCTAGGTCCCAGCTTTCTCATCTTCTAGGTGGAATAATCAAACAGACCTGAGGATTCTGTTGCTGTGTTAGTGAATAGCACACTCAAAAGGTAAATGGCACCCAAAGAACTGTTCCTATTATTTAGTTAATGATGGTCATGGTTGTGGTTCCTCCGGTTGTCCCTCTTTTACACAAGAGTCCTGTTTCCCTTCCAGCTACTGCAAAGCGTTCTCTGGCCCAGTAATGTCAGGTAGAGTTCTCTAAGAGCTCATTAACAAAGAGCTGCTTGGCACTTTAGGAAGAAGTAGTATAGTGAGAGGATGAAAGTAAGGGCTTTGGGGGTCAATCAGCTCTCATTCTGCTTCTTACTGAGCAGCATAACATCAGGCAAGTTACTTAATCTCTCTGGGCCTCTGTTTTTTCATCTGTAAAATGGAACTGGTGTAGTGATTCTTTGATTCTTTTTTTAAAAAAAAAAACCTCTTAAGATTGCTGTGAGGATAAAATGAGGTGATGCGTGTACATGAGCTAATGGCCAGGGTTTGGCAGAGGTAAATGGCTCAATAAATGTTCACTGTGTGATTAACGTTGGGTCAGGTCCCCATGCCCGTGCCCCGGGGCTGGCCTGTGCAGAGCGTGCCGTTCACCAGCAGCACGCTTCAGAAGGATGCTCTGTCAGAGCCTGCCTGGGAGTGCAGAGGCTTCCAAAAGTCCCTGTGTTTCATTGAGAAGCAATGACAATTGTGGAAGTAGGGAAGGAGTATGGCTTTGGGCTTGTATCCAGGGGCCCCTGGGGCAATTGTACTTGCTCAGCTCAGCCTCTCAACTGTAACTCCAAGGGGAACCCATAGGAGAAAAGCCAGGAGAAAAGACTGGACAAAGGAGGAGACCAGGGTGGAGACTGAGGCAAGGTCTTGTTTCCACCATCTTCTGTTGGTACCTTTCAGCTTTTTCTCTAAGCCACATCCTTACCTGATCTGGTTGCCCAAGTGCCTCATGGTCCACCAGTGAAGCAGCAGTTGGGCACTGGGCACAGGCAATATAGTGGACCAGATAGATATGGTCCCTATGCTCATGGACACTCCAGACCAGCAGGAAAGACAAATACTGATCAAAATACTATAAATACCTGATTACATGGTTATAGATGTGCAAAGTGCTGTGAAGTTGAAGAATGGGGAGTGAAGAGACTCCGCATGGTCAGGGAAGCCTATTAAAAGGCTTCCCTGAGGCTGTGACCTTCAGGTGGAGACCTAAAGGATAAAGAGAGTAGGCCAAGGGAAAGGAGAAGTTGAATTGAGTCCCTCTCCTTGGCCCCAGTGACTTTATCCTGAAGTTACACCAGGAAACAGCAGCTCTTGGTGCCCTGTGAGGTCCCTGAGGTCCCTGGGGAAAAGCCATTCTTGTTTCTGGTGACCAAAGCAACTTTAGTAATTAACCTGGCTTGCTTCTTTGATTCAGCATTTCTCCAACAAGAGCTTAAACTTTACATCATCATTCTGCCCAATTAATCCTGGGGCCCCAGCCCTGCCTGGGTGAAAAAAGGAGTGGCCCAGCCTGCACTGCAGACAGTTTAACACAGACGCTATAGCTCTGGGAGCCGGGAGCAAGAGTAACTGATCCCCAAGGCCACCGGGGTCTGCAGCATACATAGACACACACACACACACACACTCTGACAGAATTCAGCAAGAAGAAAAAATAAGAGAGGAAAAATAAAATAGAAGGACAAGAGAGAGAAAAGCGGGGTATAAGGAGGGACAAGGAGGGTTGTATAGAGAAATGTGGGATCATGGACAGTCCTTAATGGCACAGGGACCTTGTCCATGTGGCTCAAACTTGCAAGGACTCAGTAAGAGCACCTTTCACACAGACCTGTTAGGAAAGTGAATGAGATATTTACAGAAGGATTTCTCAACCTCAGCCCTGCTGACATTTGGAGCTAGATAACTTTTTGTTGTGGGGACTGTCCTCTGCATCACAGGGTGTTTAGCAGCAGCCTTGGCTTCTACCTACTAGATGCCAGGAGCACCCACCACCCGGTTGTGGCAACAAAAAAATGCCTCCAGACATTGTCAAATGTCCCCGAGGGTCAAAATCAGCCCCAACTGTGGACCGCTGATGTGCAGGACATAGCCCAGGGCCTGGCATACAGTACATGCAGAATAAATAGCAGCAAAGGGGACTTCCCTGGTGGCCCAGTGGTTAAGACTCTGTGCTTCCAATTTAGGGGGCACAAGTTCAATTCCTGGCTGGGGAACTAGACCCACAGTGATGTTGGCCAAAAAATAAAACAAAATTAAATTTTTTTTTCCTTTAATGGCAGCTAACATGAGGTCTGTGCAAGGCAAACACCCTTTCTGAATAGCAGCCCTTTCTTCCCAAACAGATGCCAAGAATATAACAGCTTTGGAGGAAACTGGAACTTTCCAAAGGCAGGAGAGGTAGACTTGCCAGTGCCATCACTGGACACGTGCAATTGGAGACTCATGTGCCCGGGATGGAGAGGCTCAAGGGAACCTGCGTATTGACTGGATTGTTGGGACAGGTCCACTTTCCACTCTGCTCAGCTCGGAGGGGAAGGAGCTAATTTGTGTCATGAGTAGCAGGTGTCAGGCCCAGTGCCAGGGTCTTATATACAGACCAGCTCTGGGAGGACTGTGAAGAGATGTAATTACTTCCATGTTAGATGGAGGAACTGTGACCTAGAGAGGCTAAGTAATTAGCTAAATACTATGCAGCAAGTACATTTCAAGATTTGGGTCTGACTCTCTTCCAAGCCCATACTCTTTCCCCACCCAGGTGGCAGGAGTGGGACTTCTCATACACTCACTTGATCATTCGCAGGGACAGTTTGAGAGCAAAGCGAGGGCAGCAACCAGGCTCAATGGGATGGAATGATGGGATTGATTAGTAATGTCTATCATGGGCCCAGGAGTAGGAAAAGGAGGCAGGTGTGCCATGTATTTGCCATCCATGTACAGGCCCATAATCCACGATTCTGTGACTCTGTAATCATCCTAGCTGGCATGATCTGCAGTTGTACTGGACTAGAGGTACATCTGGGGTTTTTCAGCAAATTAGCTGCTTTCATGTTTTCTCAAGTCATAGCTGAAAATCAAGCCTTCTCCGTAAGTGAGGGTTTCCACAGAAGGCACAAGGAGCCTGCTCTTAACAAACTTCTCTCAAAGGAAAACAAAATAAAAGCTTCTATCACAGTCCTTTGTTAATGCTTGAGGAATTTTATTTTCAGTGAGTAATCATGTACTCAAAAAAGAAAAGGAAAGAGAAACTTCTGGGGGAAATTAGCCATCTTTTTTTCATAGAAAAAAGTTGTTTATTGTATTTTCAAAGCACAAGCTTTGGAAGATGCCATATCCATCCTTCTCCCTCTCTTCCCATTCCTAAACAATCCAGCCCTGGTGGCGAATTGCGCAGCTAATGCATATACTAAAACCTGCTTAC
Source organism: Budorcas taxicolor (assembly GCF_023091745.1). Taxonomy (NCBI): domain Eukaryota; kingdom Metazoa; phylum Chordata; class Mammalia; order Artiodactyla; family Bovidae; genus Budorcas; species Budorcas taxicolor. The sequence continues at coordinate 56,833,218 of NC_068916.1, forward strand.
AGGTGCAGAGAACATTGCAAACACCAGGTTGTCTGTTTCCAGACACGTCAGCGAGGGCAATGTGCTTTCTCATGGCTGAGTCGAAGGCAACTCTGAGGACAAGAGGGGGCAGAGTCACAGGAACAGACCCTTCCCTCCACTGGGCTTAGTTCAAGCTGCCTAACTGAGCTATCTGCTCTGCCCACTGCCTTGGCCTTGACCTTGACCTGAGCTGCCACTGATTAGGGAAGGCACTTTGCCTTCCCCATTCTATTCACAAACATGACATGCCCACCACGTGCCAGACAGCCATTCATTCGATAAAGATTTGCTGACTTCCTGTTATGTGCCAAGTCCTGGGCAAGCCTTGGGAAGACCAATCCTTAATATATTTGAAGCAGTGTATACCAGGTCATAGAGAGCATTCATGATTTTTCAGTCATTTTCTTGCATTCCTTTCAAGTGGGCAGAACGTGAATGAGATTGGAGAATGTCTGCCCTTGATGTTCAAAGTCATATTCCCCATGCCTAAGATTAGGCCCTTGCTGGGCCCTCATCTCTCAGTCGCCAGAGAAGGACTATACTCTACAAACTATTTCTGCTATTGACACCTGGAAATTATCCACTATTCATTTATTTGGGGGAGCAGTTTAAATAGCAAACTACAGGCCACTGGCCAGATGCTGCCTTCAGCCTGGTTGTGTATGGCCCATAGCTGTGAAAGATTTTTGCAGGTTTAATTGGTTGGGGATAAGAGAGGCTCAAAAGAAGAGTACTCCATGATGTGTAAAAACTAAATGAAATTCCATTTCCAGCATCCAAAACTAAAGTTTTTTTGTCTTTTTTTTAAACTTTCTGGCCATGCTGTGAGGCATTGCAAAATCTAGTTCTCTGACAAGGGCTCAAACCCAGCCCCAATGCCCTGCATTAGGAGTGCAGAGTCTTACCACTGGACCAGCAGGGAAATCCCCCAGAATAAAGTCATATTGGCTCACAGCCCCACTCGTTCTTTCTGTATTGTCCCCTCCAGTATTCTGGCCTGGAGAATCCCATGGACAGAGGAGCCTGACAGACTACAGTCCATAGGATCGCCAAGAGTCGGATACAATTAACACTAACACTATTCCTAAGGAGTTCTGAGGTCCTAAGGCCTTGGTGAGAACGTGTATACCTGGTCACACAAGGGAAGAGGCAGCACAGAAGCCTGGGAGACACCAGAGGCACCAGCTGGTTGAACCCCCTCAGCCATTCATCTCTGCCTCTGGGTGTATGGCTGTCACCTCACATCTTGTTTTGGCATTTATGAAACTGCTGTCTTCTTACCCTAATCTCCTTAACCATAAGGTAACTGGGGCCTCCTGTCCCCCTCCAGGGTTAATTCTAGTTGAGCCCAGCATGTGGACGTGTTTAGGAAATGTTAGTTGATGTGGAGTGAAGAAGTGAGTGAAACCCAGTGGGTGTACCCAGGTGTCTGAGTCAATAAATGTAAATAAGAGATCGAGAACTGGATGAATGAAGGAATGATCAAGTGATTGGGGGGTTGGATGAAAGGAAGGAGAGTATCAGTGAGGAAGTGTCAGTGAGGGAATGCTTGTAAGAGTGAGGAACTGAACAAAGAACTAAGTGTAGGACTTCCCTGGCAGTCCAGTGGTTAAGGCTGCACACTTCCACTGCAGAATGCACAGGTTCGATTCCTAGTCAGGGAGCTAAGACCCCACATGGCACAGCCAAAAAGAAAAGGAGAAATAAGGGTATAAGTGAAAGTAGGTGATGGGCTCCCTACAAATGCCACATAAAGAGGATGAAGGGTGTTACCGCCCAGCTCCACTGATCCCATTGTGCCTTGCTTGCTCACGCCCTGCCAGCCCTGGGGATTTAGCACTTAATCAACCCCCTCCCTTGCTGAGGGTGTGCCCATGCTTTAGTGCTTTAGTGTCTAGGGCTTCTGTCAGAGGACAAAAACACCTGCGCCCCTGGGCGTGGGGCCAGACAACTGCCTCCCAGACTGTGGCCTCCCATATATGGAAAAAATATGCCTCCGGAGGATGTGTCCTCCACCCCAACCCTTCTGTGCACTGCAGGGGACAGGGCCTACCCCAAAGCTGAGGGCCCCACGAAGGCACACTTTCCAGGTGCAAAGGGTGGGCAGCGTGTCAATTTGGATGACATTCATAGCCAAGATCATCCTAACCAGGTGGGAAGACTGGAATCAAAACCAACCTCTTCAGTGCCAGCCCCTCCCATTATTCTGTTTCCTTCCTAGCACATATATTTGAGTCTCTTGCCTCGTTTTCCATTTTTGTGTTTATTGTTTTGTCTGCTCCCTCATTAGAATATAAACTCTCTGAGGTCAGAGCCAGGTACAGGGAAGTCTCAATAAATACTTGGCAAAATGAATGAAACATAGTCTGGAAAACAAACCATGTAAACCAACCACTTGAACCAGCTACCATCACAGGATCCCTTCTCACAGTGGGGACTTGACCTGACTCTGCCACCAAATTCCACATGTGACCTTCAGCATGCCATTTCCCCTTCAGAGGCTCAGGAGGTTAGGTCAGACTATTTCCACAGTCCCTTGCAGCTCTCGTATGTTGTTGTCCCTGGTTAGTCGCTAAGTCATGTTCAACTCTTTTATGACCCCATGGACTGTGGCCCGACAGGCTCCTCTGTCCGTGGGACTCTCCAGGCAAGAATACTGGAGTGGGTTCCCATTTCCTTCTCCAGGGGATCCTCCTGACCCAGGGATCAAACCTGAGTATCCTGCTTGGCAGGCAGATTGTTTACCATCTGAGCTACCAAGGAAGCTGCAGCCCTCATATACTAGAGTTGTAAAGCCAAGAGGAGGGACTTCCCAGTGGTCCAGTGGCTGAGATTCCAGGCTGCCAATACAGGGGGCCGGGGTTCAATCCCTGGTCAGGGAACTAAATCCCTTATGCTACCACTAAGAGTTTGCATGCCACAACTAAGACCTGGCAGAGTCAAATAAAGAAAAATATTAATAAATAAAGCCAAGGGTATTGGGCTTCAGGTTTTCCAAGGTTCAAATATAGTTAATAAGAACCTCAGTCCCCTTACCACAACTGTAAAAATATATATATAGCTTTGACTATTACATAAGGGACAGCCATTCCATCTGGCTCATGATCAGGATAAAGTGACACTGGGTGTGGTGACATCCCTGTTTTGGCCAGAGGCCATCTGAGCATCAAGTGTGACTATTCAAATGCAGCCATTCCTCCCCCTCAGGCTTTGCCAAGCCTCCACACAAAGCCAAAGTCTGCCTTGATGTCCCACCGCCTATGCCTTATGAAAGCCATAATTGTGTGCCATGAAACCCTGGGAGAGAAAGCACTCAGAGATCTGTTCTCAGTCATGCTTGCAGGGTTCCCAGAAAACAGGCAAACTTGTCCTGGCTCAGCCCAGCAGATAAGGTATAGACATCTGGAGAGGGCAGGTCTGAGGGCTCCAGCCCTCACTGACTAGTGCACTCTGAGGACCCTCCAGCCCTGACAGCCTCTTGATCCAACCTCCCAACTGCACACGCTGCTTTGAACACTATGTAGGGAGCTCTGAGAGTGCTAGCTCTCAAGTCTGGATGTTTAGGTTTGAACCCCAGCTCTGCTCACTTGCCAGTTCTATGGCCTTGGTCAAATTTCTTTAATGGATTTTTACCTTGACTTTCATCTGTAAAATGGGACTGGTGATGATAATAATAGTATTAGGTTGGTGCAAAAGTAATTGAGGTTTTGGACTGTGAACTTTAAATCATTATAACTAGGCTCAAACACATCTTTATTAATCCAAAATAGGAATCACTACAATCAACATATTTTTGCCAACTAGAAATAAATTTGCTTATTCCTATAGCATAAAAATCCATGCTTTGGGATTCACGGAAATCTTGGAAAGCATTTTCTGCCTCCTGCTGGTTGCGGAAGCATTTTGCCTGCAAAAAGTTGTCAAGATACTTGAAGAAGTGGGTAGTCAGTTGTCAAGTGGTCAGGTGATAGGTTTTCTCTGGTGGTTCAGACGGTAAAGAATCTGCCTGCAATGCAGGAGACCCAGGTTCAATCCCTGGGTCAAGAAGATCCTCTGGAGAAGGGAATGGCTATCCACTCCAGTATTCTTTCCTGGAGAATTCCATGGACAGAGGAGCCTGGTGTGCTACAGTTTATGGGGTCACAGAGTCTGACAGGACTGAGTGACTAACACTTTCACAGATGAATATGGTGGATGAGACAAAACTCTGTAGCCCAATTCATCCAACTTTTGAAGTGTTGATTGTACAACATGTGGTTGCCGGTTGTTGTGGGGAAGAACTGGGCCCTTTCTGTCAACTAATGCCAGCTGCAGGCATTGCAGTTTTCGGTCTGTTTCATCAACCTGAAGTATATTTCATATACTTCTCAGATATAATGGTTTCACAGGGATTCAGAAAGCGGAAACAGACCACCAAACAGTGACCATGACCTTGTCTTTGGTGCGAATTTGGCTTTTGGAAGCTCTTTGGAGCTTCTTCTCACTCCAGCAAACTGAGCTGGTCATCACCGGTTGTTATATATAAAATCCACTTTTCAGCACACGTCACAACTTGATCTAGAAATGGTTCACTGTTGTTGCATAGAATAACAGAATATGACACTTCAAAACGGTAGCTTTTTGATTTGTAGTCAGCTCATGAGGCACTGACATATCGAACTTTTTCACCTTTCCAATTTGCTTCAAATGCCTAATGGTCAATGTTGAGTTCTTCAACAACTTCTTATGTAGATGTTAGAGGACCAGCTTCAATGATTGCTCTCAATTAGTTGTTATCAACTTTTGATGGCTGGCCACTGTGCTCCTCATCTTCAAAGCTCTCGTCTTCTTTGCAAAACTTCTTGAAGCACCACTGCACTGTACATCCATTAACAGTTCCTAGACCAGCTGCACTGTTGATTTTGCGAGTTGTCTCTGCTACTTTACGACCCATTTTGAACTCAAAAAGAAAATCGCTCAAATCTGCTTTTTGTCTAACATCATTACCATACTCTAAAATAAATATAAAATAAATAGCAAGTAATAAGTCATTAGCAGAAACATGAAGCGAGAAATGCCCATTAAAATGACATATAACAATACTGCACTTATTTAAGAATGTATTCCAATATCAAACAGCAAATTTCAACAAAGCAAAAACCACAAAACCAGCCTAATACTTAGCCTTTTGGTGTGTTGTGAAGAGGACTTGAGCTAATAGGGTGCTTAGGAATGGGTGATCCCTAGGAAGCAATTTAAATATTAGCACTTTAGGTTGTTGTGATTTCCAAGATCTGCTGTGGTGTTCTCTATCTTATCTCAGTGAGATTAGACACTCCTTCAGGGCAAAGACTGTGCCTTCTTTTCAACCCATCTCTCATTGCCTCACTCAAGGCTGGAAACACTCAGAATGCTTAACAATCAAAAGGCATCAGACATTCATCCTCAAATGCCTGTTAGTCCGATTCCATGGACGCTGAGACTCAGTTTGTGAGAAGAGGCTGAGCTAAGGAACATCAAGAGAAGATAAAGAACAAAAAGTAAAACTTTCCCCTCACACACCAAAAAATATATATGGCTCTTTTGTTTGGTTTTAACAAATTCTAAATGCCAACAGAAAAGAGAGTTGGGAGGCTGGTGTCTTCACATCTCTCCCAGATGGTTCAGACATGGACCTTTCTGGAAGCAGACTCAGCAGACGTTTATTGAGTGCTAAGCCACTGTTCTACAGGCTGGGAAAACCAATAAGTTGACAGTTGTTCTAAGCAAGGGCCTCCTTCTTAGTGCAAGTCCATGATTTCATTCCTTCCAACCACAGTGAGATGAAAATATGATACCTGGAAATGGAATTTGTCTGAAAGGTTGTGCTCTCCCTTTATTTCCTGTTGGATGCAGTGCCCTGAAAGGTGAGGCCCATCAGTTGTGCAAACAGCCTGGGGTTAAAAGCTGGTGTGGTCCACTCAGGACACACAGAATTGCGCCAAAGTCAGTGGAAGCACCACAGACTAAGCCCTCTGGGCAGACAAGCAGAACTACTGAGATCTAAGTTGACAAGTAGTGTTAAACTTGTAGTAGAAAGTTTCTCCTGATTTCTACAGAATCTTATAAAGCCAACAAGCACGCTGTCCAGAAAGAGGCTATAAGTTCCTGCTCTGGAATTCCTACATGTTCTTTTCACTCACTGTAGATTCCTGAGCTTGTCTCAAGAAAGGACCTCTGGCTCTCGGTGGACTTTACAACCACATTCTATCAACCCCATGGGAAGGAAAAATTGTTAGGTGACAACCACATCAGAGGTCTCCCAAGTGTCTCCTGTAACAATAATCCAGAAGAGGAACACAGACTTGTCAACCAAAATACATCAGGCAGTGTTCCAGGTACCATGACAGCTCTAGATCCTATAGTTTCTAAGACTGTAAATCCTTCATTTACTAAGGGGACTTAATTACTCAGAAGCAGCAAAGACAACTACTTCAATAACGTGGAGGGGTAGTGAGTGATTAACTGTTTTCTCTTCTTAAAAATATCCATTAGGGTTGCTATGATATCCTTTGAGAAATTTTAAAAATAATGAGACAATGGATATGTGGCAAGTAATTAGCTTTCTGAAGCTGCCAAGAGAACTTGACATTGTCACATGATTCCTGGGCTCATAGATTTTTTTTTTTTTTTTCCTTTCGGCTGTACCACACCACCTGTGGGATGCTATTTCCCCAACCAGGGATTGAACCCAGGCCCTTGGCAGTGAAAGCACCAAGCCCTAACCACCTGAACACCAGGGAATTCCCTTCACTAAATTCTTTAGAAGGAAATTTTTTTTAACCATTAACTTTCCTTTAAAGTCCTGCTTCAATTTCCTTCTCCAACTGAGTCCCCCAAAGTAAACCTATAAACACTGACAATCCTTAGAAAAAATCCTATTAACCCTCACCTAAAACAGGTGAAGGAATTTAGGGCCAGGCTGGTAAAATAACTTCCCCAGGGTCACATGCTGAGAGAGTAATAAAGTGGGGAGCTATACCTAGGAAAATCTGCATTCAGAACCCACGTTTTGTACAATGATGCCAGGTTATCTCTTGACTGGTCTTCGTCTGCTACTTTCTCCGTCTAGCTCTCCTTGTGGGTCTCTTTTTCTTATTTCAACAAATAACTGTCTGCTCCATTCTCTCCATCATAAAAAGCCACTTTCTAAGACATGGTGTCTGTGTCAGAGGCAGGGTGAACATGTGAATTTCTAGATATTCAGAAATTGCTCCTCTTTGGGATGCTCTTGTTTGAAAGATGTGAAGGCTGGACCCAGGTGTAGGACAGACAGAAGAGTTCTCATTCAGTATGTGCCATCCTGGTGAGCAGTGGCCTTTGTCATCCATCTCCAGGACCTGGCACAAAGTTTGGTACTCAGTAGGTGCCTGACAAGCATCTCCTGTGAATAAAGGCCATGAGAGGACCCACAGCAGGCTCAAGAGGAACTTTGCTTGTTTAGATTTTTATAGCCCCTAAGGAAGCCCAGTGAGAAGATTTTATTATAATTATTGCCAAGCAGTTACTTCTTCAAATGGAGTGTTATGACTAGGAGGGCAAGAGCTGTAATTAAGGTTTTGGTATAGCCCAGCATTTCAAAAGGCATTGATGGCACTCAAGTCATCAGACTCCACTTTGGTACTAAAATCCTGCCTTGCAGGCAGCAAGCTGTTGGGCTCAGGAGGACATGAGGTCAAAAATGGAAGGGGGAGTAGTGGAGCTGGGGACATTCTTTGCCCAAACAGAGGACTCAACTTAAAAAAGAGGATTTTGCCTTTCTGGTTTGAGATGTGGGGTTTTTTGTTTGTTTTAAATTTTATTTTATTTTTCATTGGAAGATAATTACAATATTGTGATGTTTCTGCCATGCTGCTGTCACTTCAGTCATGTCTGACTCTGTGCGACCCCATAGACAGCAGCCCACCAGGCTCCCCCGTCCCTGGGATTCTCCAGGCAAGAACACTGGATATGGGTTGCCATCTCCTTCTCCAATGCATGAAAGTGAAAAATGAAAGTGAAGTTGCTCAGTCGTGTCCGACCCTCAGTGACCCCATGGACTACAGCCTTCCAGGCTCCTCTGTCCATGGGATTTTCCAGGCAAGAGTACTGGAGTGGGGTGCCATTGCCTTCTCTGTGTTTCTGCCATACATCAACATGAATCAGCCATAGATATACCTATGTTCCCTCTCTTCTTAAATTTCTCCTCCACCTCCCTCCCCATCCCACTCCTCTCCCCATCCCACCCCTCTAGGTTGTTTTTGCATTTTCTCAAGAAGTCTATGCAAAGTCCAGCTGTGGAGAGGTGCCAGAGCCCTCCTTCACTGGAACCTCAGCATGCATGAGAAGAGCCCAGTCCAGTGTCAGGAAAGAGACTCCTGAATACATGTCCCACGTACAAGGCAAGTCGGCCGTCACTGGGTCTTTCTCAAAGGCAATCTGGACTATCGAAGCTGGCCCTTGAGTCCCAGAGAAAGAATATTTCCTCCGTAAAATCCATTCTCATTGAGAAAGTTCCATTTTCTTCTTCTTTTTTGATGTTTTTTATGGTGGTAAAGGGGTAAGAGTCACATAATAGAAAACATACTGTTTTAACCATATTTAACTGTACAGTTCAGTGACATCAAGTACATTCACACCATTATGCAAATCTCACCATCATCTATCCCCCCAATTTTTTACCTTCCTAAACTGAAACTGTCCCCATTAGAAACTAACTCCCCATCTCCCTCCCCACTCTTTACCTCCCACTCCCCAGTCCCTGGCACCTACCAACATAGAGAAAATCCTGTCTTCCGCTTCTTCTCACACATCTGCTTTGTATGTCTCCCTTCTCATAATAGTAGCAATGTTACAGTTTGGCGGGTTTTTCATATGAGCCCAACATTGTGCAAAGTACTTTGCATGCACGTTCCAATTGAATCCTTATGAGAATCTGATGACGTAGGTACTGTTATTGCCCCTTTTTATAGATGAGGAAACTAAGGCTGGGAGGAAATATGTCTGAGCCTCATACAGTCTGTTAGACTGCCAAATTTAAAACTCAGTTCAGACAGCCCTAAAGTCCATTCTCTTAGCTATAGCTTCATAGTGTCTCAAGGAGTTATACAGAAATCCACCGAATCAGTGACTGTCCCCGTGGGGTTCTTCTTGAGTAATGAGGTAGTACCCTGGAGATGCTAAGGGCTTGAACTGACAGTGCGGGGCGGGGACCACATCAGCTGTGGTTTTCCAAGCTTCTATACAGATATTCCAATACCACATTTCTCCCCAGCAGAGGCCAGTGAAAGTGAAAGTTGCTCAGTCATGTCCGACTCTTCGTGACCTCATGGACTATACAGTCCATGGAATTCGGTAGGCCAGAATACTGGAGTGGGTAACCTTTCCCTTCTTTAGGGGATCTTCCCAACCCAGGGATCAAACCCAGGTCTCCCACATTGCAGGCAGATTCTTTACCAGCTGAGCCACAAGGGAAGCCCCAGCAGAGGCCAGTAGTCAAATAAATTAAGCAGGAATTTATCTTCAGCAAGCAAGGTTTATGAAAAATATTTTACATCTGGGACATAGCTCTGGGCAACCCTCTAGAATCGCATTATAACCATTAAAGAAATTTAAAATCTTCCCACAAAGAAAACCCCAGGCCCAGACAGGTTTACATGTGAGTTTTTTCACACTTTCAAGGAGGGGATAGTTTCACTTTTTACAAACTCTTCTAAAGAAGGGAAGAAAAGAAAATATATCCCAACTCATCTCATGAGGCTGAGATATTCATAATTTCAAAAACCAGAAAACAACAACATAAGAAAGGAAAATTTGAGTTTTACCTAACTCATAAACATAGATGCAAAACCCCTCAAGTGTCCATTAGCAAAGCAAACCCAAAAATGTCTGGAAATAGAATATACCATGAGATGGGGAAACAGTAGAAACAGTGTCAGACTTTATTTTTGGGGGCTCCAAAATCACTGCAGATGGTGACTGCAGCCATGAAATTAAAAGATGCTTCCTCCTTGGAAGGAAAGTTATGACCAACATAGATAGTATATTTAAAAGCAGAGACATTACTTTGCCGACTAAGGTCCGCCTAGTCAAGGCTATGGTTTTTCCTGTGGTCATGTATGGATGTGAGAATTGGACTGTGAAGAAGGCTGAGCGCTGAAGAATTGATGCTGTGGTGTTGGAGAAGACTCTTGAGGATCCCTTGGACTGCAAGGGGATCCAACCAGTCCATTCTGAAGGAGATCAACCCTGGGATTTCTTTGGAAGGAATGATGCTAAAGCTGAAGCTCCAGTACTTTGGCCACCTCATGTGAAGAGTTGACTCATTGGAAAAAACTCTGATGCTGGGAGGGATTGGGGGCAGGAGGAGAAGGGGACGACCCAGGATGAGATGGCTGGATGGCATCACTGACTCGATGGACGTGAGTCTGAGTGAACTCCAGGAGATGGTGATGGACAGGGGGGCCTGGTGTGCTGCGATTCATGGGGTCGCAAAGAGTTGGACACAACTGAGCGACTGAACTGAACTGAACTGAACTGATGATTAAGTTGGCGTTTTCCATAGACTGATGGGTTAGTTTAATGTTACAAAATTAGTTGGTATAATCTATCTCGTTAACAAATTAAAGGGAAAAAAAGACCTTTTCAATAGATATAGAAAAGGGTTTGATAAAATTTCTATAGCTATTCATTATGCATATTTTAAAAATCTTAGCAAGCTAGAAGTAAAAGGGAACATGATAAATGGAATTTATATAGTCTACAGCAAATATCATACATAATGGTAAAATGTTGAAGGCATTCTCTGTAAGATTAGGAAAAAGAATAAAATGTCCATTATGTTTTACCTCAACACAGGCCCTCCCAGAGCACCTGGAAAAAAAACGAAAGATAGGAAGGAAGATAGGGAAAAAAAGTAAAAGGCTAAATATTTGAAAAGAAGAAACATAGCTGTCATTATTTGTAGATGATATTACTGTCTATATAGAAAATTCAAAATAATCTAGAAAAGTATATTAGAAATAAATAAGAACTTAGCAAAGTTACTACATACAAATTAATACAAAAAAGTTCACTGCATTTCTGTATTTTAAAAAGAAAAACACAGAAAAATATTTTTTTTAAAGGTATATATCATTTACCATAACAACTCAGTTTATAAGTGCAACAAAACATATGCAGGCCCTTTTTGGAGAAAATGTATAAAACTTTACCAAAAGACATTAAGACCTAAAGAAGGTTGGCAGAGGGAAGGACTGGGAGTTTGAGATTAGCCAGTGCAAAATACAGAACAGATAAACAACAAGGTCCTACTGTATAGCACTGGGAACTGTAATATATTTGGTATTCTGTGATAATAATGGAAAAGAATATGAAACAGAATGCATATATGTATAACTGAATCACTTTGCTAAACAGCAGAAATTAACACAAGATTGTAAACCAGCTATACTTAAATAAAATTGTAAAGAAGACCTAAAATAAATGAAGAATTGTGCTCTTGGATAAAAGGACTCACGGTTTTTAGGATGTTGATTCTCCCCAAATTTTTTTACAAATTCAAATCCCAGTGGGTTCTTTGTGTGGAAGTCAAAATGTGGTTCTAAAATTCAAATGGAAAGACAAAAAGCCAATGACTAAGATACTTCTAAGAAAGAAGATGGAATTTGGTTAGGGTGAAGAATGGGACCTACCCTATCATATCAAATTTTATTTTAAATCTATAGTAATTAAGATGGCCTGGATTTAGCATAAAGATTCTATTAAACCAATGGAACATACTGGAGAACCTAGAAACAGATACAGCATGAAGACTTGATTTATGACAGAGCAGGCTTTGCAGATCAGAAGGGAAGAATGAACTATGGTGCTGGGTTAATTGGGTATCCATGTGGAAAAAGATGAAATTGGATTCCTCCCTTGTCAAAAAATCAATTCCAGGTGGGTTAAAGACTTAAATGGGAAAGACAAAACTATAAAACTTTTAGAAGACAATATAGAAGTATATCTTTATGACCTTGGGATAAAAAAAAATCATATTCAAGATTCTTCAAAAGTATAAACCATAAGGGAATATATTGTAAATTTGACTTTCTTAAAAATAAAAACTTCAGCTCTTCAAAGGACACCACAGAGTAAAAAAATGCAAGCTACAAAAAATTCATATCCAAAATATTAGAACTCCATAACTTAAGAAAACAACTCAAGAGAAGGGAACATAGACAAAGAAAATGAACAGGCATTTCATACAAGAAACAAGAATGGCCCATAAACATTCAAAAAGGAACCCAAGCTCATTATTACTCTGAGAAATTCATTTGAAACCACAATGAGATATCATTTCACACCCACCACAGACAGGTATTAAAAAGCTCAGCATTCCCACACACTGGGGTAACAGGAATTGTCATTCACTGCTGGTGGAGGTGTAAATTGTTACAGCCACGCTGGGAACCAGTTTGTTATTACCTAATAAAACTGAGCAGGCTCCTATACAGCTCATCAATTCCACACACAGGCATAGATCCTAGGGGAACTCTTGTACGTGTGCACAGGGGCATACACAAGAATGCTCCTAGCAACATCATTCAGGACAGCCCTGAACTGAACATCACTCAAATGCCACATAAATGATAGGATGATTAGATGGTGGTAGGTGTATATGATAAAATGTGGGACAGCAGTGAAAACCAACCACAAAAACCTAAAGCAGAAAAACGCAGGTCACAGAAGAACACACGCAACGTGCGTCCATATGCCCTGTGTTCAGAGAAACAGGCAAACCTCAACAACATGCTAAAAGTTGCACAGAAAAGTGCTGGAACCATTAGCTAAATTTCTGCATTGTCAGTTCTGGGAGGAGGAAAGAGATCTGATTATAGAGGAATATGCAGAGGGCCTCTAAGCACAGTGTTCGATTCCTGTTTTTACTCGGTTTTGTGAGTTGGGTGGTGGTGTATGGAGATGTTAGTTTTCTTATTCTTCTTTAAATAACAAAAAAATTTTATATACATTTCTATGCATAGTGTACATATATATATAATTTTTTAATGTCAGTAACAAGGGAACATAACAGAGGAGAGGTGGGATGGGGGTGTGGAAAGGGGAAGGGTGACAGAAACAGTGTGATCTGCTCAAGGAGCTGAAAAAAGATCCACGGCTGAAGGAAGTGAAGGAGGGAGGGGGAGGGGGATGGGAGGAAGGTGAGGCTGCAGAAGGGGCAGGAGCCAGATCACAGAGAATATTCTAAGCTTCAATGACTCCCTGGAAGATGGAAATGGAGTTGTCTTCACAGCATTACACAGGATTACCCCTACTGACCTCACTATGTACTTTAGAAGACATTTTTATTTTTATTTTTTTTAATTTTTTGCCATGTCTCACAGCAATGTGGGATCTTAGTTCCCTGACCAGGGATCAAACGCTCGCCCCCTGCATTGGGGGCAAGGAATCTTAACCATTGGATCACCAGGGAAGTCCCGTAGAAGATACATTTTGAGGTGGACCTAAAGTAACCTGCTGCCAGCTCCTGAGTGAATTTCGTTTCTCAGACAATGCTTTTACTCTCAGGGCAGATCATAGCACTGGGCAGCTGCTCCCTGCTCATCCAGAACAGGGAAGGATTGCAGGCTGGGCTGGCTCTGAGACCAGCTTAGGGAAGGAAGGGGAGCAGTCTGGTAAACGAAGTTCTGACTCTGCAAGGATCTCGCTTCTGCCAGGGAATGAAGAAGAAAAACAAACAAACAAAAAAGCACTTCATAGTCCACCTGTCTCCAGATCTATCGTATATTACAGGGCACACTGGCCAGGAACAGTGGTCGTCAGGAACATGACATACCTGTGACCCTGAAAACAGAACTTTGAGGGCTTCCCTGGTGGCTCAGTGGTGAAGAATACTCTTACCAATTCAGGAGATCCAGATTCAATCCCTGGTCTGAGAAGATCCCACATGCCACAGAGGAAATAAGCCCATACGCCACAACTTCTGAGCCTATGTTCTAGAGCCTGAGAGCCTCAAGTATTGTGCTTACATGCTGCAGCTACTGAAACGCTCGTGCTCTAGAGCCTGTGCTTTACAAGAGAAGCCACTGAGATGAGAAGCCCACGCACCGCAGCAGGACAGTAGCCCCTGTTTGCCAGAACTGGAGAAGAGCCCACATGGCAATGAAGACTCAGCACAGCCAACAAATAAATAAATACAATTATTTTTCTTAAAAAAAAAGAACGCTAGAATTTAGCTAGAAGGCCTTTCCTGGGATACCCAAGCATGCCTCACAGACGTCAGCTCTCTAGGCACATGGAGTTAAGTGCTAACCTTGAAAGTGAAAGTTGCTTAATCGTGTCTGACTCTTTGCGACCCCATGGAATAGTCCATGGAATTCTCCAGGCCAGAATACTGGAGTGGGTAGCCTTTCCTTTCTCCAGGGGATCTTCCCAATCCAGGGATCAAACCCAGGTCTCCCTCATTGCAGGCGGATTCTTTACCAGCTAAGCCACCAGGGAAGCCCCAAGTGCTAACCTTGGTCAGCACTTAAAAGGGCTCCTGGTGTCAACTTAACCACCCACTTGCTGGCCTGAAAAATCACATAATCTTTCCATCTCAGCTTATCTGTAGAAATGAGGATGACAAAAATGAGGCCTGTGTATCACAAGTTAGTATTGGAATCGCAGCATGTGAGTGAAATACCTCTTGGAGATCAAGGCAAGCCTCTCCCAGCAGCTTCCAGAGCACTTTGAGCCCCACCCTATCCCTCATGCCAACATGTGCTATGTTTATGTAACTGTGGGTTTAAGTTCCTTCCCTGGTATACTGGGTGAGGTCCACCTGAGGAAGGAACTCTGTGTGTCTTGGTTGTTCCATTAGCTCCAACGCTGAGGAACAAATAAGGCCCACACTGCAACTGCTGAATATGGCTCAAGTCTCTTGTAATAAAAGAAGAGAATGAATTTTTAACTCTATAAAGTTCAGTGGTCAACTCTAGATTATCGATAGTGGTGGTATAGAAACTACCATACAATACTTATTTTCTGTCTGTAAAAGGCAGCCCTTCTTCGAGCCCTGAGTGAACACTCCATAGGTTCAGGCCCTTGTTCGTTCCTGGGCATCCTGAGATGCTGGACCACAGGGGCTGGCTCACGCTCTATTGAGGAGGACAGCACCCCATGCCCTGCAAACTCCTGAGAGGCATGCACCCCGGAAGAGACAGCTGAGTACCACAGCAGGGGTGGGGCTGGGGGACAGCAAACATATTTTGGAAAGCCAGGGACCTGAAAGCTCCTCTAGAAGAGAAGAAAGGAGGCCTGCTTACTCCCATCCCCACCTCATTCTTGGGTCCTGCTCTCAGTCCAAGACCTCGCAGGGCTGACACATAAAAGAAGGTGCTCCACCCACACCACCCACACCCTGCACAGCAGCTAATCTCCTAGTAGACCAAAATAAGTAATATTTAATTAAAATATACACCCTACTATATATAAAACAGAAAACAAGGACCCACTGTATAGAACAAGGAACTCTATACAACATCTTGTAATAACCTATAATGGAAGAGAATTTTAAAGAATACTTGTAGGTGGCACAGTGGTAAAGACTGCCTGCCAATGAAGGAGACGCAGGAGATGTGGGTTCAATCCCTGTGTCGGGAAGATCCCCTGGAGGAGGAAATGACAACCCACTCTAGAATTTTTGCCTGGAAAATCCCATAGACAGAGGAGCCTGGCAGGCTACAGTCCATGTGGTCACTAAGAGTCAAACACAGCTTAGTGACTGAGCACACCCACATGTGTATTTTTATCTATGTATTTATATCTATATATAACTGGATAGGGATTCCCTGATGGCTCAGATGGTAAAGAATCTGCCTGCAATGCAGCAGACCCCTGTTCGATCCCTGGGTTGGGAAGATCCCATGAAAAAGGGAATCCCAGAGACAGAGGAGCCTGGCTACAGTCCATGGAGTCACAAAGAGTCAGACACAACTGAGTGACTAACACATGACTGAATCACTTTGCTGTGTACCTGAAACTAACACAACATTGTAAATCAACTCTGTTTCAATTAAAAAAAATTTTTTTTAAAATAAGCAATATGTACTTTGGCCACCTCATGCAAAGAGTTGACTCATCGGAAAAGACCCTGATGCTGGGAGGGATTGGGGGCAGGAGGAGAAGGGGACGACAGAGGTTGAGATGGCTGGATGGCATCACCGACTCGATGACATGACTTTGAGTGAACCCCGGGAGATGGTGATGGACAGGGAGGCCTGGTGTGCTGTGATTCATGGGGTTGAAAAGAGTTGGACACGACTGAGCGACTGAACTGAACTGATTCAGCACTTACACTGTGCTAAATAATACACATGAGTTCTTTTATTCAATCCTCATAACAACTCTAGGAGAGAAATACCATTATTGCCCCCATTTTACAGATGAGGAAATGGAGGGGCCACAGAAATTTATCCTTGCCCAAGATTACATATGCTAGAAAATGCTCGAGCCGCAAAGTCAAATGCCTAAGTAGGCTAGAGCTGCCTCCAGAGGGCTGGGCGAGGGTGCCGAGTCCCAGATTTGGGAGGCCAGGGCCAGCGGAATGCTGCAGCAGCTCCCGCCAGGCCCGAGCCCCCTCTCCTCCCTTACTTAACACCTGAAAACGCCCAGCGGCCACACAGCTGTGCATTCCTCTGCTCCTGATAAAGACTTCTTTTCAATGAATCACTTCCTTCAAAAGAAGGAAAAAATGCTTTTAGATCATTGCAGAAATTCCCACCCACATTCTCGAATACCAGCACTTTCTCTCATCCTGCTCAGATCCCCGGATCCTACCCCAGGAAGCACCAGAGCCTAGAAGACCACAAAGGTAGCCTCACAAACCCTTTGTGGCACGGGGACCTGAGGTCATAGGTGACCTCAGGAAACCACCCACCCACCAGAGGCCCTTTCATTCAGACAGGCTGGGCCTGTGTCTTGAATACCACTGACAGGAACAGACCTGCCTTCCTCAGAAGCTGGCCATCTACCCGGCTGTCTTCATTTACCGGGTGGGGCCTTCGTCTCTGTCTTGTCCTGGCTGTCCTTCCTCCCTGGTTTTATCTTGCTCTTACTCCATTCATTCACTCATTTTTGTTTTCACCTTACTGATGGAACCTCTGTCTGATCCCTAGGTATCCACATTTGAGTTTGCCCATTTTCAGGTGGCCCCCTGACATATGAGGATCACTAGCCCACTGTTAGGTTAACCTGTCACCCCTATATCCTTTGCTAATTCCAGCATTTGGGCTGGGTCAAGCTAAGGTCACTTCCTGCAAGCTAGATAATATAGTCATATTTTTTAACAGCTTTATTGAGTTATAGATACATACAGTAAAGTTCAACGATTTTAACTATACAGCTCAATGACTTGGCAGATGTTAAACGGCATGTGATGACTACTGAAACCGAGGTACAGAATCTTTCTATCACCCTCAAAAGTTTCCTTGTGCCCCTTTGCAATGAATCATCTCTCCCCATCCCTGGCTCTTGGCAATTTTTAACCTGTCACTACAGAATATGTAGTTTTGTGTGTCCTGCTGCTTTTACTTAGGATGATGTTAAGATTCATCCACATCATTGCATGTATTGCTGAGGGGGTTTCCATTGTGTTTGTACCACAGTTTGTTCATTCACCAGTTGATTGGCATTCAGGTTGTTTTCAGCTTCTGGCTAAAACAAATAAAGTTGCTATGAACATTCCTGTACAAGTCCTTGTGTGGACATAAGTTTGCATTTCTCTTAAGTAAAAACCTGTGAGTAGGATTGCAGTGTGGTAAATATGTTTTAAGGCTTCCCTGGTGGCTCAGAGGTTAAAGCGTCTGCCTGCAATGCAGGAGACCTGGGTTTGATCCCTGGGTCAGGAAGATCCCCTGGAGAAGGAAATGGTAACCCACTCCAGTATTCTTGCCTGGAGAATGCCGTGGACAGAGGAGCCTGGTGGGCTACAGTCCATGGGGTCGCAAAGAGTCAGACACGACTGAGCAACTTCACTTCACTTCACTTCACTTTACTAAAAATGGCCAATTCATTGTCCTGTGGCACCCACCAGGAGCAGATAAGAATTCTAGTTGTTCCACATCCTCACTGACACTTGGTATGGTCAGTCTTTTTAATTTCAGCCATTCTCATAGGTGTGTAGTAGTATCTCATGGTTTTAATTTGCATTTTCCTGATTATTGTTGATGTTGAACATTTTTCCATGTGCTTACTAGCCACTTGATATTATCTTCTTTTGTGATGTCCTTTGCCCATTTTAAAAAATTCATTTGGCTGCAGCAGGTCTTAGTTGTGGGCATGTAGAGTCTTTGTTGTATCATGCAGAATCTTTCATTGCATCGAATGGACTCTCTGGTTGTGGCACGCCAGCTCAGTAGTTGCAGCCCATGGGCTTAGTTGCTCCGAGGCATGTGGGTCTTAGTTTTCCAACCAGGGATCAAGACCACATTTCTTGCATTGCAAGATGGATTCTTAACTGCTGGACCACCAGGGAAGTCCCTTTTGCCCATCTTTTAATTGGGTTGTCTTCTGAATGAGTTATAAGAGTTTCCCCAGTCTTAATCTCCCCCTTTCTTCTTCCTTCCTCTGTCCCCCTGGATCTTTCTCTTTCCCCCATGTGTCTTTGTCCCAGTTTCTGACTCTCTGCCCCACTCTCAGAGCTGTCCACCATCTCCCTTTCTCCCTCCTTCCCCATTTGTATTTTCCCTTCTCCTCCCTGACACCTCAAACTGAAAATCTGGCCTCCCTTCCCATTTCACCTTAGAAAGAAATCCAACACAAACCCAGTGATTTCAGTTCTGGCAGGTTTCCCTGTTCCAATTAGGAGCGAAATACCCATCTCTCCAGCTGAAGACCTAGAGAAGTAAAAAGATAACTTCTTTAGGTGTAATGGAAGGATGGTTTTCTTTGCATTTTGGCATCTTCCTCCTCCCTAAATGATTAATAGTGCTTATGGATGATAGGACTTTTTACTCAAGCATAACAATGGAAAGTCACAGGTGTTATGTGAAGTTCATCCTGCTTAATCAGTGATCCAACAGCCTTCACAAACATAAGATTAGTTGTTCACATAATGTGGCTCTCCCTTGGCATATCTCCCAATCCCAGAAGGATTATATCTTGCCCAGTCGCAAGGGAGGAGCAGCCTAACCCAAAGCCGGCAGCTTGTTTGAGGGAACCAGTATGACAATGTTTGATTGCAAAGTTCACAACACTTTATGAAGTATTAGAGACTTTCAGATGGATGACCAAGGAATGGTCTGGGTTTTTTTTTTTTTTAATAAAATTTTAAAGGTCATATTCCACTTACAGTTATTACAAAATATTGGCTGTATCCCCTATGTTGTAAATACATCCTTGTAGACTATCTTATACCCCAATAACTTGTACCTCCCACTCCCCGACCCCTATATTGTCCCTCCCCACTCTTCACACTGGTAGCCCCAAGTTTGTTCCCTGTATCTGTGAGTCTGCTCTCTTTTTGTTATATTCACTAGTTTGTTGTATTTTTTAGATTCCACTGTTTATTGTTGTTGTTAGTCACCAAGTCATGTCCCAACTCTTTTGCAACCCCATAGGCTGTCACCTACCAGGCTCCTCTGTCCATAGGATTTTCCAGGCAACAATACTGGAGTAGGTTGCAGTTTCCTTCTCCAGGGGATCTTCCACATCTCCTGTGCTACAGACAGATTCTTTACCAATGAGAAACCAGGGAAGCCCCCCAAATCTTAAAAATGTATTGATACACGGAAAAAACAATAGAATAGTGTCCATAATGTGGCATTTTTCCATAAATTAAATAATAAACAGGTATAGATATATGATGTTGGTATATGCATACATACATTTTCCCAAAAAAAAAAAAAAATCACAAGAAAGCAGTAGCAGTGATGAGATTTGAATAATACAGTTATACTGGGAAAAGGGTAGTAAGCAATATCATACAGTATTTGTCTTTCTCTTTCTTATTTCACGAAGCATAATGCCCTCCAAGTCCATCCATGTTGCTACAAATAGCAAAATTTTGTTATTTTTATGGCTGAGTAATATTCCATTGTGTGTGTATATGTACCATATCTTCATTATCCATTCATCTGTTGATGTACACTTACATTGCTTCCATATCTTGGCAATTATAAAATATGCTGCCATAAGCATCAGGGTGCATGTATCTTTTCAAATTAATGTTTTTAGATTTTTTGGACATGCACTCAGGAGTCAAATTTCTGGATCATTTGGTAGTTCTATTTTTAAATTTTTAAAAATTAAAATTTAAAAAATTTTTAATTTTAAAAATTTAGAAACTTCCATACTGTTTTCCACAGTGGCTTCAGCAGTTTACATTCCCACCAACAGTGTATGAGGGTTTCCTTTTCTTCCTGTTCTCACCAACATTTGTTATTTGTGTTCATTTTGATGATAGTCATCCATTCTGGCTGGTATGAGGCGACATGTCATTGTGGTTTTGATTTGCATTTCCCTAATGATTAGCAGCATTGAGCATCTTTTCATGTGCCTGTTTACCATCGCATTTAATGTCGATTCCATTCTTCTGTCCATTTTTAAATCATATCATTTTGTTTTTTTAATGTTGAGTTATGTGGAGTATTTATATATGTTGAATATTAATCTCTTACTGGTCATATAATTTACTGATACCTTCTCCCATTCAGTAGGCTGTCTTTTTATTTTGTCAATGGTTAACCTTTGCTGTGCAAAAACTTTTTTTAACTAGGTCCCACTTGTTTATTTTTGCTTTTATCTCCTTTACTTTAGGAGACAGATCCAAAAATATTGCTACAATTTATATCAAAGAGTTTTCTGTCTATATTTTACTCTAAGTTTTATCGTATCCAGTGTTACATTTAAGTCTTTAATCCTTTTTGAGTTTATTTTTGTACATGGTATTTGACAATGTTCTAATTTCTTTTACATGTAGCTGTCCAGTTTTCTCAGCATCATTTATTGAAAAGACTGTCTTTTCTCCATTGTATATTCTTGATTCTTTTGTCATAGACTAATTGAATATAAGTACGTAGATTTTTTTCTGGGCTCTCAAACCTGTTCCATTGATCTATGTGTCTGTTTTTGTGCCAGTACCGTTTTTTTTTTACTGTAACTTTGTACTGTAATCTGAGGTCAAGGATTGTCATCCCTCTAGCTCTGTTCTTCTTTCTCAAGATTGTTTTGGCTATTTGGAGTCTTTTGTGTTTCCATACAGATTTTTAAATTATTTTAGGTCTGTAAAAAAAAAAAATTCCTTTGATATTTTGATAGGGATTGCAGTGAATCTGTGGGTTACCTTAGGTAGTATGGTCATTTTAATAATATTGATTCCCTGCCAAGTTGGACTTTTTCCTAAATTTCTTCTTCTGATCTTTCATTGTTAGTGTATAGAAATGCAACAAATTCTGTATATGAATTTTGTATCCTGCAACTTTACTACTAGAGTTCTTGATGAGCTCTGAGCTATAGTAGTTTTTCTGGTGGTGTCTTGAGGATTTTCCATGTATAGTATCATGTCACCTGCAGACAGTAACAGTTTTACTTCTTCCTTTCCAATTTGGACTCCTGTTATTTCTTTTTTTCTCTGGTTGCTGTGGCTAGGACTTCCAAAACTGTGTTGAACAGAAGTGGTGAGAATGGACCTCCTTGTCTTATTCCTGATCTTAGAGGAAATACTTCCAGCTTTTCACCATTAAATATGATGCTAGCTATGGGTTTGTCATATCTGGCCTTTATTATGTTGAGGTATGTTCCTTCTATGCCTGCTCTCTGGAGAGTTTTTCTCATAATGATGTCAAATTTTATAAAAAGCTTTTCGTACATCTATTAAGATAATCATATGGTTTGGGACTTTTTAAAAAGCTTATTAAAATATATTTTATATACAATATCATATTTCACATACCATAAAATATATTTTACATTTAACCCATTTAAGATATATAAATAGAACTATGTAATGTTTCTTGTGTCTTGCTTTTTTCAATCGGCATAATGTTTTCACAGTTTATCCATGTTATGGCATATATCAATACTTTATTTCTTTTGTGGTTGAATAATCTTCCACTGTAAAATATTATTCCATTGTATAGATACACCATGTTTTCTTTATTCATTCTTCAACCAATAGACATTTAGGTTATTTCCACCTTTTGTCTATTATAAATAATACTGCTGTAAGATTCAAATACAAGCTTTAGTGTGGTTGTATGTTTTCATTTCTCTTGGATGTCAGACTTAGCGAATCATATGGTAACTCTACGAGTTATCTGAGGGGCTGCAAAACTATTTTCCAAACAGCTGGAACCATTTTACATTTCCACCAACACTGTATGAGGGTTTAGATTTCTCTATACTCTTGCCTGGAGAAGGCAAAGGCACCCCACTCCAGTACTCTTGCCTGGAAAATCCCATGGATGGAGGACCCTGCTAGGCTGCAGTCCATGGGGTCGCTGAGGGTCAGACATGACTGAGCGACTTCACTTTCACTTTTCATTTTCATGCATTGGAGAAGGGAATGGCAACCCACTCCAGTGTTCTTGCCTGGAGAATCTCAGGGACGGGGGAGCCTGGTGGGCTGCCGTCTATGGGGTCGCACAGAGTTGGACACGACTGAAGCAACTTAGCAGCAGCAGCATAGTCTTGCCAACCCTTCTTACTATCTAACTGGAATGGTTTTCTGATCCTATAACTGAATTGAAACATCACACACACATACACAACCATACATATATTTATACAATCATTGACACAGACACACACACAAAACTATTTCCATGCCTTCTTGCACACACCTCTAGAGTTCATAGACATATATACAGAATTCCAGATAGACGTTCACAACCATACATACATATGTCACACATAGCATACATGCTTATCTGATCCACATGCATGAACACAATAAGATATACAATAGACCAGTGCCATCAAACATGTACATACAATTGTCACAGGTTCTGAATAAACATACACACTTGTACACACATACTCAGTAATGGATTCACAACTGCTCAAACACACATTATGCAAATAATAGTTGTACCCACAAAGCACAGTCCTAAAAAGGCACATATATGTAGCTACCATCACTAAAAGGTAGATAACTGAAGACTGGTTGAATGTGTTTACTCTGGATGGCATGGAAATAGTTGAGATTTCATTAATATTTGGTGTAGTGGGTAGAAAGATGTTTTCATTCATTCATTAAGTTACAAGTAACATATTAAGCATATAAGAAACACAAGATAAACAAGACATAGTCCCTTCCTCATGAACTTGTAGTCTAGTGATGGGGGATGGTCAGTAAATAAACAAGGAAACAATCACGGTCTGTGATATGTGCTGAGAAGAAAATAAGCAAGGTAAAACATTAGATAATAAGAGAAGCCTCAGGATAGTTGGCAGTTTCCAGATGCTTTTAGAATTTTTGCTCCCTCTTTCAGCCTGGAAAAGTGAAGAGGTTGCAGATTCACCATCACTAAGTCACAGGATAAACCGGTGTGTGTGTGTGTGTGTGTGTGTGTGTGTGTGTGTGTGTGTGTGTATTAATACTAACATTAGTGAGAGTATGGGCTCAGGACCTGGAGTACCTGGTTTTCAATGTCGGTTCATTCTAGTTGAGTGATTTTTCTCTTTCCCTCAGTTCCTCATCCAAAAATAGGGATAATAATAGTTCCTTTAATAAGGATTAAACTAGCTGATACTTACGAAGCACTTAAAACTGCCTGGTGAGTGTTCTCAACATTAGCCATCCTATCATTTTTCGAGAACAGGTTTTCTTAGAGGGAGGTGAGTGCTCTAGGAAATGGGTGGGGAGGGGCTGGGGGAACATAAAGAAGAGCCTGACAGTGCTCTGTTGACTGTAAATTGAACGAGCCTTCATCCCAAGCCTTATCTGAGCAGTCTTTTGGAATGTGACCCTGGCATACCACCCCAACAGTCCATAAACCAATCCACCACCTCTCTGCTCTGCCCACGGCCACAAACCACAGAGAAAAAGACACACGATGGGTGGTGCTGGGTGTGCCTGTTGGTTTTTAGTTGCATTAGAATGCAGCAGCTCTGCTGTGGGTCTGGCTCCTAATGCTTGCTGTTTCTGCAGGTCAGCACCTATCCCCCTGCACCTGCCTCCCCAGGACATTCCACAGCCATTGTCAGTCTTCCTGGCTCCCAGCAACACCTCTCAGCTAACATGTGAGTAAAAAAAAAAAAGAAAAGAGTTCAACCCTCCACTCCTGGTCCTGGCACAGAACAGTCATCTTTGCCATCCCTCTGTCATCAAGCATCCCCATCCCTAACCATCCCATGCAGAGAAACAACAGCTTCCCTTCCTTTACAATGTCCAAAGGAAATGATGAAAATTACAAATTACCGAACTACATCATCCTGGCCCATTATTTTACAAAAGCAGAAAGAGACTAGATTATGTACCAAAACCTTACAGGGAGATTGGGTACTGAGTGATTTCTGTTGTTTTTCTTTAGATTCACAATGCTTGGTCATCAGTAGATGCTGCTGTATCAGTGAGAAATAAATATAACATTTCAGGAGGGAAAGAAATCTTGCAGATGAGAACATTCTCCTAGCCCCTTTGATAAAACCTTTCAGTGCCTCAAAGTCCTTAGAGCAGTTGTCCCCAACCTCTGGGCTCTAATGCTGATGATCTGAGGTGGAGCTGGTATAATAATGACAGAGATAAAGTGCACAATAAATGTACTTTGTGCACTTGAACATGTACTTGAATCATCCTGAAACCATCCCACTGGCGCCAAAAAGATTGGGAACTGCTGCTTTAGCGTCTATCCAGCTCGAAGCCATACACTTTTAATGCCAAATCTGGGAAAGCAAAGTGGGTTATTTTTAATGCCTTTAGTTGGGTAATTATTCTCCTTCCAAAGCCTAACTACTCCCCAGGGTCTTTATCCCCCAGCTCATACCTGGATGTTATCTACCCAAGCTACTATGTGGACTTCAGAGTGGAAAGTCACTGCTCCAACCCAAGAACATTTCTGCCACATTTCAAGCCCATCTTCCTCCATCCCACAATGCAGCCAATATTCATTCTACTGTGTGCTGAAACACTGAAATTAACCCTTGCCTCCCACTACCCCATGTCCATCTCCTGCCTACATTAAGCTAGCATCTTGTGAGTCAGACACGTCACTACCCTCAGGAGAGAGAATGGATCAGAGAGGCTTCTATGCTGACCCCTCGGTTCCCTGAACCTTGATGGCTGTGACCACTGTCTTGAGGGTACTCTAAGCAGTGTGAACAAGCATCCTATATAAAACCATCACTTTCAGGCTTTCGACCCAACTCTGCCACTGATTCCTGGTCACCAACTCCTTTCTCTGTTCTCAGCCAGTTTCCCCAATGTCAAAATACTGATGTGACCTCAGTGAGTGACCTGGAGCTTCAGAGTACTCTATGCAGGAGGGAGGAGATGGAGGGGGCAGGGATTTGGGGCCCTCCACTGCAACTGCAGTAAGATTCCACCATTTCTATCTGCCTTACATAGTGAGGTTTCAATTCTTAAAAGATGTTTAGTGCTAACCACTGGGTCATGGACTCTGAGTTTTCCTCTCCCTTCACCCTTTGCTGGTTCCATTAGGCACACTCACCAGCGTCCTTCACCAGTTCCCTGTGTTTCCCCAGGTTTGTAGCTCTGCACTCCTACTCAGCCCATGGACCTGATGAACTGGACCTACAGAAGGGAGAGGGTGTCAGGGTCCTGGGCAAGTACCAGGACGGCTGGCTCAGGGGCGTCTCCTTGGTGACCGGGCGAGTTGGCATCTTCCCCAACAACTATGTCATCCCCATTTTCAGGTGCGTCCTCTCCAATCTCAGGAATCAGAGGGTTGGATCATCTAGGCAAGAGTCCATCTCTGAGTGGAATGGCTGAAAGACTCAATCCTTTCAGAGCGTGGGCCAAGAAACAATTTTTGCTTCACTATCCTCCTAATGGTTAATTTAAAAAAAAAAAAAAAAGTAAAATAGTTATCTTTTAAATAGCTCTTCACATTTTACAAGTATTGATACTTTTGCATCTTTTAACTCTTTGGCTATGCTCCAGTCGGACACAACTGAGTGACTTCACTTTCACTTTTCACTTTCATGCATTGGAGAAGGAAATGGCAACCCACTCCAGTGTTCTTGCCTGGAGAATCCCACGGACAGGGGAGCCTGGTGGGCTGCCATCTATGGGGTCACACAGAGTCGGACACGACTGAAGTGACTTAGCAGCAGCAGCAGCAGCATGCTCAAGTATCCCAGTAGGTGGGTGTTATTTTACAGATGATGAACGTGATGTGCAGTTAACCAGCCTGCTCAGGAACTAGACTTCAGTTCTACTGTACAGCCCCCACAAATCACTCTTCACTGTCTTCACCCAGACACTCCATAATCATAGAACAATGGGAAAGCCCAAAGATCAGAAGACCTATGGGAGCACCTTAGGAGACTTCCCAGGATGTGGTGCCATTAGGCAAGGTTTTCGTGACTCAGACCACTACCCATACATCCAACCCCCCACTCATGTGCTAGTTACCCTGCAGGTCTTCTTTCCAAACAGCTTTCCCAACCTTTTTCATTCTCTGGCACATTCATCAGTTGCACTGCTGCACAGTTTGTTCAGCCACCTCATACAACCACAAGTACACACAGGCCCCCAAAACTATCCATGGCTCCTCCTATACGTCCAGGTGCTACCTCCACCCCCTATAAGTCCAGGCAAAGCCTATCACAAGGTACCAAGCCCCTTACCACACATAAACACTACCTTTATGACATACCAGAGAGTCATAACTCCAAGGAAAGGGATAATCCCATTGTTCTCTATAGGGGTTAGAGCAGGAGTCATATGTGGCCAGTTTGGGGGACCTTCCTGTAGGTGGGCAGTGTGTCCAGAGGAGGGCTGCAATGGTGAGAAAATAGAAGCTACATCACTGGATAAACCTAGAAAGACACTAGGATTGTTTGAGTGCAGAAGACAAGGGTCAGAGAGACCATAATAGACGGTGTAGATCAGGAAGCAGGCTTGTTCCCTCAGGGGACAGTGAACCAGTGAATACAACTTAGAAGATTCTGGTTCAATAAAAGACTGCGCTTGCTTTTATTGAGGTGGCGGATCCCCTTTCTAGATAGAATACAGGCAAAGTGTGGGTACCAATAGATCCAGGCAAAAAGATTTCTTTGCATGCCAGAAAGTTGGAATAGAAGGTCATAGTTACTCCCTTCGGTGGTTTTTGGAATTTGTTAGAAATTTGCAAAATCCCCAAAGGCAAACTAAGGATGCCTATAACTGATGCTTTAATCCATTTAGTCAGCAAATATATACTGAGCACAGTAGGTTAGGCACCCTTCTAGATACTGGAGAAACACCAGTGAACAAAATACACAGAAATCTCTGCCCACTGGAGCTTATACTCTGGTGGGATGGACAGAAAGGACGTGTAAGGAATATAAGTGGTGTGCTGATGATAAGGTCTAAGGAGAAAAAATCAGTCAGGAAAGGGGGATAGAATTTATGTAGGGGTGACTACAATGTTAATAGTCTGGTCAGGGGTGGGCTGGCTGAGCGGTGAGAAGGAAGAACAGAGGGGTGCGGGAAGCGCATTCCAGGGAAGCGCATTCCAGGCCCAGGGAACAGCGAGGACAGATCAAAGGCCCTGGGGAAGGAGCACCCTGACCTGAAGGCCGAGGGGCTGGATTAGGGAAGGGAGGGGGCTCCTACAAGATGAGGCCAGAGTGGTGACAGGGATTCAGATTCAGAATTTGCTCAGTCATAATGAGGAATGTGACTTCAACCATGTTATAGGGCTTGGAGCAGAAGCGTGACATGATCTAACTTGCATTGTAATTAGAACCCCTCTGGTTGCTGGGTTGAGAGTAAACTGTAGAAAGGTGGAAGCAGAGAGACTGGTTAAGCGGATATGGTAAGAATCCGGGGGGTCGGGGTTGGGGGGAGCTAGGGCGGGAAGGGGGGCGGTGTTGACGGTGAAATGAACAAAGGTGCTGGCTGTGGAGGGAGGGAGGGGGCAGTGGTTAGATTGTGGTTTATTCTAAAGGTAGAAACAATAGGATTTTCTGACAAATCCAATTCTGGGTGTAAAAAGAGAGGATTCAAAGTGAATCCTGAGTAACTGAAGACAAGGTTGCCTTTTACTGAGATGGAGTTGAAATCCAAAAGAGGAACAAACAGGTTTTGAGGTGTTAGTGAGGGGAAGCAAAAGCCTGGTTTGCAGCACATTGTCTCAGATGCCTTAGTATTCCTAGTAAATGGTTGCGTCTATACACATCTAGCATTTAAGAAAGAAGTCTAGGCTTAAGATGAAAGCCCAAAGACTAGATGAAATCATCGAGGTAAGATCCGTTGTGGTGGAGAGAATGACGGTGAGCCGGGAGCTCAGTTCCTCAAGGAAACAGGGAAAGTGATGTCTGCAACAAGGCAGAGTAGGAAATGGTAGAGTCTGTTCTTGTGAGTCCAAGCTGGGAAGTCTTGAGGAGAGTGGGAGGATAGTTCAGAAGTGACAGAGAAGAGCAAAGACCTACCTTAACACATGAATAGTCTTCCCTGGAAGAAACTATCGTGAACTCTCTAGGGCCATCTCTACTACTCTAGTGGGGCATTTGCATCAGGCCTTAGCCTAAAGTCCTGATTATTCCATAAAAAAACCATTAAAGTAAGAGTCACTGTATAATTCATCATCCAAACTAGGACACTTTTGAGATAGAAGAGGGACACTACCAGGAGTGCAGGTGTAAACTGAGACTCTCCCTGGAAAATCTGGACTTAAGGTCACCCTAACTAGAATGCACATGGGACTCTGTTCCAATGTAGTTCAAGGCTCCAGCTTCCCATTCTCTCCTTGGCTTTTCTCCAAGGTAGATCTATTCTTGGGCAAATGATGAGCTTCTCGACTCACTCTATCCGAGGTGGCAGTGTGTCTGATGGTGGATAGATGTTCAGCAGCACCGTAGGTGGCCATGAGTCCCTCCCCACCCCTGGCTCATAGAAACCTGATTATGTGCATATATTGAGATGCTGCTGATGCTGATGCTGATGTGTGTGTTTGCTTCCAGGAAATCAGCATTTCCAGAAAGGAAAGTCACTGTCACAGTATAATCTCCTTAGGGCTATTAGTTGACACCAGATCAATGCTTTCTCTGTGTGTATGTTTCCTCTGACAGCCTCCCAGATGCAGAGAAAGTTTCCATCCCCAAAACCTTGGATGCAGATGACATGCTCAATTTGTCTATCTAGGGGCAGCTCACCCTTGTTCTTAACAACCCTTCTCACTGTGGGAGGCTTGGTTCCTCCCAGTTCTCAGGGCTAAATGAGGCCAACCTTTGTCAGTGGAGTTTCTGCGACTGAGTGGGTTGGACTACATGTGCGAGGTCACTTTCTGCTCTTTGGTTCTGTGTGAGTGAGAGGTTTTCCCCCCATTTTCATTGTGTGTTTGCAGGGATGGCTCTGCACTACCTCCAGCCCCCATGGTGTACAGGACTGCCTTTTCTAAGACAGCCAGACCTCCAAGGTGTGAGGTGCCCCCTGAGATTTGAACCTTTGCTCTTAATCAGCATCATCTCCTAATGCACTGAGCCAGACAGAGTCTGGGGATCAACTGAGAGACCAGAGTTGACCAAAATGCCAGGGTTTCGATTTACGGTTCAGCAAGTGAGCCTTTTAATTACCGAAAGAGGAGAGGCTGCTGGGGTGTGTGAAGCTCCAGCACTCTGCTAGAGGGTAACGCCAGCCTGTCCAGCTATGCTGACCACACCTAGATCTCTGCCACCACGACCTATTCCCCAGATCCCAGAGATAGCCCGTGGGTCGGGGGTACACAACACTTGTCATGTTTTCATTCAGGCCCTTCGTAGCAGCACCTACATGCTTTGGGGTTTCCTCCTCCACACCCAGTCTCAATGGAGGCATGTTTCCTCCCATTTTAGAGGCTGCAGAAACCAGCTGCTCCCCATTCCTTCTCCTCCTCTTCACTCTCCCTCTCCCCTCCCCATCCTCCCCAACCTCCTCAGCTCATCACCACAGCTGAGGGGGACAGGCTTAGCCTCTCAGAACTTGGAAACGGGAACAAGGAAGGAACAAGGGAGGAAAGTACATGGGCCAAGTTGAAGACCGTTCATGGCGAGCACTCAAGCAGCAGCCCCTGATCAGACACTCCCCACCTCAGACTCCTGCCTCCCACTCTCAGCAGCCTCCCTAGGATCCTGTTTCCACGCTCTTTCCACTCCTTTCTGTCCTCCCAATAAACGCCTTTCTGCCCAGTAAGCTGGGATATTTCTCTTTCAGGCAGCCTTCACCAGACTCATATGCCATCCCATTGCCTAAGGGGTAGAGAAAAGTGACAGGTGGGCCACCACTCACTGTCCTTTAACTTGCTACACAGAACTGTATAAAGACTGTCACAGTGCAAGCTTTTGCCTTACCAAGAGGCTACTGCCAGTACTGAGCAGGGTAGAGGGCACATGTGTCAGGCCCCTTTCATGTACTACACAAGTTCTTAAGGGCTTATATCTCAGGTAGAAAGGGGGACACACTCAAAGCAGTACAGTGGGGCAAATCAGAGGCAACATGCTCACCTCCCCCTTAAACCCAGAATGCCTTTCAGTCTCTCCATCTAGAAAACAGGGATCATAACGTCTGCAGATCTCGGGTGTCATGGGGATTAATGAATGTATGTTAGCACAGCATTTTGATGTTAGAAGAACATGCTGGGTAAGTGCTGAGTGGTTTTTTTTTTTTTTTCTGGCTGTGCTGGGTCTCTGGGTCTTCTTCATTGCTACTTGGGCTTTTTTCTTGTTGCAGTGAGCAGGAGCCACTCTCTATTTGTGGCGCATGGGCTTCGCATTGCAGTGGCCTCTCGTTGCAAAGCACAGGCTCTAGGGTGCTCAGGCTTTAGTCGTTGCAGCTCCTGGGCTCCAGAGCACTGGTTCAGCAGTTGTGGCACTTGGGCTCAGTTGTTCCCTCGTGGACCAGGGATCAAACCCATGTCTCCTGCACTGGCAGGCAGATTTGTTGCCCCTGAGCCACCAGGGAAGCCCATGTTGATCTTTTTGCCAAAAAACATAGAAGGGTTCAGTGTTGGGAAGGGGACTTGAAATTTAGGAGTTTCTGGAATCCAGCCTCATCTGGGCCCAGAAAAATGAGGTTGCACCTCAGTCTATAAACAATTGTCCAAAGAAAGGACTAGTCAAATAAGCCTGGCTCAGGCCTCATTAACTTTTCTGTACTTGCTGCCGCTGCCACTGCCAACCATTTTGGAGCCTGTCTTCCCTGTTGCTGGTCCATTTTGCAGCATCCTACACTTTGAGGTCTTTGTTTAAAACACAGGCAGGTGCAGACACTGCCATGAAAGCCAGCGCTGGGGAGTGCTCTCGGCTCAGCCCTCATCTCCAGAATGCAGTCTGAGCTCGGACTGGTGGCCAGCCCACTCCGCTTCCCTGACTGCATCCCCAGAGACCAGAGGAAAATGAAAGCTGTGGACAGAAACCCCCTCACCACAAGCATCTGTCCCCAGGGCGTGTGGCTGCATATGCTTCATGGGCAGAGCTGGCCACATTAAGTGGTGCCTTTCCCATCTTGTGCAACACTGGTGGCTCATTATTAGACTACATACAATTTTTTAAGCAAAAGAGGGAGAGAAAAAGGAGAAATAAGAGGAAATTACCTAAAGAGAAACCTGGAGGCATTGACAGGGAGGAAACTACATGGGGACATCTTTGTGCCAGGACCTTGGTTGAGTTGGTTACCTCCAGGGAATTAGCAGAGGTTACTGAATCAACAGAGTGACAAGGTGATTGAAGAGCTACTCCACTGGGGCTATGATGTTGGGGTAGGATGGGACGAGGACAAGAGGAACGTGTAAAGTGACAGCCATTCCCCACGGGGTTCAGGGAGCTGCAGGCTGGAAAGCGATGGGCAAGAGATTGCTGTTTTCAAAATTTAAATACTATTCTTAAAAATTAAAGCCTAAAAAAAAAAAAATTAGAGCCTAAGGCTGAAGGATTAGGTTTTGTGGAGGCATGTGTTGGGCCTACCAGCTCCTTTGGTTTGTTTATTTCAAGCAGGATACAGGGTTTTCCAAATGATGAATGCTCTGACTAGCCAGAAGGTAGTGTATCTCTCAGTGATAAGAGCGTGGGTGACAAGGGCCAGCCTGGACCTGAGTTCAAATCTCAACTACCAGTAAATCTATATTTTTTAAATCTACAAAACAGTAGTATTTATAGTTGCTAACTCAGAAGGCTGCTGTGAAGGACGCATGAGATAATGTGGGCAAAGGACTTGGCCAATGCCAGACATACAGTGAAAGTGAAAGTATTAGTCACTCAGTCATGTCCGACTCTCTGTAACCCCATGGACTCCCCGTGGAGCCCACCAGGCTCCTCTGGAATTTTCCAGACAAGAATTCTGGAGTGGGCAGCCTTCCCTTCTCCAGGGGATCATCTCAAGCCAGGAATCGAGGCCAGGTCTCCTGCATTGCAAGCAGATTCTTTACCATCTGAGCCTAAGTGCTCAAAATGTGTGACACAGAATGGCTGGCTTCAGTGCTAAGTGCATTATGGCAGCCTTTCAACACTTTAATAATATATGCAGAACACAGAAGATATAAAATAAGTCATATAAAATCTCTGCCTCCAAAGAGTAGAATCTAGTGGACAAGTCACTGAACAAACAAGAAACTGCCCCTCCAAAGTGAGATGAGCACATACAAGGTATTATGCTCTAAACTCAGGGCTGAAGGAACATGGGGTGAAGAGTGATCAGAGCTGGAGTGAAAGAAGATGAAATTCAAATCTTCTTGTCCCACCAGGCCTTAGTAGGAGACCTCGTCCCTCCCTTAGAGTACCCACACAGTTATTCCAGGTGTGGGAGCTGAGGCCTATCTATTTAAGACTCTGTGTGGTATGTATATATGGGTAGGAGTAGGTGAGGAGAGGCCACATGTGGTATATGGTTGGGAGCTGACTGTGGTATATGGCTGGACTCTTGACTGAATTTTTTCTTTTTCTATTTCTTTAAAAAAAAAAAAAATTGCACAACCAGAAAGACATCTAGCGTTCCAGACTCCCGAAGTCCTGGTCTCTACACCACATGGACGTTATCCACCTCCTCTGTGTCCTCCCAAGGCAGTATTTCAGAAAGTGATCCCCGGCAGAGCCGGCCCTTCAAGTCTGTCTTCGTGCCCACGGCCATAGTCAACCCTGTGCGAAGCCCAGCCAGCCTGGGGACCCTAGGGCAGGGCTCTCTCCGCAAAGGACGAGGTAGCATGAGAAAGAATAAGTGGTGGCAGAGAGGTACGTGCCTAGACCTGAGGGATGGGGGCGATCTCACTCTGGGCAAACAGAGTGGTTTGGGGGTTTTGTTTTGTTTTGTTTTGCAAAAACAAGGATCTTTGCTTTAAGGTTGCTTTACATTTCCCAAATATCAAATTGTTTTATTAGATTAAGCAAGAGGGTCACAGCCCTCAGTCACTACATACACACACACTGATTGGGATGATACCAGCCCTGAGTACCAACGTGTAATTAGAACATGGCCTAGGCTGGATGCTGGTTCTTACTAAGACAGAATGACCAAAGCACTTGCTGGATCAGTGTTTCTCAAACTGTGCTCCGTGGAAACCCTCGGGGGTACCAAAAGGGAAATGAAGGATGCAGGGGAGGAGGAAAAGAGGAGTTGATGCTAAAAGCCCCTGAATCCCACTTTGTTTAACTAATATATGTACAAGTTTAAAAATTATATTATACAAAATTACACTATATTGTACAAATATATCCTTCCAATCCTTCACCCCCAGTCCCAAGTTCTCATCTATGTACATGCATACCGTGTAATCTAATACACTGTTCTGCACCTTGCTTTTATTTTTATATAACATCCACCTTGCGTGCATGGCAGCTACATAACTTCCTTCATCTTAAAAGCTGTGCTTTTATCTTCTAATATATTGAAACTCTGCATAAGACTTCATTTTGGGAGGTTCTAAAAAGTTTCTGAGACCCATTGTTCTATAAGACATCAAACCTCTATATTTGTACACCTCTCTAGAAGATGACAACAAGCTAAGCTAAGCTAACTTGATTTGTTCAACATCCCCTGACTTAGCCTGGGCTCTGCCATCCCTCCTTCGATCTTAAAAAAATAAAGGTGAACATGCAGTACTAGTCAGAGCAAAGGATTCGCATTGGGGCAATATGCCACACAGGAAAATGCCCTCAGAAAATTAAAGCAGTTATCTTAGTTCTACTCTTTCTCCGTGCTTTCTAGTCGCTTGCTTGGCTACTAATCTCAGCAGTCTTGCCTGTTTTAATTTGAGCCACTCGTGCCTCCCTCCTGCACCCTCCAGTGCCATCCTCCCCCCTCTCCCTGCAACACACACAATAAGTAATCCCACCACAATAGCCTTGGGAAAGTTACTTACTTCTTGGGTCTTCAGTTTCCTCATTTGAAAAATGAAAATAAAAATAGCACCTACCTCATCAGAGTAATAAAAGAATCCATTTAATAGTAATGATACGGTGCCTGGCACACAATAAGCACTCAAGAAATGTTAGCTATTTTTATAGCATTAGTGTCTTATAAGTATTATCATAGCTGTTACAATTCAGCAGATCATGTTAGGTCCACCCATAATGTGAATGTATCATTTCACGTAGTGCTGAAATGTTCACACTTATGAATGCCAAGAAGAACATCCCCATGGCAATGTTTCCCACTTCCTTTTGGACACTTCCTCTCTTCCTTACATCTGTCTTGATCAACTTGGAGTTTTGACCGATTGCATTGTGTGCACATGTAATAAGCTCCAACCTCTTGGAAATTAGGAACCCATAAGATAAACAGATATGGCAATAAACTGATTTTTCACTCATTTCCAAGAGCCTAAGGACAGGTCTGGGCTTCCTTGATGGCTCAGACAGTAAAGAATCCACCTGCAATGTGGGAGACCTGGATTCGATCCCTGGGTCGGGAAGATCCCCTGGAGGAGGGTATGGCAACACCCTCCAGTATTCTTGCCTGGAGAATCTCTGTGGACAGAAGTGCTTGGTGGACTACAGTCCATGGGGTTGCAAAGAGTCAGACACAACTGAGTGACTAAGCACAGCACAGCAAGGACAGGTCTGCCCAGCATGGCTTTGACTTTTCTAGGTCCCCGAAGCTTTCTCTCTCTCCCTTTCCCCAAGGTGAGGCTGGTCAAGCTATCAATCTCCCCAAAGCAAAGAGAAATGACAGAGAATTGACTATATGCACCTCACAGGGCTGTCAGTGGGAAAATAAATGTCGACATTGAAAGGTCAGACTCGTGTAAGCGGTGGCTGGCTTGCCAGCGGTGGCTGAGAATACCGACGCTCTTGAGTGAGTGTCTGCTTTTCATGTTCACACCCATCCTGATGAAGAGTCACGACACAGAACATGGCCTTGGATGGGCCCTCTGTGCCAGACACACGTAACTTTGATTCACACATGTGTCCGTAGAGTGTCACAGAGGACTAACATCTCTGCTATGGCTGCAAATGCTGGGAGACCCTTATGGAGAAATGACCCACAATGTGGCTCAGGGTGTCTCTCCTACTCCCCACCTCAGAGTACAATAACTTGCTGATTATCCAGATCACCCATAGGACATGTTCTCAAGGGGTGGGGAGCTCCTGTGTTCTAGAGAATTTGAGGGGAAGGAATGGCTTCCTTTTACAGAGGAGGCTCATCTCAGTTAAAAGCAAAAAAAAAAAGGAGGGGGGAATGAGCTCAGGGAAGTGAAAGGGGCAAAATCAAACTCCTAGACCATGCATGCATTTTTACAGTTTGCTTCTCCTTTACCTAGAAAAGAAAAAAAAAGTTTTCAAACATGGGGGCATTTATTATGTTCCAGGCACTATCCTAACACTTTGCATGCATCATAAAATATAATCTCACCTCAGCCCATGAGGTACTGTTGTTAGCTCCAGTTTACAACCAGAGGGGCCGAGGAGCAGGAAGGTGATGTGACTGACCAGCCCCTGGCTCCTTGAGAAGAGATCAGATTCCAGAGCTTGTGTCATGGGACTTGCCGAAGCTCATCTGTTCCCAACCCTAACTCGGAAATAGCCTTTCCAGATTTGCTTCCAACTACTGTCACATTTGCCCAGTAGACATGGTCTCTAAATCCCACTCAGCCTTCCTCCCCACAGACCCGATGAAGAGCAGAGGTCCCCATACCACAGGCATAATGCTTCCATCAGAATTTTCTTCAAGAAGTTGGTCAGAGTCCCCTCCCCTCTCTCCTCACTCTCCCTCCTGCTCATGCCTCTCAGCTGACTCATTCTTGTGAGTCTGTGTCTGCTGTCTCTTGCTTTGTCTCTGCTTTTGTGTCCTCTTTGGTCTGCATGACATTTCTGTTCTCTTCTCACTGTGAAGCCCTCTCTTTAGGACTGTCTTCTTCATATCTGTGTGTGTGTGTGTGTGTGTGTGTGTGTGTGTGTGTGTGTGTGTGAAAGAGAGACAGAGAGACAGAGAGACAGACAGAGGACGAATGGAGGTAATACACCTTCTGACACCACCCCCCACCAACACTCACCTAGCCAGTCATTGGCTGCCAGCACTGGCAAGCAGCACTAAAAAAAGAATAAGGTCACCTTTGAAAGACCCTGGGAGAATGTGAGCACAGTCAAATTGGGAAAGCACTTAACTATTCTGGGATATCAGGACGTACTGCCTACTCAGTGGCCCCCCTCCACCCCCAGCTGCTGTCAGCCGCCCCAGGGCT
This sequence comes from Budorcas taxicolor, assembly GCF_023091745.1. NCBI lineage: Eukaryota > Metazoa > Chordata > Mammalia > Artiodactyla > Bovidae > Budorcas > Budorcas taxicolor. The sequence goes on from NC_068916.1 coordinate 56,870,033, forward strand.
GATATCTCTGTCTTATAATTCTCAGATGGATCTCTGCAGAGACCCGTCCAGTCGGGGATCCCCACCCTCGTGGTGGGCTCCTTCAGACACAGCCCCACCATGGTGGTCCAGCCTCAACAGTTCCAGTTCTACCAGCCACAGGGGGCCCCCTCCTCAGCCTCCACGGTGGCGGCAGAGCTGGGACCCAAGCCCACTCCCACCGGGGAGCCTGCCCTCACGTGCGTCAGCAGGGGCAGCGACACCAGGATCCACACGGCAGCCAGCTCCCTCATCATGGAAGGCAAAGAAATTCCCGTCAAGAGTGAGCCTCTCCCCAAACCGCCTGCATCTGCCCCGCCCTCCATCCTGGTGAAACCAGAAAACTCAAGAAACAGCAGCGAGAAGGTAGGAGTAGGTGACATGGCAGCGGTAAAGAATCCTCCCGCCAGTGCAGGAGACACAAGAGACGTGTGTTCAGTCCCTGGGTTGGGAAGATCCCCTGGAGGAGGAAATGGCAACCCACTCCAGTATTCTTGCCTGGAATGTTCTATGAACAGAGGAGCTTGGCAGGCTACGGTCCATGGGGGTCACAAAGATTTAGACACACTGAACATGTATGCATGACCATGAGGTGACGTGAGGAGGGCCTGACTCTTTAGACCCCTAACTTTGCACAGTGTCTCAGCTCCTGAGATTTCAACTTTGAATGGATGAGGAATCAAAGGAATCCTCACACACAACCCCCCTCCACATCCTTATACCACCTCCATCCTCCCTGGACATGTTACTGAACCTCCTTGATGCTTCCAGAATATCTCATACATCCTACTTTCAAGGCCCAGGGGTGACTTGAAAAAGCATGGCTTTGGCCTCAGATACAATGTTGTTTTGAATTCCAGCTCTGCTGCTTGCTAGCTGGTGGCTCCGGTTAAAACATTTCACCTTTCTGAGATTTTTTGCTTAATCCGTAAAATGGCAGTAAGAAGAGTCATAGCCTCACAGGACCGGAGTGGAAATTATATGAGATGAGTAAAGTGCTTACACAGGGAATAATGTGTACCTGTTCACAGTATGGAGGAGGTAACTGAGACACAGCAGAGTGTAAGTGACTTGTCAAGGTCACACAGAGCTGTAACTACTCAATTGACCATTATCAGGACCTTTGTGGTTCTGTGGCTTTTCCATAAGAAGACATAAGAATTTTTGTAAACGTTTTATGTTCTCAGTAATATCTTTGAGGAAAGAAGGATGGTGGGATGGAGGAGGTAACAAGAAAATTAGGTGACTGTTACTGTTTCGTTTTGGGACTTCCCTGGTGGCTCAGCAATAATCTGCCTACAATGCAGGTGATGTAGGTTCAGTCCCTGGTTCAGGAAGATCCCCTGGAGAAGGGAATGGCAGCCCACTCCAGTATTCTTGCCTGGAGAATCCCATGGACAGAGGAGCCTGGCAGGCTACAGTCCATGGGGTCGCAAAAGAGTCAGACACGACTTAGCGACTAAAGAAACAAACAAAAGACAGGCAATGGCCAAGGTAAACACTGATTGTACCAGACAGATCCTGTAACAGGCTAGGAAAGAAGGGAGAGAGGAAAGGCTTATGCAAATGTGAGATGGTGACTCCCACACAGACAGGGAGCTGCTGATCAGCACCAGCCAACTGTTGGCAGAATGGGGCCCTGGCCCCGGTGCACCTGAGCTATATCATAAGAGACAGATGAAATCCTGACTTTTATATATGCAGTCTCCCAATTTTTCATGTTAGCAGCTAAAACTCTTAAACCTTCTGTAGACAAAGTGTAGTCAGCGGTGTCTAGTTTGCTGGCTCTGCTTTGAGGATTTATAAGTTAATCACAGAACTTGACGCAGTCAGCAGGTAGGCCTCAGGGAAGAGGTGGGCCTCAAGACAGGCCTTACTGGCAGGTGGAGAAGAGAGAGGGGAGGTGAACTTCTTATATTTTCTCTAAAGGATCATACCCTCTTGCCTAGGACCCTGTTCTTAGGTCGGTGATTGCCCCTTCTATTTCTCCTAGATAATCCCCATTCTTCAGTTCTTGATTGAAATAACTCCGCCTTTAGGAGGCCCTGCCTGACAAGTCCCATTCCAGCTTCAATTGGATACTCCTACCCACTCCCTTAGCATCTTATTCTTCCCCACGGAAGCACTGGTTCTCACTGTCATCTGTCAGGGAAGTTCTGTTCACTCTTGGATTTGTACATAGCACTTGACAGAGTGGTGATCCCTGGTGGACTCTCATGCAGACACAAGTATTTGCTGGAGGAACACATGAATGAGGCATTCCCAGAAGGGACAGGGTAAAGGAACAACGTGAGCCAAGTCCCGGGGGAAACAGCACAGTTCTCACACCTCAGCCATGTCCCTTTGTTCTCCTGTTTTACAGCAAGTCAAAACTGTGAGATTTCAGAACTACAGTCCTCCTCCCGCCAAACACCACACCTCCGGGAAGCCTGAACAGCCAGCCACCCCAAAGGGGTCCCAGCCTGAGGCAGCCCCCTTGGGCCCGGAGATGACCATCCTGTTCGCCCACCGAAGTGGCTGCCACTCTGGACAGCAGACAGACCTCCGGAGGAAGTCAGCTTTTAGCAAAACTGTGACCCCGGCGTCCACTGCCTCAGCCACGCAGACCACGTTTCCCAGCAAATGAATCTACAGGCGGCTTTTCCTAGACCCCAAAGAGGTGAATTGCATTTAAATATAGTATGCCTCCACTGAGGGCGTCCTGCTGTTCTTTGGGGACTTGAGCATGGGTCCTGTTCTGCCTTGTTTAGCTCCAGGAAAGGACAGGTGGGAGTGCAGATTCCTGCCTTGGCTAGGAAGGTAGACTAGGTGACCTTGCAGACGTAATGATTCTATGTCTCAAGACGACTGCCCAGACCAAGGAATGGGAGCTCATCCTGCCCACTCTCGTCCCAGTGTGGAATGTGCGCCCCTCATTCCCTGTGCTCTGTGTAGAATTTCTATGATGCTCTAAAGCGGGGTTCAGCCGGGGGATCACAGTGGTAGAATGCTGGCGTTACTTCTTTGACCTCAACATCTTAGAACAGCTTCTGCCAGACCACTAGTAGGCACTGTATATTTTTCCCCTCCATTGAGTCACAATCCTGGCTGCCAAGGGAGAACTTCTGGGAAAGGTATGAGACGAATGCTGTGAACATTCTAAGAACCCTCTAAACCAAAGAGAGCCAGCTCCCTGGCTTTGCTCCAGACAAGGTCAGAGAGAAAGCTGACTGCTGTCATACTTGAAGCTTCTCAATTTGTTTGCCCACATACAGTCCTACACAGTAGATAAGCAAGAAGCATGTACTTATGGAGAGGGTCCTGTATGATACTATGGACCATCGTTCATCCTTGGCTCTAGACTGACTTCCCCAAGAAAACACAACATGCTTAGAAACAACTTCATAAGGGGTTTGAGTTTAGATATTCATTCTGTTTGCACTGCAAACAGTCTTTACTTCCACTGATTTCTTCTATTTGGGGCAGACTAGATGTTTCCCTGGGTTGCAGGATAAGGTAACAATGTTATGGGGAGGGTGGCAATCCAGAGCTGGGTGGGGGTCTCTTCTAGAGGAAAGTGTCTGTAAAAAGGGACTGGACAAATAAAGTTGGAGAGGAAAGGGAATAAGAAGGAGGAGATGATGAGAATGAGAGAGAAAGACAGAGGGTTAGGGAATGAGTCAGGGAAGAAGACCAAAGAGAAGATCAACCTTGACATTCTTGGCAGGTGGGGAAAGAAGGGCGGAGTCTGCAAAGCTAGGTAATCCCACTAAGATGGGGGCTGACTGAGTGGGACAGCCAGGCAGAGCCTTGTAAACAAGGCTAAAGGGCAGCCCAGGGAGCAGAGACAATGCTGTAAGACAAACCATTAATTCTCATTAAACTTAATTATTGTGATTTAACATTTATTGCATGCCCATCAATGTGGGCACTTCAGTGCATGAATGCCATTTACTACTAAGCCTGGATATCATTAAAAAAAAAAAATAGTCAAGTCTAATTAGACCTTCTCCCTGGACAGTTCTTAAAGATACTGGGATTAAAAACATTTATCTTTTACATACCAACCACACACTTGGCAAATTGAATTATCCAGACTTTTCCAGACCTTCATAAAACACAAACAAAACCATCATTCTGCCAAGAACTACTGCACATGTCAGACCTTTGGGGTCGCTAGGGCCAGTGTGGCAACACGTTCTGGTGCTTCTGTGAGATACTGACCCATGTCTACTCCACAAAATCGTCACCCCAACTGCATGATTCAGTGAGGTGGAAATAGTCATCCAGACAGAGAAATGGAGAAAAGTCACCAAGGCAGGCAGGCATCGTATGATTTGTCAAAATATGAGTACCTACCCCTCGTATTTACCCCAAAAAGTACTCTCAATGAGTTTAGCAATCTGCCCCCAGAGCAGCAGACGTGACCTGCCCAGACAACCAAATATTTACTCTGTGCCTCAGTAGCACTGGAGCCAGTTACTTTTTAACTGATGTGGCTGAAAAGCAGGTTTGAGTGTAATGAAGACACAATCCATGCCCTCCAAATGAAACAGAATATTCATTCCATTGCCCACAATCTCTATAGAGTAACCTTTCTGAGAATTGTAAGCAATGCCAGACTGGCCACTCCCATTCCATCCAGCCCCCTTTCCCCTGCTCAGCAGCAAACACCCTCCCAAACAAATCCCAGCTCTGCCGAGTCACCTGAGGATTTGAAAAGGGTGGTAAAGCTGAACTCGCTGCCACTCCCTGTCATTTGTTCCATCACCCTGTTGGACACTACATCCTCTGCTATAATGTCCGCCATAACCTTATAAGGCAAATGTAACTCTTCCAGTTATAGAGCCTGGGGAGCCGAGGCTTGGAGGGTAACCGCAGACAGTGGCAGAGCGAGCTTGCAAGCTGCCCTCACCCTGAGTTCAAGCTATCTAACTTCAGAGCCCAATCGGGACTGTGCTCAATGAACCAAAAGACCAGCCTTGGTGGCAGCTCACCGCCTTCAGACCATAGAGAGGAGGCACAGTGCGGCGGCCACAGTTGCCGGCTCTGCTGCACACAGACTAGCTCCAGTCCTCATTTGCCACGTGCTAGCTGTGTGATGCTGGGCAAGCTACCTGACTTCTCTAGGCCCTGCCTTCTTAAAAGCCATGATAATAGTGCCAGCCTCACTGGGTAACTGTGAGGGTTAACTGAGGTAACGTAAAGTGACTGAAGTCATGCTGGTACATAGTGAATACCTGAAAAAGGTTAGCCTTGAATGTTTTTAAGGAAGTGGGCTATTGAAATTCCAGGCAAGAAAGTCTAAATAAGGGCCTGCCCAGGGCTGTGGTGCTAAAAGGAGCCCAAGTAACCTAGTCATGGAGGTCAAGACACAGTCTAAGCTGAGTCCTGAAGGACAGGAAAGAGTCAGGCAGGCAAAAGGATGAGAGAAAGGGTGTCCAAGCGGGGTAAGAAGCACTGGCAATGGGTTTAAATGTAGCAACCAAGTCAAGTTCTCTTGTCCCCAAGCACAAAGAATCCACTCCTGTGTGGAACATTCCAGGGATCCCAGGTGGGTGTGGAACACCTCACGTCTGAAGCCAGACATTCCTGTGAGAACTCTATACCCTCAGCCAAGACTCAGAGTCCCTAGAAGAGGTCCACCTTCACCCTGTGATCAGCCCTGACACCTCAGTGCAAGGAAGGCTGCTATAGGCAGGCTGTGCTGGGGCAGGAACAGAGGGGGGACACCTGAGAGATGAAGGAGGGGCACAACCAGTTGAGGACAGACTCTGAGGACCACACTTGAGGAAATGGTTGCCGTAAGCAGCTAGTGGTAAAGAAAACTGCCTGCCAGTGCAGGAAACATGAGACCTTCAATTCCTGGGTCAGGAAGATCCCCTGGAGGAAGGCATGGCACCCACTCCCATATTCCTGCCTGGAGAATCCCATGGACAGAAGAGCCTGGTGAGCTACAGCCCGTGGGGTTGCACAGAGTCAGACACGACCAAGCACGCACACACAAACAGCATCAAGGTCCTCACTTAAAGCCTGTCTCCTTCCCGGCTGGCATGGGACCATCTACACTTCCTCCCCCGCCCACTCCCATAGACAGAGCTTCTGCAGGAAGATCTTAAAGCAGTGGTCCCACCTATGACTCAGTGAGAGGCCGAACTAAACACTGACTTCTGACTCACAGATTTTCAGCTTCCCTGGGACTTTCAGAAAGTCCGTCTACATCAGGCCCACATTCCTGATGGGCACCCATCCAGAGGGAGCTGCGTCAAGGTCAAGATTTCAGTGAAATGGACACGTGCTCTTCAATTTGCCTTGACCCCAGCAGCCTGCTTCACTCACTCACGTACCTGCACCTGTGTGTTCCCCTCCAGACTATGTTCCACTTCATCTCAGAAGCATCTTAAACCCCTTCTACATAGAGCTGGGTCCCCAGATATCAGCTGATCCAGGCACACAGGTCTCAGGAGCATAATGGTCCCTGCCAGGGCCCTACAGGATGCTGTTCAGTAGTTTTGGGGTGGGGACTAGGCATATGTGTTTTCAACAAGCTCCCCAGGTGATTCAGAGGTACATAACAAATGAGAGAAAGTTCACCTTTCTTAAATGGTATAGCAGTGCTGACATTTGGCTCTGAAATTCAGCAGGAATATGGTCACACTGGTTGTCAATATATTGAAAGCGTCCTGTACTGATAGGTGAATAGTAGATTCTCTGAGCTCCCCAGGGCTCTCCCCACTCTCACACCCTGGCTCTTTCTCCAGGTCCTCCCCATCGCTGTCCTGTCCAAAAGCTAAGGCCAGCTGCAGTTGAGACCCGCAGCAATGAAACCCTTCTTCATTCTGATTAGCTAATACCTATGACATACTGGGGTTCCCTGGTGGCTCAGACAGTAAAGACTGCCTGCAGTGCAGGAGACCTGGGTTTTACCCCTGGTTGGGAAGATCCCCTGGAGAAGGGAATGGCTACCCACTCCAGTATTCTTGCCTGGGACATCCCACGGACAGAGGAGCCTAGGGTCACAAAAAGTCAGACACGACTGAGCAACTAACACTTTCACTATGTCATAATGATTCTGAAATGTCTGGACTGTTACCCTGTTGTACAGAGTAAGGCCCAGAGAGGTCACTCAGAAGTTGAGAGCACTACTATCAAGCCCAACATTCTTCCTGGCCCCCATCCTGGCCACTGTTCAGCCCTTAACATTTACCTTTGTAGGCCCTCAGCTGAAGCAAGGAGCTGACTTGGAGGACAGGTGTTTCCATGCCTGTTTACCTGTCTTTTTCAGCTAAGAGTTTCCTAGGTGTAAATGATAAACTTCAGTGTCCCAGCTCCTCTGGTCTCATACAGGCAGGTAAGGAAGCATGTACTTGACTTCAACAAGATGAACAGGCCCCCATCTTGATCCTCTCACTGCCTCTTCACACAGGCCGGCCCCACAGAGTCCGACTCCCTTCCCGGGGAGCAAGCAGCTGAAACAGGCAGGATAACAAGGGCCTCGCCAGCTGGGAGCACGTGCTTAACAAGCTGGGCCCTCCCGGGGCAGCAGCTGCTGCCACTGAGGCTTCTCTCGCTTATGTCTTGAGAGTGAAGGCCCCAGTTCCCCCTCAGGTTGAGTGAAGGGAATGTTAGCACTTGCAGAAACCTCTTAGGTGACCATGAAAGACAGTCACTCAACAGGCAGGACCAAGTTGGGGAATTAACTCCAGAGAGCCTTACAGCAGGTTGGCGTCATTGAGCGTAAAGCTCACAAGGACGTTTTGCCTGAAATAGAACAATGTTAAATGATGATCAAGCCATCTGCTGTTTGCCAAGCTGTAGTATCGTGTCCTAGACCAGAGTAGAAACACAATGTTCCCAGGAAGCCCTTCCGCTGATCGACCTACACTTTGACAAATGGAAGGCAGCAGAGGTGGGATCAAAGATGATGGGATGGAGGACATGGAGGAGCATTGCAGATTCACCCATCGATCCATCCAACAGCAGTTAATTCACCACGCACCCTGGCCCAGGCTCTATGAGAGGCAACGAGGATAGAGTAAACAGGATAGATAAAATACAGATGGCCCCCACAGAATGGTGTTTCTTACTACTTCTTTTCTGAATCTGGGCTCCTGTCTGCTTTTCTCCCCTTTTATAATTAAATGTCCTATGCTGGTAAGTCGCTTCAGTCATGTCCGACTCTGTGCGACCCCATAGACGGCAGCCCACCAGGCTCCCCCGTCCCTGGGATTCTCCAGGCAAGAACACTGGAGTGGGTTGCCATTGCCTCCTCCAATGCATGAAAGTGAAAAGTGAAAGTGAAGTCGCTCAGTTTGCTCAGTCATGTCCGACTCTTAGCGACCCCATGGACTGTGGCCTACCAGGCTCCTCCGTCCATGGGATTTTCTAGGCAAGAGTACTGCCAGCGCCTTCTCCGAAATGTCCTATAGACATAATTATATAGGATCATGAAACCAGTAATCATATATCTACCACCTAGCTTTTTAAAAAATAATTGAAACTTGCTGTGTGCTTCTCCCAGTTTCATTCCTTCCTTCCCCACCTCCCACTTCCCTCACAACCTCTATCCTGAATCCCATGTTTATCATTCCCATGTTTATATCCCACTCATGTACCATATGGAACTTTCAGCACAGCTCATAGAGGTACTCAGTAAACACTAGTCAAAGAAGATATTGCAACCTGAGGCCATACACACCCAGCCTGAATATTTAAACTCCCATCTGGTTACTGTCATTGGGACTCAAACGCTTTGATTTATTCCTGGGATTTGAGATTCTGATGCACTGGCATGTCTGGTTTTGAGGCATTCGAGTTTAAAGGGGTTTTTACAAGAATTCTTCCTAGTACAGCTGCTTTAGGAGACCCTGTTGCTCCTGAATAAGGAAAATATGGGCTGTGACTGTGCCTACATTCCTTGAATATAGGGTTTTCAACACAGCTCTCCTCTGCACCTTGCCTGGAGCCTCTGGGTAGCCAACTGCAGAAACCAGAGTAGCTTCTCAGATTCTGAAACTAAAACACATCTTGCTGCTGCTGCCAAATCCTTCCAAGAACTTCATGAAATGCTCAGAGAAAAATTATCTTTGTCCACAGACTACAGATCAAGAAACTGAGACTCAGGATGTTTCAGCAACTTGACTAAGGTCACATAATGAGTTTGAAATGGAAGGGAGACTACTAACTCTCATCCAGTGATAATTGTTACCATTTACTGAGCACCTGCTGTGTACCAAGCACTGTACATGTGGCATGCCATTCAATCCTACCCAACCCTATGATGGCAGGTACTGCTGTTATTCCATTTTAGAGAGTAGAATTATGGCCCAGAGGTCAAACGATCTGTCCAAGGTAACAAGGACTAGAACCCAGAACTCTTAAATCCAAACCTTAATCTAAAGTCACCATGTCCCAAGCATCCCTGGTGGCTCAGTGGTAAAGAATCTGCCTGCCAATGCAGGAGACACAAGTTCAATCCCTGACTCAGAAAGATCCATTAAAAAAAAAAAAAAAAAGAAGTCATCATGTCCCTCTTCTTCAGTGGCAACTGTAAACACACAACATGTTGAAGTTGGAGAGGATGCAAAATGTGTGTGTTCTGCAGAAACCACAGGGATGAAGATGGAGATGGGAGTGGGGGGATGGTTTAACTCGGGGTGAAGCCCTCCCAGAGAATTAGTCTATGGGTCTTACCAACCAAGAAGTAGGGGTGGGAAAGAAGGTGACTGAGAATATTCTGTACAGAGATATCTGAGAAGCACATCTACCCCTGTTGCAAGGGCGGCCAGGCACAGCCAACTTGAAAAAGAACCAAAGCTTGCAATGTGGTTCTGGATCATTGACATCAGAACATGATGATCATTCTGTGGTCTCTAGGTCTCTCCCTCTTCACAAGTCTATTTCTGGTTTTGCCTGTCCTCACTCTAAATAATATACAGTTCAGAAGAAGGGGGTTATGATTTCCAAAATGACCCCCACTTTCATCTTCTCTGTGGGAACAAGAGGGCTCAGAGAGCTGACATCTTCCAGTGTTCCATGCTGATATTTATCCAAAGTTCAAAGGCAATTGCTTTGGGGGAGTAAATACACACCCACAGATGCAAGCTAATTATGCAAATAGGGTCACTGCTGGATGGACAAGAGCTGCAGTCTGGTAAAGACTAAATCGATGCCAGCCAAGACCCGGAGAGAAAGGCAAAACACATTTGCAAAGGCCACTCTGTGTATCCTTGGTTAATGCTGTTAGAAACCATGCTAGTGTGACCGACTGACTTGATGAAGGCCATCTGCAATGTCAGAGTTTGACTGCTGTAGCCCACACATGTCCTAGAGGCCAGAGCCATCCTAACACCTTTCCCATGAAAACAAGGACTCCTCCCTGGACCATCCAAGTGGATTGTGAGAACTATTTGCAGTCAGGAGACTCACAAATTAGCAAAAGCAAGCTTGAATCAAAACATAAGGAGGCAGCAAAAACACCTGAAGGACCAAAGAAGAATTCAAATAAATATCACCTTCAAAGGATCATACCTAGATTCCCACCCCATTCTTGCCTGGTCATTGGGAGATGTTTTTCTTCTCTGTCTAGAAGAGACCCAAAGGACCACACTCCCTGAGGAAGACATGGTAGTCACTACTCAAGAGTGATGGCAACAGCTTCCATGACAAAGGACAGAGCGGTCAAACAGAGGGGATCATACTATATGGAAGGGAAGGCTTCTTTTAGATATCAGAACCACATTTCCAAATACTCCATCCTGCATGTTCTATTTATAAACTGAATTCTTTTTTAAGCTTACATTCAATTTAGATGTTGGCATATTTGATAGCTTGGACCTTCTTCATGGAAACCTCCAGTAAAGAACTAAATTTTAAAACATCAGTCAACAGGGATTTGGGGGTAACTATTCTAGCTGTGTTCCCAACCCACTGGAACTTAACAAGATATGGAGAAACAACAAAACATAATAGCTAGAGTGGTGGGTTTTGGAATCAGATTATCTGGGGTTTGGCCCCAGCTTGTCACTTACTAGTTATGTTTCCTTTGGCAAATGACTAAAGCAACTTGGAAAAGTTACACCACCTCCCTAAACCTGCTTTTTCATCTATAAAATGGGAATCAGAATCTCCACCTCATAGGATTCTCAGAAGGATTAAACAAGATCCTGCATGTACAGCCCCGACTGTGGTATGCAGTACATCAAACTATTCAATAAACAGTAGCTATTACCCATACATACATAGAGGCACAATTCAGAAATGGAGTATAAGAAAGAGCTAGTCTCGATCAAACACACAGATGTGCGAGAAAGGAGTGATAAAGAAGTGGGGTTTTTGGTTTGTTTTTATTTTTTTAATATGAACCATTTTTTATTTTTATTGCTTCCCTGGTGGCTCAGACAGTAGTCTGCCTGCAATCAGGGAGACCAGGATTTGATCCCTGGGTTGGAAAGCTCCCGTGAAGAAGGAAATGGCAATCCACTCCAGTATTCTTGCCTGGAAAATCCCATGGACAGAGGAACCTGGCAGGCTACAGTCCATAGGGTCGCAAAGAGTCAGACACAACTGAGCAAAATCATATATTTACTACAATATTGCTTCTGTTCTGTGTTTTCAGTTTTTTGCCAACAAGGCATATGGGATCTTAGCTACCCAACCAGGAATCGAACCCACACCCCCTGCATTGGAAGGCAAAATCTTAACCACTGGACCAGCAGGGAAGTCCTAGAAGGAATGTTTTAGTTGTCAGGAGAGCTCCACTGAGCAGAAAGAGATTCTGAAAGACGGTAGCATGGAAAATGGCTATTACATAGAGAGGAAACCACCTGGGTTTTAGAATCATATGTCCCTGGGCTCAGATCCTGGCCCTACCACTTTGTGGTTGTCTAATCTTGAACCAAGTTAACTAACCTCTCTGGGACTTTCTTTACTCATCTGAAGTGTGAAAACAATAATCAGCACTTCACAAAGTCATTGGGAAGATGAAGTAAGACATAGGCCAGGTGCTGGTGTGCAAAAGGGACCCTAGCAGTGAATTTTGCAGTTATGACAAAGACGTGATGCAAGATCAGGAGAAATGCTAGAATAAGAAAAGATCCTTCTAGCTGCCATTCATTACACGTGCACTAAATGCGAGGCATTGGTCTAATCCCTTAGGGCAGGGGTCCCCAACCTCTAATGCCTGATGATCTGAGGTGGAGCTGATGTAATAATAGTGGAAATAAAAGTGAAAGTCACTCAGTCATGTCCGACTCTTTGTGACCCCATGGACTCTATAGTCCATGGCATTCTCCAGGCCAGAATACTGGAGTGGGTAGCCAGTTCCCTTCTTCAGGGGATCTTCCCAACTCAGGGATTGAACTCAGGTCTCCCACACTGCAGATGGACTCTTTCCAAGCTGAGCCACCAGGAAACCCAAATAATAACGGAAATGAAGTGCACAATAGATGTAATGCACTTGACTCATCCCAAAATGATCCCCCTGCACCTAAATCGTGGAAAAATTGTCTTCCACGAAACTGGTCCCTGCTATCAAAAAAGGCTGGGGGCCACTGCCTTAGAGGCTTGTTACAGGGAGGTTACAAACATAGTGAAGCAGGTGACCTGGATTCAAATCCAGACTCTGCGTCTCTTCCCTGTATTACCACGGAAAAGTCATTTAATCTTCCCAACCTCTGGTCCCCTTGTTTGTAAAATGCAGGTTCTAATTGTGCTTTCTTTGATGGTTTGGTGGGGATTAAATGAGATAAGGGGCGTGAAGTCACTAGCACAATGCCCAGCTCATAGAAAACACTCTGTGACGTTAGCTGTCATGACTATTTACACATGCCTTTTCACACTTAACCTTCACAACAATCCCATGAGTTGGGTGTTATTGTCCCCTATTGTAGATCAGATCTGAGGCTCTGAGGATCAATCACTTGTCTAAGGTCACATAAAGGAAGCAGTGGGGCTGGCTCTGCAAGACTAGAAAATCTCAGCGTCTTTGTTCTTTTCACTTTTCAGATCAGCTGGTGAATGGTGCCAGGGTTGAGGCAATATGACAGTTATTTTTAAAAGCATCTCATGCCATAACCCTCATCAGTCCTTTGTCTTCTGGTTGTCCCTACACCTTACCTCCCATCTGTTGAAGGTCTGAGGTTTAAGGTTGTGTATGACCCTGAATGCAGCTAGTGAGCACCTTGGTGTGGCCCCTCTGGGGACTTGCAGCCTCACAAGGTTGACAAGGTTTATGAAATGTCCATTCTGATTTGCAAACAGGTCTGACACAGACATGCTTCCAGCTGGCTGGTGATTTCAATAACAACCCCTCCTCCTCAGTGCCAATTAACAGAAATTAAATGTCCCTGGCACACTTTGTAATTCAGGAAATGTATGTGCTGATTAGTTAAACCCCTGCTGGACATGCCATTATGACCAAGGGGCTCCAGGCCAACATCCCAGCTCTCACTCCATCTCCATTTAAAGTCACAGAATGTTTTCTTCCTGGGTAGAAATCAATGTCACCTCATTCACTTATTCATTCATCTTCATTCAACAAATATTGAGCATCTACTGTGTGTGAGGTTTTGTTCCATACAGTTCACAACAGTGAACAAAGCAAAGCAAGTAATGGTCCTGCCTCCATGAAGGGCAATAAATGGAAAATGATTAAACACACAGGATTATTTCTATATGACAGATGCTATGAAGGAAACAAGCTGGTGGGACAGACAATGACTGGAAGGTATGAGTGACATTAGGTAGAGTGGACAACAAAGGTTTCTCCAAGGAGGCCAGCTTTGAACCGAGATTCGAAGACTGAAAACTCAGACATGCACAGTGACGAGATGAACAGGAACAAGCTCAAGGTGTCAAGAAAATACATTCATTTATCAAACATTTTTGGTCATCAATCAATTATGTGTTGAATGAACAACTGGAGAATAAATGAATCCTCCCTTTTCCTGCCAAGAAGGATCTTCACAGGAAGAATGAACTTAAAGGAGATGCCACTAACTTAGAGGCAATTTGCTTCCCTTTTCTTCGGCCCCATTTCATCCCTCAAACAAGGGGCTTGGATCAGGTATTAGCATTCCAGGACTGCAGGATCATAAAAACTCACCTTCCAAAGGGACTGGCCCTCGCAGCTCTTTAAAGCCACGACTCTGCAGCATGCAAAAAGCAATCTCATTTTTCTAAGTGGTCAAATGGTTGTTTGGAATTATGTAGACAAGGCATAAAATGTCATCTCCTTTGTTATCATTAGGATACGTTTATTGAATTCCCATGCCCACGTACTCATTCCGAGAATACTTATTATCAGTTGCCAGCCTCCCTTTCCCCTTCCCTCCCTTCCTCCTTCCCCCTCCCCACCCCCAGCTCCTTCACCCTCTTCCGCTCTCCTCTCTCTGGGATAGCAATGAACAGCCCAGGCTATAGAATCAGAACACCCATTGTACCTCAAATGTGACTCACTATGTCACTCTGGGTAAGTCATTTCACCTCTCTGAGTCCCAGTTTTCTCATCTATATAGTGAGAAGAATAATAGAGGCCATCTCATGACTATCATATAAAGTATAATAAATACTGAGCTATTGTTATCCTCATTTTGTTGATTAGGATATAAGATTTTAATAACTCTATTTAGGTTTTTAAGGCAAAAGAAACTCCAGTAATGAGTGTGATCATGAGCCAGTTTAATGGTCTGTATCCACCTGTATGGTTTTCCGTTCTTTGAGATAATCAAGAAGCAGGATTTTAATACATAACCTTGAAGAGGTCGCTTAATTTATAGCAATGCTTTTGAGCCAATAATGAGAGACAGACCCGCTGCCTTGTGCCAGACACTCTTTTATGTGCTTTACTTATATTGACTGATATTTTTAAATTTTCATCTTTTGTTTATTTTAATGGGAAGATAATTACTTTACAATGTTGTGTTGGTTGCTGCTGTACAACAGTGTGAATCAACTGCGTGTATACATATGTCCCCTCTTTCTTGAGCCTCCCACCTCCCTATCCCAGCCCTCTAGGACATCAGAGAGCACAGAGCTGAGCTCCCATCAGCTATCTGTTTTACACACAGTAGTGTATATGTCAATCCTACTCTCTCATTTCATCCCACCTTCTTTCCCCACTGTGTCCACAAGTCCATTCTCCACATCTGCATTTCTATTTCTACCCTGGAAATAGGTTCATCAGCACCATTTTTCTAGAACAAGACAAGGGTGCCCACTCTCACCACTCTTACTCAGCATAGTTCTGGAAGTCTTAGCCATGGCAATGAGAGAAGAAAAAGATATATTGACTGATTTTAAAATCTCACCATAACCAGACAAAGTAAACACTATCACTGTGCCCATTTTACAGATAAGGAAACTAAGACCTAGAGAGATTAAATAGTTCCCATGGGGTCACACAGCTGGGACTTGGTGGAGCTTGGGAATAAATCCAGGCAATTGGACTCTAGTGTTCACTGGAAGCTACTTGCCACCTCATTTAAGATGAGACACCAAAGTTTTCCTGCAGACATCAGGGTTTTCTACTTCAGGTAGACCTGTCCCCTGATCACTTAATAAACAAAGAATCATCACCTGCCTAATCCTAAAGCCCCTGGCCTGTAGATACAGGACTGATATGAGCTGCTACCCAGTATAGCACAATGCCAGCCACAGGTAAATTCACACCTCCTGCCACTGATGGGATTTTGAGGTGTCTATTAAGATGTCAGTGGATCCTAGAGTTGAAGTTCTTTCTATATCACTTAGCACAACCTGGAAGGTCAGATTCATGTGGCAGTCAGCCCTTGACTGGCAGTTATTTCCTATCACTAGCCTGTCCCTGTGCTGACTCTTAGAAATGCTACATCACAATAAAGGTACTTAAAGAGCTAACAAACCGCTACTACTCCCTTGAGATCAAGAAGCAGTCGACGCAAATCACCTTGCCTGCAGTCTCAGAGGGATATGCCCCCAGGTGCTGATGTCAGGCCTGATGTGCAGACCAAAGCCGTCATTTCTGGGCCCACTGTGATAGCTATGGGTTGACCCATTTCCAAAGGCAGGTGCCCAGCTTCAGAGCCAGTACCCACTTAGGCAAAGATAAAAGAAGCAGGATATGACTAACACAGGCACTTTCCCTTTTAAGGACTAAAAGTTGTGAAGTTACTTGGTGATCCAATGGTTAAAACTCTGTGCTTCCAATGAAGGGGGCATGAGTTTGACCCCTGGTCAGAGAACTAAGATCCCGCTTGCTGTATGGCATGGCCAAAAAAGATAATAATAAAAAATTTTAAATAATAAATAAAAGTTGTGAACAGCAGGCTGAAACTCCTGCCCACGTTTGGGAGTGGACAATGGAGACAGCGTTAACTCCAGATCCTGTGTAACTGATTATCTTGATGGGAGGCAGACTCTGTATTTATGCCTGCTTCTCCCTCTGAATAAGAAGCAGTCCCATTTAGCCCCTCATGGCTCTTACCTGCTGTTATGGTGAGTGAAGCACATCAACAAAGGAGTAAGTCCTGCAATTCACTGGCAGGCCCTGAGAGGGTATAAAAGCTCAGTGGTTAGCCCAGATGTGGCTGCCTGCTTGAAAGCTCAGCCTCCTTCAGTACACTCTGTCTCTGTAACAACAAATCATAGTTTGGCCTTTCGAGAGTTGGGAGTTCGAGTCAGACTCCCCAGATTGCTGTTTCCCGTAAACTTTGCTTGCAAGATCCAACTGTCCCATGTCACCCTGAAAAGAATGAGGCTGTGATCATCACTAAAGTTTCCCCAAGGAGAAAACTGGCCTGTTAAATCAGCAGGAGTCCTTGGATAGAAAAGAAATCAGGCTCCAAAGGAAAGACATTGGACAGGAGATGGAAAATTCCCTCTCCTACTTATGTCCTGTTCTACTAGGTTTTCATGGAACTGACTTGTGGACAAATCCTGAGCCTGGGTCTTTTAGAAAACAAGTCTTTCTCAATGTTCTGGGACCACTTTCCCATTACCCTCTTAGTTTTCTCCTGTGCCCCTTCAGCATAGTCGGTTGGGACTTCATTTGCGTTGAGAAGGGCCAAGAGCCAAGCACTGGCAGCAAAGTCGTAGAGAGCAGCCAGCTCCTGTGATGCCCATCCAAACCGCCTGCCCTCACCTGGACAAGGGAAAGCCGGAAGTGTTGGCTGCACTTCCTCCTGAATGTGCTCAGGAAGAGAAGAGGCCCCAAGGGACACACAGGGAGGGGAGGACATTGGCTACATGTGTGGGGGTAATAGGGATGCAGGTTGAGTTTGGAAATCAAAATACAATATTTCAGGCTTTGGAGAAATTCTGAGGCCTTGTGAATTTTAAGTTATTTGAAATAATTTCAGATATCTATAAGTGTTGCTAAAAATGTACAAGGGATTCCTGTATACCCTTCATTACTAGGTTCCCTAGATATTAACATTTTCCTATGTATGTTTTGACCCTCTCTCTTTTAAATATGTATATACATATATACTAATTAAATGTCAAATTAAAATTTAATATAAATTATATATATAATCTTTCCTAACCATTTGAGAGCAAGCTAAAAATGTTCATTGTCCCCTAAAATATTTCAGTGTATATTTTCTAAAAACAGGGATGTTACCTAACCACAATATTATTCCAAAATCAAGAAATTAACATTGATATGGCACTATTAACTAATCTACAGCTCTTATCCAATTGTCCTATTCCTTTACGGAGAAGAAAGGTTTTAATGTCCTGTCTAGGATCCTATCCAGGACCACACATTTGTCTCTTTAGTTTCTTTTCATCTGGAACAGTTCCTTGAGTCATTGTCTGCTATGATCCTGGCATTTCAAAGAACATAGGCCATTTATTTTACAGAATGTCTCTCAATTAGGGTTTGCCTGGTATTTCTTCATCAATAGATTCAGATTGTTCATTTTTGGCAGTAATGGATAATAATCCTTACAAGTAATCAAATAGGAATCCTTGAGTCTATACTATGAGAGAGAAGGAGAAACTCTTCCTGACAGTAGAGTCCAGCTACAAAATATAGAAGGAATGATGGAATTTTATTAAAATCACCATTTGGTAACCACTACAGTAGCCACTGGCTTGGGCAAGAGTCACCCATGGATATTAAAAGTAGTAGGTAAAAGCCTGAAGAGCTCAGAGTATCTCCTCCAAAGATGCTTATTAATCAAAGTGGAAAATAGCAACTTGATAGTGGAGAATGCTGGTAAACAACCACCTTAACCCAAAGATCAAGTTGGCATCCACAAAAATGGGAAAATAGAGAGTATGTGTCTCCTGATATGATGAATGGACAACACCATATCTCTCTTGTGAAATTAAAAGACATATTACTGCCCAAACAACTTAAGAATGTTAAAGAACTGTAGTTGGAACCGGGCTACATTTACACACAATAGATTCTGAAATCCTTTTCACCTTCACAGATCCCGCCTTGGAAATCTTCCTTGGAGGAGTAGTAATAACGGGATGCTGAAGAGAACAAACCGTCTGCTTGGATGGAAACTCCTCAGTGCAGAGTTCTGGGCCATGTGATACTCCTTGGACATCAGGGACGGTACAGGAATACCAATAGGCTGGTCTCCAAGACAGAAGGAGAATAGGAGAAAAAGTAAATCTGTCTTCCCACAATATCAATGGGTGGTGGGCCAGGCTGGAGGAAACACAGGAGCCATGAGACATTACAGGTTACACAAGACCCTTGGCCCTCCTGTTTTTCTGTTCTGCTGTCAAAGCCAAATTTCCTCTTGCCAATTTCTCACACCTTGGCACCTAACCGACAAAAGAAAAGACCAGACATCAAATGCCTCCCAGAGTTGTGTCTGGCCTGTTGCTTCCAGCTCGGTTTAGACCAATGCAGGGGGGTGGTATCATAATCTCCTCTCAGGTGTTCAAGCCAGAGAGGCCAGGGCTTCTTCACAATGTCCCCAGCCTTCACCTCCTCCCTTGACCACACACGCTGCATCACTCCACTACATCTGCATTCTTTTCCATTCCAATTCCATTCTGTCTTTTCACCCTGACAATCTCTGATCCAGAGAGTTTTTGTTAGAAGCCCCACAGCATTGGCTTTATCTGCCAAACGGTAAGGGAGGAGGCAAGAGGCACAATGAGACCACAGAAAGGCTAATGCAGTGATGACATCTTCTCACACATGGTCTGTGAGGGTGCCACCAGTTGTCAGTCATCTCTTTCCTCTCAACGACCATGACTAAATGTTGGTTCCATTTTCTCTGGTGTCAATGTGGGTTTGGTTGGCTGCTCTTTAGCGTTGGAAGCAATGAATATGGAGATGCTGCCTTCAGATTCTGGAATCTACTTGTTACAGCCATGAAGCCCTCCAGCTCACCTATAGATAGGTTTCAATGACTTCACTTTTCAGGGCACTCATAGAATGTCAGAGTTGGGAGGAATTTTAACTTTGTAGATGATATACCAAAACGTTAGGTATAGGTAAGCTGTCCACTCAAAAGCAAGTTGTATAAACTGGATTGGGGAAAACAATACAACTTTTAATTCCCAGGAACCATTAGTTCACGTTGGCTAATTATAAATATGTCCTCAAGGCTCTCTTGTTCAGATTTGCTTCTTCTTAGACTGGCCTTGGAGAAGGCACTGGCAACCCACTCCAGTACTCTTGCCTGGAAAATCCCATGGATTGAGGAGCTTGGTAGGCTGCAGTCCATGGGATGCTAAGAGTCGGACACGACTGAGCTCACTTTCACTTTTCACTTTCATGCATTGGAAAAGGAAATAGCAACCCACTCCAGTGTTCTTGCCTGGAGAATCCCAGGGACAGGCGAGCCTGGTGGGCTGCTGTCTATGGGGTCACACAGGGTCGGACACGACTGAAGCGACTTAGCAGCAGCAGCAGCAGCAGCAGACTGGCCTCTGCCTCTCACATTTAGAACAGCAAGAAAGCACCACTCCCAATATTTATACATGCTGCTTTTTTCATCTTTGGAATCTTTTCACAGCTTACAGTTTCATGGAGGGTTTCATGAAGATTTAGCTTTTCCTTTGAACCTGCTTAGCCAGTAAAACAAATTTTTTTTTCCCCAAAGCACAAATTAAAGAACCTGATTTATTCCCAGCCAAATTAGAAGCTTAAGAAAAGCTTCCCCATTCCCTAAAGTTTTCATCTCTGGACTGTCAGCTTCAGAATATAGATTTCAAATGGCCATGAGTCAAAAGTGGTAGAGGTATGAGGAGGCAGATTCAGATGAATTTGAGTGATTAGAATGAGGTCAGGCCAGAAATGCACCTGAGAATAGTTTGCTAATCATTAGTTCTGAGTTTCATCTTCTGGAATTATTGCTTCTTATATTGGGTCGGGGAGAGGGTATTATTTAGAGGAAAAAAGAAGAAAGAGAAAACAGAAGAGAAAATTTCACCTTTCCATGGAAATATCAGCAGATAATCTATAGACTCTTGTGTCTCTGCTTGTTTTTTCAGTACAGTGTTTTTTAATAGACCAAAAGAGAATCTTTATGAGGTAATATGTATGTGAATAATGTTTATAGAAGGGGTATTACATGTTAGTCATTATGGACAATTGTATAAATAAACCTTAGACATGTAAAATATATTATAAAAATTATTTTATAGAGCCAGGGACACTTTTCATATCTTTGTTCTAAAACATAGAGAGTTACAGGGCTGGCAGCTTATTTCTTTGTTAGTACATGCCACTAGAAAGCCAAAAGGTGTGGTGGGGTTTCATGTGTTTATTTTCTGGTTTTGTAATTTATAATGATCTGAATGGATTACTTTGAAATGTCTGTTGCTTATGTATGGGTATTGTTTGCCCACAAGGAGTTATCAGAGATCCTTTCCACATTTTGTATCTTAGAAAATCAAAAGGAATTTTCTAGTGAGAGGAAAAATACATAGAAGAAGCGTCCACGGTTGGGTAACTCAGATTTGTACCACTGACAGTGTCTCGTAAGTCCGAGGAAATAGACAGCTCAAGATCAAGGCTGTTGTCTCTCACTTAAACACTGGATGTTGGATAACTTTTCTCCTGGGAAGGAAGCACAGATTTTTGTTAATTTCTTTCTTCATGGACTTGACAAGTTCTAGGGGAAATCAGAAGTCATGGCCCTTAAGCCACCTTGCTTCAAGACAACTCTCCACCATCCATTGTCAAAGAACCGTCCATGTATTAATTCCGTTTGATATTCCATGATTCACTGGCAATGCTTTTAGAGCCCAAAGTTTTACTTTCTTGGATTTGTGGCTCTAAAGAAGTGTTAAGTTTGCTCTACCGCCCGGGCTGATTAGAAGAAGCAAAGGGAAAGTGGTGGAAGTGGAGGGGGGCTTCCTTGTGGAGAGGTTCACTCACACCTCTAACCACCTCTGACCACAGCTGAGAGAAGCCCTCGGCCAGTAGCCAGTGCATGATCTGCCATCTGCTCTTCACACAGTGAGGGGTCATCATGTGAGAGTGGAGAGGTCACCCCAGTCTCCTTTGCCAAAATTTCATATTGTTCCCAGCTATAAGCTTGTGAAACGCAGTATGTGTTTTCGGTCAAAACAATAAAAGAGGTTTATTTTTCACTTAATAGACTCATCCCTCAGGCCTGTTTTTTTTTTCAGTAGCTGACTTGGAGAGGGGAGTACTTTATCATGTATTAAATGTCAACACTGAGCCTTTTATTGTTCCCAAAGGGCTTTGGCTGCTGGCAGCTTCCCTGGACATCCAAAAGCAGGGCTGGGAGGAGAGGAGCGACTTTGTCAGATAGGAATTGACTATTTTCAGTGGGGATGACTGGGGGCAGAGTGAGTGACACTTCCTTTCCACACTCACCAGGCTGAGTTCACCTCCTTAGAACAAATCCCAGTTTGTAAAACCACAAGGGGACCAAGACAGCCTCTTGGCCAGAAACCTTCTCTGCTTGCTTAATGCACAGCCTCAAGAGTCTGACTGCCTGTCACCTGCTAGCTGTGTGGCCTTGGGCAAGTTACTTAACGTCTCTGTGGTTCTTGTCTGGAAAATGGAACTATAATAGCAGTTTCCTGAGGAATATTAAGGATTAAATGTCCTAAAATATGTAGAGTGCTTTGAATAGTGCCTGACACATACAAGTGCTCAATTCATGTTTTACCACCTTCATAATATTTGCCCTATCCACCAACCATTTATATTATCATTTACTTAATGTTCTTCTTCTAATTAACTTAATTTTAATCTAAAACTTGATAGAAAACTTTATATCCCAACTGTAAATGGAAAAGTATATCATTTACTATGAATATAAGGTAATAGTAAATAGTAATAGTAGCTAATATTTACCAAGTCCTTGCTCCTTTCTGAACATTGAGCTAAGTGTCTTGACTTGTTAAAATCCTCACAACCCTGTGAAGTTAGTACTGTTATTTTACAGAGGAAGACACTAAGGTACTGACAGATTCGCAAATTTGCCTGTAGTTACACAATTAGTAAATGAAGGAGGCAGTTCAGCTTCAGACCCCAGGGTCCTCAGCACTGCTCTATGCTGCCATGCTAACAAAAACAAGAGTATTCTACTCACGTGGTAGATGGTGAGTGAACTAGTTTCCTACAGCTGCTGTAACAAAGAACCACAAACTGGATGGCTTAGAACAACACAAATTTATCCTCTCACAGTTCTGGAGGCTGGAAGTCCAAAATCAAGATGTTGGCTGGGCAGTGCTCCCTCTGAAACCTCTAGAAGAGGTGATGCTAAAGCTGAAGCTCCAATACTTTGGCCAACTGATGTGAAGGGCTGACTGATCAGAAAAGACACTGATGCTGGGAAAGATTGAGGACATGAGGAGAAGGGGGCAACAGAGGATGAGATGGTTGGATGGCATCACCAACTCGATGGACATGAGTTTGAGCAAACTCCAGGAGACAGTGAAGGACAGGGAAGCCTGGTGTGCTGCAGTCCATGGGGTGGCAAAGAGCTGGACACAACTGAGCGACTGAACAACAACTCCTACCTTCAGGTACCCCCAGGCATTCCTTGGTTTGTGGTAGCATCACTCCAGTCTCTGCCTTCACACAGCTTTCTCTCTGTGTGTCTCTACCTTTGTGTCTCATCTCCTCTTGTAAGGACAATAGCCATATTGGGTTAGGGCCCACCCTAATGACTCATCTTAATTACATTTGCAAGACTATTTCCAAATGAGGGCACATTCACATATACCAGGAGTTAGGACTTAAACATATCTTTGGTAGGAAGGTGTTGGGGGAGGGGAACAATTCAACAGCTGCCCACCTAAAGGCCTTGAGTCTGGAGCTAAAGATTTACACATGGTGGAGAGTTGGTCATATTCAGCAACAAGCTGAGGCTCTCTCCTTTGTGCAATCAGGATTGAAGGAGTCAGGACAAAGGAAGGGCAATGCTCCTGTATTACAGTGGTATTTAGGGCCCAGTCCAGATCCTATGTGATTCACTTTGCTGTACACCTGAAACTAACACAGCACTGTAAATCAACCATACTCCAATAAAAATTTAAAAATAAGAAAATATAACATTAAAATGTAATTAACCATCTTCTGCCCCATCATTGATACTTTGGGAAAAGAGGCTTAGCATAAGAAAGCCATATAACAATTCTTCCAGCTTCCCAGACATCCCTTGTGAAAGGGGAAGATGGTTGGGGGTGAGGGGGGCCAATTCAACCTTCCAAACTCCAGGCAGGGTGTGGAGGGCACAAATTTACCTCTCTAACCTGCCTAACATGGCCGAGCTGGGACAGCAACTTCAGACCAATAAGTGTCTTCAGCAGGGGGTATGTGTGAAGAAAGGACAACAGTAAACACAGTAGTGGGAAACCATTTACTTTCATGCTACTTCAGTGAAAACTTAAGAACAATCTCTCCACCAAGAGGGATTTAAGAGGAGGGTGTGGGGAAGTGAGAAAGGAGAAGTTTTCTTGCTCTATCAAATAACAGTTTCTTTGGTTGAAGGGGCCATATAGATTTCATAGAGTTGGGAGGTTCTCACCTTGAGTTCCTGGGCCACCTGGCAGATGGAGCAAGGCCAGCAACAGTGCACTGCCAGCCAGTCCTCACACAGGGTGCCCTAGGGGAGAAACCGTGTGTGTTCTGGTGCCGTCACACAGGCTCAGTTTCGCGACCTGGGGGCCTCCGCAGTGTTACCTCCTGGCCCATCCCACCCACTGCTCCCAAGACCCACCACCACCCTGAAGTCATTGCTCATGGACACAACTCCACTGGGCTTACTCGGGTGCCAAGCACCTCGACTGCTAACCAATCCTTGCAATTCAGAGACCGGCCCTCAGGACTTCATACTTGAAAAACACTGTCTCACTAACAGAAAATTCTCTGTCAACATCTCTTTTTTCTCTTAGAACTTAATATTTATAATTATTTTATTTACTTATCTGGAGTAATAAGTGTACATGATCCAAAATTCCCACAGTAAGAAGGGAGAGGAAGTAAAAAGTAACCCCCCCTGGCCACCCAGTTACCTGTCAGGACACAACCATTGTGGGCAGTCCTTATATAGACTTCCAGATAAATTCTAAGTCTAGGCATACAGATATGTAAAGATATGTACATATTACATTTTACATATATATATATTCTTTTGCTAAATATACATCTTAGGGATCATTCCACAAGAACAGATAAAAAGATGCCTTTTTATCTGTACACATCTGAGTAGGTATGACTTGTCTGTCCTCAGACTTTCCTTGTACCTCAGTCTCAACCACACTAGAAATTTTCTGGTTCTTTGAAGTGTCCTCAGGGAATCCCCTAAGTGAATTCTGTATATGCCAGAGAGCCTACATTTTAAGTGAGATTATCCCAAGTTTATCCTTCAAATTTGTTGCATGTCGACCTGTCATCATTGGAAAGATTGAGGGCAGGAGGAGGAGATGACAGAAGATTAGATGGCTGGATGGTATCACCGAAGCAATGGACATGAACTTGGGCAAACTTTGGGAGATGGTGAGGATCAGGGAGGCCTAGCATGCTGCAGTCTATAGGGTCGCAAAGAGTCAGACACAACTGGGTAACTAAACAACAACAACTGTCTTATCTTGATGTAACAAGAGAGAAACAGAAGTGGCTCACTGGCCAACAATCTAATTATAATAGGTCTCCCTTGGAAATACCCTTCAAAATGTGGCACTTTGGTTTAATATACATCCTAGTAACAAGTGAAATGAGAAATTTCTTCCCTTTCCTTTCCCAAAGCCTTCCACTATGTATGGTGTTTTTAATATCCTCACCCACACCTCATTTATAAAAATAATCACAGGTTTGAAAGGCATCCATCCAGGTTCTCATATACATATACATCCAAACACACTTACCCGTATTTTAAGTCTCTCTCTGGTGCCAATTCTCAGCGCCAAGGTGGACCCAGGTAACAGTGGCCAACAAAAACACTCTCCATAATGCCTGGCGATGTCGCACTCAAGACATATGGGACAAAAGAGGCCACAGAAACCTGTCAATAACCACATAAAAGCAAGTCAAGGTGCTCAGAGGTGCCTGGAGTCACTTCACATCTCAAAGAGCATTTACAACCCTATGCCATCAATTTAATGCTGCTTTGTCTCCCTACAATCAGGGATTGAGGATGAATAACCAATTCTCAAAACTCAGTGTATGAAAATTGCCATAACTGAGCCACATCAAAATTGTCTTCTTTTGTTAAACACTTGTGAAGCTGAACCTGCTACAATTCTGTTAACATTCACTACAGTAATTGTTTTTACTGTCAAGAGTAAAGTATTAAATAATTTTTATAGTTGAAACGTGTTGTTTCTATTATGCTCATCTATCTAATTTCAATATTTAAAATAGACACAGTATATAATACTTTTGAATAGCAGGCATCTTTTTTATATATGTGATTGAAAGCTCTTTTATGATACACTGATTCTGCCTACTATTCTTATCAGGACTTTATTCTGTATCTCAGGCCTGAAGGTTTCTCTAATGTTTGCAGTTTCATGGAGCCACTGACATCTGCCAGTTTTAATCTGTAAACTAGTAGAAGCTTGGTTCCTCAAACATGTACTGGAAACAGTTGATCATTTATTCATTCATTCATCTTTAACTTACTGATACCATTCCCTACACATCCTGCATGAGCCATTAATACAGAGATTCTGTTTTAAATACATTTTGGGGTCATGGACCCTTTTGAGTATACGGTGATAGCTATGAACTTTTAAGGGGAAAGAAAAATACATGCACACAGAAATGCAAAATTGTGCACTCAGTTTCACAGGGTTCAAGGATCCATTGAAAGCTATCATTGGACCGCAGGTTATAAATCCCTGGTAAATGATTAAGATGTTAACATCACAGCAAAAGATCACAACCTTGATGAATACAAGTAATCTGAACTGTGAAAGAGAAAAAAAAAATTAACCATAACTTTTAAAAATGTATTCAATAAATACGTAATTGAGGCATAATTTATATACAAGAAAATCCACAGACCATAAACTTTGAGTTGGATGAGTTGTGACAATCACATTCACTGAAGTACCCAAACATGTAGAACACTGCCCTCACCCCAGAGAGCTCCCTTGTGTCCCTTCCCAAATGATCCCAGTCCTCCCACCCCACTCCAGTCATGATCACTATTCTGATTTCTATTCCCATTAAGGGGTATTACCTCTTTGTGAACTTCATATAAATGGATCATGTTTACTTTTGTAACTGTCTTTTGTTCAACCGCATGTTTCTTGAAATTCATCTATGTTGTTATAGGCATCTGTACTTTGTTCTTTTTATTGTTGAGGAGTAACTCCAATGTATAAATATTCTATAAATCATTTATCTATTTTCCAACTGATAATTCCATTTTTTGCTATTATGGTTAAGTACTTTGAACATTCATATGCAAGTATTTATGTGGACAGACATTTCCATTTCACTTGGGTGGATTCCTGCAGGTGGAATTGCTAGGTCATGGGGTAGATGTAAATTTAATCTTACCAGAAATTCACAAAGAGTTCTTCAAAGTATTTGTGCCACTTTATATTCCCACCAGCAACATATGAGAGTTTGTTGTTCCACAGCCTCACCAACATTTGCTATCATCAGTCTTTTTTTATCTTATTCACTCTACTGAGTGTGACATGGTAGTGTTCATAGCCTTCTAGTGCAACAGACACAAAGGCTCACATACCATGTCACTAGCATACTAGAAGAATCAATATAGTGAAAATGAGAATGCTACCCAAAGCAATCTATAGATTCAATATAATCCCTATCAAGCTACCAACGGTATTTTTCACAGAACTAGAACAAATAATTTCACAATTTGTATGGAAATACAAAAAAACCTGGAATAGCCAAAGCAATCTTGAGAAAGAAGAATGGAACTGGAGGAATCAACCTGCCTGACTTCAGGCTATACTACAAAGCTACAGTCATCAAGACAGTATGGTACTGGCACAAAGACAGAAATATAGATCAATGGAACAAAATAGAAAGCCCAGAGATAAAACCACACACCTATGGACACCTTCAGAGAAGGCAATGGCAACCCACTCCTTTCTTGCCTGGAAAACCCCATGGACAGAGGAACTTTGGAGGGCTGCAGTCCATGGGGTTGTGAAGAGTCAAACATGACTGAGCGACTTCACTTTCATGTTTCACTTTCTTGCATTGGAGAAGGAAATGGCAACCCACTCCAGTGTTCTTGCCTGGAGAATCCCAGGGACAGCAGAGCCTGGTGGGCTGCCATCTATGGGGCCGCACAGAGTCAGACATGACTGAAGCGACTTAGCAGCAGCAGCAACATGGACACTTGATCTTTGACAAACGAGGCAAGAATATACAATGGAGAAAAGACAATCTCTTTAATAAGTGGTGCTGGGAAAACTGGTCAACCACTTGTAAAAGAATGAAACTAGAACACTTTCTAACACCATGCACAGAAAAAAAAAAAAAAAAAAAAAAAACCCTCAAAATGGATTAAAGATCTAAACGTAAGACCAGAAACTATAAAACTCCTAGAGGAAAACATAGGCAAAACACTCTCCAACATAAATCATAGAGCAGGATCCTCTATGACCCACCTCCCATAGTAATGGGAATAAAAGCAAAAATAAACAAATGGGACCTAATTAAATTTAAAACCTTTTGCACAACGAAGGAAACTATAAGCAAGGTGAAAAGACAGCCTTCAGAATGGGAGAAAATAATAGCAAATGAAGCAACTGACAACTAATCTCAAAAATATACAAGCAACTCCTGAAGCTCAATTTCAGAAAAATAAATGACCCAACCAAAAAATGGGCCAAAGGACTAAACAGACATTTCTCCAAAGAAGACATACAGATGGCTAACAAACACATGAAAAGATGCTCAACATCACTCATTATCAGAGAAATGCAAATCAAATCCACAATGAGATACCATCTTATGCTGGTCAGAATGGCTACTATCCAAAAATCTACAAATGATAAATGCTGGAGAGGGTGTGGGGAAAAGGGACCCTCTTACACTGTTGGTGGGAATGCAAACTAGTACAGCCACTGTGGAGAACAGTATGGAGATTCCTTAAAAACCTGGAAATAGAACTGCCATATGACACAGCAGTCCCATTGCTGGGCATACACACTGAGGAATCCAGAATTGAAAGAGACAAGTGTACCCCAATGTTCATCACAGTACTGTTTATAATAGCCAGGACATGGAAGCAAGCTAGATGTCCATCAGCAGACGAATGGATAAGAAAGCTGTGGTACATATACACAATGGAGTATTACTCAGCCATTAAAAAGAACACATTTGAATCAGTTCTAATGAGGTGGATGAAACTTGGAGCCTATTTTATAGAGTGAAATAAACCAGGAAGAAAAACACCAATATAGTATACTAACGCATATATACGGAATTAGAAAGATGGTAACGATAACCCTCTATGTGAGACAGCAAAAGAGACACAGATGTACAGAACAGTCTTTTGGACTCTGTGGGAGAAGGTAAGGGTGGGATGATCTGAGAGAATAGCATTGAAACATGTATATTATCATATGTGAAACAGATCGCCAGTCCAGGTTCGATGCATGAGACAGGGTACTCAGGGCTAGTGCACTGGGATGACCCAGGATGGGATGGGGAGGGAGGTGGGAGGAGGGGTTCAGGATGGGGAACACATGTACACCCATGGCTGATTCATGTCAATGTATGGCAAAATCCACTACAATATTGTAAAGTAATTAGCTTCCAATTAAAATAAATTAATTTTTAAAAATGCCCTGTCAAAGACCAGTCTCTGACTCTTCATCCCTCCCTCCTTCTTCAACAGTCAGGAGTACAGAATCCCACTCCTAGTTTCAGTGACAAAGAAGCAGAAATCTAGGAATGCTGTTTTATCTTATAACCTCCAGGGGATGTGCCTGGATTCTGGACTTCCTCCATTTCATGTAAGGGGTGAGGGAGCACATGCACACAACGGGCATGAGGCTGGAATGGGAGGAGGATGAGGAGCAGCCTACCTTCCAGGAACAGAATGTCTATTTCCTCTCTTTCATCAGGAATCTTGAGATAATTGCTAGATTATGTATTGCAGTCATCACTTGGCCCAAAGCAAACACTAAATTCAGCCTTGATTAAGTCTAGGATGTTTCAGCCCACAGTTAAAAAGATCATTACTCCTAGCAAGATCAGCAAGCCCCACACAGCACTGACAACTGGTACGAACAGGTCAAGGGATAACAAGTGGCCCAAGAACTTACCGTAAGTTCAGAGTGGTAATATGGTATGCAGCCCTGATTTAGGGAACTTTGAAATCACGGTACATAGAAGTCAACCAAAACTAATTTTATGCATCAGTTACAAAATACAGTAGTGTGTATCTCTGCAAATAAAAAATTAATCAAAGTTGCATAATTATAAAGCTGGCAAGCTAAGTGAGTAATAAATTGTGTTTATACAATTGCCTGCACCGTACCACTTTAACTGACAAAGAAATGCCCACCATCCTTCATAAGCCTTTTGTAAAGATGTTGTTTTGTGCACTGGAATTCTTGTACCTTATTTTTATGACTCATATGTCTTTTTAAATAACACATGCTGTTAATTTTATTTTTAAGCCTTCCCATTGTATAGCCACGTTATCTTAGTGTTCATTATGAGGCAGTAATAGATACTGAGGAAACACACCCAAAATTCAATTACCTTGGGACAGAAGCCAGATATAATAAAAACAAAGCACTATAAAAGCCAAAGTTTTATTACATAATAGCTGGTAATTACACAGATTTTACCATGTGCCAAGCCCTGCTAAAAGTACTTTACATGTATTAACTCACTTAATTCTCACAACAATCCTATGAAATTTACTCTTACTAGGCCCATTTTACAGATGAGCAATCTAAAGCCCAGAGGATTGAAGCTATTTGCCCAAGTTCATACATTTATTAGGAAGATGCAGAGGCCACGTTTAAACTCAAATAAGTCTGACGCCAAAGTCTCAACTACTACACATAACACATATGCCATATGATCTCACGTTTTATGTATTTATCTAGTAAACAACTGTGGAGTTGTGTGTTCCAAGACAGTGCCCTCACTACCACCACTTGGTATTTTTTCCTGTGGGACAGGCTGAAATTATGCAGCTTCTTTAGGAAATGAAAGATCTTTGCTCAGGGCAGGATGATGGAATCCTTTGTCTGAAGGAGACTCTCGGAGGAAATTCTGCTACCTATATCATAGACCAAGGTTTAGTATCCAGAATATACAGAGAAATCCTACAAATCAATATATAAAGGATTAAACAAAAGAAAACGAACATAAGACATGAATAGGTAATTCACTCAACAAGAAACACAAATGGCCAATAACAAACATGACAAGTTGTTCAACATCATTAGTAATCAGGGAATTGCATATTGACAATCAGAAACCATTTATTACCAATAAGAGTGCCAAATTTTTCTTAATTTTTTAATATCAAATGTGGGACACTGTAAGAAATAGGTACTCCCCACACAGATGGGAGTGGAAATTGGCACACTTTCAAAAGCAACTTGGCTGAATCAAGTAAAATTTTTAAATACTCTGGGATCCAGTAATTCCACGTATAAAAGTAATGCTGACACATGTACACAAAGAGGCAGGTACAAGGATATCCAGTGCTGCATTATTTGTGACTTAAAATGTAAAACGTGTATATTGATAGACAAAAGCATAAATAGATCATGATGATGTAAATCATACTAGGGAATGATTAAGAATGCAGTGAAAGATAAATTAAGTAACAACAGAGATAAATCTCTAAGATATATTTTGAGCTAAAAAAATCAAACTGCATAATAATATTATAGCATAATACCATTTATGCTTTGTTTAAAGAGCTACAAAGCAGTAGTATATATTACTAATAGATGCATATGTAAATGAAAAAGAGTGACATGGTTGTTTTCTGTAATGTTCCATTTTTTAATAAAATAAGCATATTCATGTTATTTGTGTATGCATGTGTGTGTGTGTATATATATATATACAGACACACACACACATATATTCCAATCCATGGGATTTTCCAGGCAAGAATACTGGAGTGGGTTGCCATTTCCTTCTCCAGGGGAAGTCCCCGACCCAGGGATCGAACCCCGGTCTCCCACATTGTAGGCAGACGCTTTACCATCTGAGCCACAAGGGAAGCCCCATATATTCCAATACATACATATATAGATATGTATGTATATATATATATATATATATTTTTTTTTTTTTTTTTTTTTAAGAAACTCAGGGTCAAGAAAGATCCAAGCCATAAATGCAGCCTCTTCCTCTTACACTCAAAGGCCTGTGGGTTATGTCAGCTCCCATCGCCTAAATATTCCTGGCCTGTTCTCTGACATGAACTCCACCCTCAAGCATGGAATGTGGCTCACTATTCATCCCTCTAACTCACAGAGGGAGTCAAGATAAAAAGGAGCCACAGAGAACCATGTGGAGCCCCAGGGAGCAGAAGCAGGAAAAGTGGGTGGAAACTACAGTGAGGCACATTTCAGATCAGTTATTACAAAAAGGCAGAATCACCTAACAGAAAAAGATGCTTAAAAAAGGAATAGAGCTTGCTCATACATTGAGGCAGGTGGGAGTGTAAATTAGTACAGCTTCTAAACGGAGAGCTGTTTGGCAGCATCCGTGGAGACGTAAAATGGGACATGTGCTCTGACCAGCAGGTTTCAGTTCAGTTCAGTCGCTCAGTCATGTCCGACTTTTTGCGACCCCATGAATTGCAGCATGCCAGGCTTCCCTGTCCATCACCAACTCCCGGACTTCACTCAGATTCATGTCCATCGAGTCAGTGATGCTATCCAGCCATCTCATCCTCTGTCGTCCCCTTCTTCTCCTACCCCCAATCCCTGCCAGCATCAGAGTCTTTTCCAATTAGTCAGCTCTTCGCATGAGGTGGCCAAAGTACTGGAGCTTCAGCTTTAGCATCATTCCTTCCTAAGAAATCCTAGGGTTGCTCTCCTTTAGAATGGACTGGTTGGATCTCCTTGAAGTCCAAGGGACTCTCAAGAGTCTTCTCCAACACCACAGTTCAAAAGCATCAATTCTTTGGCACTCAGCCTTCTTCACAGTCCAACTCTCACATCCATACATGACCACTGGAAAAACGATAGCCTTGACTAGACGGACCTTAGTCGGCAAAGTAATGTCTCTGCTTTTGAATATACTATCTAGGTTGCTCATGACTTTTCTTCCAAGGAGGAAGCATCTTTTAATTTCATGGCTGCAGTCACCATCTGCAGTGATCTTGGAGCAAAAAAAAATAAAGTCTGACACTGTTTTCACTGTTTCCCATCTATTTCCCATGAAGTGATGGGACCAGATGCCATGATCTTTGTTTTCTGAATGTTGAGCTTTAAGCCAACTTTTTCACTCTCCTCTTTCACTTTCATCAAGAGGCTTTTTAGCTCCTCTTCACTCTCTGCCATAGGGTGGTGTCATCTGTGTATCTGAGGTGATTGATATTTCTCCCAGCAATCTTGATTCCAGCTTGTTTCTTCCAGTCCAGCGTTTCTCATGATGTACTCTGCATATAAGTTAAATAAGCAGGGTGACAATATACAGCCTTGACGTACTCCTTTTCCTATTTGGAGCCAGTCTGTTGTTCCATGTCCAGTTCTAACTGTTGCTTCCTGGCCTGCATACAGATTTCTCAAGAGGCAGGTCAGGTGGTCTGGTATTTCCATCTCTGGAAGAATTTTCCACAGTTTATTGTGATCCACACAGTCAAAGGCTTTGGCATAGTCAATAAAGCAGAAATAGATGTTTTTCTGGAACTCTCTTGCTTTTTCCATGATCCAGCAGATGTTGGCAATCTGATCTCTGGTTCTTCTGCCTTTTCTAAAACCAGCTTGCACATCTGGAAGTTCACGGTTCACGTATTGCTGAAGTCTGGCTTGGAGAATTTTGAGCATTACTTTACTAGCATGTGAGATGAGTGCAATTGTGTGGTAGTTTGAGCATTCTTTGGCATTGCCTTTCTTTGGGATTGGAATGAAAACTGACCTTTTCCAGTCCTGTGGCCACTGCTGAGTTTTCCAAATTTGGCATATTGAGTGCAGCACTTTCACAGCATCATCTTTCAGGATTTGAAATAGCTCAACTGGAATTCCATCACCTCCACTAGCTGTGTTTGTAGTGATGCTTTCTAAGGCCCACTTGACTTCACATTCCAGCATGTCTGGCTCTAGATGAGTGATCATACCATCGTGATTATCCGGGTCGTGAAGATCTTTCTTGAACAGTTCTTCTGTGTATTCTTGCCATCTCTTTACTCCTCAGCAATTACCCGACAGGTCAGTGGACACACATATGGCGCCGATACGAGTATACTCACAGAGCACTGGTTTGAATAGCAAAACATCTGGAAACCACAAAAAGGTCTGCTAGTAAGAACTGTGGATAAATGAATTGTGGTACTTTCATACAATGGAATCTATGCAGCCATTTAAAATATTAGCTCCAGAAGAGCTGATATGGCCTGATCACCTATATTGTTAAATTAAAACCAAATAAAAACACAGAACTGCGTGTTTATAATTCCATTATTTGCATCAATTATATATACCACATATACAGGAAAAATCTGGAAGGATAGATACTTAAATATTAACACTGTTTATCTCTGGTGGCTGGAATTATAGGGTACTGCTTTCTTCCTTTATAGCCTTTTATATTTTTCTTTATTCCTATGATTATATGATACTTTTCTAATTAAAAAATTAATCTATCTTCACTAAAATGGTTTATATCTTTACAGACTACATTGGGGCTCAGGTAAGAGTGATGGGCTCTGGGAACAACTGGGCAGCACGGGAGAACAGGGATGGACTTCCTGCTCTTCACATACTAAAGGGACAGGTACTTTTGAATTTTGTATCATGTGCCTGGTAATCTATTTAAAACCATTTTTTAAGCACTGAGCAGGCTCCAAGGGAGAGGAGCCCTCCTCCCTAGAAATGTTCAGAAAGCCAAGGCTGTCAGGTCCTTGCCAGGCCTCCTGTAGCGGGAACTTAGACAAGCTGGTGAGGGCCCAGACCAGGTGACCTCAATATCCCTTCTGATTCTGTTTGTATGATTGTTTCAGGGAAGTGCAGTAAAGAAGGAAACAAGTGAGAATACAGGTTAAAATTCATTCATTGATGTGTCTGTCGTTCAGGAAATATTCATAAGCACCTCCTGTTTGTCAGATCTCTGCTGGGCAAGACCAGTGAGCATGACCAGTTGTGACTGCTTGCAGATGGTATACAGTGTACCCAAAATACAGTTCAGGGATGTGACTCCAAGTCTGGGGCCTTTTCATGCCTCTTCCTCTTCCAGAAAACCAAAGAGAAATTCCTGGCCTGTTTCCCCCTCCCCATCTTGGGCATCTGATGATTCCTCGTCCACACAAATCTCTTTGCTGCCTGACACTTATGGTGCCTCCACAGGGAAGGTGGTTTTAGTGGCTGGCTGTTTACCATCTTTCAGAAATCAGCTTAAGTCAGTTCCCCAGAGTTGCCATCCTTTACTTAACCCCTATAATTTCCTTTCAAAACACCCTGTTTATTTCCTCCATGGCACTTAGCCCCACTACAATTATTTGTCTGTTTGCTTATTGCCCATCTCCTCTCAGAAACCATCTCTGTCTTGTTCACTATTATGTCTGTAACACCTATCACATGACTATACATAGGTAAATACCGGCTGAATTATAAACCCAGGTTGATTACACCTTCCACATCAACCTCCTCTGAGACAACATCACAAACATCCCCAGCTGGAACAGCCAGCCTTTCACCCGTGAAGCCATTTCACAGCCACTTATTTCATCTTGGCTTCATCTTCTCATCTGAGCTTTCAGAAGCCACATCTTCAAAGGACATAGAAGCACCTATTTCTAATCCCTGTGCGGTGTGAATTCAGATGAAAGAGCCGAGGTGGGAAGAGGGAGGCAGTTTAAAAAATAGAATCGCAATTAAATGAAGAATCAAAATGTCAGAAATAAATGGAAATCATCACTGCTCATAATGTACCCTTTGCTTAATGGATGACAAATTGTAGCAGTCATTCTCAACATTTAATGCAAAAAACGGTTCCCAGGGTGGGAACCTGATGTGAAACAAAGTCATGGAAAGAAGATCTCCATTTTGTTTCCAAGTTTGCCACAACTACTGTCACAGTGATTTGCTTGAAATAAAACTTTGTGGTTGAAGTAGCCCTTTTAGACAAAGAAGGAAAAAAATCCACCACTCATGGCACTAGTGCTCCAGCTGTGTCCTGGGAACTGTGGTGCAGACAACCAGCGTATAAAGTCCTACTGCCTTTAAATTTTCTGGTGAGACAATGAGCTTAGAGACACTATGAGCAGTCATGAAGCAGAGGCCCATCCAGGGAAGATCAGTTAGGACACAGAACATTCACGATCACCTGGTACTATAATATCCATGGTCTCTCCTGTGCAGGTGACGTCCAACTCTAAAGAATACTGTATTCTTCACATGTCCTTCCTTCCTCCCTGGCCCTAGAATGGGCTCTCAAATGGACAAGCAGGGACCCAGAAGACCCAGTGTTCTGGATCTCCAGAACATTGTTGGGGGTGGGGTGCAGAGCTAAGCAGTGAAACAATGTTTAAGGCAGAGGGGGTGGTGGAGTGTCCTTTCTTTGATCAACTTTTTTAAAGTACTCTTGGAATTAGGCAGCAGCTAGTCTGGAGAATCTAGGGACAGAGGAGCCTAGTGGGCTGCCGTCTGTGGGGTCGCAGAGTCGGACACGACTGAAGCGACTTAGCAGCAGCAGCAGCAGTCTAAGTCTCCTGATTCTACTCTTTGCTCTCAACATGCTGGAAGATAAAAATTTATACTAACAATATTAATACTTGAGATCTACTAAGGTCTTTACTGTGTATTATTGCAGTGGGGAGGGGGGTGTTCATGATAACACACCCCAGCAGTGAATTTGGGAAAATACCCCTTCACTATTGCCAGCCGTAGTGGGAGAACTGTCACTCAAAATGCCCTGGGCTGGTCAAGCAGCAGGTATGACTTAGGCTAGGCAAATTGGGCTCCATTGCTGACAGAGTAATTCTCAGACAGGAAAGCATAAGGATTAAAATGTTTGGAGTTGACCAGTTTGTCAACTATCTCCTGATAATGCATCTTGTCCCTCGTAAGCACAGGTTTTCATTTATTTCCTGATTTTGTGAATTGCCCCATAGCCTCCTAATGAAATTCATTGTTTGCTTCAGTATTAATTTCCTAGGGCTGCCATAACAAAATACCACAGACTGGATGTCTCAAACAATAGAAAGTATTTTCTCACTGGAGAATCTGGAGGCTAGAAGTCTGAAGTCAATGTGTTGGCAGAGTTGATCCTCCAGAAGCTCTGGGGAAAGTCTTTTCCATGCTTGTCTCCAAACTTTTGGTAGTTGCTGGCGCTCCCTGACCGTGTCTGGTTTATAGATGCATTATTTAATCTGTGCCTGTCTTCACATGGCAATCTTTGCTGTGTGTGTGTCCAAATTTCCTTAAGAATACCAGTCATTGGATTAGAGCCCACCCTAATCTAGCATAACCTCTTTTTAACTTGACAACAATGCAAGACTGTTTCCAAATAAGGCCACATGCAGAGCCTATAGGTGAACAGGAATTTTGAGGGGACAGTGTTTAACCCAATATAGTAGGCAACCAAAAAAGACTCTGATCCAGTTGTGTTCCCAGACCAGTGTTCTTGAGTAGGTTCTATGCATTATCTGCTTTAATCTTGACAATCTTTAAGGTGGACACATTTATTTACCCTCATTTTAGAGGTGGAAAAATGAAGACTCTGAGAATTTGTTCAAAGTCAAATTGCCAGTAAGAAGCAGAGTTAAGATTCAAGGCGAGGACTATACCCAACACAAATGTGTTCTCCTAACCACTACATTATATTTCAAGCTTTGCTCTACTTGGAAATGCATTGATACCCCAACTCCCAATCACCAGCTACAAGCTATGAAAAGAAAATCGTCCAGTTCCCAAATTGGGGTACAGTCTCCATATCTCCCTATGGTTATTCTGCCTTCTCTGTAACTACAACACTGGGTAACAACCAAAATCAGAGAGTGTGGACAAGAACCAGGAAGAATCCTAAGAGAATCAGAGAACAGCTGCCATAATTGTCTGGTCAGGAGTTCACATGCGTAGCAGTGGCAGGAAGAAATCTGCTGGGCTCTGGGTCAGATGGTCAAAGGGATAGCAACAGAAGGTATGGTTTAGAGCTGGGAGGTCTCTTGGCTGTGAGGCCCAGGCAAACAGTGAAGGCTCAGGCTTGGATGATCAGAACACCAGAAATGGTTTAGAGCTTTTGACTCAGCCAGACCCAGCTGAATAAGCCTTGGATTGGATAATGGCTCAGAGCTCTCTGGTTGATACATCCTGTGAGGCTTTAGGACAAATTCAGATCTTGTCAGAGCCTCTACAGGGTGGGAAGCCATATTCTTTGAAAATATTAAAGTCTATTGAACTTAAGAAACTAGCCCTCATCCATCAGAAAGGCAACCACCCCCTAAAAAAAGAAGATTCTGTGACCAAGTTACTCCTTAGGGCAAGAGCATCAGGTCCTGGAAAAGGATACTGACAGGTGGTACCAGAGACCAGTCAGAATGTCCTAAGGTAGAAATAGAATCCATGTGCTCTGAACTTTAACCCAGGGGAAAATCATGCAGTACAGGACAGTGCTGCTGGTGCTTCTTCACAGCTAAACCAGCATCTGAAGATTTCAGTCAACAAAGGGAGCTTCTTTTTATGATTGGTCTTACTGTTATGAGAGTAATACACTTTCCTCACAGAAATACTAGAAATAAGCAAAAAGAAAAATTATTCATTAGCATACCATCTGGAGACAACTGCTATAAGTATTTGTATTTGTATCCTTCCAGATATTTCTCTAAATATCCTCCTCCAAATAATGTCTAATATGTATGGTTTTACAATCTGATTCTTTAACTTAAAAATGTATCCCAACATTTTTCCATTTCAGTTAAGTATCATTCTACAATATGACTTTTAATGGCTGTATAATTCATGGTATGGAAGCCCCCATTGAATACTTGGTTTGTTCTAGATTGTTGCTACAATAACCAGTGCTGCCAATTTTAATGATATTGCTAAAACCTTGCACATGATTTGTTTCCTTAGACTAAATGCCTAAAAATGTAATTACTAGGCCAAAGGCTACATTACACTTGAGGTTGTTTTTACAGGTATTACTAGCCATTCACCAAGAAACCTGTAATAATTTATGCTCCATCAGCCGCAGACAAAGGAGCCCATTTTGTGCATCTTTGTTTACAGTGGATTTTGTCACTTAAAAAATCTTTTAAGTCACCACTTACTCTTTCAAAACATCCACATCACTGAAAGCAAAATTCTTCCTGCCAAGGAGTATATCTGAGTCACTAGAATATTAGTCCAGTTAGTCTGAAACCATTTAATTTCTGTCCTTGCACCTAACATAGTTTTTCTACCTACTGGTGTCTCAGGAAAGAAAATAGTAAAGAACTTAAAGGAAGAGAAAAAAACATACAGATTCTCCTATCTCTGCAGACACTGAAGAGGCCAGTGCTCCAGTCCCCACCAGTCTGGACAATGGATGTGATTGCTGTCCTGCTGCTGGCTCCCCGGAAAGGCTGCTTCACCACAGCCTGGGCTGGTGCACAGCTCCTGGAGAGTCAAGGATGGTGATTAACTTGGAAACAAAGAAGATGATTCAGAAATATACTCATCAAGCCAGGACAGAGTGACCAAGAGACAAGGACCCAATGATCCCCAGTGGCTCTTGTTCCATAGCCCAAGCTGACCTTACCATCTCCCTCCCTCCTCCTCCATCACACCACCTCTTCTGATTTTTTGCCCCATTTTAATTAATGCATTACTATTCCAAGTCCCATTATTCAAACTCAATATTCAGTCTACTACCTCAGCAATTCTCTGTGTTTCATAATAGTTAGATTCACAGATTTGGAACCAAGGGGCCTCAGCTCAAACCTCAGTGTGCCCCTTCCTGGAAGTTTGACCTTGGTTAAGCTGCTTAACCTCTCTGCTTTCTGTTTGTTAAAATTTAAGAAGAAAAAACTACCATATACAGTTATTATATCAACTGAAGGGCACATAATTCATTTACTGTGCCCACAGCATGTGTGACTAGGTGACCATGAGTAAGACTATATTGCAAGGATTTTGAACCTTTATTGAAAAGACAAAGAATTAGACTAAGTGTACATACATCTAAATCTGGACGAGGCTACTGAACAGATGGTATCATTTAAGTGAATAATCTCGGCTTTAGAATATATCTCAATACCATACTACTGTATGTAGGATTGTCCTAGTGCAGCCACAAAGTACAGCTTTGGTTTGATTTCCCCTGAAGGGCACAGATACTCTGCTCAATCATTCTGAAATAAAAAACCAGGCCCAGGGGACAGGCTTCAACAGCGAGGTGAGAAAAAATTTCTGTCTCTTTCTTGGACTGAAAGTTAGTTTTGCCTGAACTCTTACCATAGGGATATATCTGGAATGAGTACTAGAGTGAAGGATAAGCTGTCGTCTGGCCTTGGAAGGGGCAGGTAAAGAGTAGGGTAGAGGGGCTGAAAATGCATCTAAGCCTATACATAATAGGAGTTATTTTTTCCCTCTGCTCTTTTAGCAAGCTTCATTATGAGTTTGCACTTGGTCTCTGCTGATGTGTTATGAAGAAATACAGAGCCTGCCTCATACTCGAGAGAAAATAAAGAGACAGCAGAATTTCTTCCTATAATAGCTGTTGCTACAGGGCGTGCATGCTCAGTCGCTAAATCATGGCTGACTCTTTGTGACCCCACAGACTATAGCCTGCCAGGCTCCTCTGTTCGTGGGGTTTCCCAGGCAAGAATACTGGAGTGGGCTGCCATTTCCTATTCTGGAACACTAAGACTAGAGGCCAGGAGAGAATGCTCCTGAACATCCTTAAGGCAACACTCTGGGGGCATTTTGGAAACAGCTGGGGAGTCCTTTGAGAACCTCTGATTTGGAACATTAAAGCCAATGGGATTTCATGTTATCATAATATAGGGACATTGTTCTTGTTATAAAGATCCACATCTCTTTTTTCATTTCACCAATATTGCCCAAGTCCAAACCTTCTCAAACCTTACAGCACATTCAGTTCAGTTCAGTAGTTCAGTCATGTCTGACTCTTTGCGACCCCATGAATTGCAGCACGCCAGGCCTCCCTGTTTATCACCAACTCCCGGAGTTCACCCAAACTCTTGTCTGTCGAGTCAGTGATGCCATCCAGCCATCTCATCCTCTGTCGTACCTTCTCCTCCTGCACCCAATCCCTCCCGCATCAGAGTCATTTCCAAGCTTGTTAAAAAAAAAATAATTCCCAAGCCCTATTATACCCAAGCCCCAAGACCACTACACAGGACTCTAGGGACGACGCATAGAAATTGATATTCAATGTTTCCAGGCAATTTCCATGTAGTCATCCTCATAACAGCTTGAAACCTGAAACAGGTGGACTTGGGAGACTTATGATCACTGCAATGGCTTCTGAGTCTCCTACCAGGTAGATGGTGATGTCAATGTACCAGAGATGGCAAGGAAAACAAGACTATGAGGTAGGGTGGAAGGGATAAGGGTGCTCGGAACCAGCCAGGCTATAGTGCCAGCGAGACACGTCAGCTGGGAACGCCACACCAGTTTGGAAGAGCAAAGGAAGTTAGGAGTGACCTACCTAGGAGTGTGAAGCAGAGCTAAGAGACATCTCACCCTTTCGTCCATTTGACATTATAGACAAGGCATAGGG
This sequence comes from Budorcas taxicolor, assembly GCF_023091745.1. Classification (NCBI taxonomy): domain Eukaryota; kingdom Metazoa; phylum Chordata; class Mammalia; order Artiodactyla; family Bovidae; genus Budorcas; species Budorcas taxicolor. The sequence goes on from NC_068916.1 coordinate 56,911,332, forward strand.
CCTAGCAAGCTTTACAAGAGCCTACAGAAGTGTTTAAGACCTGGAAAAAATATATTGGCTACAAAATATAAAAACTGCAAAGTATAAATTAGTAAATGCTCAATTAAACATAAAAATCTAGTATCATATCTATCTCATTAAGGTCAAATTTGGAATTCAGACGTAGTATCTCACTACATTTGAAAACAATTGATGATTTTCTAATTTTGTAAAAAAAAAAAAAATCCAAGAATGACTGACTGCTAAGCAGTAGCTGCTGCTGCTGCTAAGTCTCTTCAGTCGTGTCCGACTCTGTGCGACCCGAGACGGCAGCCCACCAGGCTCCCCTGTCCCTGGGATTCTCCAGGCAAGGACACTGGAGTGGGTTGCCATTTCCTTCTCCAATGCATTAAAGTGAAAAGTGAAAGTGAAGCTGCTCAGTCGTGTCCAACTCCTAGCGACCCCATGGACTGCAGTCCACCAGGCTCCTCCGTCCATGGGATTTTCCAGGCAAGAATACTGGAGTAGGGTGCCACTGCCTTCTCTGTAAGCAGTAGCAGCCAATCATAAATTACTCAGAGCCCAATAATTTCAAAAGCAGAATTATAAAAATTCTTTCACTTACTATGCAGCAAAATAATAATAATAATGGGTATAACATTTGGTATGGGTGCATTTTAATATATTTGTTGTGATATGGGTTAGGGCCTATTGTTATAGACTGAATCATATCCCCCCAAATTCATATGCTGAAGACCTAACTAGCCTCCAATGTGACCACATTTTGAGACAGGGCTTTGAGGAGACAATTAAGGTTAAATGAGGAATAGAGGTGGGATACTGGTCCATAAGGACTACTGGCTTATAAGAGAGGAAAGGCCATGTAAAAACACAATGAGAAGGCTGCAAACCAGGAAGAGTCTTCATGAGGACACAACCATGCTAGCACCCTGATTTCAGACTTCCAGCCTCTGGCCCTGTGAAAAGTATCTGTTCTGTGAGCTACCCAGTCTGTGGTATTTTGCTATGAAAGTGAGCAGACTAAGGCCCTATGAAGCTTTCAGATTGGCCCTAGAAAAACTACCTCTATATGTATCTTATCTCCTCTGCTTCCATGTGAACTCCCTGCAGTCAGGGGGCACCTGTGCTTTCTCCCTGTATCCCCAGGCTCTAGCACATTCCTCGAAACTTAGTGGGTACACAACATTCGCTGAATTGGATAAAACTGAATTCACGTATCTCTTCTGTTATATATTGTTATTATTGTTCAGTTGCTCAGTCGTGTCCAACTCTTTGCGACCCCATGGACTACAGCACGCCAGGTTTCCCTGTCCTTCACTATCTCCCAGAGTTTCCTTTAATTTCATGTCCATTGAGTCGGTGATGCTATTTAACCATCTCATCCTGTCATCCCCTTCTCCTCCTGCCTTCAGTCTTTCTCAGCGTCAGGGTCTTTTTGAATGAGTTGGCTTTTCACATCAGGTGGCCAAAGTGTTGGAGCTTCAGCTTCAGCATCAGTCCTTCCAATGAATATTCAGGATTGATTTCCTTTAGGATTGACTGGTTTGATCTCCTTGCAATCCAAGGGATTCTCAAGAGTCTTCTCCAACATCGCAGTTCAAAAACATCAATTCTTCGGCCTTCAACCTGCTTTATGGTCCAACTCTCGCAGCTGTACATGACTACTGGAAAAACCATAGCTTTGACTAGATGGGCCTTTGTTGGCAAAGTAATGTCTGCTTTTCAATATGCTGTGTAGGTTTGTCCTACCTTTCCTTCCAAAGGAGTAAATGTCTTAATTTCATGGCTGCAGTCATTGTCCACAGTGATTTTGGAGCTGAAGAAAAGAAAATCTATCACTGCTTCTACTTTTTCCCCTTCTATTTTCCCTAAAGTGATGGGACTGGATGCCATGATCTTAGTTTTTTGAATGTTGAGTCATAAACCAGCCTTTTCACTCTCCTCTTTTACCTTCAACAAGTTACATCTGTTATATGAGTCCTCCTCAAATATAGCTATAAATTATGTGACCATAACTGTGTTTCATCCTCTAGTAAAGGCACAACTCTCAGGTGTGAACTGATTACATAAAAACATCAAGATTTTATTGAGAGTAGCCTAAAAGCTTCTTATATGCCTCCACACAACCCAGTGCATTTACCTCTTAACGTGATCCCTACAAGTTGGGACTTCCATTACTACACTAAGAATTTCCAATGATTTTAGTAAAGGAATTTCTTAGAGCTGAGCCCCTAGATTAGATTTGCCTCAGAAATGTACTTATAGCTTGGAGCCCTAGAAGAGAATTTTCTGCTTCTACCTCAGATTATATGTGTAACACCCCATTACGGCAAGGAAGCCTCTCCTCTATTCCAAATCAAATAACTGAGATAGCTTTTCCTTGGTGGGGGGGAAAAGACTGGGTTTTGTATGTATGTGTTTGCTTAATTTTGAACTGAAGAATTGTATTATTTTCTTTCCTTGGATATTCTGAATCTTTGGCCATTTTTATGTTTGAATTGACATGCATTAGCTAAAACATTTCAGTTCAAGATAACAGCTCATGTGTCAAAATTAAAATAACCATAGCTACCCTTAACTGAGCATCCACTATGTGCCAGTTACTTCGTAGTTCCTTTAAAAATTGAATAGTTATTCAGGGGCTGCTACAGGCATCAAACTAAAGTAGTTATTGTAGCTTCCTGCAGATTTTGGACACGACTGAAGTGAAAAACTTGGCTTAAGACTCAACATTCAGAAAACTAAAATCATGGCATCTAGTCCCATCACTTCAAGGCAATTATATGGGGAAACAGGGTAAACAGTGACAGACTTTATTTTGGGGGGCTCCAAAATCACTGCAGACGGTGACTGCACCCATGAAATTAAAAGACGCTTACTCCTTAGAAGAAAAGTTATGACCAAACTAGACAGCATATTAAAAAACAGACATTACTTTGCGAACAAAGGTCCATCTAGTCAAAGCTATGGTTTTTCCAGTAGTCATGTATGGATGCAAGAGTTGGACTATAAATAGAAAGCTGAGCGCCAAAGAACTGATGCTTTTGAACTGTTGGAGAAGACTCTTGAGAGTCCCTTGGACTGCAAGGAGATCCAACCAGTCCATCGTAAAAGAAATCAGTCCTCAATATTCACTGGAAGGACTGATGCTGAAGCTGAAACTCCAATACTTTGGCCACCTGATGTGAAGAACTGACTCATCTGAAAAGACCCTGATGCTGGGAAAGACAGATGACGGGAGGAGAAGGGGAAGACAGAGGAGGAGGTGGTTGGATGGCATCACCAACTCAATGGACATGAGTTTGAGTAAACTCTGGGAATTGATGATGGACAGGGAAGCCTGGCATGCTGCAGTCCATGGGGTCACAAAGAGTCAGACATAACTGAGCAACTGAACTGAACTGCACAGATTTTGGGCTTCCCCAGTCTTCCTAGGTGGCGCTAGCGGTAAAGAACCCACCTGCCAATGGAAGATTCATAGGAGACAAGGGTTAGACCCCTGGGTCGGGAAGATCCCCTGGAGGAGGACATGGCAACCCACTCCAGTATTCTTGCCTGGAGAGTCCCGTGGACAGAGGAGCCTGATGGGCTATGGTCCATAGGGTCACAAAGAGTTGGATGCGACTGAGCACACACACACACAATGGCTCAGCAGGAAAAGAACCCACCAGCTAATGCAAAAGACACAGGAGACATGGGTTCAGATCCTGGCTCAGGAAGTTCCTCTGGAGGAAGGCATAGCAATCCCCTCCAATATTCTTGCCTGGAGAATCCCATGGACTGAGGAGCCTGGAGGGCCACAGTCTAAAGGTTTGCAAAGAATTGGACATGACTAAGCACACACACATGCCCAGCTTTTATCTCTGTATATTACTCTATATTCTATAGGTAGAATCTTATACTACCATTAAGAGGAATGAGTTTGGAAGCAGTGGGTAAAGCTGATGGTCAGAGTTTCTCAACCTGAGCAGCTAACCGTTTGCCATCAAATCCAGCAACTTCTTCAACTAGTGCAAAGGGAACAGAGCTTAGATTTAGACAAAGTCAAATGTGGTTCAGCTGCATCCTAGTTGTTTGACCTTGGAAAACACAAACTGCCCCAGCCCTTAGCTCTGGTCTCCTCTTGCATTAAACTGGGTTTAAAATATCCTACTTACATAGTTGCACTGAAGATTAAACACCAGGTACTTGGCATATAGTAGATAGCAGCTACTGTTATTATTTAAATTAAGGATCTTGCACGTATATACTGTTCTCTGAGAAACTAGTAACAGAGGAAGCAGACCCGGGGCAGTTTCTCAGTGGTCACGTGTGCTACCCAAATACCTCAAAATTCAATCAGGGGGACTAATCATTCCAGTCTGCCCTGGCCTAAGGGTTTTCCCAGGATGGAGAGTCCCAGGCAGACCAAGAGGGTTGGTCACCGAAAGGGAAAGAAGCAGAGAGGGGCTTCAGCTGGTGGAAGGCAGGAGGCTGACTCCAGTCATTCTCATTATCAGCTCCTAATAAGTGAGTGCTGAGAGCTGGATGACATACACAGCCTTTCCCCATTTCACCCTCACTCTTTCACCTCTCTTGGCAGCTAAATGCACTCCCCACTGCATGTCCCCACACATCTGATGCTTTGACTGGGGGTTGGGGGCAGAGGGTGTTCATGTCACCATCTCCTTATTGAGACTTGCAGCACGTGGAATTTATTCTGCCTTCCACTGAGGCCTCCTTGATTATTTCAAACTCTTCACTAAAGTCAAGACTCTTGAGTTTTGATTTCAAAAGGGTGGAAATTACTGGCAGTCACCAGAAATAAAGTTTCGCTTGATCAGAGTTCATCATTTTAAGTTAAGAATATACGGACACCCTTTCATCCAAGTCAGCTCTTTTTTCACCAGCCAAGCAAGGCCAGGAAAAACTAGTCAGTTTCCCCCCTTTCAGGTACACATGGGAAATGATAGCAGCTACTTTCTTCCTGAGCCCAGTTTTCTTTTTCCTGGCTCCCTATAAGAGATTGATTTGATATTCCAACCAAAGAGCAAAAGTTGGGGGTAAAATCACCCTACTTCGTACCTCAAGTTGGAGATAAAATGTTGTTCATCCTTAGATGATACGAGTGAAAGCAACAGAGGTGCATGTGTGTTGAGAAAGGAAACATCCTCAGGAAACTTAGAGAAGTAATTTCCAAACCAATCCATAGTTAATAGGTATTTTCTTGTCACTTGGGGTATCCTTTTTCCCTTCAACAATAAGCTGATTGATTCTAAACTTTGGTTCAATCCAAAATGAAACACCTAAAGAATGTTGCCTTGATATTCTGGAACCTGAGGTCATAGCAGTGTAACTGACAGACATCTTATTTTTTTAAAGACAGGTACACACCTAACTGTGGGCAAGGCCATCTTACTAACATGAAAGGAGATACTGCTGAAGATATAGTGTCAGTTAAATAAAAAGAAAACTTCTCTTCGGTGGAAAAATCCCTTTAAGAGATAACTAGCAAACATTTATCTAGCTAAGCATCACTTGCCCTTTCCTTAGGGGACTCAGAGGCTACAGATTTCAGCCATGCCTTGTAGCTGAGAAGCGATAGGGAGGGGCCTCTCACCATCCCCAAGGCTGCTGGTCCAATTCAGCAAGACATGAGTCCCAGAACCTGAGAACAGAGACAGAAGGTATTTAAGCCCAGAGATCATGCTTGAAACCACGTAACAAAAGATGGTTTTCTAAAGTTTAAGCTATGCTAAGTTGTCCCAAGCCTCTAAGGATTTTCACAATTCCTAGAAGTCTCCTACTCTTCCATGGACTTCTTTGATTACAGCAGGAGAATGGTACTGCCTCTTCCCTACGTGGCCCAAATGCAATCTAGTGAACAAGGCAGGGCCTGGCTAGTGATTGCCTCCCTACTGTTCTGCTTCTTCATGGTCTTAGGAGCCTCTGAAGCACACCGTATAGAGACATGGACACCAGAAACACTAGAAAAATGTTTCTGGAGAAGAAAAATTCAAGAAAATTGCACACTGAGGGGAAAGGTCTGCAATCACAATTCAGTGTTACACTAGAAAGAAAACAGCAGCCAACTACACTGTACCTTCTTCCCATCAGAACCATAAAGAATGACCATAAGGAAGGGTTCTGAACTTCAAAGCATTTACATGAACACAGTTGTTAGCAAAAGCCTATATAATCCCTCCTAATCAACATACTTCAGATATAGCTTCATGACTGCCTTCATTCACTAGGTCCGGGCGGCTCTCATTGTCTTGTTAACTCTAAGGATGAATCCTACATGAAGGACAGCCATGTTGCTTACCACTCTATTTCAAGTGCTTAACACAGCTGTCTAAAACAATATTAATAAGCACTCCATAATTTGTTGAATAAATGTGCTATCTATGAAAATTCAAGGTTATAAGAGTAACAGAAATTAAGAAATGAGTACTAGTGTTGCAAAAAGATTTAGAATAAGATTCCTTTGAAGAATGAGCAACATAAGCTAATTCCATATTTTAAAATTTAATTTGTCCCAGCTTCTCTCATCAAACATCTATTGTATAGGGCTTCCCTGGTGGCTCAGTCGGTAAAGAATCTGCCTACAGTGTGGAAGATCTGGGTTCGGATCACTGAGTTGGGAAGATTCCCTGGAGAAGGGCATTGCAATCCAGTATTCTTGCCTGGAGAATCCCCATGGACAGAGGAGCCTGGTGGGCTGCAGTTCATGGGGTTGCAAAGAGTTGGACACAACTGAGTGATTGAGCACAGCACAGCATTTGTTGAATAAAGTGACCAATCCACATGCCACACAGCTCTTTTACCCAAAAAATAAATGAAAAAGAGAAAGAAGAAAAAAGAATGTTCTTCTTTATAGAAGAATGACAACTATTTATGGAAAAGAAATGACAGCTGAAACCCAGTCCCCTAAAACAGAGTTCCCTTGCTGAGTTCATGACTTACCATGCTATAAAAAAGCCTTTTTTTTTCTTGTTCAGCCCCTCTTCCCCTCAGGATTAAGGTGTATCAAAGAAGGGGGTAACTGAAATTGAGCAGGATATTGCAGGGGCCTCTCAGGTACAGAAATCCCTCCATGTTCCCTGTTTTTTTTTTATTTGCAGTAAATGCCTTTAGTCTCCTAGGCCTTCCCACTAAGTAGACTAAAGCAATTACTAATTAGGGAAGTGAGGGAATGCAAAAACGAAGGAAAAGCAAACAGTTCAGTGAGAAAACAGAGGCCTAGCTCCTCAAAGGATATACCTAACAATCTGATGCATATCTTCAAGTTTTTCTGCAGAAACTAAGCCCCCACCACAACCTGGTAGAAGATAGTGATTATCTACTAATCATAAGCACAGAAACCTGAAACTAGCTGGAACGAGAAAGCTGATGATTAAGATTCCCAAAACGCTAGCCTGTTATTTCACCATCAACCAATGAGAAGAAAGTGAAGGAGCTACAACCCTCACCCCAAATGTTGTCTGTAAAAACTCTTACTTAAAAGCCATCAGAGTTCCAGTCTTTTGAGCACAAGCTGCCTGTTCATTATCCCTACCTGTGTGTTAATCACTCGGTCGTGTCCGACTCTGTGAACCCATGGACTATAGCCCACCCGGCTCCTCTGTCCATAGGATTCTCTAGGCAAGAATACTGGAGTGGGTTGCCATTCCTTTCTCCAGGTGATCTTCCCGATCCAGGGGTTGAACCTGGTTCTCCTGCACTGCAGGCACATTCTTTAGCATCTGAGCCAGCAGCAAAGCCCATTAACCCTGCTTGGCACCACACAAATAAATGCTGTACTTCCCTTCACCGCAACCCAGTGTCAGTAAATTGGCTTTGCTGCACAAGCAAACCCACGTTTGGTTTAGTAATATTTTGGCAATAGAAAATCACCATTTTCACAGTCTCCAACATAATTTATTCAGGAAAGCACTGGGGTAGTAAAACCGTGAGATAAATAATTGAGAATAGGATATTCCCAAGATGCCAAATCATCACTCTACAGATTTGCATTTGTAAAAGAAATAACCAATCTTAACTCTGGAGAAATACTCAAAATGTACCTTTACAAGAAAAATTCTGTAAGTGACTTTAAAAATATATACCTTTACAATGGAAAGTTCTGCAAGTGATCAAAATCAAAATGTATCCTTAAAATGAAGGGTTTAAAAAATTATAAAATTTAGCATTACTAAGAGTGGGACAACAGGAAGTAATGTTTAACCTAAACCTCATTATCTACAGACCATGCTGTCCAACAGAAATAAAATGCAAGTCACCTATGCAATTTAAAGTTTCCCAGTAGCCCTTTTTAAAAAAGTAAAACAAAATCAATGACATTAACTTTAATATATTTTATTTAATCCAATTTATTCAAATTATTATTTCAGCATATAATCAACATAAAAGAAAATTATTACTGAGGTATGCTATGTTCTTTTCATCACAGTAAGTCTTTGAAACCTGAAGTGTATTCTCTGCTTTTACCTCACGGCTCAATTCAGACTACTCACATTTCAAGTCCTCTATAGACACATGGCTGGACAGCACAGTTCTAGACCTAACTCCAGTATAAGGAAAACAAGGGATACAACAAACTACCACTTACTTCTCCAAAGTGAAGAGACATGACGTACTCCTTTGTCACATTCCTCAAGCCCTTACTTGGCAGCAAGGATCATGTCCTATCCTGTTTGTTTTTCAAGTGTGCAAGGTTTTTCCTCCCTACCTTAAAACCAATTAAGTTCTAAGGAGAGCAGTGAGCAATTAGAAAACTTAATTGATGCTACAAATCTTGGGTGGGAACTCAGTATTCTCTAAGACAGAGGTGAAGTAATGTCCAAAGAAACTAACAGAAAACAGCATAACAAAGTATCAGCTAACACTGAGAACCAGGCACATAGATAACTAGTAAAGTCACTAGAACGACTAAGTGAATGAATTTCTCAAAAGAAAAACAGACACAACTACCACAAACTGTAAAACACATGAAGGAACATGTCATCTTATTCCCACCTCAGAAATTCGCAATGATTCTTGAGGTAATTAAATCAACTTCGAACATCTGCCTAGAATCCAAGAATCATTACAAGGCCCAATTTACTGCTAACTTATCTATTTCCAATTTCTCTCTCATTCTGCCAAGATAAACACTCCATTCCCGGCATCATCTCCCAAACAAGCCATGCATTTGCTTTCACCCCATCCACACATAGTTCTAAAAGCTAGAAACACAGCTCTGCTCTCTCCTAGCTGCTGCTCCAATCCTAATCGCCCTTCATGTCCCACCTCATCTGCGAAGTCTTATCTGACTCAAATCCAACCAATTTTTCCCTCTTCTGACCTAACAGCCCTGATACCGCTGGCCTTGGTCAAATGTATTCTTGTCTCTCATGCCTGCTGCTGCTGCTGCTGCTGTGTCGTGGCAGTCGTGTCCGACTCTGTGCGACCCCACAGAAGACAGCCCAACAGGCTCCTCTGTCCCTTGTCTAATACGCGTGCTTCAACAGACTGGAGACAGGGAGGCCAGGACTCTAACTCAGCTCTGCCACTGGTGTATGGGCTATGGCCACGGCACTTGTTCTCCCGAGGCCTGTTCTTCATGTGGCCTCTTTTCTATTCCTAGAACACGCTGCATGCCCCTGCCTCAGAGCTTTCACACCTGCTGTACCCTCGGCCCAAATTATCTGCTAACAACACTATATATACATTTACTCTTGAATGTACACGCTCACTTCTCTAAATTTATTAAGATACACTTCCACAAATACAAAACTACATATCCTCAGTTTGTCACTATATAATTCTATACAGATTCTATGAAACATCAGAAATTTATAAACAACCGAAATGCCCCTCCATAAGAGACTAGTTGAATGAATTATGGTACACCTTTACAATACTACAACACAGAGGAAAAAAGAGGAGGGACAGAAGGGGACAAAGGAAGAAAAGGAGGAGGACAAAGAAAGAAAGAGATCTCCATGAACTAAAATAGAAAAATATTTACATATATATTAATCAAAAAATAAAGTTGTTTAAAAAGCAAGGTATAAAACAATACATACTTTTTAATGAGAAAAGAGGAAGTACATAAAAATAAACATTTGCTTGCTTTTGGATAAAGAAACACAGGAAAGATAATCTAGAAACTAATGAAATGGTTAGCTATAGAATATGGGAAGGTGGTGCAAAAAAGTAAAAATTCTCTGAATGGTTGTAATTTTGGCTTTTGAACAGTGTTAAGTATTTGTGAAGAAAGCTGAGCACAGAAGAACTGATGCTTTTGAACTGTGGTGTTGGAAAAGACCCTTGAGAGTCCCTTGGACTGCAAGGAGATCCAACCAGTCCATCCTAAAGGAGATCAGTCCTGGGTGCTCTTTGGAAGGAATGATGCCAAAGCTGAAACTCCAGTACTTTGGCCACCTCGTGCGAAGAGCTGACTCACTGGAAAAGACTCTGATGCTGGGAGGGATTGGGGGCAGGAGGAGAAGGGGACAACAGAGGATGAGATGGCTGGATGGCATCACTGACTCGATGGACATGAGTTTGAGTGAACTCCAGGAGTTGGTGATGGACAGGGAGGCCTGGCGTGCTGCAGTTCATGGGGTTGCAAAGAGTCGGACACGACTGAGCGACTGAACTGAACTGAAGTATTTTAATTACTCAAAAAATAAATAAAAAGGGAAAAAACAAAGCATAAAATTGAATGAAAAGAGAAACAAATGACTGTATTAAAACCACAAATGAAAAGCAATTCATTCAGGTAACATTTGAACTTTGTCTATATGCTTTGTCTATATGTTTTAGTATGGAACATTTTAAGGACGTAAACAACTGCAAAATTTTTCAAAAAAAATCTATATTGAACTCTACTTAGTAAACTTGTTGTTCATAGTAGCCCTGGATTGGTAATTTTAAAATTATTAACAGACCAAATGAGTAAATATACTGAGGTTCTTGGGAGCCAGAGTTCTCACTCTGTGAGAAAATACAAATATTTTCAGGAAGAAGGCAAGGAAGAATTGTCATGTTAGATAAAACTATGATTTTAAAAATATGTATACATATATTTCTTAGCTCTGTCCACTGGAAAGTCCTAAAAAAAAAAAAATTTAGGAGCAATGAGCACACAAAATACCCAGATCTTGATTTCTTAATACCATTCTCCATTAAAAAGAAGCAGGGCTCCCAGGAGAAAAAAAACTGATTTCTGCTCTGGGACAGGACAATACACGGTGAGCTGGAAACTTCTTGTACCGGTAACCAAAGAAATGTTCCAAGACTGATGAGGAGACAGCAAAAGGACACAGGAACCAGCTTGAAGGGGCTCCCACTGGGTAATAACTCAGAAAAATTTGGGCAGTCAAAGCATAATGATAGTAATATGTTATGGCATATATGAAAAAAGAATCCATCAGTCCATAGCGGTTTGTAAAGAATGAAGAAAGACAAAAATTGGAAACAAAGGGGAAATCTCTTCTTTACAGAAGAATGATACCTAATAAATGGAGAAAAAAAATCATAAAAATTAAGAACTCTCATACCAGTGTAGTTACTGGCAGAAAAATGATACATGAGTGCAACCACTTCCTGAAAGTTTGCCAGCAAACAGGATATTCACATAAGTTTTAAAATATTTATTAATTATAAAAGGGAAAAATTACTTTTTCAGTTGAGAAATCTGAAGATGCTACTTTAATCAATGATCAAACTTAGCATCATCAGTAATAGGAATATGCCAACAATATATGAATCCAGCAATCATGAATACATTATGCAATGGGAAATATTACTCATGTAGTACTCTTGCCAAGACTTAAATCTGAATTCAACCAGGAGAAAATAGACAAATCTAGATTGTGAGGCAAGCTTAATAACAACTGGCATAGAGTCCCATCAAAAATTTTACTGTGACAAAAGACTAAAAAAGAAAAGCTGAGAAACTGTCGTAGTGCGAAAGAGATCAAGAGACATGAACACAAAATGTAATGCCTAATCTCTGAATAGATCCTGAAAAAAGTTTATTGATGAGATATTTTGGAAATTTTATTATTCCTGTATTAGGAATGCTTATTACCTAATATTGCTAAACTATACTGTGCATATAAAATATATGTCCAATGTTACATTTCTCGGGCAAGATATGTGTATATTGTGTTTTACACAGGAAAATGTCCTAGTTCTTAGGGGTGCCATGCTAAAGTACTGAAAAATGAATTGTCATGGTTTCTGCAACTTACTGTCAAATGGCTCAAATTTTTTAAAAAGTCTATTCTAAGTGCAAGGTGGTATCACGGATAGGATCCTATAATAGCAAAAAGACATTAGTGGAAAAACTGGTAAAGTCCTAATGAAGCCTTTAGTTAATAGCAGTGTACCAATATTACTTATTTTTGACAACTGAATCAAGGTTACATAAAATGTTAACATTAGGGGAAACTAATGAAGGGTGTACTGGAACTTTCCATACATTGCTGCGGCTGCTGCTGCTAAGTCACTTCAGTCGTGTCCGACTCTGTGAGACCCCATAGATGGCAACCCACTAGGCTCCTCTGTCCCTGGGATTCTCCAGGCAAGAACACTGGAGTGGGTTGCCATTTCCTTCTCCAATGCATGAAAGTGAAAACTGAAAGTGAAGTCGCTTAGTCGCGCCCAACTCTTAGCGACCCCATAGACTGCAGCCCACCAGGCTCCTCCATCCATGGGAGTTCCAGGCAAGAGAGAGTACTGGAGTGGGTTGCCACCGCCTTCTCCCTTCCATACATTAGATGCAACTTTTCTATAAAGCTAAAACTATTCCAAAATAAAATTTTTAAAATGTAAGTTTAAAGAGAGAGCACAAATGAAACAAAATGTTAATAACTGATAAATCTCACTGATAGGTATATGGGTGTTTACTGGCTGATTAACTTTTAGATAGGTTTAAAATTTGGCAAAATAAAATGTAAAAATAAAATAAAGCTATGGAAGGTTAAAAGTAAATGGATAGAAAAAGATATTCTATATGAACACTAACCAAAAGAAGACTGATGTTATTCAATCTTCTGAATAACATCAGAAGCATCATAATATATATAAAACAAAAACTGTTTTATATAGATCAAAATATATTTAGCATCAAACACAGCATAAAATATTATATATAAAACAAAAGTTGTCTGAACTAGAGGAGAAATGTATTAATCCGGGGTCGTGAGATTTAATACGTCTCCAAAATGGAGAGTACACTAAGAAAACAGAAGGTAGGATACAGATTTGGACAATTCAATCTGCATCTATGACCTAATGCACTATGTAGAACTCCACAACTGCAGAATAAACATTCTTTAAAATCTCACATGGAACATGTATAAAGACTGTTCATACACTGGGCCGTAAGTCTGTCTTTATGCGTGGAGGCTTCTGAGGTGCTGGCATCGTGCTATTCCTTGACTGTGAGGTGATTACATAGGTTTTTGCTTTGTTGATGAATTCTGTTTCATTGTTCATTTTAGGAAGGTAACCAGCTCCTATGATATTAATACAATAAACCCAATGCAACTTGTTTTTCCCTCAGTATTTCAATTAATTGCTGTTTTTTTCAGTTGCACATCAAATAAAATTATAGGCTTACATTTAGAGGCTTCCTTATACAAAACTTACACATCTTTAAACACAAAAAACATATTCAGTCTAGCAAGACATCTATTCTAAGAGAGAGAGACTGGAATTGAGACTGAGGGAACAGAGAATCCATGAATCCCAACTCACCTGTAATCCAAGGAAGCATAGGTTCATAGGCTCACTTATTAAAACAGGCACAATTACTCACAATACTAAAATTATTTTCCTTTTTCTTTTTTTGACCAAGCACATTTCATTTAATTTGCCAAGTTAAACCCAAGTAGCCTTTGTTTAGGCCTCAGGAAGGATTACTTACTTTGATTTAGGGAGTAACTATAGCTATGCAGATTGAGGAAGCAACAAAAGAATCGAATGGAGGGCAAACGAATTAGTTGCCCCAAAAGAACCAAACAAATATGATATGATTATTAGCCACAATAATCCTATTAGTCCTAAGTATATTATCACTACTACTACTATAACCTGATATAGTAGTATAGTAGTATTCAGTACCAATCATTGAAGGTCAGCAGCAGCATTTCAGAAGGTTTACCACTTGGCAGGTACTACACTATTAATATATATGTAAGATTTTCCTACATTGTTTCCTCTGAGTATCTCACAATAAGCCTAGAAAGTAGGTACATTATTAGTTTCATTTTATAGATGTAGAAATGGGTTGAGTAACTGGCCAAAAGGACACAAGTAGCAAGTGGAAGAAATGGAAATCTAACTTAGCTAGTCTGACCTCAGAGCATGTAATCTTATCTACTCTGCTATGCTGCCTGCTCCTAGCAGATAAACAATGATATGTACTTGATGCTCTCTGAAGGATAGTTCAGTTCTAACATTCTATGATTTGTCTTAATGACTCTGTAATAAAGAATTCAGCTAGGCCCTGTAATCTCAAATTGTATGAAGCAAACTAAGGAAGCTCAATAAAATCTCTTCACATGATCTGAAAGTTAGAATTCAGGTTTCCTAGGATTATCAGAATTGGTCTTTCTCCACATGAAATCCTTCAAGAAATGCAAATTTTTTATTGCTATCAGTCAATATCTAATATTTTTTCCTCATATGAAAAGAGATGACACAGACAATATCTAAAGACATTCCAGAAAGAATAAAAAAATAAATATGCAACACTGTTGGCTTGATCTTTAAACACAACTGAACTAAAAGCAAATCTGATAGATGCAGATTTCTGAGGGCGGAAAAAATCCTCTCCTTTAAAACACCTAAATTTAGTATAATCAAATAACTATTTATAAATTATCAATACTAGCCTTGAGAAAATATTACTGGTGGCTAACTGAATATATCAAAGCTAAAAAAAATTATTTTAAGACCTATTTGTTCTTTATACAAAATACTGAGTGATCACAATCAAATCAAAATATTCTCATTTGTTCTTTTAAAATCATCATGAGAGTTCTTTTTAAAATCAAAACTGATTATCTAATTACTCTTCTTTTTAAAAAAGAAAAACAGCTAACTCCATAATGGATGTAATAAAAAAGTTGCTAGCTACTCCTTACCCCTCATAAATAACATGAAGTACACCTCATACAAGAAGCATACTGACACTTTTGCATTAACCTGAAGTACTCACAAGCTTCTGGGAAACAGCAAACATCTGTTAAAAAAACAAAAACAAAAACAAAGTATGGTACAAACTATTTCTATTTGAGGCCTCAATAAGGAAAAAAAATTTATTAGGTCCAAGAATTGAAGAAAATTTGGTATAGTTACGAGTACATGCAGAATCTGATGGTCAGAAATTAAATCTATTTAGGTCCAGCCTAAGGTTCTCGGAGCCTACCTACAGGCACAATCATAGCAGTAATATCCTCAGAAACCAGGATAAATCTCCTGTGCCTTTGTTTAATGAACTAAATAGATCATTGTATCACCAATATCTGCCCGTAGCCCATTTTCAGTAAGATGAATTTTCTTGTTCATGAGATCCACGTGGAAAACAGCATGCTCAGAAATGGGGGTCTTTTCAGTGTGCTCTTTTCCCAGGACAGGAACTCGCCGAGGCCCCAACACTGGATCGTCAAATCTCATCAGTTTCACTTTGGAAACGTCTACAGCAAAATAAAGTAGCAATACGAACATTAATTACAGTCACTAGCGCAAACCCATGGCTGAGTCTCATAATTCATGTTTTAAACACACTCATTATATCTTAAAAAATATTTTCATCAGGTTATTAAACAGGACCCAAACTCAGAAAGCAAACATAAATCTAACAAATCTTCATCCTCTGTCAGCTTTCACCCAGATCAAAAACTGGCAGAACTTCTGTATAACACATCTTCTGGAATTATAAACCAAGGGGAGGGACTGAGTATATTTTTGAGCATTATCCTACATGCTCTCTCAAATCACTTTTAATACACTTCAATTAACCATTTTTCAGAACATTAAAAAACCTAAAAGTTTTTTTTTCCTTTTCTTGTCTTGCTTCTTGGAATATTTTAAAGTGCAAGAATTGTAGCTTTCTTTTGGAAGATAATTTTGGAAACAGAATTACTGCCCTAAGAAACAGCATTATCAGATTCTTATTTTGCTTAAATGATGAAAAGTGTATTAACAAGCTGATGAGAGACAACGAAAGGAGAACAGGGGGAAAGGGCACAGACTTTAGAATTTTGAGCTTCTGGATGAGCTCCAACCCTCCCCTGCTTGAGATTTTCCTGATCTGCTCTTGCGCCAAGATGATAAGACAGCTCCTGGCAAAGAAAGCGCTTGTCCCTTGAACAAATTTATGATGCAACAATCCTGCCAACAACTGAGCCCAAAAGAAATGTATTTATTTCAGCAATTCTGAGACTTTTCAACATCAAATGGTTTTATTTTACAAGGTGGAAAAACACCATAAATAACTACAAATGCTGATTCTGGGCTTATTGCTCATTCTAAGCGTAGCATGGCTAGTTTATGCTTAACTTATCTATGGAAACTGAAGATACCTTCTGACTTATTTCCCACCCTTTTCTAAAGTAGATTGCTGGGTGGTCCATAAGCCATACTCCCTCATGCTGCCTTAAGACTATGACTCTTAGCATGAGAGGGATAAGATTTTTAAAAAAAGATAAAAGGAGACATTAATGCAGCTGGCAGCTATTTGAGGAGTACAAGTTATCCAGGCCTTCTATTATCCTTGGGAAACAAAGACTAAAGGATGACAAGCTTAGAGTAGGGATCTGAGGGTTTACAGAGCAATTACCTGCAACTACCATGAAGGCAATCCTGCCTAAGAGTCTTTACAGAGGTTCTGCAGAGGCCATATAATCTATCCCCAGATACAGCACAAGCCCTGAAAATTAAAATGAGAAAGAAGCAGGCCGAGTTTTCATGACAGCCATGGTCTTATTTGAGTGGAAGAATACAATTCACTTTAATAGCTATTGTAATTCAACATGCACATCAGTGGTATCAAATTATTTTCTTACGGAAGCAATGACAAGTCCTGCCAGCAGATTTTATGAACAAGGCCTTTTACTGCAGATATGCCTCTGTCTTTCTGTCTCAATCTCTCTGAAACAGACCTCCCTCATCATTCCAAGCAATTCGGAATTAAACTATTTCAAAGAAGCCTTAATACCCAATCAGGCTCCTAAGTGACAAAACACATCTGCTTTGATGTTTCCCCATGTACTTCATCACTGCAAATAAAATTCTTGGGGCTTTCTTAGTGGCTTTACTATCTTTTCTTATCCCAGACCTGTCTTATCATTGAAAATGTTGAAATTTAAGTCTGCAACTACACAAGATTTAAGGCACTTAGAGAAAAGATGAGAATGATTGAAAGTCCCTAGGGATTGATAATGCAAAATGGAGCTTTTCACCTCCAAATTATTAGTTCATATGTGGCATGAGTTTTGAGTGATTTAAAGTTATTATCATCAAATAGTTACTCCACAGCCTTTGTGGAGTGAAATGATGATTTTAGTTCCTAGTTCCTCCTGGACCTAGATCATAATCACCCTCAATACAACTGGCACTAATTGGACAACTTGCTGGCTATCATAGCAGACAGAGAAGTATGTTATTGAATTTCACTCCTTTCTCATTTCACTTACTCAGTTCTCTTAGATATCAAAGTATCCTGAGGGCTTTTGGAAAAGTCTTAAGTTTAGAGCTCTTCTGTAGATACTTGGAGGAATATCAATTGCAAACTCCCCCTAATATTTCTCTATCTATTTTCCAAAATTCACAGCAGCTACTAATATCAAACTTAAAGCACTTTATGATAACATTATTCACAGCTAGAATAACAAAGGAAGTAAGAATTATGCCAGAAGCTCAGTGAGAAAAGACAAGCTGAACAAAACACATCGGTACAGTTCCGAAGAACCTAGTCAGTGCTGTATCTGAGAGTATTTAAAGGTAAATCAGGTTTAACATATTATATAATCCAATTTCCAATACACGAATAAAGCCTCTTATGCACTACAACCTCATAATTATCCTATCCAGTGGGTGCACACAAATACCTATTTTCTTTAGAAGCTATTATATTGTTCTTCAGAGTTAAGAGTTCTTCCCATTACAAAATTTTCTCATGACCAATATATGCAACATAAAACAGCAAAAAGGAAGGCCACAAAATGGCTTCCTGTATGTTCACACTTCAAAATTTTCAAGTTCTGCTTTTTGTGGCCTATAAGTTGCAAGAATGGCACTATCATTCTACAGTACCTGGTTTATTGAGGGAACATGCTAAATGTCTACATAGATAAACCTTGAAAACATTTTGCTAAGTGAAATAAGACAGACACGAAAGGACAATATTGTATGATTCCACTTATACAGGTAACTAGGAGAGTCAAATACACAGAATAAAAGAGCTCTTGCCAGGGATTAGAAGGAGGAAGACTGGGAAGTTATTGTTTAATGGATAGAGTTTCAGTTTGGGATGATGAAAAAGTTCTAGAAATGGATAGTGTGACGGTTGCACATCAATATGAATGTATTTAATGCTAATGAACTACACACTCAGAAAAATGATTAAGGTGTTCAATTTTATGGTTTGCATATTTTACTGCAATTTTTTCAATTTTTTAAAATGTCTACAAAAAACAAAAATTCCCAGTCCTAACATATTGCTTGGAGAAGGCAATGGCACCCCACTCCAGTACTCTTGCCTGGAAAATCCCATGGATGGAGGAGCCTGGTGGGCTGCAGTCCATGGGGTCACCGGGGGTCGGACATGACTGAGCGACTTCATTTTCACTTTTCACTTTCATGCATTGGAGAAGGAAATGGTAACGCACTCCAGTGTTCTTGCCTGGAGAATCCCAGGGACGGGGAGCCTGGTGGGCTGCCGTCTATGGGGTCGCACAGAGTTGGACACGACTGAAGCGACTTAGCAGCAGCAGCAACATATTGCTGGTACACAGTGAAACAAGTTATCAGCATTTCCCTCATGCACGTTCCCTTCACCCTCACAGGGCCCATCCAAACGATGTTTTCTCCATCAGACCAGCCCTGATCACCACAGCTGGAAATAAATAAGCTCGCCTTTCTCTCTGCTGCAAGTCGTACCTGCACCTCTCTTACTGTATCAGCAGCTTCTCCTTAGAGACTATGTACTCCAGTAGTTAAGTCCCCTACTCCTTCAGGAGATGCAGTCTCCTAGTGAACAGTACTTTGTGGACTCCCCAAAACCCTTAGTACCTACAAGGAGTAGGTACTTTATCTCTACACATACTTTATCTCTACAATAGTCTCTCAAAAATTTCGAGAGAACAAAAAATGCACGGCAGAATGAAACAGGGCTATTTTAAGTCTTCTATGTAAATGGAATATTGTTACCCTGAATACAGTTTGAAAAACTAGGTCACTGTATGGGATCTTTAAATCTTTTCAGGAAATTTTTATACTGATGGTATGTGGCCCAATCAACTCTTGATTGCCACCAAGAAGAGAAGGGAGAGATCATGCAAAACAGGGAATCTCAACATTAATTTGTCTTCGTAATTTGGAAGAAAAATAATTTAGAAACACACTAACTCCCTCCACGCATAAGATCAGCTGAGTGATTTTAAAAAAGAACTACAAATTATTATATCAAATCTAATCATAAAAGATATAGACTTAATCTTGCTAATAAATTAAGACTATTTACATATTTTACCCAGAGGCATATTGTCTAAAAGAAAGAATATGAGCTTTGCAGACAAAGACCTATGTTTGAATTGTTTGAATTCCAGCTTCAAGATTTACTAGCTGTATGAACTTTGTAAGTTATTTAGCCATGCAAACCTCTACTTCATCATCTGCAAAAGGGAAATAATACCCTCAATGTTAGACAGTTGTAAAAGGATTAAATGACTAACACATGACTGCTACTGCTAAGTCACTTCAGTCGTGTCCGACTCTGTGCGACCCCATAGACGGCAGCCCACCAGGCTCCCTGTCCCTGGGATTCTCCAGGCAAGAACACTGGAGTGGGATGCCATTTCCTTCTCCAATGCATGAAAGTGAAAAGTGAAAGTGAAGTCACTCAGTTGTGTCTGACTCTTCGCAACCCCATGGACTGCAGCCCACCAGGCTCCTCCATCCATGGGATTTTCCAGGCAAGAGTACTGGAGTGCGGTGCCATCACCTTCTCCGAACACATGACAGACACACAAAAAATTTTATTATTTTTCTCTTCCTTCCCCAGGAACAGATTCAGTCAAGCAGGTTAATTTGGAATATTAAGGGAATATGTTGCTTAATTCTGAATATCCCTGAGAGATGGAAATTGCTTGTTATAATTTTAAAGCTACATGGAATCCTGGTACTTCCCTGCTGGTCCAGTGGCTAAGACTATGCTCCCAATGCAGGGGGCCCAGGTCCAATCCCTGGTCAGGGAATTAAAATCCCACATAGTGCAACTAAGACCTGGAGCAGCCAAACCAATCAATCAATATTTTTCAAAATAAAGCTAGATGGAATCCTGGAAAACCACGTAATCCAGTGCTCATTTTATGAAAAGAGAAATCAATTTAGAGCTTCAGTGACATGTCCAAGTCACCAAGCTACCTAGTCACAAGGTCCCAAAAGAGAAGATAGGTGTCCTAATTCTGTGTCCAATATTCTTTCCACATTACATGACTGTCCCTAAGCAAGCCAGTTACTCTTCCTTCTTCCTGCTGCTTAGAACTCACAAATCCATGAGCTAGTGCCAAACGTGCACTTCAGGGAAGCCATTTACCTTTGATTCCTCGGTCCACTTTCATTAAACGCCTGAGTATAGAATCACGGTTATCTCCTTGCCTGATTTCAATTTTGGTTGAGAAGTGGCCACTGAATGGTTGAGGATTCAGTAGGGAAACTAATACACCAGGCTAAGAAAATAAAGAGAAAATGACTATTAATTAGAAATCAAATCTGAATACTGCTGAGAGAGGAGTGTCTGCTAGACTTTTAATGTCCAAGAAATACAGACTTAATTCTGATATTTTAAAATCAAGATCAAAGGATACTCAAGTATGAAGGAAAAGATGTACAAAAGCTCATGCTTATAACCAAATGCCTGCATAAGAGTGACTATGAGTACACATATCTGTACTGATGATGGATAGTAACAACGATTCTATTTTCTCTTCCACAACTACCACCGTTTACTGAATTCCTACTAGGTACCAGATGATGGTACTTTATAGACATCATCCCTATATCCTGAAAAGCAGTTCCTTAAGACCTCTTTTCACAGATAAAAAGCTGAAAACCAGAAAGATTAATAAAGCAGCCCAAGGTCACATAGCTACAAAGAGACAGAGCCTCACATTACTGAGCATAAACTCAGTTCTATATCATACTACTTTCCACATTGTATAAGCTATATAGTTAAAGACAATACTCATTATTTTAAGTGAAAGAAGTTAACTGAGCGTTATGAAACGTAAATACATAGTAGCTTAAGGGAATGCTTGAAAGTAGCTTGAAATAAACACATTTGTATAGGGAACACTATTTCATGTACCTGTCTCCATGGCTCAAATGACTATACTTTTGAAGCCACCATATCTTAATGTAATGAGACTATTTATAATCTGATGATAAACTCAGGAGGTCTGCATGATCATCATTACCTCATTCTTTCAAAAGAGACCTTTTCTGTTTGCTGGGTCTTTGATGAAATGTGGTAAGAGTAGCAGGATCTATGTTAATTCTTCTGCTTATTAAGAAAAGTAGGGCATTTCATGCAGTCTCACAATGGCACTCCACCAGACTTTACCAAATGCTGCCATTCTGAATGGATTCTTTAAGAGTTAATAAAAAGCATTACAAGCAAAATATGAAATGATTCATCAGTCTGGTTTATGCCAGAAGCCAAAAGTCTTAAATTAAATAACATTATCAAACCAAAACTCATCCGAAATATGAAAGCTCCCTCTCTCTGTTTAAAAGTCTCACATTTCAATGTCCACTATCTTTTTTTAAGTCACGTTTTGAAAATCATATTCTTATTTTTAAAATCACAAGCAATATCTGATGCTAACCGTAACAGGAGAGTAAGGAAAAGTGAGGACTGGACTAACTAGGGAATTAGAGGATCTGAAACCCAGTCCCACTCCTGACCAACTATGTGGCCTAAGTCAAACTAATCATTTAACTTCTCTGGACCTCACTTTGCTTCCATCTTCAACATGATGGGTTTAGATGTAAAGCTCTGTAAGGTCTCTTCCAGCTTTAAAATGTAATGATTTAGTGAGATTCTTTCAACTTACTTCCGTTCTAAAAACATTAAGTGGTTTCCCAGGACAGCAATCTTCCCTGACTTTATCTTCTGCTTCAGAGGCAAATTTGACTTCTATATGTTCTAGCTAAATAGAGAGGGGAAAAAATGGAAGTCATTAGTATCACTTAATATGATTGAAATTAATCATCACCTCATTTCACCAAACAGCAAAACTAGGTTCTCCACTTGATATGAAATGATCTATGCAATTTTATTATTTTCCATATAAACATTAAATGAAATCTATAATCAATTATTTAACACTCATCTTGGATGTCTCATAGTATGTTATTTATATAATCATGTTTACCATCTTCTATATGGAAATCTGACATTTACCTGCTGCCTACAAGAAAACAATAAAGAGGATAAAAGGCTTTCACTCAAATAAATGGAAAAGCTCAAAGTGAAAGTAGCTCAATCGTGTCCAATTCTTAGCAACCCCATAGACTATAGAGTCCATGGAATTCTCCAGGCCAGAATACTGGAGTGGGTAGCCGTTCCCTTCTCCAGGGGATCTTCCCAACTTAGAGATCGAACTCAGGTCTCCCACATTGCAGGCACATTCTTTAACAGCTGAGCCACCAGGGAAGCCGAAGAATATGGGAGTGAGTCGCCGATTCCTTCTCCACTGGATCTTCCCAACCCAGGAATCAAACCAGGGTCTCCCGCATTGCAGGCAGATTCTTTACCAGCTGAGCTACCAGGGAAGCCCGGAAAAGCTCAATATATGTAGCAAATTGCATATATATATGAATATAAGATGACCCTAAATAAAAAGTGTTCCCACTGTCCCAATGAAAATATCCAAGCAGTGTTTTATTTCCATGAATACATATGAACATTTAGAAATACATAAAATAGATGTCTACTAATACTTAATTATGCATTTATAATTGTTGTTTCTGTTGTTTAGTGATTAAATCATGTCTGACTCTTTGCAACCTCTTGGACTGTAGGCTGCCAGGCTCCTATGTCCATGCGATTTCCCAGGCAAGAATACTGGAGTAGGTTGCCATTTCCTTCTCCAGGGGATCTTCCTGACTCAGGGATCGAAACTGTGTCTCCTGTTTAGCAGACAGATTCTTTGGGAAACCCACACACTTATAATTACATGACATAAAATATTTACTTAGAAATGATTGTTTCTTTCATTCCCATATTTCATAAAACAATTTTTTTGAAATATAAACCTGTTCTGTTTTTGTGCTTAGTTGCTCAGTTGTGTCGGACTCTTTTGAGACCCCATGGACTTAGCCTGCCAGGCTCCTCTGTCCACGGGGATTCTCCAGGCAAGAATACTGGAGTAGGTTGCCATGCCCTCCTCCAGGGGATCTTCCCAAACCAGGGAACGAACGCAGGTCTCCTGCATTGCAGGTGGATTCTTTATCATCTGAGCCACCAGGTTTTCATTATTCTTAGAACCACTTTCTGAGTCCTCTAACACAATTTTCTATAGATAATTATCTTTCCTTCTTCCTAAGTTGAATGAGAGACAGCATTTTTAGAATCTATATATTAAACTGTCCCTGGTGCATGAAGATGGGATGGGGAGAAACTCAAATATGTGAAAGCTACTGGTAGTGTTCTGTTTCCTGAGTTGGGCAGTAGATTCAAGGATGTTCATGTATTACTAACTAGGGGGAAAAAAGGGCCAAACATGGACCACTGATGATATATCATGAATCAAGGATTTTAATCCAAATCTGTCAATCTGAGGTCTTAAAGGGAAGTGGGAAAAAGAAGCAATTCAGAGCGTTCCATAATATAAGAGATTTTGAAAGTATATGACTATAAGGTCTCTTCCTCATTTTGAAGAGAAAACTTGGGCATATACAGTTAGTATTTTAGATACAGAATAATTGATAAGTGAAATAAGGTAACAGATAATTTCTTCTTCCGGTAACTCCTGTACTACCCATTCTCTTGCCCCCTACAATATATTTGGCAAGGGTACTAAACATAGAAGATGAAGTTTTTAAAAAGGCTTATTATAAAACAACAGAACTGGATTGTTTACTATAGTCAGTTAGTTATTATAACCCCAGGCCCCTCTTACCTCAAGAGAGTTGGTCAGGTAGACTATGTTCTCCATGAGCACTGCCTGTTCATCAAATTCTAATTGCAAATCCAGAACACGAGGTCCCATCTTCTCCAGATTTTCCTAACAGCCAAAGTGGTTTTGAAAAGCAAAATCACATTAAGAATATGTTGAAAAGAACATGTTTCCGCCAAAGCAATCAGTCTCTCAAGTGATAAAATCTTCAAATTTGAACAGTTAAAGGAAAGGCCTTGGACTCATGGTTTCCCTTATCTATGTTTGCTCACTAATGAAATTACTAGCTGAGAGTAATTATAATTTAAAGTATGATAAGATTAAGACAGCACGGAAAAGACTAGAGGACAGGTTTTCAGATTTATAAAAGAAATATGATTTCATCATTGTTTATTTAGCCTGACTTAACAAGCAGATCCAAAGAACTTGCTTTGACAAGGAATCAAACAAGTGTGTTAAAATATTCCTCAGTTAACTAAAAAAAAAAAAAGTAAATTAAAAGTTTCTAAGGTACCACATCAAAGACTATTTCAAGGAACAGTAAATTAATAATAACCAGACATAGAGTAGCATGGTTGCATATACAAACATATGTAAATAGAGAGCCAATGGGAATTTGCTTTATGACTCAGGGAACTCAAACTGGGGCTCTGTGATAACCTAGAGGGGTGGGAATGGGTGGGAGGCGGGAGAGAGACTTAAGAGGGAGGTATATATGTGCACCTATGGTTGATTCATGTTGATATATGACAGAAATCAAACCAATATTATAAACCAATCATTGATCAATTAAAAATAAATATTAAAAAAATAATAAGGGTGCCAAAATGAAATAAATAAGTATATAACCAAACAAAAAAATCCCTATAAATTTTAAAATATCTTAAAACCTTGATTTAAATGGGTACTCGGATAATCCTAAAACATAAAAACCATTTCTTTAAAAAAAAATTCCTTATTCTTAATTTTCTTTAACATTAAATAAAGTATTTGCTGCTCAAGATGCAACCTTCAAGAACTATGCTCAAATGCACAAATATAGCTAACCTGACTAGAACATATTTCCTTTATTTATATGAAAGTGACCTGACACGATTCTTGATGCTCACTACCTTCATTTATCATCCAAGTTGTTTCTTTTCCCATAAAGTGCTAGAAAACTATTCTTATTCCCAGATTTATTAAATACTTTTCAAAGTTACAAACCACTAATTTGCCTGGTAAATCATCATTACTGAAAAAATATTTTACTACTTGAAAATTCTAACACTGGTTTTTCGAAAAGCCAACCCTTGAATCTAACATTATTTAAAATCGGTTTTACTGGATTCTGTAAAGCATGTCACCAAAATTTATCGCCTGTGCAATGAACAATATTTTGTTGATTTTTTGTTGATATTTGTTGATATTTTGTTGATTCCCATATTGACAATGGATCTGACATTGGACCGATGGCACTAGCTGAAAACCAATGAATTATGAGTATACCCACAAACATAACTTGATTAGTGTAGGTCAAGCCAAGATTCTCAATTATTTCTGAAACTTCAAATACCATAAGGTTCAGACAGTTGACTATGTGTCCTTAGGAAAGCCTTTTAATTCTCCTAGAAGCAATTCACCCTAATACAGGACAAGCTCTGAGTTTTGCTTTCTTATCAGGAAGGCATCTATAGCCTCCAAGGTTGAAGAATTAATCTAAAGCATAATAATCATTACATGCTTAATAGGGCGGAAGACACTGATTAACTTTTTTTTTTAATTTACTGAGCTTACTTTTTGACAAGTAGTATTAAAATGTGTTATATGTATTAACTCATTTACTCCTCACAGCACTCCTAAAAGGTAGATTCTATTAATTTCCTATTTTATGGATGAAAAACCTGTGGCCCAGAGAATTCAAGTGATTTGTCTAAGGCCTCCAAACTAAGAAGTAACAGAAAATAGGATTGGGGCCAAGATCTGTCTGCCCCCAGAGTCTGGGATCTTAAGCAACATTCAGTTTTGTTTCTGTTTCTCTGTCAAGAAATCCAATAGATCAGCTATCTATATGAAGAAAGCTAAGAGTTTAACCCAAAGGTTTTCAATGTGTGTGTGCTAAGTTGCTCAGTCGTGTCTGACTCTTGCGACCTCATATTGTAGCCTGCCAAGTTCCTGTCTATGGGATTCTTCAGGCAAGGATACTGGAGTGGGTTGCCATTTCCTTCTCCAGGGGATCTTCCTGACCCATGAACCAAACCCAGGTCTCTTGCATGGCAGGCAGATTCTTTACCAAATGAGCTACAAGGGAAGCCCTCAATGGGGAAGCTGGAATTGGGGAGCAGACAACCAGGAAATAAATGTCTCCAATGTCTGGAGACATTTAAGTGTCATAACTTGAGTTGGGGAGGGAGAAATTCTACTGGCATCCAGTGGGTAGAAGTCAAGACACTGTTAAACATCCTATAGTGCACAGGAGAACAGCCTTCCAAGAACTATCCAACCTAAAATACAAATAGAGCCATTAATGAGAAACCCTAGTCTAACCGCTACAAACAACATTTATCCTGTTAATAAGTTAAACCTATACAAACGTAGAATCCTGTTTCCAGTAATAGGATCTAGTAAAAAGACCCTAATGGAAGCCAAAGAATATGCTTCCTCCTCAAACTGAAAAGAAGGGCAGGTAGAACATGAAGAGAATCATTTAGTGCAGTAATTCTAAACCAATTTTTCTTTCACAATACATATTTTAACACACTCAGCAATTTCACAGGTAAAACCCAAATATAATCATTCATTGCCACAACCACTGACTGAAAAGTCATTTCAGCAGATTTCCGGAGAGAGATCTTGCCCAGAGTTTTCCTCTTCCTTCTACGATCCTAGCTAACCATCATTACCCATGTGATCACAGCTGCACAAGATCCACAGCTTACCTTAATCATGGCGACAAATGGCATCACTTTCTTCATATATTTCTTCAGTTCTGGCAAACTGCCTAGTTCACCAGCAATGACTTTGTTATCAGGCAATTTTCCACTGTTGTTCTAAAAAAAAGAGTGGGAGAGGAATATGAGGGAAAATATTTTTAAAATAATGTAAGATAGTAGATATGCCTATAAGAAACTGGCCAGAAATGAAACAGTGGCCACCAGCCTGATAGAGAAGAGCAGAAAAGGGGGCACACTCCAGCATCATCGGGAAGTGAAAGGTAAATGAATAATACAGAAAAGAGTCTCCTGTTTCCTCTAAATTCAAAGGACACATGTGTTTTAGGACAGAGGAGAAAAGCAAGTGCGTCATGCAAAGTATTGAATTTTTCCTTATGTTAATGACACTTTTAGGATCATAACATTAGTCCTACCTGGTGATAAAATGGTCTATAAAGATCTCATTTGTCTTTTAACTTCTAAAAGCAATTCATTAGTCAAGCAAAATGAAGATTATACAACTATCATACAAGATATATATAATTTGTGTTTTTGAGCACTCTTCTTATAAACTATTACCACAAATGTGAAAAAAGAATATAATTTCTTTATAATAATAATAATAATTTCTATCTACCTAAAAGTATTATAAGCACTAATATGCACACCGTCCCAAATGTGCTGCCTAAATTTAAATTCACTCGTACAAACATCAACAGAGGAGTAATAAAGCAAGTGGCCTTTTCAGAGTTTTGGATGACCTGTTTTCTCCTTAATATAAAAGCACTGCACCAAAGCCAAGGGTTGGGAATAAATCTAAAAGAAAAATAACATATAGTAAGATTTCCAATAATCTATTGACATTCAATTCTAACCTTTACTAGAGTACACAGGAAAAAATATTTTCTCCACTGGCAAAAATGTTGCTTTGAAATACATAAGGAAGAGAAAAGGAGAGGGTGAGACACATTCCTTTTCCCTATGTCACTGAATAAGTGTCATACTAAACATAAGAACATTCCTCTGGATTATAAACTGACACTCTTTGAGTTCTTTAGGATAAAAACAAATGATAATTTTAAAGGAAGCTGGTCATTCTGATGTTGAGTCCAAACTATATAATCTAGTCAATGAATATAAATTAAAGTATAACTTCTAAAAGAACAGTGGTGATGGGTCTTTTTTAATACCTGGGATATTCCATACCATATTGAATTCTTCTGCTGTTTCCTTGAAAATGCTGATAATGAATATATAAACCACTGAGGCACAATTTCATTTTTCTGACTACCAAAGTAGCTTTTACTCTTTTATTTACCATAAGTCAAAAATCTATAAGCAGACTCTAAGAGCTACTTTCTCTTTCTATTATATACAATCAAGGGAAGAAATACTTCCCCATAAAGTCAGGTTCACAAAGATTACGAAAACACTTGCTCTTCTCTTTCCATCAAGTCTTACAAATCTAAAAATTCTCATAAGTATTTCTTGGGCAACTATGAAAAGTAGTGAGACAAAATTGCAATAAAGGTCTAGAAAATCAAAGCTATGGACTTCTCCTTTATATTATCACTTTATGCTTTGGCCATAATCCCTATTTTGTCTCTTTCTCAAGTGTACCTTAATGGTTTCTGTCCACCAATAACTATTCTTTATAACCTAGACAAAAATTCCACAACATATAAATTTGTTTCCATATTTTGAACATGAAAGGAAAAAGGTAGGTAAATTTTTTTCTTTAGGAAAACCTAGAATTAAGTTTAAATATTGAGTTTCCTTCAAATATAACTATCATATGTAATAGCGATTTACCTGACAGTCTTAAAAAAAAAAAAGGAAACACCAAACTCTCCATTTCTACTGGTAGTTATCAAACTGGCCACTTTCTTTTAAATTACTCAAGCATCAAGCTTCAAACATCATAATGTTAAGATTTCATGAATCCCAGTGTTCAAGGTACAATGAAACCAAAAGGCAAACTTAGTTCTTTTGCTTCATAATTTTAACCAATATATGAAAAAGTTCCACATCTCTTATTACATACTACTAGATCCAGTATTTTTGTATGAAAGTTTCAGAAATGAAACAGTTTTTCCCTCAGCATCCATTTAAGAGCCACAAAGGACACTCCACATCTAAAGGTAATTAAACGAAGATGCTGTTCTTCCTTCCCCTAGACATTGCCAACATCCTGAAAACAAAAACAGTATAAGCAGTACACAACACTGCTTGGAGGGGGAATGTCTACTGAGAGAATTACCTCAAAGTGATCACGTAGAACTGACAGGGTGATGTGTTGCCAAGACGGATAGTTCTTTGCTACATAGATGGTGCAATGTGAAGGCTTTTCAGGGGGCTGCTTGTCAGTCTTCTATAGGGCAGAAGAAAGGAAAAAACATCTACTTATTTTTATATACACCAAAAATGAAATAAACTTCCAGTGTATACCACTACTTCCTTTAACATTAAAAAAAATCAATTATAGAACTGCATTAATAATGAAAATAGCCCTATACATTTTAATGAAAGTTGTCTTTATCTTCATCACTATTAGATGTTATTTGACCAATAACTTTTAAGTAATGACTCTTAAAAAAATGACTTCACCTTCCCTTTAGCAGGCATCATATAGTTCTTGAGTCGCAGCCTAAGGTCATGTGCTACTTCCATGAGATACTGTGAGGAACGTATCAAGCTTTCATCCACAGGACCTGCCAGAGGCCATGAAGCAGTCATAATTGAGTCAGGCTTGAAAAAAAAAAACAAAAGGTTCACTGAGATTAGACAACAGAACTATTTTATGATTCTTGGTTACAGTTTCATACCAAGGCTACCATCTGTAACTGTGTGCTCAAAGTTCAAACCTGACTACATAGAACACACTTTCAGCCCCTGATCTAATGTTCCCTAGAATTCAAGCTGTGAAGTCTGACTCTACATCCTTAATTAGCATCCATTTGTACAAGCATATTAATACCCACACACATATGCTCACTTTCAAAGAAAATTATGTAATGCTAATTTGCCTAAATTTAATCATTATTATATAAATTACACACACTCTCAGTTTTTACCCTATTAATACATCTAGTACTGAAAGTATGGCTATTTGGAATATATTTCATGAACACGTTTTTGCATTCTTCACACAGTGAAAAACACAGAAGAGCTTGGCTAATAAGGCTGGAAAGGAGTTATTAAACCAACCAATCTGTTTATCTGCAAGCCTGAGAGAAATAATTAAATTTACCTTCACAGTAAGAATGCTAATATAATATCCCTGAATATGCAGCCCTATATATGCCAGGAATTTTATATAAATTTTTTTATATTTTATAAATATAAGAATATTTATGCAAATATACACTTCTACCTTTGTTTATAAGCAGTTCATAACAGTTATATATATCTTTCAATATTTTCACCTTAAAAACAAACAGCTAGAAAAACATTATTAGTTATACATATATTAAAATATATATTTGAATGTATTCAAATGTATTATAATATTTCCTAATAAGAAGGTGATAAACAACACACATAAAGTAAATTATACATAGTGTGTATATAAAGACTCATATATGATGTTTCTATCTAAAAAGGAGACAGCTTTAATTTAAGCTGCTGTAATAATTATAAGATGATGAACCCAACATTATATTTAACAGTACTCATTTTCAGTCTTTTTCTTTTAAGTAACATTATTTAATGAGACAAAAATCAAAACCACACAGAACATCTTAAATGCAGAACGCTACCTTTCCCAGGAGTGTCCAGATGTGCTCACACAAATGCGGGCAGAATGGAGCCAAGAGAAGCGTCTGAACTTCAATAAACCGGAACACGAGGTCTCGGTGCATCCCTTCTATGGCCAATTCGCGGTACTTATCTTTTGCGGCCTACAAAATTTGGAATTCTTTATCATTTCTCTCCCCCTACTTCTTTGAAATAAAATTAAAGGAAAAAAGTTCAATATCTCTATTTTAATGCATTTTTAAGTACTTAGTCTTTAAAAATTTCATAATTTCTGAAAAGGTTTTGCTTTCTTTTTAAGATTCTGAAAATAAATGTGTATCAATCCTTAGGTCCATAACAATAAATTGTTTAAATCTGTACATCTTTGATGACCTTTACTATTAAACAGTTTTTAAGCACTTCTTAGCCATTTAGGATTCTTTAGAGGGACTGTTTGTTCACATCCTTTGGTTATTTTTCTTTGGATATCTGTATTTTTTTTTTTGATGTGTCAAAAATACTAAAATACAGACTGTAAGTAATTTTCCAATTGTGTATTTTTAAGATGATTTCAGTTGTGATTTTCTTACCTGTGTTGCCAGATTCATCAGTATTTTTTTTGATTGTTCCATTCTTTTGTTTTTATGATTAGGAAATCTCTTAATTACAAGATCAAATAAATGTTTGATTAACCCCGTTTTTCAGAAAAAAAAAAAATTTATCAATCCTAACAAAAGAATATTGCACTTTTATATTACTAATTCCCAAAAGAAATATCTGAAAAAGACATTTTGTAATGGACATAAAAATTGAACAATTTAAACTGGGTACTAAGGTGAATGCTCTAAGTAACAAATATTAAGTACTAAAAAGCCTATAAATATGATACACTGATATGCTCAGCACTTATCCTTATTTAACCACATTTCTGGAAACCAAATTACATAAATCCCAAAGTGATATTCTACAAAACTGAGAAAACCTACGTTTTTACTTCAACCACTTGGACTGTCAAACTTGAGGATATACTGACACCTTGTGGAAAATCTCAGAAAACATTTGCTTTCAAACTTACCAGCAATTAGTTTACAATTAGGCCTTTTTTTTTTTTTAATCAATTTAAAAATGCTTTTCTGGAAAACATGACTAAGTTTCAGATTTAACCTCAATTAACTCACAGCTCAACTAGGAACAGAATTCTTTATATTAAGGAATTATTTATATAAAGGAACATAATAGAAAAAGTACCCAAGAAAACTACTTAAAATCATAATTTATTGAAGACTTTACAAGTTTTCACTGTCCATTTAAAAGATGAGTCATTATGCTATAGCGGGAGGAAAAAGAAGAAATGTACAATATTTACATTGAATATTTTATGCTATGAAAATTAACAGCTTACCTGAAACTCAAAAAAACCTGTTTTCAAAGCTTCTTTAAACATCATCTTTTCATAGTTTTGATCTGTCTTTATAATTCCTGCATTCATTTCACTACGGAGTATGGAAAAAAGGTAACTGAGTTTAAAGGCAAGTGTATATAGGTATAAAAAAAACTTCCACATATATTAGCAATACGTGAACTGTGAACTTCCAGATGTTCAACCTGGTTTTAGAAAAGGCAGAGGAACCAGAGATCAAATTCCCAACATCCGCTGGATCATCGAAAAAGGAAGAGAGTTCCAGAAAAACATCTATTTCTGCTTTATTGACTATGCCAAAGCCTTTGACTGTGTGGATCACAATAAACTGTGGAAAATTCTGAAAGAGATGGGAATACCAGACCAGAAGCAACAGTTAAAACTGGACATGGCACAACAGACTGGTTCCAAATAGGAAAAGGAGTGCGTCAAGCCTGTATATTGTCACCCTGCTTGTTTAACTTACGTACAGATTACATCATGAGAAACGCTGGGCTGGAAGAACCACAGGCTGGAATCAAGACTGCCAGGAGAAATATCAGTCACTTCAGATATGCAGATGACACCACCCTTATGGCAGAAAGTGAAGAGGAGCTAAAAAGCCTCTTGATGAAAGTGAAAGAGGAGAGTGAAAAAGTTGGCTTAAAGCTCAACATTCAGAAAATGAAGATCATGGCATCTGGTCTCATCACTTCATGGGAAATAGATGGGGAAACAGTGGAAACAGTGGCTGACTTTATTTTTTTTTGCTCCAAAATCACTGCAGATGGTGATTGCAGCCATGAAATTAAAAGATGCTTACTCCTTGGAAGGAAAGTTATGACCAACCTAGATAGCATATTCAAAAGCAGAGACATTACTTTGCCAACAAAAGTCTGTCTAGTCAAGGCTATGGTTTTTCCAGTAGTCATGTATGAATGTGAAAGTTGGACTGTGAAGGAAGCTGAGTGCCAAAGAATTGAGGCTTTTGAACTATGGTGTTGGAGAAGACTCTTGAGAGTCCCTTGGACTGTAAGGAGATCCAATCAGCGCATCCTAAAGGAGATCAGTCCTGGGTGTTCATTGGAAGGACTGAGGTTGAAGCTGAAATCCCAGTACTTTGGCCACCTGATGCGAAGAGTTGACTCATTGGAAAAGACTCTGATGCTGGGAGGGATTGGGGGCAGGAGGAGAAGGGGACAACAGAGGATGAGATGGCTGGATGGCATCACCAACTTGATGGACATGAGTATGGGTAAACTCTGGGAGTTGGTGATGGACAGGGAGGCCTGGCGTGCTGTGATTCATGGGGTCGCAGAGTCGGACACGCCTGAGCGACTGAACTGAACTGAATATGAGAACAATGCCTGAAACATTTCATACTGCTCTATCACAAAACCATCTTTGTGTTCCTTAAAACTATTATAGCCTCCCACTGTCTATCTACTTGAGTACTGTCATCTGACACTGCTTAGAGATCCTATTTATGAGAACACAATAAATTTGATTATGAAGTCAAAAGTGCAATATGAAAATACTTTTAATAAGACTATAGTCAGGTTTAATTGTTGCATTTTAAACAATGGACACCGGAATAAAAAAGATATTCCTTATGCTACCTCAGGCCCTTCAGAATTGGGCCTAATGTGGCCCCAATTTGTCTGATCTTCTACTTCTGCCCTCCACACACTATACTTCAAAGAAATACCACACTCTTTGCATGGATTTCTCCTCTCCCTCAAAATTTCAGTTTATTTTTTAAGAAACTCAGAACTCACATACCACCTCCTCTAATTTCCCTCTATTCCTACTATTGTAATTGGTCAGAGAAGTGTTTTTCTCTCCTCCTACAATGAATGATCAAGTCTTAATTCATCTTTGCAACACTGGTGCTTAGGATGGTTCCTGATACAAACAGACTGATATATATCTTATGAATGAAGCAGGAAAAAAAGACAATTCTTTTCTTTTAAGCTACTTTTCCTTTAACCATTCCATCCTCCTCTAATGCAAGACAGCATGGTGCAATGGTCATGAAAATAGGCTTTGGAGACAGAAACAAATTCAAATCCCAAGTCTGAAATGACTAGCTTTGAGGCATTTAATGAAAAATTAAAATTTTTCTAGGCTTCAATTTATTTAATTATAAAATAGAGCTAGGACTCCCCTAGCCAGAAAATTTGGAAATATGCCAATATGCCAGCAAATTTGGAAAACTCAGCAGTGGCCACAGGATTAGAAAAGGTCAGTTTTCATTCCAATCCCAAAGAAAGGCAATGCCAAAGAATGCTCAAACTACCGCACAATTGCACTCATCTCACACGCTAGCAAAGTAATGCTCAAAATTCTCCAAGCCAGACTTCAACAGTACATGAATCATGAAATTCCAGATGTTCAAACTGGATCTAGAAAAGCCAGAGGAACCAGAAAGCAAATTGCCAACATCCACCGGATCATTGAAAAAACAACAGAAATATGTACTTCTGCTTTGACTACGCCAAAGCCTTTGACTGTGTGGATCACCACAAACTGTGGAAAATTCTTAAAGAGATGGGAATACCAGACTATCTGACCTGCCTCCTGAGAAATCTGCATGCAGGTCCAGAAGCAACAGTTAGAACTGTACATGGAACAACAGACTGGTTCCAAATCAGGAAAGGGGTACGTCAAGGCTATATATTATCACTCTGCTTATTTAACTTATATGCAGAGTACATTGTGAGAAATGCTGGGCTGGATGAAGCACAAGCTGGAATCATATTGCCGGGAGAAATATCAATAACCTCAGATATGCAGATGACACCACCCTTATGGCAGAAAGTGAAGAAGAACTAAAGAGCCTCTTGATGAAAGTGAAAGAGAGTGAAAAAATTGGTAAAACTCAACATTCAGAAAATTAAGATCATGGCATCTGATCCCACCACTTCATGGGAAATAGACGGGAAAAAAATGGAAACAATGAGAGACTTTTTTTTGTGGGCTCCAAGATCACTGCAGATGGTGACTGCAGCCATGAAATTAAAAGACACTTGCTCCTTGGAAGACAAGTTATGACCAACCTAGACAGTATATTAAAAAGCAGAGACATTACTTTGCCAACAAAGGTCCCGTCTAGTCAAGGCTATGATTTTTCCAGTAGTCATGTATGGATGTGAGAGTTGGACTGTAAAGAAAGCTGAGCGCCAAAGAATTGATGCTTTTGAACTGTGGTGTTGGAGAAGACTCTTGAGAGTCCCTTGGACTGCAAGGAGATCCAACCAGTCCATCCTAAAGGAAATCAGTCCTGAATATTTATTAGAAGGACTGATGTTGAAACTGAAACTCCAATACTTTGGCCACCTGATGCGAAGAACTGACTCCTTGGAAAAGTCCCTGATGCTGGAAAATACTGAAGCCAGGAGGAGAAGGGGAGAACAGAGGATGAGATGGTTGGACGGCATCACCAACTCAATGCACATGAGTTTGCGTAAACTCCAGGAGTTGGTGATGGATAGGGAGGCCTGGCGTGCTGCAGTCCATGGGGTCGCAGAGTCAGACACGACTGAGCGACTGAACTGAACTGAACCATTATTTCCCTGGTGGTCTAGTGGCTAAGACCGTGCACTCCCAATGCAGGGGGCTCAGGTTCGGTCCCTAGTCAGGGAACAAGATCCCACATGCTGCAACTAAGAGTTAGCATGCTGCAACTGTTAATAAAAAATCCTGCAATTAAAGATCCCACATGCCACAACTAAGACCTGACGCTGCCAAAGAAAGAAAGAAAGAAGGCTAATAATATTTTCATTATATAAAATTGCTATAAGGCTAAAATCAGATAATGGATCCAAAGTACTTAGCATAGTTCCCAGCACAAGTAAGCTTTCAATGAAGAGTTGCTATTATTAACATCTAAATTTATTTTAAGTGTTAAAAAAAAAAGAAAATTTAAAAATACACCAGGACTAAGCAAGTCTTTAAAGTAAAAGTGGTTGGGGACTATACATTACCTGGCAAAAACTTTATCATTGAAGGTATTGGCAGGACCACTTCTTAGGCTATCCCAGTTAGCAACCATTTCTTTCACCCATTCCACCCAGGTATATAGGCGGAGAATACCTGCATCTGCCATGGCTTCCACAAAGTTAGCATCTTCAACAGTGTCACCAGCATCAGCTAGAGCCAAGCGCATTCCTTGAAGAAGAAAAAAAATTAATTGATAATTTAAAAATGTAGTTACTGAATATAAACTATGTGCCCAGGTGGGTACACTGCCAAGCCCACATATAAATTAAGAAACAGCAAGTGCTTTAAACCACTGCATGGATCAACAGCAAAAATAAAGATCACCAAAAGCAGAATCCATAATGATATTGTTAAAATATTTGAATTTCTATATTGATTTGCAGACACTCAGCATCAATATGCGTTTCTTCTCAGGCATGTTGTGCTAATGAGATAAAGTGATCTTTAATGAGGCAGAGGAAAAAATGATAAACTTGGGAAAGATATCCCTATCAACATCTCAGCCTCATTTAAAGGCAGCAAAATATTATGATTATTTTAATGCATAAGAAAATAGAGTGGTGCCTTGTGTGCACAAATACATATTTTCTTACTTCTAAAAGCAGATTCTTCCAGGTTTCTTATTAACAAAATACAATTTTTAAAACAAAATCTTCCATCCTAAAATATTTTTTAAAAAAACAAAAACAACCCACCCATCTGTAAGAGTCTAACCAATTAAATTACAGGACATCCTTGCAATGGAAGACTATACTGCTATAAAAGAGGAAACTTAAACTGAACTACAGACTTAATTCAAAATTTCACCAGCCTTTTCTCTAATATCCTTTTTCTGTTCTAGGATTCAATCCAGAATCCCACCTTGCATTTGATTGTTTTATTTCCTTGGTCTCTTCAAATCGTGACCATTTCTCAGTCTGTCCTGGACCTTGACTACTGATGGGTAGTCAGGAATTTAACAGAATTTCCCCCAACTTGGGTTTATCTGATGTTTTCGCATGATTAGATGGAGGTTATGAACCTCTGGCAAGAATATCACAAGAGTGGTGCTGTATGTCTTCTCAGTGCATCATTATCGGGAGGTACATGATATTGACATGATTTACTATTGCTATTGCAAACCCTCCTCATGTGGTCAGGTAGTGTCTGCCAAGTCTCTCCACTGTAAAGTTAATATTTTTCCCTTTGTGATAAAGAAGTGTCTTGGGATAAATACTCTGAGAATATGCAAATAACCTTTTTTTTTTTTTTCCTAAACTTTCATCCATTGATTTTGGCAACCACTGATGGATCTTGTTGTAACCTCAGATATGCAGATGACACCACCCTTATGGCAGAAAGTGAAGAATTAAAGAGCCTCTTGATGATAGGGAAAGAGGAGAGTCAAAAAGTTGGCTTAAAGCTCAACATTCAGAAAACTAAGATCATGGAATCAAGTCCCATCACTTTATGGCAAATAGATAGGAAAACAATGGAAACAGTGACAGACTATTTCTGTGGGCTCCAAAATCACTGTAGATGGTGATTGCAGCCATGAAATTAAAGGACGCTTCTTGGAAGAAAAGTTATGATCAACCGAGACAGCATACTGGAGAAGGAAATGGCAACCCACTCCAGTACTCTTGCCTGGAAAATCCCACGGATGGAGGAGCCTGGTAGGCTGCAGTCCATGGGGTCGCAAAGAGTCAGACACAACTGAGCAACTTCACTCTCACTTTTCACTTTCATGCACTGGAGACGGAAATGGCAACCCACTCCAGTGTTCTTGCCTGGAGAATCCCAGGGACAGAGGAGCCTGGGGGGCTGCTGTCTGTGAGGTTGCAGAGTCGGACACAACTGAAGTGACTTAGCAGCAGCAGCAGCAGACAGCATATTAAAAAGCAGAGACATTACTTTGCCAACAAAGGTCCGTCTAGTCAAAGCTACGGTTTTTCTAGTAGTCATGTATGGATGTGAGAGTTGGACTGTAAAGAAAGCTGAGAGCCGAAGAACTGATTCTTTTGAACTGTGGTGTTGGAGAAGACCCTTGAGAGTCCCTTGGACTGCAAGGAGATCAAACCAGTCCATCCTAAAGGAAATCAGTCCTGAATATTCACTGGAAGGACTGATGCTGAAGCTGAAACTCTACTTTGGCCACCTGATGCGAAGAACTGACTCATTTGAAAAGACCCTGATACTGGGAAAGACTGATGACAGGAGGAGAAGGGGATAACAGGGGATGATATGGTTGGATGGCTTCACCAACTAGATGGACATGAGTCTGAAGAGGCTCCAGGAGTTGGCGATGGACAAGGAAGCCTGGCATGCTGCAGTCCATGAGGTCGCAAAGAGTTGGACGTGACTGAACTGAACTGAACTGATGGATCTTGTCTGTGACAATATTACTATGATATTTCTCTAATGATGATTTTATATTTCACTCAATTCTTCCACATTTATTAGTTGGAATTCTTCTGAAAAGAAGAACAGTCCCTACTCCCCAACTTACTTATTCAATAATTACTATATATCCCTAAGGGTTCATGAATATTTAATTTATGCAAGGGGTTATAATTCAATACTATATTATTTACTTTGTCTCTTAAAAAGTTCTTGCTTGGGCAATTGGGAGCCCCTTCAAGCTGGCTCCTGTGCCCTTTGAAACTGTCCCCATCCTTTCTGAAACATTTTCTCATTTTCTGGCATCATAAAATATTCCATGTGCATTTTGTATTTTCCCTACTCCAGACCTCAAATCAATCCCTGCTCCTAGGACCCTAGTTCCTTTTACTAGAGAATGGTATTTAGAAACCAAGATCTGAATGCCAGGTGTTTCACCGTTAACAAGTGTTTCAGTATCCACAGGCTCTCAACAAAACTAGGAAATAAATGCATGTATACTAACCCACACATAAATCTATGTTTATTTTTATTTATTTTTAAAATATTTATGTTATTTGGCTGCACTGGGTCTTAGTTTCAGCATGCGGGACTTCAGTCTCCACTGCGGCATGTAAGATCCAATTCCCTGACCAGGGATTGAACTGGAGTCCCCTCCATTGGGAGCAGAAAGTTTTAGCCACTGGACTACCAGGGAAATCCCTATGTTTATTTTTATGTCTGTCTGTATAAAAAGTAAAACCCATGAGTTTATGCTGATACTGCCAATTTCAATCCAACACCAGGGAGTTCATTTGAGCATTTCCTCTTAACTTATTTATAGCTTCTGACACTGAGCTCTCACCAACAATATTTGTTCAATCCCAGTAAACATACAAAAGTTCCAGAACTGCTAATATACACTTCTTTTAAAAAAAAAACTAACTACTATTGTGTAGAGTTCTTTTCGTCTTACTATGTTGTCAAAATACTGTTTTTCTAAGCAACTTAGGTTAGTTAGTTCTTCCCTATCCCTTTCAGTACAGTCTCAAACTGTGGTAGCCTTGATCAACAAAAAGAAGTGCCATGCTGACCAAAGGCTAGGTTACATAAGGAAGGACTGGCTCCTGCAGGTTAGAGAGTACATTTTTTCTCCTGACAAAGTAATGATTAAATGAAATAGCAATGAAGTCAGGGAAACATATTTTTCAAACAAATATGTCTTAACGTCTCTACAAACCAACTATTTAATTTTAGAAATAGCATGAAATTGGGTTTGCAGGTGGCACTACTGGTAAAGAGCCCACCTGCCAATGCAGGAGACATAAAAGATGTGAGCTCAGTCCCTGAGTTGGGAAGATCCCCTGGCGGAGGGCATGGCAATCCACTCCAGTACTCTTGCCTAGAGAACTCCACTGACAGAGGAGCCTGGTGGTTACAATCCATAGGGTCGCCAAGAGTTAGACATGACTGAAGCAACTTACCCCAGCATGAAATTAGGAACAAATCAGGCCGCACTAACAGTGAGTTTCCTTTGAAAGAAGACTCTAATAATCTTAGCTTAAATTTGTTTCTAAACAGATATTAGCAATTCTTACATTTTAAAAATTATGTCGCTTGTACACAAAGAAAACATGAATATTTTAAAGTACTGGTAAAAGCTAAAGAGAAAAGCAATGAAACTGAAACAAGAATGCTAACTGTCTTCTGCAGTCTGAGGAGAACTGGGGACACTAAACAGCAGCAAGGACAAAAACCTATACTCACCATCAGCTGAGTATTTATCAACAGCTTGGGACAAAGTGAGGAAGTTGCCTGTGGATTTTGACATCTGAAAAAGAAAGTCAATGATAAGGCTTTAGTAAGAGTATATATAAATAAAATAAACCAGATCAGCCACATCAAATTAAATGAGCAGGCTATAATTAGATAAAGATAAAAAGGATTAGAAACATGCAAAGGAAAAGACACCTTACACTTATTTTACAGAGGAAAAAACTGAAATCCAGTCAATACAATGACTTGCCTGAGTAACTAATCTTGTCAGTGACAAAGCCAGGACAACATCTCCTGTGTGACACTCAGTCCATGGCTCTTTCCATTAACTGACACTGTTGCTTGGGAATTGGTTTAGACCTGTGCAATGATTACACTATAACTATGGAACACTTCAGCTGGTTATAAGAGCTTTGTAACAATTAGAGTCATTCAGAAATGAATGGACAAGCTCACTAGGTCAAAATTAGGACTTTAGGAAACTTCTTATCATTAGGGTCACAACAGTTGCTTACTCAAGTTGTGCTCTGCCTCAGGGCAGCACAAGTAAGTAGGCACTGTGCACAGCCCACCAATCTTTATTGTTTAAAAAACTGCTGTGCTTGGTAACTTTGCTAACACCAAAGAGAAGTGGCCATTCTATCAAGTTTCTACTACAGAGCAGTAAAATCTTGTAATAAAATGAGTATGAAACTTAAGTGAAAGTGTTAGTCGCTCAGTCATGTCCAACTCTTTGCGACCCTATGGCTCCTCTGTCCATGGAATTCTCCAGGCAAGAATAGTGGAGTGGGTAGCCATTCCCTTCTCCAGCAGATCTTCCTGATCCAGGGATTGAATATGGGATGTCCTGAATTGCAAGCAGATTCTTTACTGTCTGAGCCACCAGGAAAGCCCTCTACCAGGAACATACAGTGTATACATAACACAACAATGTGGAGACCAAAGGAAACATGTTATATTAATAGCAGGATTTATATTTGTACTCTCATATACACACATGCACACACATATATATGTAAATACATATACAGTTCCACTTTGGCCTACAAAGAAAAAATGAGTTCAACAATCAAAAGTCCTTGCTGATTTAACAAAATCTATAAAGTAGCTATTTTTCAGCCTAATGTACAAGTTATCCTAAATGAACTTTTTTTATTCCCTGTTAGGGCACTGGTTAAAAAAATATCTCATTTTGCAATTCATCTCATCTGCTATTTGTTTAAATCTATAACTATTTTCATTATGATACAGCAATGAATATTCTTTAATCATTAATATTCCATCAGATATATCAAGATTCAATGGTTGGACCAGGTCCAACTTGTTAGAATTGTTATTAATGAGAAATATATAACATTGCAATTTAATTTTTTTGTTTAGTTGAGGAAGCGTGCCCCTTTCTCATGTGCACAAAGGCATTATAGGGGCACAAAAGGGCTTGTCAAGAGGTTGGTATAACTCCTGTTGAGGATACTGAATAATCAGATACTTATGAAGCATTAAAAAAATCATATATATTAATATATGTACTATCATTATACTACTATGATACTACTAGTGTAACTGTAGTATATTAGTAGCAATAGGGGAAGTTGCAGTAGTATAGGGAGAGAGATACTGTCTGGAAAGAAGCATTAAATAACACTTAAGAATACTACAGGCTCCAGAATTCTATTATTCTAATTTAGAGGCTAGTCACAGTAAAAAACAAAAAACCACCAAATTATTTTCTCAACTTAATGAGAAAGATATTGTAGGATCACAAAGCTAAAATCTTTATATTTCCTGTCCCTTTCTCTGTCTCTCTTCTCTGATAACAATCCGTCACTCTGTCACTCTAAGACAATTATTATATAGGAAAGTTTTCTTCATTCCACCTCTCAATTAATACCATCTACTCCACTTAAACTCAATTTTAAAGATAAATCTTTAATTTACATTGGTAGTACTAAAACTTTTAAATGCAAGATTTTTAACTCTCTGATTTTCATATTCTTTATTTCTTTAAGAAAGTACAACATCCTAAATCTGAAAAACATTTCTGCAGAATTCTAACGTTTCAAGAGGTAATAAGCATTACCTTCTCAGAGTTGAGGAGGAGATGTCCATTCGCTCTCACAGCTACAGGCCATTTATCACTTGACAGGTAAATGTTTAAAGATAGAAAATAAAATTTAAAGATTATGGTTTAGCCTTAAAAACTTGAGGTAAATGCTAACAGTCATAAACATTTCTTAAGGCAAATGTGCAGGGATATTTATTGAGTCCTGTTTATAACAGGAAACAAATGAAAACAAGTATCCATTAGTAAAAGGACTGGTTTATAAATTATGGTGCAATCATACGATGAAATACTATGAACTATCTTAAAAATACAGGTCGGGCTATATATAGAGATATAAAAAGATCTTTGTTGTTTAGTCACTAAGCTGTGTCTGACTCTTTTGCAACCCCATGGACTGCAGCCCGTCAGGGTCCTCTGTCCATGGGATTTCCCAGGCAGGAATACTGAAATGGGTTGTTATTTTCTTCTCCAGGGGATCTTCCCGACCCAGGGATTGAACCCACATCTCCTGCATTGCAGGTGGATTCTTTCCCACTGTGCCACCAGGGATAGATCATCTTCCATGAAAAGTTGCAGTGAAAATCACATGAGTTACTAAAAGTGATTATAACAGTGGTAACATAAGCACCTGAAGCTATCACTTATCTATAATTTTAACACCCTCATATATGTCCAAAACTTGATGCAATGGGATAAATATTCAACCATGTTACTAACAAGTACTTCTAAGACACCTGATTTCTCCAAAAACACATTTAAACCAACAGAGAAAACTAACTGAATGACAAGAACCACATCAGATTTATTTTATTCCTCTTCTTCAAAATCTCTCTTTTATTCTTGAGAAAGAAAATGTAATCTCATTCTAAATGCAATCTCACCCTAAATACAAGAAGTTCCATGAGATTGCTTCGGTTCTGCAAAATAAAATTTGAATAGTGGGAGGGGTTTG
Source organism: Budorcas taxicolor (assembly GCF_023091745.1). Taxonomy (NCBI): domain Eukaryota; kingdom Metazoa; phylum Chordata; class Mammalia; order Artiodactyla; family Bovidae; genus Budorcas; species Budorcas taxicolor. Next base: position 56,954,917 of record NC_068916.1, read on the forward strand.
TTTCTCCAGCTACTTGAAGACAGGAGAGAAAGACACAGGGACATGTCTGGGTCAAAAGGGAAGATGACAGAAGGAATACTCTTGAGCACATTGTATTAAAAATGCATCTCTGATCCAGATTCTAGTCAGAACATCATGACTTAATACTGGAAACTTGGGGCTCTCAGCTCTAAAGGGATGTTTCCTTCCCATTCTAATGACCTAGGCTCTGTTTGAAATTGCCTGTTATTTCAGCATCTTAACAGGTCAAATGAGTCATGTAATAGGTCAAGCATATTACTGACTGACCATCAAAGTATCTGAAATGTGAAATGCTTTGGCAGCCCAAAGCAGGTACGAGAATTTCTGGATATAATAGGAGAAGGTGTGCTTTCTCCTTCTGTACATTTAATGTAAGAGAAAGAATGTATTGGCAAATCTAACCTTACCCTCTATAATAACATCAGTATATTTGAAGCCACAAGGAACCCTTGTCAATAATCAATACGTTTAGTTTACATCTTTTTTAGCACTCACCATTCTTCTGGCCACATAGCCACATGATTATAAAGGAAATATGAAAGATGATTTGGAATAAGATCCTTGCCAGAGGCTCGAAGATCCACAGGATACCAGAACTCAAATTCCTGCTTTAACTGATCTAATTTTTCCTTTGGGATCTGAGTCTTAGGAAATGGAGCTTCCTTGAAGAAAATATAATCCCAAACCCCCTTGGTCATTTGCTGTGGTCTGTATTAAAATAAAAGTAACGAATAAACAACAATAGAACATATATATATATAGTTTCTTTGAAAAAAAACAGCATTCTAATCCAACCATAAAGTAGAAATCTTTTTTTTTTTTTTTAAGTATTTATTCTGTTTATTCATTTATTTGGCCGTGCTGAGTCTTAGCTGTGGCATGGGGGATTGTCATTGCATCGTGCCAGATCTTTCATTTCAGTACACAGACTCTTTAGTTGTGGCACACAGGCTCAGTAGTTGCACAACTCGGCCTTAGTTGCTCCTCAGCATGTAGGATCTTAGTTCCCCGACTAGGGATTAAACCTGCATCCCGTGCATTTCAAGGTAGATTCTTAACTCCTGGACCACCAGTGAAGTCCCAGAAATCATTTTCTCAATGTTCTACAGTAACAAATGAGAACAAGAGACTCCCATAAGGATAAAGAGTGAGTAACAGAGGGGTTATTTATTACTTTTTCTCAATTCAACAGCAAAACCATCATAACAAAATTCCACTAAATGAATTCTTATAAAAACTAATAATTAGAAAGTATTTTCAGGGACTTCTCTGGTGGTCCAGGGGTTAAGAATCTGCCTTCCAATGCAGGGGACATGGATTCAATCCCTGGTTGGGGAACTAAGATCCCACTTGCCAAGGGGCAAATAAGACCACATTCTGCAACTATAGAACCCATGCGCTCTGAAGCCTGCACACCACAATTAGAGAGAAAGCTTGAGCACTGAAAAGTCCTTGCACTGCATCTAAAGATCCGGAACGCCAGAACAAAGATATTGCCTCAACTGAGATCAAATGCATCCAAAAATAAATTAATTTTTTTTTAAAAAAGCATTTTCAATATATAAATCAAAAGATGGTATCTCATGCTAACAAATCACCTTTCTTCCTCTATCCATTTACCAACCTGATGCCCAACGGAGACTCTGCTTGCCCACGCAAGTTACCTCCCTGCAGCAGGTGTGCAACTGTGTAAAAGGCCATGTAAATAGTAGAGTCAGAGAGCGATTCAATCAGCCACTGCTCATCCCACGGCAAACGAGTACCTACAAGTAAAAGGAAGAAAATTCGCGTAAGATGAATCTAAGAGACACTTCATTCCCAGAATTCACATTTTCAAAACCAGGTCTCTAGCACTGACAAAGCTACTTCTGTAGGTTCTTAAATTTACTTGAATAATAGAAACTGATAAATTTTTTTTTTAATGGTGAAGCACTAGAAATTTTCTATTAAAAATAACTGCACCATAAAACTATATGGGTTAGATACTTCTACCATCAGGTGAATAGGAGGGGGGACCAGATCCTAGTTTCTCTCACCCTCTAACCAAAAACCTCTCACTTCCAGCTCAGAAAAACAATAGAAGAGAAGGGAAAATGGCAAAGGGTTAACCTGCTATGTAACCGGAAAAGTCATTCACACGGAAACCTGAAGTTTGCTTACCTAAGCCGTAAGTTCTCGAGCAAGCGTGCTCCTGCAGCCAATCTAAGGTTGCTTCAAAATTCCTCCTAGTCTCCTCACAGTACCTGGACAGAGCAGAATATAAAGTGTTTCTCCTCTTCAGCTTCACTGTCTTCCTCGTTTCTCATCTCCTTCCCCTTCCCCTTGGAGAAGGGAATGGCAACCCACTCTAGTATTCTTGCCTGAAGAATTCCATGGAAGGAGGAGCCTAGCAGGCTACAGTCCAGACTCACAGAGTTGGACATGACTGAGCAACTAACACTTCCCCTTCCCCAGCACCTTCTCCCATCTTACGTTTCCAGGTTCTTTAAGCATTGGGATGTCTGTTTTTTCCAGTTCTGTTCTCCATAATCCAAGTACCTGGGAGTGGACAAATTGATTAAAAAAAAAAAAGTCAAGGATAAGCAAAGTGACGGGAAAAAATTTCTGCTTGCTATCTATAAAAGAAACTAACCACTGGTCACACAGGGCCACAACGCATTCATCTGAAGACCTGGACATAACTTGTTTCTCTGGTTCCATGTAAATATATGCATCTCCCTAGATGAAAGTAAATAAAAATATGTCAGATACTATGTCAAAGCAATCTCTATTCCTCAAGGATAAGAAAAGAAGTAACTTAAAAAAATAAATGCTCTACCACCAATAACTAAATTGCAAGTTTTCACTATGTCCTCCCTCTTCCCAGAGTAGAAGTTACTTGCCTTTCTTTCTGTATACCACTTGTTTCTGAAAAGGCCTGCATCTTTATTAATCAGGTGGATCACCTTCCCTAGGTACAGCTTATTCCTTTGCAGAGTAAAAAATGTTTGACAGCTTCTACTACTATGGTTTGAAGGCTATAGCAGCCTTCTATTTTTGTTATAAGAAAAACATAAAAATTGGAAACTAAATGCATGGAACTGCCTTTAAAAAAACACATGCATGAAAACTAGATATGGAAAATAATATTACTAAAGATTTATAGTATCGTGAAAAATTCCCACTAGAAAACTGACCATAAATTTTATTTTTTTTAATATTAAAACAATTATCTCTTAAGGTGTTACAATCCCAAGCTTATTAGGATAGTTTTTTAAAATAAGATTCAGCATTGTTATTCATAAAATGATTCACTGCTCTGTGTACTTAATGCAAGTTCTTCATACTGAAACAGGTAGGACTTTGGTTTAACAATGCTAAATTAAAAACAGACATTCAATTAACTCTGCTCCTTCTCGAAATTGGAACAAATGACAACAAAGAGGTTTTCTTTTTAATGGTATGAAGTTATAAAGACAAGAATGGGAGAGAAATAACATCAACCAAATTTTGGAAACTAAAAAGCAGAATGACTGACAATTGTATTAGTGGACCAAAGGAAGCTAGCTGAATCCTAAGCCCACAGGAGAGAAAGCTGAATTCTTGTGGCTCAGTTGGTGAAGAATCTGCCTGCAATGCAGGGGACCTGGGTTCAATCCCTGGGTTGGGAAGAACCCCCGGAGAAGGGAAAGGCTACCCACTCCTGTATTCTGGCCTGGAGAATTCCACAGACTGGATAGTCTATAGGGTTGCAAAGAGTCAGACACGACTGAGCAACTTTCACTTCACTTCACTTGCATTACAGAACCTCCAAAAGACTCAAGATTTGTGGCACAAGACAGTTCTGGAAAAGGAGGTAACATGAGGCTGGAAAGAGGAAGACTAACTGAAGTCTTTTAAAGAAGTTAGAACCAGATACCCTAATCCCACACTATGGAAACCAGTAGCTGCCTCTCCCTGTGCCTGCAGAGCAATGAGGGTTTACGCTCCAGAGAGGACAACACAGTTTCCCAACCGGAGGACAAAGCTGAGGGAATGGGTTTCATAGTGAAAAGAGGGGGATTAAGGGAAAGTCAGCACATGGGTACTGATACCCACTCTAGCAATCTTCCTTCACGTTAGCTCCCAGAATGTTCACTTAGCTTAGACCCTTTAAGCCAGAAACTGAAGAATCTTCTGAGGGGAACCTAACAAACCACAAAGCCCTCATTAACAACAAGGCTAACATCAGGGCTTCCCTCTGGCCCAAATGGACCTTCCAGATCTCTCCCAGTGACAAGTCCTACCTATATCCAAAAAGGTTCCAATCATCTTTTTGCATGCACTCTTAAAAATCAATAGCCTTCCTCAGACTAATAAGAAATTAAAATTTCATATTCATGAAATAAGAATTGCAGCATCCTATCACGAAAGATCAGATAACAAACGTAAGTCCTTAAACTGGCTCTGAGTTGGTAAATGCTTAAGCTGAGTAAGAGGTATACAGGAATTCATTACACTACTCTACTTTTTTATGTTTGAAATTTTCTACACAAAGAAAAAAATCTAGTGATTTTTTAGGAATATTTATTTATACATACATGCACAAGCACATGTGGAGCTGATATAAAAAACACACAGTAAACAAATGCACAAAAACTCATAGGAAGAAAAAGTTGAGGGACTCCCCCAGAAGGAAAAGCAAAAGAACTTCCAGAGTCTAATAGAGCCAATATCTGAGTAGTAAGAATTCTGAAAACAAAAATAAAAAATAAGAAGGGATAAAACAACTAAACAAAAAGTTAATTTTCCCAGAATTGAAGAACAAAAAGTTTCCAGACTGAAGGAGCCAATCCTACACCCAGAAGAATGAATGAAAACTAATCTACACCAAATAAATCATCATGAAATTTCAAGAGAGGATTCTATACACTTGGGGAGGGAGGGGAGACATAGATCATGCCATACCAGTTTTGGCCTTCTTAACAGCATCACCAAACCAGAACACCATGGGTAATGGCCTTCAAATTTTTAAGGGAAAATTATTTCTAACCCAGAATCCTACATCCAAGCATTCAAGTATGAGGACAGAATAAAGATATTTCAGATATAGAAGGTCACAAAATTTACCTTCCAAGCACCCTTTTCCAGGAACATTTCTAGAGGCAGAGCTTCAACAAAGCAAGAAAGTAAATAAGAAAGAAGCAGCCATGGGGTCAAGGAGATTCAACTCAAGAAAAACAAAGGAAATCCTAAGTAACAGTGGAGGAACATCCCAGATGACATTTGTGCACGCCTACAGTAAGCAACCAGTCCAGATGACTACAACAGGCTGGAAGGCTCTGAGAGAGCTTTCTCTAAGATGTAAACAATAGCACACTGATATGTTTGAAAGTATAGAAAAGAAAAATAAACAGTTGGACAGAGTTTGGGGATGAAGTGTCTATAATTATATTTAAAAATAAAAAAGGTAGAGAAAGAAAAAAAAGACAATTATTAACTCCAAGGAAAATCAAAAGCTGAGGAAGAGAAATTCTCATTGTACACTACATTATGGATCAGCCATGTCTCAACACACTGACTACCTCTCTAACCTAAGTTATAATATACCTATACTAGGAAGATGTGGGGTGAAGAAGTATATACAAATGTGAGGTTAGAGGGGAAGACACAGGTTGGAGAAGAGTTAAATCGTGATCTTTCATAGCAGGAAATCAATGGCTAATGCCTAAAACTGAAAAAATTTTAAATTACACTTCAAGCATTTAGATTAGAGATCTGTAAGAGAGGTGGAGATACTAAAATAAATAACAAAACAGATGAAAGTAAGCCTGTCCAAGCAATAGAAATTTAAGAGGCTGTGGATGAATGGAGAGGAAACTGCTGCCTTTTTTTAACAAGTCTTACAGTCCACAGTCTCTCTGTATTACAGGGATATGTAACTATCAAAAACAAAAATTCAATTTCAAAAGTTCAGCAGCTAAGTAACTCAACAACAAAAAAAATTAAACAAAAGTGAAGAGGGGCAAAAGGATGAAAGCAAAAAGTAAAGCACTACAGAAAGAATTGTTAACTACCACTCCTGCAAATGGTCACTGCCAGAAAGCATCATTAAAGTTCACTGTATGTAATCTACACATGCCAACTTTAGACCATTACCTTCATCAACATCACAGGTGGGATGTTCAGGTTAAATGAATTGCTATTATTAAACAGGTCTTCAATTTTATATGTAAATAAAAGTATGTCTTTAATACAGCTCCAGGTTCTACTACAGAAAATTGCTAATTAACATTGTAAAGTCTATGAACCAAAAGCGCTTCTAAAACAGCCTTCAGGGGACAGTCTATTACATACAGTGTCGATCATCTTGTTTCTAATAGTCTTCTTTACGTCTTGGACCTTCTGTCCTTTAAATCCATCCACCAACATTACCTAAAAGGATAAGAAGTGTAAAAACACATACAATTAAAATTTGCTTTGGGTCCCCCCTTCAACTTTCTCCTACCTAAACTTACCTCCACAAACAACCAAGATATTTTTAGTGTGAAATTTATCATATTTATAACCATACATCTTTATTTTGGCACAGCTTGGACAATTAATACTTATAACACACTTGTTTTTCTTTTAGTGTAACCAGGATATGTATTATGAACATGATTAGAAAGAAAAGTTCACTTCCTTCCTTCCCACTTCTTAGGTTTCCATGTGGAGAGAATTCCTCTGCCCTAACTCACATCACTCCCGAAGGCTTTGGGGGAAGGAACAGAACCAATGCAGCTCAGCCCCAATTAGGTTTCTCTTTTCAACTCCATCTGTTGCCAGCAAGGATTCTCCTTTGCCTGGCCATGTGATAAACTTGGCTCTGAGAGGAAGGCCTACGGTTTCTCAACTCTGCCTTTTATGTAATGGGGAGATTTAATTCTCAGGCAAAGTATTGCCTTGCCCATTGCTGTCACAGAGCTAAGACACCATTCCCTTCCGACTGATACTGACCTCCATCTATCTGATTCCTGTTGACTCTTTCAAATAGGTTTTATCTTTTTGAGATTTTGGGGGTTTTTTGGCCATACCTCACAGCTTGTAGGATTTTAGTTCCCAATCCAGGGATCAAACTTGGGCCTTCAGCAATGAGAATGCAGAGTACTAAGCACAGGATCACCAGGGAATTCCCAATACTTTCTACCTTAAGTGGAAAGACATGTTTTCTATTTTCACCTCCAATCCTCTAACGTGCCAAAATGCTCCACATCTATTTAATTCATCATTATGAAATTATAGATTATTGATTATCATGGCACAGGGGTTAACAGCACAAATCTTAGAGCCAAGTTGCCTAGTTTCAGTTCCAGCTCTGCTTTGACCTGGCTATCTGGCTGATACTGGGTAAATTACTTAGTGTCTTAGTACCTCAATTTCCTTATCTGTTAAATGGGAATAAGTGCCTACTTTGCAAGGTCATTTTGAGATATAAATAAGTGAATATGTAAGTGCTATATTAGTGTTGGCTTTTAGTGTCATCTAAAACATGGATGAGTTGAGTTTTAAAGAAAACATATAAACAATATTTGGTCATACAGAGAAATAGAAAGCAAAAGTAAAAAACATTCTCATTTACAGCCTTAAAAATCTTCATTTCAACCTCAAGTTACTAACAACTTGACTGGGTTTTTACTTTCACTAGCCTCGCCTTCTTTCCATGGAAATGTAAGCCACATTAATATATGTACAGTAAGGAGAAAAGAGAGGCTCAAAAATGGTGCTAAGATGGCATGCAGTAGTTGTATTAACAAGTAAATTAATGAACTGAATGAAACTGCTTATTTAAAATTTCATCTCATTAAGAGAACAAAGGGACCGGGTATTGTCCATGCAATAAACCTTTGGCGTGTATTGCATAATAAGACGAACTAACCTTAAAAATGTTCTTGAGAAATTCACTCAGAGATTAGGGGCACAAAAATGGAACTTCTGTAATACTATTGGACCAAAATAGATTTAAAAAAAGAAATTTGGAAAGAGAAGAACATAATCTTATAATCAGTTCAGTTCAGTTGCTCAGCCATGTCTGACTCTTTGCGACCCCATGGACTGCAGCACGCCAGGCTTCCCTGTCCATCACCAATTCCTGGAGTTTACTCAAATTCACGTCCATCAAGTCAGTGATGCTATCCAACCATCTCATCCTCTGTCATCCCCTTCTCCTCCTGCCTTCAATCTTTTCCAGCACTAGGGTCTTTTCTAACAAGTCAGTGCTTTGCATCAGGTGGCCAAAGTACTGGAGTTCACCTTCAGCATCAGTCCTTCCAATGAATATTCAGGACTGATTTCCTTTAGGATGGATTGGTTGGATCTCCTTGCAGTCCAAGGGACTCTCAAGAGTCTTCTCCAACACCACAGTTCAAAAGCATCAATTCTTTGGCGTTCAGCTTTCTTTATGGTCCAACTCTCACATCCATACATGACTACCAGAAAAACTATAGCTTTGACTAGATGGACCTTTGTTGGCAAAGTAATGTCTCTGATTTTTAATATGCTGTCTAGGTTGGTCACAACTTTTCTTCCAAGGAGCAAGCATCTTTTAATTTCATGGCTGCAGTTAACATCTGCAGTGATTTTGCAGCCCAAGAAAATAAAGTCTGTCACTGTTTCCATTGTTTCCCCATCTATTTGCCATGAAATGATGGGACCTGATGCCATGATCTCAGTTTTCTGAATGCTGAGTTTTAAGCCAACTTTTTCACTCTCCTCTTTCACTTTCATCAAGAGGCTCTTTAGTACCTCTTCACTTTCTGCCATAAGGGTGGTGTCATCTTCATATCTGAGGTTATTGATATTTCTCCTGACAATCTTGATTCTAGCCTGTGTTCCATTCAGCCCGGCATTTTACATGATGTTCTCTGAATATAAGTTAAATAAGCAGAGTGACAGTATGCCACCTTGACGTATTCTTTTCCCAATCTGGAACCAGTCCATTGTTCCATGTCTAGTTGTAACTGTTGCTTCTTGACCTGCATACAGATTTCTCAGGAGGCAGGTCAGGTGGTCTGGTATTCCCATCTCTAGAAGAATTTTCCAGTTTGTGGTGATCCACAGTCAAAGGCTTTGGCATAGTCAATAAAGCAGAAATAGATGTTTTTCTGGAAGTTTCTTGCTTTTTCAGTGATCCAAGGAATGTTGGCAATTTGATCTCTGGTTCCTCTGCCTTTTCTAAATCCAGACTGAATGTGTGGAAACTCTCAGGTCATACACTATTGAAGCCTCGCTTAGAGAATTTTGAGCATTACTTTGCTAGTGTGTGAGATGAGTACAATTGTGCAGTAGTTTGAACATTCTTTGACATTGCCTTTCTTTAGGACTGGAATGAAAACTGACCTTTTCCAGTCCTGTGGCCACTGCTGAGTTTTCCAAATTTGCTGGCATATTGAGTGCAGCACTTTCACAGGATCATCTTTTAGGATTTGAAACAGCTCAACTGGAATTCCATCACCTCCACTAGCTTTGTTCATATCTTATAGTAATCCCTCTCAAATCAGGACACAGCTGAAATAATATTAAATTTTTCTATATTTTTTTCTAAATCACTAAGAAGGAAATCAAAGATCATGGAGTACGTAAATCAAACAAAAATGATAACAAAAATATTACTTACACCATCATAAAAACCCCTTAGGTACAATTTCTCCTTTGCTTCTGCAAGTTTTTCTCGGTCATTCTGGCTCTGAATTTTCAACTCATCACAGATAGTTACGGCAGAAAGCTTTCCAAAATCTGGGATTTCAATGACTGGCACCTGCAAAAAAGAGAAATGTGAAACTATTCACACTGAATGAACATAAAAACAGCCTTATGGGCATAGTCCTTTGCCTCCACTGTCCAATGAAGTCATATGAGATTTTATATATCATTAGGTCAGCTCCACACATTAGGGAAAACATCCAGATGTGAATCTATCTTCCTACTGTCCATGGGAACCACCCAAATTCTCTGCACCAACCCCCACAGTGTCCTTTCCTCACTACACATATAGCTTCCACAGCTCTCAAGCCCTCACTGGGCATATAATTTACTGAATAATGTTCAAAACTGGCAAAATGATGCATGCATGTGTGCTAAATCATTTTAGTCATGTCAAACATTCTGCAACCCTATGGACTGTAGCCTGCCAGGCTTCTCTCTCCAGGGGATTCTCCAGGCAAGAATACTGGAGTAGGTTGCCATTTCCTATTCCAGGGGATCTTCCAGACCCAGGGATTGAACCCTAGTCTCTTATGTATCCTGCATTGGCAGGCAGATTCTTTACCACTAGCGACACCTGGGAAGCCAGCGAAATCAGGTAAACAACTAAATTTATGGATGGTCTTTTTTCTGATTTATATTAAGTCTTCTGGAGTCTCCATGAAAATTATTAACTAGTAATTTACATTTCTAAAGACACTAACATGAAAACATAAACATTCATGTGTAACATGGCAAAATTTTATCTTTAGAAGCCTGGAAATTTGCCACATTAGAAAATAAGTTACTACAGAATTGGTGATACTAAAAGGCAAACTATTTGTTTGTTCTTGAACTGCAGGTGCCAAGAGCTAAGAAAATGCCTACTGTTAAAGTTTTTTGTTTGCTCTTATCCATCACAGCAGATATCAAATTAAAGTAAGTAAACTCTTAAACTCCCTCTTATTTTCATTCTCTGTGAGTTGGTGATGGACAGGGAGGCCTGGCGTGCTGCTGTCCATGGGGTCACAAAGAATCGGACACGACTAACAGACTGAACTGAACTGAACCAATTATTTAATTCTGTTACGAGTGTTAGCTCTTTTCTTCCTCTAATGAAAAGATGGACATTAATATCCCGAATCATCTATGTACTCACAGGTTCAAATGGCAAGACCATGTCATCTCTAATGCCGTACTTCACTCGTAAGGCCTACAAAAACAGAAAAAAGTTAACACTAATGATCAATATTTTTCTGGTATTATCATTATGAGAAGTACCCTCTAAAATTTTCTTGAAGTATTTTTCTTCTTCTCTCCATAACGACCAATTTTTTAATTTTATAGAAAAAAATCTCAAGAAGGGATGTATGACTTTTAAAAACTAAACAGCTTAAGTTAGACTGAATAGCGTAAATGATGAAACTATACAGTCAAAAGCAAAAGTTCACACAGACACACACATATCACTTAAAATGAAGTTCACATTCCAGTTGCAATGAAAATGCAAGTATCAGAAAACTTGTTTTTACAAAACTTTCTCTTGTTAGCAATCAGGTTGCTCTTCAGCAGGTGAATGAATAAACATACATCCAGACAACAGAATATTATTCAGTGCTAAAAAGAAACAAGCTATCATGCTATGAAAAGACATGAGAAACCAAAATGCTTATTACTAACTGAAAGAAAGTCTAAGAAAGCTACATACCATATGAATCCAACTATTACACGACTTTTGGGAAACGTAGAACTATGGTGACAATTAAAAAGATCAGTGGTTGCCAGGAGTGGGAGGAAGAGAGATGAACAAGAGCACAGAGGATTTTTAAGGCAGCGAAAATACTCTGTGTATCATAATGATGGACACATGTCATTAAATGTTTGCATAAACCCACAGAATGTACAACACCAAGAATGAACCCTAAGGTAAACTATGGACTCTGGGCAGTTATGACGTCAATGTAGGTTCACCTTTGATAAAAACGTACCACTCCAGTGAGTGACACTAACAATGGGGGAGGCTATGCAGGTGTTGAAGCAGGGGGTATTACATGGGAATCTCTGTGCCTTCCTCTCTATTTTTATTATGAACCTAAAACTGCCCTAAAAAAAAAAGTCTTAAAAAAGATTCTACGGGGACTTCCCTGGCTGTCCAGTGGTTAAGACATCACGCCTCCACAGCAGAGGGCGCAGGTTCAATCCCTAGTTGGGGAACTAAGATCCCGCATGCCTCGTGAGACAGCCAAAAAAAAAACAAGGTTCTATGAAATATTATTTTTAAAATTCAAGTCACAGGAAAACATATAAGTATCAAGAAACAGGTTAAAGATAGCATTAAAAAAGATATCTGCATAGTTTTTCAGCCTAATCCAATAGTTCAGTGGTGCCTAACAAATGCGATGAGAAAGAGGAAATGTGAACATGAAACACAGAAACTTACCTGCTTTTTCTTCAAGTCTCTGAGGGCAGCAAAATCATCAGGAGAGTCAGAAGGAACACTTGTGACCACACCAGTGCCTTGTAAAGGAAAATGTGGAATTAACTAATAACAACCAGAATGTGTCCACCAAAGAATTTCTACAAAGAAGTAAATTCTTTACCTTTATCCTCCTTGATGGTGAGCATTGGGAGAACATAGATCACCTTGTAAGATGTTAAAGGTGCAGAAAGTGATGCACCAAGAATATCCTATGTAAGAAAAAGATCAGTATAAAGAGGAAGTAATTTATTCTAATCATTAAATTTTAAAACTATGTTTATATTTCAAGCCATGAGAAGCTAGTAATCAGCAATACTCATTCTTTTTTACCTACTAGACTAGAAATAACTGAAAATAATTATAAAGCCCAAATCTTGTAATGTTGTGAGGAAATTAGTACACTAACATTGCTTCTAACTTTGCACTCCTTGAGGAAAACAATATAGGAATCCACAGCAAGAGTCACAAAAATGTTCACACAGCTTGGACCCAGCAATCCAATTCTAGGAATTTACCTCAAAAGATTCTTTGAGAATCTGCCCAATGCTGTGTTAACTACATTAGCAAAACCTGGAAACAACTAAGACTTTAAATGATTTTTTTTTTAATCACTTAATTAAATATGAGACATCAGCAAGATAGAATATTATGTCTCTGTGTTTCTATTTTAAACAATAATTAAAAAGACAGTTAAGAAGACATATCTAGTTTCTCTTTAAAATAAAAAAAAAAAAATGCTACAGAAATGCACTTTTCAATTCCATATAGTTTCCTTTACCCATATACATAAGTTGCTTATAGAATTAGGAGCCATACTGATAAAGGCTAAATATCATTAACAGTTTAAAGCTATTTTTAAAATTATATCACCCATTTCCCTCATACCAGAATCTGCTCAAATTAACAAGGAAAGAAGTTGCATGTAAGAGCAAGAAAAAAAAAACTTTTGTCATTAATACTGTTCCCCAAAACCTCTCAGACGGAACTCTAACATTAGGAACTAATGAGATGTGGCAGGACTGCTTATAACAGATGAAGCTATTCAAATATCCATTATACAGAGTCATTAAATAATTTGTGGCACAGCCAAACAATGGAATACTGTGTAACAGTAAAAAATAAGAACAAAAGGAATTCCTTGGCAGTCCAGTGGTTAGGACTCTACTTTCACTGCCAAGAGCCCAGGTTCAACCCCTGGTGAGGGAATTAAGATCCTAAAAGCCACATGGCATAGCCAAAAAAAAGAAAGAATGAGAACAAGATGTTTATTACCAAGAAATAGCTAAGTAAAAAAGAAAGTAAAACACTGAACAATGTGATGAAATACAGTGCCATTTGTGTGTAAAAAAAGAGGGCTAAAGAATATATATGTATGTATTTGCTCGTATATACATGAAATACTTCTGGAAGGATTCACAAGACACTGGTTTCACTGACTGCTTATGGAAGAGAGAACTGAGTGATTGGGAGTATTTTGTGTACCTTTTCTTTTTTTTTTTGGCTGCACAGCCTGCAGAATCTCAGTTCCCCAACCAGGGATGGAACATGTGTCCTTGGCAGTGAAATCACAGAGTCCTAACCACTGGGCAACCAGGGAATCCCTTCTTTTTGTCTTTTAAATTTTGAGTCTTATGAATATTTAGTAATCTAGACAAAAAATAAATTTACAAAATAAGAAATAAAAGTCCAATTCAAAAGGAGAATTGAGATGGTATTCTACTCATCTTTTTCTTTTAAAAGATTTTTTATTAAGATACCAAAGATCAGCACTTAACCAAAGGGAATAAAACACCCTAGTAAATAAGTAAAATAAACCTAAGTAAAATAAACTCTAAGGATACTACACGTGCTCATGCACAGTCATATCCAACTCTGTGCGACCCCACGGACTGAGGCCCACCAGGCTCCTCTGTGCATGGGATTCTCCAGGCCAGAATACTAGAGTGGGTTGCCATCTCTTCCTCCAGGGAATCTTCCCGACCCAAGGATCCAGCCCAAGTCTCCTGGGTCTCCTGCATTGTAGGCAGATTCTTTACTGGCTGAGCCATCGGGAATTTAGTTAAGATCAAGACTTCCTTTCCAGAAAAAAAGCAGCTGCTACTGCATACCAGGAACACGGGTAATCATATTAAAAAAGTAGTATCGGGACTTTCCTGGTAGTTCAGTGTTAAGAATTCACCTGCCAATACAGCAGACACAGGTTCAATCCCTTATCAGGGAAGATCCCACATGCCATGGAGCAACTAAGCCCATGTGCCACATCTACTGAAGCCCATGTGTCTAGAGCCTATGCTCTGCAACAAGAGAAGCCACCGCAGTGAGCAGTCTGAGCACCACAACTAGAGAGCAGCCCCTGCTCACTGCAGCTAGAGAATGCCCACGCACAGCAAAAATGACCCATTTTTCAAAAGGAGTAATATAATGTCTACTGCAGCTATATACTAAATCTCTTGAGGAGAACTGTATTTTTCAATCAGATAATTACTGAGCAGAAACATAAGATTCAAAAATGCTATTTTAGGGAATTCCCCGACAATCCAGTGGTTAGGACTCCATGCTTCCTCCGCCAGGGGCCTGGGGCTTAATCCCTGGTCAGGGAACTAAGATCCCACAAGCCACATAGTATGGTCAAAAAAAAATATTTTCTAATAAATACATAAATAAAAATGCTGTTTTACTGATGTGGTCACACAATGAATATACCGCAGCAATTAAAAAGCAAACAAAAAGAACAAACTACTACTACATATACATGGGTGAATCTCACAGGCATCACATTGAGCCAAAGAAGCTAGACATAAAAGAGTACAGACTATACAATTTCACTATGTAAAGTTCATGAAGAGCGACTCATCTTTGGTGACTTAAGTCATGTTAGTGGTTACCTCTGCAGAAGCAAGGATGTGAAATGGACAGGAGAGTGCCTTCTGGAATGCTCCAACTGTACATCCCTTGATTTAAGTGGTGCATAACATTTGAAGACATACCAAAATACACACTTACGACTTACACACTTGACTGTACATATACCTCAACTAAAATGTTTTTTTAAACATTCTTTTCTCAAATTTCATTTCTGACATTTTCCTCTAAATGCATGCCCTAAAATAAATTCCACTACCCAACTTACCTCTCCCATTAACTCTTTAACAACAGGTACCACTCCATTGTCCTTGGTAAAGCCCTGGTATGACATATTTCTTGCAGCTCTTTGGGTGCAGATGAATATATCGCCATTCATTGTCTCAAATCCAATGTACTTCATATCAGGGCGAACCCAACAGTTTGTTTGTCCAAACATAGTCTCAGGTCTGAGAGTAGCAGCTACCAAGAAGATATTTTTCCCTTTCAAGCCACTAAGAAGAAAAAAACACACATTTACACAAAATATGTTGTGGATTCTATCACAACTATCTGATGTTTCAAAAAGATGAAGCCACAATTCTTTGACAAACCTACCTTAATTTGGATGGGTATGGCTCAAGCACTTTCAACTTGATTAAAGTATATTCCTGAGGTCCAACACCCTAAACAAAATAAAAATTTGAAAGAGGAAAGAGTTGGATTAAACCTACTAATCTATGCAAGAGATCTGATTCAAATTTCTAAGATGGGTTCTTGCACTGCTAGAATAATTCTTCCTTCCAATGAAAAGACTGTCAGTGGTGTGTTGACCACATGGAAGCCTAATGTGTAAGAAATGACTTGAGAGACCACCATCCTACCCCACACCAGACAGAACTGGTCAAGGAGGTCCAGACTACTGAGTAAGGTTTGCTAAGAGCTCTCTCGAGAGGGAAGAACAAGGGGAGAGTGACTTGGATTAATCAGCCAAAACAGTGTTTGCCAAAATGGGAGTTAGAAGATACAATCAATATCAATCCTACAGAGCAGTCATCACAGACATACGATGGACCAGGGATCAAATGATGTGTATTCAAAACCTAGCTTGGGCCCTCACTTGTGGCCTGCCACAAGGAGTCACAATCACTCTGAACCTTCATTTCTTCATAAAAAATAAAATTAATTAATTAAAAATTTAAAAAATAAAAAACTGTGCTGTGCCTAACACAGCACTGTCCTGAGGAACACATAAGATAATGACACATAATGATAATGACAAAATGCTTTGAAAAACTATAATGTACTATTGAAACTTAAGATATTGCTATCATTGACTATATTAAAGCTTAACACTAGCCTTCTGAAGGCTCTCAAATCTTTCAAAATTTTGATCAACTCTCACTTCTGTCAGATAAGTTATATCATAATTGAAGGCTGATTTTGAAAGGTAGTCACTAGCCTATGAATGTGTTCAAAGGTGGTAACAGAGAATGACACACTCATAGGGACTACAAAGTTCACTGTTGTTGATTTACTCTGCCAAGGATTTAGACGAATGATTTACCCTTGCCTCATCCAAGTATTACAGGGAACAATGTCACTAATGTGTCTTCCAGGAATGCAGAATGAACTGATGTCATGCATGACTTGAAGTACTTTGAAAATAAGCAGGCATGTGACCAAAGCAAGTATAAATGGAATCTGTGTACATGAGTGAACCACATATCTCATTATCTTTCCTCATGGTCTCTTTTTAGAACCATGCACTCTCCAAGTGGTGTTTCTCAAACATGAGCAGGCATATGAATCACACAGAGAACACATTAAAAGACAGATTCCTGGTCTCCACCCTCAGAGCTTCTGATTCAGCAATTTAGGGGTGAGGTTCAAGAATCTACTTCTCTAGGAATTCTCTGGCAGTGTAGTGGTTAGGACACCACGCTTTCACTGCCAAGGGCCCAGGTTCAATCCCTGATCTGGGAATCCTGCAAGCCAAGCTGAGTGACCAGAAAAAAAAACAAAAAATCCAAGAATGTGCTTTTCCAGCACAAGTTGATGCAGCTAAACCTACCACCAAAGTTCTAGAAAAGGTTCTAGAGAAGATACAGGTACCTATGATGACAATCTGCCTCCCTCTTTAACAGCCACCAGAGTATCATGACTTACACCTCAATACTGGAATAAAGCTATTTTTAGGTTTCTGATTTATTTCTTAAACTCTGTGACCACATTAAGAATTATTACAATAAATATTCTATGTCACAAATAATTACCTCCCCAGTTTGTCTGTCATGATCCATGCAAGGCTGTCCATCTTTTGGAGAATAAATGGTATACCTAAAATAAAAAATAAATGACAAACATTACACTGTACAAGTTTTATCCTAATGGATTTGTCAGTGTTGTTCCTAACATCTCACAATATTTCTTCTAACTAAAACTTCTGAATAAATGTCTATATCATTCTTATGTTTTTATGGGAAATTTTGTTGCCAACACAGTTACTCAATGAAAGCTTTTTGCCTTCATCAAAGGTAATACCACTGAAAAATATTCACTGATCTTGGCTTTGTGGTATGAAACAGAAGACTGTAGAATATAAATAAGCTTTTGAAATGCAAATACCTTTTAATGAGCCCATATGATCAAGGGAGAACTTTACAGAACAATTTATAGAGAAAAAGGATAAACTAAAACACAAATACAATTATTTTTCTACTTGGCTAGAATACTTAAGAGAATCTTTCCTGAGACGATAAAAGTAGAATCTTTAGTGAGACCCCCTATTCTCCCAGGTTCTACTTGTCACAAACACTAAGCAGCTCAAAGAAATTAAGACACTGGCCAGACAAAAAGGAAACCAAAAGAAATAAGAGAACAAAAAGAGGAATTATAAAAAGAGAAAAGATAATGGAAAAAAGTAGGCTCTGGGCACAGAGAATTACAATACAGGAATTATATGATTTTGCTTTATTAAACTGAAGGACAACAAACTCACCGCTTCCCAAACTTAATTCTGCTTCTTTCTTTTAATGTTAGAAACTGCCACCTGACAAATGAATCATAGTAAGGATTAACATCAGTGGTGATGAAGGACCGGCGCCAATCTACCTACAGGAGGAGAAAGGAAATGGTAATTTTTTAGAAATTTATATAGTCTCTATAAAAAGGAATTCCCATGAATCAATTATTTACTCGCCTACTCCTAACTTTTCAATGTAGAATTATATCAAATGTCAAAAGCAAACCAAAAAACTTCAAGTTCCATCTATTAAATATATGTCACAATTATCACATTAATTTATGCTTAATAGGTAAGCTTTTAAACATATATATTTACATATTAAACATATAGGAATTATAATAAATTAAGAAGGAACACTGAAACAACATCTTTTTGTGTCCCTAAATATTCAAGCTACAGTTGGGTTTCTTCAAATCTCTTTTTTTTTATTTTATTGAAATACAGTTAATTTACAATGTTGTGGGTTTCTTCACTTGAACAGTACTCCTTTTTACTAATTGCTAGTATATCTATATATATTCCAAAACAACAAACATTAAAGTACTTCATTGCTTACCTCAAGGCCCATGTGGTTCTAATCAGAAAATAACAGTACCAAGCCACTCGTGGAATACTGATGGAATATATTATTCTAAATCAAGAGGCGGTCCAAATCTTGTATAGTCACACGAATAAAACTGTGTTCTTCACATTGCCTTAAACTACAGAGGTGACCAGCATACCTTCAAACCCATTCTCTTCAGATCCTGGACAGCCAGTGGTGGGAAATATTCAAGCCAATGTTCTGCTTCAGAAAATCTGACTATCTCATCATCAGAAAGGCCGAGGGACTTCATAATGTCCCACTGGTATTTAGAAGATCCAGCTTTAGCAGCCGCTTTACTCTGAAAATAACCAGCAAAACCAAACTCCATTAAAGAACAACTAACAACCAGTTAACAAACTCCAGAACCATAATAATTTTAAATGAATGATCCTATTTGGTAGTTTTTTTAAACTCTAAAACAATATTACTGACATATAGGAATACTGCAGAATCTGGATGTACTGTTTTATATGCCAAACCTGTATTCTGACACCAAAGGTAAGTAAATGGATGGAACCATAAAAAAATTATCATCACAAAGATAAGTTCTTAGCACCAAACCTTCTCTATTTCCTTTTTTCAAATACCACATGAATCTTTTTTAGTTATGAATAAACCACTAACTAGAGTTTCCTCCTTTTCCAACATTTATCAATATCAAAAAAGTAACCACATGCCAGGGACTGAAGGTGGGCAAAGGTGTTGGACCATAAAACTATAAAAAGGTAGGAGGAGGAATCTTGGGACTAAGGAAACCGATCTCTATGTACCGTGGTGGCAGAAACAAGACTCTGTGCATTTGTCAAACCAAGGCAATGATATATTCCAAAGAGTGAATTTTACTTTATGTAAATTAAAAAAAAAAAAACTGACCAGGATGTTGGAGGAACTCAAGATAGAAAGCAGACTGTGACAAAGTTATCTAACTGTATTACAAATGCACGCTATAACCACACTAAAGGGGTAGGAAAGAAAGAACTTTAGAAGTAACCGGAAAATAGCGTGTTGCTGCTGCTGCTAAGTTGCTTCAGTCATGTCCGACTCTGTGCGACCCCAGAGATGGCAGCCCACCAGGCTCCGCCGTCCCTGGGATTCTCCAGGCAAGAACACTGGAATGGGTTGCCATTTCCTTCTCCAGTGCAGGAAAGTGAAAAGTGAAAGTGAACTCGCTCAGTCGTGTCTGACTGTTAGCGATCCCGTGGACTGCAGCCCACCAGGCTCCTCCACCCATGGGATTTTCCAGGCAAGAGTACTGGAGTAGGGAATAGCGTGTTGACTAGATTCTAAAGACAAAATGAACTATACCCAACCAATGTATTTTAGTTGGTAAAACTGTTCTGTAACTACTGGTAGACAACTGAACAAATAACAGATATGCTGTAAATAATGAGAGCTAGGTTCCCTACTGTTGGAGAAAGGAGTCACAAATAAGCAAAGGAAGAATGCTAGAATGAGCCCTGTGGTGCTAAAATAGAGCCAGAGGCATCAGTATGCACTTAGAAAAAATAGAGACAGAAAGAGAACAACAAATGCTATATGATATCACTTATATGTGGATAATCTAAAATATGACACAAATGAACTTACCTTTGAAACAGAAATAGACTCAAAGATATAGAGAATAGATCTGTGATTGCCAAAGACAAGGGGAGTGGGAGAGGGGTTGTTTAGGAGTTTGGGATCAGCAGATTTAAATTATTATACACAGATGAGTAAACAACAAGGTCCTACTATATAGCACAAGGAACTATATTCAATATGCTGCAAAAAAAAAAAAAAACCATAACAGAAAAGGAAAAAATATTTTAAATAAAGAAAAAATATAGGAATTCCTGGTCAATCCAGTAGTTAAGATCTGGCTCTTTCATTGCTGTGGGTGTGGGTTTGATCCTTGGTCAGGGAACTAAGATTCCTGGTTGGTATGGCCAAAAATAAATAAAGTGTTTACATTAAAAAAAAAAAAGAAAAAACCTCATTTTAAAAAAATACAAAGAAGTAAATACAGACACATACATACGCAATGGCACCCTACTCCAGCACTCTTGCCTGGAAAATCCCATGGATGGAGGAGCCTGGTGGGCTACAGTCCATGGGGTCGCTAAGAGTCAGACACGACTAAGCAACTTCACTTTCACTTTTCACTTTCATACATTGGAGAAGGAAATGGCAACCCATTCCAGTGTTCTTGCCTGGAGCATCTAAGGGACGGTGGAACCTCATGGGCTGCCGTCTGTGGGGTCGCACAGAGTTGGACACAACTGAAGTGACTTAGCAGTAGACATACACATATTTCCTTGCTCTTTCTACAGAGAAGACCTAGAAACAATGAGCATACCTAGCACTCAGAATTTAGTTTCTAAGTACCATTTTTCAATAAAAGGAAAAAGGACTCCTTGGAAAAGTGGCTAACTCCAGGGCTAAAATAGGGAGAAGAGAAAATGAGCTTGCAGCATCTTGTGGCACCTGAAAGTACAGAAGTGCTCAGAAAAAAAAAAAAAAGGAATAAAAGAAAAGATGAGCGCATGTCAAGTGGACAAAGGAGCCAACCTAAAGATTCCCTTAATGGCCAATGCTAGAACAATCTGAGCAATAACAATAACTCAGCAACAACAACAACAAAAACCAATAGTATTAGATTATAACTCAAAGAATAAATAAATATGCATGAATCCACACTGATACAAAAAAGAAATAAGTAAATGAAGAAGAAACAGAAGAACTCCACATAATAAGTGTAGAAGGATGAGGGAAACAAAAAATCAACATTAGAACAAAACAGCAATAACCAGTGCAGGCAAGATCCACTGATGAATGCTAAAATTAGTGAGGAAATATATATTTTTTAAAAAAACAAGATGTTATTCCCATAGTCTCGAAGTATCTCTCCCAAACCATACATGAATCACAAAGGGAAAAATGAAATCTTCACAGTAGGAAACCTGACAGATACCACCTAAACCAAATGATCAAGGTTAACATCACCAGTAATAAGACATATCAATATCTTATACTCCTTGATTGGATTCACTGAAGATACAACACCTCTCAATCTACTCATGAGAAAGCATTAGACAAGCCTAAAACAAGAGATACTTTATAAGTTATCTGACCAGTCCTTTTCAGAAGTGCTAAGATCAGGAAGACAAGACAGAAGAGACATGACAAGCAAATACAAGATGGGATTTTGGATAGGATCTTAGAACAAAAAAGAATGCTAAGGAAAAACTGGTGAAACCAAATGAAGTTGGTAGTTTCTCAAACAGTATTGTTCAAATGTTGGTTTCTTAGATTTGAGGACTGTACTATGGTTATATAAGATGTAAACAAACCCTATGCAATCTTGCAATTCTGTAAGTCTAAAATTATTTCAAAATAAAGTAAAAAGGGGGGAAAAGGCAATCAAAAGGTGAGAAAGATATTTTTGCTTCATTACTTTTTAAAAATTAGTGACTACACTTTATGTGTCAGACACTACTATATTGTTACTCTGGGAATGTACATATAAATCTGACAAATATAAATAAAACTTCAACCAAAATAAGTATCATCAAGTTACCAAACCTTTTTTCCTTTAGCTTTATCCTTAATTATTATATCTTCTGTTTTAACATTGATTTCTTCCTCTTCCTCTTCCTCATCTGGAAAATCAGGGGGGCAACCATAAAGTTCTACTTCTCTTTTCAATTTATCAGCACATGCCTACAAAAAACACAACATTAGAGGCAGTAAAGTTAAAAATTCCAAGGTAGAACACTTTGAGTCTTTTTGTTGTTTCCATGGCCAACTAATACTGACTCTGAACTTTTTAGCAATACATCTATAGATGTGTAGATCATTACAGAAAACTCATGATACAAATCATGTACCTAAAAATTCACTAATTTACTTCATTTACTTGGCAATGACTCAATGCAATATAATTTATGTTAGGCGTCAGAAGTACAAGAATAAAGATATATTATTATCATATTGAAAACAACTCTAAAAACTACATTTCTCAATTTAAAGATTACTGTCACATATACTATATTATTTATCATCACAAGGCTACTAGGTAGGTAGGATGAGAGATAATATGCTAGAAAACAGACACTGAAAGATGAAGTGATTTATCCAAGGTTATAAAGCTAGTGAGCTACAGAAATTATAACATGAACCTACATTCTCAACTTCAGCTCTTTTCAAGTGTACCGTATAATGAGTTCACTGTCACAAACAAAGATGACACCACGTATACAGTGTTAATGGAGAAGGCAATGGCACCCCACTCCAGTACTCTTGCCTGGAAAATCCCATGGATGGAGCCTGGTAGGCTACAGTCCATGGGGTCAATAAGAGTTGGACCCGACTGAGCGACTTCACTTTCACGCATTGGAGAAGGAAATGGCAACCCACTCCAGTGTTCTTGCCTGGAGAATCCCAGGAATGGGGGAGTTTGGTGGGCTGCCATCTATGGGGTCGCACAGAGTCGGACACGACTGAAGCGACTTAGCAGCAGCATACAGTGTTAAAGTTTAAAAAAAAATACAAATATAGAGTTGTGAATCTTCAAAAAGGGAAGGGATGCTTCTAAAAAGAAGAATTTCAGTTAATAAACGGGAAAAAACAAGACAACTAGAAAGTCATCATTTTACAACCACAAATTCAACTACTGAAAGACAAGGATCATGAAAGGATGCTAAAACCACTGAGTTATTGGGTAACCAGATATTCAAAGGGTCTTAAGGTATCATTCCATAAATGACTTCTTAATGAAAAAAGAGAAAAGTTAACTTTAGAATGAAGAAACATGGACATTATTAATATTACTAAAATGATACAAGTTGACATACGGCTTTTGATGTCAGACAGTAGGAAGCATAAAAAGTATAAACCTGTCAGAAAAGACATTTTGGGACAGCTAGGGAGATTTGACTATAGATTAGATAATGATAATATTACATCAATGATTAATTTCTTGGAGAGGATAATGGGATAGTGACAATGTAGAAGAATGGCTTTGTTCTCAACAGATAAAAGCTGGAGTGTTTAGGGGTGACACGCCATGAAGTCTGCCAACTTACTTTCAATGAGTTCATAGACGAAGAAAGAAAAAAGCATGCATGTATTGTATGCTGAGAGACAGAACTAGAGCAACTGTGCAAATGTTAATATTTGGTAACTGTAAGTGAAGGGTATCTGGCTGTTCACTGTACCGTCCTTTTACCTTCCCTATAGGTAGGACATTTTTCAAAATAAAAGACTGGCGCATAAAAAGAAGTTAAATTTCCCAACTCCCAAGGATTTAGGGAATCCTTTCAAATGTGTTTTTCTTGCCCATTTTATATTAAAAATTATTTTTAATATAAATTTATGACAAATTTAAGACACTTACTAAAATGACTGAAATAGAACTGTTCATTATTTTAGACCAACAGCCTATATATGCCATGAATGCACAAAACAGTGTCCACTGTACTTGTTAGTAGTCATTATCTAATTCTAAAACAGAAATGTGAATATATAAGGTAACCAAAAGATATCAAAATAAGTTAGAAATCACTCAGACCTTAATGTTTGCCCTTTAAGCACTTCTTCAAATGTTTTCTAAAAATTAATTTTACTATAATAAATTCAATTCATTTCAAAAAAATACTTTAACATAGTACAGAAGTATGTATTTGAAAACCCTATTTCAAATTCTTGAATTGGATATTACTATTTGCTCTAGGCTAAAAAGAGTACACAACAATCCCCAAGCAATCTTACCTTAATGGGCATTCCAGTACAGTGTAAACCAAAAGGAAACAGGCAAGTCTTCCCTTTCAGTCTCTGGTACCCAACTGCAAACTACAGAGAGAAAATCAATTTTAAACTACAAATTTAAATGCTAGATGAATACAAAATTCTGACTTTTCACAATTAGTTTTGTTTTCCTCTTCCCATCTTCCTTTAGAGCACCAGTTAGATGTTCTAGTCATTCCAGAGTTACACTTTTTTTCTATGTCTTCACCAACCTAAGAATTACTTTTGAACATATACACATACCTAGAACACTGTGCACACACACATACAGCATGTGAAAATAGAAAACTTAAATTATTTAAATATAAAAACCATGCTTAAAATTAAGGAACTCTAAGTTCCCTTAACAGGAAATAAATTCTATAGATGTCATTTTCTTCAAAAGAGTATTCATTAAAGACCCTCCATTCCATTATATTAAACAAAAAAGAAGCTTTACCTCACATTTAGATAAAGAAAATGTGTGTCCCAAGTGAAGGCGCCCATTCATATATGGATACGGAAAGGTTACAAAGTACTTGTCCTTGCTGCAAAACAATCATGTAAGAAAGAAAGTACAAAAAAGAAAATGTTAAATTCCTTTAACAATTAAGGGTGTGGTCAAGAGAACACTTTACTGTAAGTAACTTGCTTAACTTTTAGTTATTTAAAATATACCGAAAATTAAATTTATAAATCCAGAAATTAAAAGGTCTCTATAATTGAAATATATTTTTGATTTAGAAAAAAATAAGATATTTATAGGTGGCTATTAAAGAAATAAATATCCTTGTAGCAAATACTGAAGGGTTTAACTTAAGCTAAAACACTGAATAAAAAAGATATACAAAAAAAAATTAATAGAAAACCTTAATGTTTTACTGATTAAATGAGATATGCTTTCACTATACATAAAGCAATTTGAAGTCCCTCAAGTAAAATAAAACATCCTCAAAATACGTATGTGGCAAATTCACTTAAAAAAGCACCTTTTAAAAGCTGCTTAATTATGTTTTAGTCCTTTTTTTAATGAATCAAGTATATCAAGCAGACATATGTAAGTTATAAAACACAATGAACACCTGTAAGCACCCTATCCAACTTAGAAATTCACTGAAGCTACCTGTGTGCTCCTCCCCATCCTCCCGCCAGAAATCACCTTATCTTGAAATTTACTTTTGACATTCCTTTGTTTTTTAATAAGTTGCACATATGTCTATGCCCTTAAACATCATTTAGTTTCACTCACTTGTGAGCTTTATTTTAAATACGGTCTACTTCACAGATTCCTCAATTCTCTTTTTTCACTCAATGTTATATTTCTAAATTTCTTCAGTTCATTTTCTTTCACTGAGCAAAAGAGCTTTCAAATTCATGTTAGATTATTTTAAATTACTTTAGAGTTGACCAAAATTCTAGAACCAAACAGAAGCTTCAAATTCTAGTTTAAATTATAACACTAGAGAAACTCTATGCTCCCAATGCAGGGGACTCAGGTTCCATGTCCAGTCAGGGAACCAGACCCCACAAGCCTCAATTAAGAGATCATATGCAGCAACAAAGAGCGAAGATCCCGGGCGCCGCAACTAAGACCCAACACAGCCAAATAAACAAATAAATTTTTTTCAAAAAATTGGAAAAAATAAAGTATAACATCAGAAACTTTGTCTTAGAGCAAATCCTTCTCCTCTCTTAGAAAAAGAATTCCATTGGAGTGCAGCTTAACAGCAAAGATAGACTTTGGAATTAGAAAGTCCTGATAAGAAGTCCAAGCCCTGTCAATTAATTCCTAGCTATGCAACCTTAAGCCGGTTACTTAACCTCTCTGGTCTTAGTATACTCATCAATAAAACAAGAATTAAAATATTGGCAAACTTAAAGCATTATTAAGATTAAACAAGAACACACAGTTTAAAAAAAGTATATTTCCTACTGCCTTGGCATTTGAACAACACGTGTTCAATAATAACTACTATTATTGTTATTGTCCACGTATATCCTCAATTCTAAGAAGCACATTTTGCTACATTCCAACATATCTGAAATTGCAACTCAACTTATAATTGATGCACATATTTACCATGGTACTGTATAGCAGCAGTTACTTTTTGTTTCTTCCCCAATACCATTTAATTATGTTATTGTCAATTCTTAACATCAAGGCAATATACATTTATAAAATAAGATTACAGAAACCCTTCAAAATGTATATTCTGTGCCTTTGGAGATAATTATCACTATAATATGATTCTCTGTAACAGAACGACATCCTTTTATCAGTCAGCAAAGACAAAACTTAAAAACATTCTCCTTTGTCTAACTATGAGAAATAATAGTTTTTTAAAAAACTTTTACATAGGAAAAAATCCTTAAAGAATTCCACAGGAAAGAGGATGCTAATTTGAAATAGAGAAAATGGAAGTCACCTCCTTCAGCCTGTTTCAGCCATTATAAATACAATCTGCTTTATTCCTGCCACACAGCAGTTTCTGAGCCAATGGTTCTGGAAGTATAACATGAAGAACCTCACAAATGATTGCTCACCTGGTCTGTTTCTCTAAATTAGACGCGTTGACCTCAAACACCTTCTTGGCATCCCATTTTTGTTGGACTTCTTTCTCAATCTTCTTCAAAAAGTCCACTTTGGCTGTTCCTTTTCTTTCCTATTAGACACAACAGATACAGAATAATCCACTCTATATTTCAGTAAACTTGTTTAAAAAAAGCTAAAAAAGATCTGGGTTCACACAGAAGTGAGCCATTTACTGATAATCTTTCCATGGTTATCTTGAAATTTAAATGAGTTAAGATTAAAAATTAGGGTTATCATGACCTGATAGGGTTATCCACTTCAAATTCAAAGGGATGATTAAAGACTTACTTAAATACATAAAAAAGCTTTGAAATTCTTTTTAATTAGATACTACAATAAATAAAACACTGATTTCAAATATTCCTATTTAGTTAAAATAGGTGAATACTTAAAAAAAGCATAGGATAGAACAGTGTCTGCTTGTTCAGCTACAATTATTGCCACCATAGGAGGACGGTGAGGCCCAGCAGATACAGGCTGCAGGAGGATTAGTCATCTACATGGTTTTTTTTTTTTCCCAAGAAAGCTGATGAAGAACTTCTCCCCAAAATGGTTAGCAGGCTATTAGTATGAAATTTAAATGAAACAAAAATTATACAACAATATTATTAATTAAAAGAAAATATGCTAGGCAAGTACTAACTAAAAACTGGTTAATTAATTAATACTAATTAACTGAATGAAAAATGCTGGGCTGGAAGAAGCACAAGCTGGAATCAAGATTGCTGGGAGAAATATCAATAACCTCAGATATGCAGATGACACCACCCTTATGGCAGAAAGTGAAGAGGAACTCTTGATGAAAGTGAAAGCGGAGAGTGAAAAAGTTGGCTTAAAGCTCAACATTCAGAAAATGAAGTTCATGGCATCTGGTCCCATCACTTCATGGGAAATAGATGGGGAAACAGTGGAAACAGTGTCAGACTTTATTTTGGGGGGCGCCAAAATCACTGCAGATGGTGACTGTAGCCATGAAATTAAAAGACTTAATAACTCCTTGGAAGGAAAGTTATGACAAACTTAGATAGCATATTAAAAAGCAGAGACATTACTTTGCCAACAAAGGTTTGTCTAGTCAAGGCTATGGTTTCTCCAGTGGTCATGTATCAGTGTGAGAGTTGGACTGTGAAGAAAGCTGAGTGCCGAAGAACTGATGCTTTTGAACTGTGGTGTTGGAGAAGAGTCTTGAGAGTCCCATGGACTGCAAGGAGATCCAAACAGTGCATCCTAAAGGAGATCAGTCCTGGGTGTTCTTTGGAAGGAATGATGCTAAAGCTGAAGCTCCAATACTTTGGCCACCTCATGTGAAGAGTTGACTCATTGGAAAAGACTCTGATGCTGGGAGCAATTGGGGGCAGGAGGAGAAGGGGACGACAGAGGATAAGATGGCTGGATGGCATCACCGACTCGATGGACCTGAGTCTGAGTGAACTCTGAAGTTAGTGATGGACAGGGAGGCCTGGCATACTGCGATTCATGGGGTCGCAAAGAGTCAGACACGACTGAGCGACTGAACTGAACTGAACTGAATTAACTGAAAGCTGATGTAACTATATTGATATTAGGAAATATAGCCTTTAAACCAAAAATGATTACTAGACAGAGGATACAAAGTGGGGCATATTAAGAAATACATTTGGTGGTTTGTCCTGTGTTCTTGGCCAGAGCTCCTAAAACTCTCAGAATTTCCGGAGTGATGGGAGTATCTTTTGCTATTCCTAACGAGCTGCTTTTGAACAACCTGAGTTTGTGCTAATGGGGTGATTGAGACCCTAAGATAGCCTTAAGATGGGGCTGATCATCAAAAATATCAAGTAGTTAGAGGTTTAGAAATTCAGGCTACTGATCTCTAACAAGGGGAAGCAGAAGGAGGTGCTGAAGATTAAGATCTATAAAAACTCTTCAATGGGGAGACTTGATGATCTTCCTGGATGGTCAACGTGTAGAGGTATTGGGAGAGAGGCCGCCTGAAGAGGACATGGAAGCTCTTTGAATTATCTGTCCCCAACCACACTTTGCCCTCCACCCCTCTTCAGTTTGGTTGTTTCTGAGTCATATCTGTTATAATAAATCAGTAAATATTTAATAAAAAGAAAAGAAACAAAATGGCAAGCATGCCTTCAGCATATTGGATCTATCTGGCAACATTCCCATCATTCCTTATGCCACCCTTGGATGAAAATAAACAGAAAAAATACACATGATCACTCCAACTCTGAAAAAGAAGGGCTATAACTTCCCTCTCAGTCTGTGACTCTGTGAAAAAGAATTAGCTGCTAAAAGCAGGTGTGCTGAAGAACACAGCACTCATGCAACTGCCAAGTGTGAAAGCTGGATACCATACACAAATCTAATTCCGTTTTGAAAACTTAATATTAGTGTCTAGAGTTCTATTTTCTTATACAAAATTACCTGAACAAAATTAGATTTTCATCCCCTTCTTATATGCTAACGTTTCCAGATGCTGCATCGTTTTTAAATGAGAAAATGCCTGGGCTCTACATCTACTTCTACAACCTACTAGGCAGGTAACCTTGCCAAGTCATGTCATGTCTCCCTCTGTACTTCCACCCAACAACTCAAAACATGCTTTCTACTTGAATCACAGATATGCTCACAGATATGCTGCTATTTTTAGACAGCTATTTTTTTTAATGGTTACATAAATTTGAAGTAATGATGCAAACAGTACTTCTGGGCAATTAAAAAAAAAGTACTACTATTTCTTCAATAACTATCTTAAATATACCTTCTGTATTGTATGATAAAAATAAGAGTATTAAAATTAGGTAAGATTCAGTATAAATCTACCATAAATTTGTCAATTCTGTTTTACTATTTAACTTTATATATATTTTTTTCTTTTTTTCATTTGGCTGTGCCTCACTGCCTGTAGGATCTTAGTTCCCTGACCGGGGATGAAACTCCAGCTCTCGGCACTGAAATCACAGAGTCCTAACCACTGGACCATCAGGGAATTCCCTCAGTTTTCTACATTTTAAATCAAAGGATGATTTATTATTCCTTTTAATTTTTTTAAGTAAGTTTAAGACAGGAGAGAACAAGCAACAGAAAAGATGAAATGTCAAATTACTAGGAGGAGGTACAGTGATGGATTAAAAGGACCTTGCCACAAAGGCAAAAAGGAAATAAGAAACAATTCCATGCTTGAAACATCATGGACGTAAGTTTAATAACCAAAGGAAAATAAAAATAAGCAATTTTTTAATTTCTATAAATTCTGACCAGATCATAACTGCCATGCGTGGAAATTATATCAAAATACAAATACGATCAATGCAATTCCCTTTCAGATGTTCTCTACTGCTCTCTGGAGAAAGTCCAGGCTCGTAACCCTGGCACTTAGGGCCCTTCTTATCTCATCCTTGCCAGGTCCCTTCCTCTTCCCTCTCACCATCACTCCAGGCCTATCAAGCCACCTGCACTTTTCCAAGTGTGTCACACTTCCTCCGTCCCCTCTGGGCCTTTGTTCAAGCTATTCTCTCCACCCTCATTCCTCACCAATCTTTTTTGCCTAACTAGCTCATCCTTCAGTTTTCAGCTAATCACCTACTTTGAATCCCCAAGAGTGGATCAAGTACTATTCTTATTATGTCCCTACCTATCAGTATTACCTCTATGATAGCACTCATCACACAGTATCATATCTATCTTTCTCACAACTCTAAGTTTATTCACAGTGGGGACTGTGTCTCATCTCTCATTATATCCTCAACATCTAAGCTTATATTTTGTTTGTTCAATCACTTGTCGGGTCTGACTCTACAACCCCATGGACTACAGCACACCAGGTCTCCCTGTCCCTTACCATCTCCCGAAGCTTGCCCAAGTTCATGCCCATCCAGCCATCTCATCCTCTGATGCCTTCTTCTTCTGCCCTCAATCTTTCCCAGCATCAGGGACTTTCCAATGGGTCAGTTGTTTTTATCAGATGACCAAAATGCTGGAGTTTCAGCTTCAGCATCAGTGCTTCCAATGAATATTCAGGACTGATTTCCTTTAGAATTGACTGGTTTGATCTCCCTGCTGTCCAAGGGGCTCTCAGGAGTCTTCTCCAGCACCATGGTTCGAAGGCATCAATTCTTTGGTGCTCCACCTTCTTCACAGTCCAGCTCTCACAACTGTGGGGCTTCCCATGTGGCTCAGATGGTAAAGAATCTGCCTGCAGTGCAGGACTCTGGGGTTCAATCCCTATGTTGGAAACAGCCCTGGAGAAGGGAATGGCAATCCACTCTAGTATTTTTGCCTGGAGAATTCCATGGACAGAAGTCTGGTGGGCTACAGTCCACGGGGTTGCAAAGAGTCGGACACGACTGAGTGACTAACCCTTCACTTCACTTCTACAACTGAACATGACCACTGAGAAAACCACAGCCTTGACTATATGGACCTTTGTCAGCAGAGTATGTCCCTGCTTTTCAACACACCATCTAGGTTTGTTACAGCTTTCCTGCCAAGAAGCAAACGTCTTCTGACTTCATAGCTACAGTCACCATCCGCAGTGACTTTAGAGCCCAAGAAGAGGAAATCTGTCACTACTTCCACCTTTTCCCCCTCTATTTGCCATGAAGTAATGAGCTTATAACAGGCTCACAAGTACCTGTCAAAAATTTAAAGATTTAAAAAGAGAAGTGAGGAAAAAAAGAGAGAGAAGTGAGGAACTTCTCGGGTGGTCCAGTGGTTAAGATGCTGCCCTCCCAATGTAGGCGGCCAGGGCTTGGTCCCTGCTCAGGGAACTAGACCCCGCACACCGAAACAAACATCCGGCACAACCAAATAAACAAAATACAGTAAAATGAAAGGAGAAGTGAGCAACACATTGCCAGCTTTTGCACACTGTGGCCATAGAAAATAAGACTAAGAACTGGGTTGCATTTTTGAATTAAGATGCTAAACAATCTGAAGTCTTTCCTAAGAATTTCCATAAAATTAAGTGTGTATGTATTACATAGTTGGAAATTTCTTTTTCCAAGAAAGAATAAGGGCCTCCATGGATTCAGTCTTTTCTGAAGGACTTCTAAAAGACTTCATCTAGACCTCAGCTCCTTTGCCCCCTCTTACTGCAAAATCCTCTTTTTAACAAGTAACCTTTAAGTCTCTCTATTCCTATACATGCTGACCAATTTTCAATTCCAACATACAAGGACTACCATTTGAAAAAAAGCTATGGCAGAGACAGCAGTTTGCCTATGCAATATCCATTCCTTCCCATTCTTCTTCAGCAACAGAAGCCTAGTCTTATTTAGGGTAGTGCATCAGAGGCAGTTAAGCATATGGTTCCAGGAGAATTCAGACAGGAACTATGCTTCTGGGTTCTGCCAAAGCAGTTTTCAGCAAAAGAAAGTAAATCTCTTCCGCCCAGCCCTTAAAACTGCCTGTATAACTCCTAACAGCCATTTAACCTATAGATGGAACAGGCACACTGCATAGGGCCCATAATACTTCTAGGGGCTCATCAAAATATTTTAGTATCTTTTAAAATCAGGAGAAAAAATAAATTTGGGGATAGAAGAAAACTCTTTAATATGTAATA
This sequence comes from Budorcas taxicolor, assembly GCF_023091745.1. Classification (NCBI taxonomy): domain Eukaryota; kingdom Metazoa; phylum Chordata; class Mammalia; order Artiodactyla; family Bovidae; genus Budorcas; species Budorcas taxicolor. The sequence goes on from NC_068916.1 coordinate 56,987,460, forward strand.
TTCATATGTGTCTTTATACCAACACAATTGTCAAATATAATTACTTTTTTTTTTTTTTTTTTTACAAAGGAAGCAGCTCACAAAGGAAAAGTATCTAAGACCTCATGAAGCCTAGTTGTACTTCCTATGCTAGGGTCATGGGTCATATGAAATCCCAGTGTATCATTACTAAATTCCTCTCTCCTTAAATCAACTTAAGTTGGCTTCCACTGCATGCAACCGAATAATTCCTGACATTTACCCAACTGGGTTGTGAACTTCTGGCAGACAGCATCTTTTAGAACTTTTATGCTCACCTCAGCACCACATACAATGCTAACAGACACAGAAGTCATATGACAAATATTTTTTGCCTAAAAATGACCATGTCACCCACTTTAAAGAAGGGCATGAAAGCAACAGTCTTCATAAATTGCTTAGTACTGTTTCTTTTCACTGTACTGAGAATGATAAATGTAGGAAAGCTCTTCTTTGAGGTCTCTGCTTTTCAGAAAACCTTGTTTCTCAAAACCACCAAGGTCAATTGTAATGAAATCTGATATTGGCTCCATCACCAACTTGCTGTATTACTTTGAGCAAGTCATTGATCAAGCTGAGTCTTAGTTTCTTCGTTGGTTACTCAACTAAACAACTGGGTTTTTTTCAGTTTTGTTTGGGGTTTTTTGGCCATGCTGCGTAGCCTGTTGGATTTTAGTTCCCTAACCAGGGATCAAACTCTTGGCCCCTGCACTGAAAGCACAGAGTCCTAACCATTGGACCATCAGGGAATTTCCAACAATTGGCTATTTAATGAGAGCAAAGTTCCTAAACTTCAGCTCTACTGACGTTTGGGGCCAAATAATTCTGTTTTCAGAGACTGGCATGTGCACTGCCAGATATTTAGGAACACCCCTAGCTCCTACCCACTAGCTGCCAGTAGCATACCTCCAACTGTCCTGATCTAGAGTCTCCAGACCAACTGTTCTCTGTGGGACAAAATCACCTCCAGTAAAGAACCACTGAACTAGCTAATAAACTTTGTCATACATGTATAGCATTGTGCAATTATTAAAACTTTTATGCACATTGGAAGGACAGATGCTGAAGCTGAAACTCCAATACTTTGGCCACCTCATGCGAAGAGCTGACTCACTGGAAAAGACCCTGATGCTGGGAGGGATTGGGGGCAGGAGGAGAAGGGGACAACAGAGGATGAGATGGCTGGATGGCATCACCGACTCAATGGACATGAATTTGGGTAAACTCCAGGAGTTGGTGATGGACTGGGAGGCCTGGTGTGCTGCAATTCATGGGGTCGCAAAGAGTCGGACACAACTGAGCAACTGAACTGAACCCTAACTTCTTTGATATTAACAACAACCCTAAGAGATGGGCAACAATCACCCTAAGAAATGGGCAGACCAGGGATTACTATTTCAAAGATGACGAATCTGAAGCTCGGGGATCATCATGCCAGCAAATGGTCAGACTGGACAAAAACTCTCATCTTCTCAGTCTTATTTCTGCCTTCTCTTAGTACTCTGGCCATAGCCTAGCGCCATTGGCTATAGAACCTAGACAAGACCCTTAACCTCTTTAACCCTCCATTTCTCTGCGTATCTATAAAATGAGGTTAACAGGTAATAATTATATCTACCTTCTACTATTATTATAAGGATTAAAAGATATAATACACATGAAGGACTTAGTATAGTACCAGTGTGCATGCACACTAAGTAGCTTCAGTTGTGTCAGACTCTGTGCGACCCTACGGACTATAGCCTGCCAGGCTCCTCTGTCCATGGGATTATCCAGGCAACAATACTGGAGTGGGTTGCCGTGCCCTCCTCCAGAGGATCTTCGGAACCCAGGGATCGAACCCACATCTCTCCACATCTACCTGCATTGGCAGATGGGTTCTTCACCACTAATGCAAATTGGGAAGCCCAGCATAGTACCAGAGTGAAGGGAGTGAAGTTGCTCAGTCGTGTCCAGCTCTTTGCAACCTCATGAACTGCAGCGTACCATGCTCCTCCATCCATGGGAGTTTCCAGGCAAGAGTACTGGAGTGGGTTGCCATTTCCTTCTCCAGAGGATCTTCCTGACCCAGGGATCGAACCCTGGTCTCCCACGTTGTAGGCAGACGCTTTACCGTCTGAGCCACCAGGGAAGTCCTAGCATATTACCAGACCCATGGTAAATGCTCAATAATGCTAACCATTATCACACAGAGACAACTGGACATCAGGTACTTCTTGTTGCATGTCAAAATGGGATTGTGGTTATGTCTTAAGAGAATTTTTCATTATATTTTTTAAAACTTACTAAAATATGTATGGATGAAATCATACAGTGCCTTAAATTTGCTTAAAATGAATCTTAAGACGGGGAAGTGGAGGTTCCGGGAAAGATACAACAGAAACAAGACTGGCTCTAAACTGTCAATTACTGAAGTTGGGTGATGGGTACATGGAAATACATAATACTATTATTATCTCTACTTTGTTCACTACTTAAATTTTCCAAATGAAAAGTTTAAAAATAATTTTAAAGTTGACTATTATCTTTATTACATCACATCCCCTGGTCCCCTCTAAAAGTCTTCTGACATGTAACTAAAAGGGATTAAAAGTGTCAAAAGTTCTATAAAATATTTCTATGATATGAAGAAAATTATATTGCTTACTCTTCACACATTCAATTATAAAGTAAAAACTAATTTTACATCCATGCTGCTGTACTGCTACTGCTAAGTCACTTCAGTCGTGTCCAACTCTATGCGACCCCATAGACGGCAGCCCACCAGGCTACCCCGTCCCTGGGATTCTCCAGGCAAGAACATCCATGCTACTCCATGTTTATTACCTTATACACTTTACTATTATAAGGGTTCTATCAGAGTTAGAAAACTTTCATTATAGGAGTGAGCTTGCAAAAGAAATTTCCCCATTAGTTTACAATTGTGATAGTACAATGATTAAGAGAATGAGCTCCAGAACGGGACCAAATGAATTAAAATTCTACTTCTTAGTAGATCTGATCTCACTTCCTCTATTCTATACAAGAAGATCACTGCTCTCTTCTATATCCATTTTCCCTTTCTATAGGACAATTTCCATAAGCATACAATCACAATATAATTTCTACTGTCCTTAAAAAAAAGAAAACCTCTTTTAACCTTCATCTATTACCCCATTTTTTTGGTCTCTATAAAATTCTTCAAAAGAGGTCTATACTCATCATCTCCACTCCCTTTCTTTCCATTCTTTTCAAAAAAAGCTTTTCATTTTTATTGGAATACAGCCAATTAACAATGCTGTAACAGTTTCAAGTGTACAGCAAAGGGACTCATACATATACCTGATCCATTCTCCCCCAAATTCCGCTCCCAACCAGGCTGCCAGGTAACAGTGAGCAGAGTTTCCCAATGCTGTACAGTAGGACCTTGCTGGTTATCCAATTTTTAATACAGCAGTGTGAACATGGATCCCAAACTCCCTTCCACCTGACAACGCTAAGTTCCCATTCATTCAGTCAGGACCTACAAGGCTTTACATGAACTACATCCAATCATCGGTCAACCTCCACCACCACCACCACCAGCAGCACACATACACCATCAGCATCATCACCATCTCCCCTGGAAGACCCCTCCTTTGAAACATATAATCCTCCTTGTTTCTCACTCACACGGTTGACTCTGCTCGGAAATCTTTTCCTTCATATAACTGCATGGCTTGCTCCCGTACCTCGCTTTTGCCACAGTGTCACCTTGGCAAACGGAGAAGACGATGGCACCCCACTCCAGTACTCTTGCCTGGAAAATCTCATGGACGGAGGAGCCTGGTAGGCTGCAGTCCATGGGGTCGCAAAGAGTCGGACACGACTGAAGCGACTTAGCAGCAGCAGCAGCAGCACCTGGGCAAAGACAGTCTTGATCCTCCTTCCTGATCTATTCTTGTTTACAGCACTTACCCGCACCTGACATATTTTACCGCATACTTTAAAATGTAGCGCGCACACACGTAACCACCATGAATACAGAAAAGTTTGTCTATTTTACAAAGAGGCGCTCAACAACTTGTGTTGGAAGGAGGAATCAATGTTACATACTCTTTCTACAAATCAGCTTTTAGAAACTTTGGTGAAATAACACAAGTGACATGAAGTAATCTGTAAAGTTAAAGATACCAGGGCCTGGCTCATCAGCTAGCACGAAAAGGCAAGTCCTCACAACAGCCAAGCCTTAAACGTGAGCGGCAAGGCCCCCCACCTTTTTTTAGAAAATGATTCTTCCCTTCAGGACAGTGGCTACCACATGGAGCCCCAACTCTGGAGAATGCAGCCAGACGGGTTCCAAGCCCCAGCCAAGCGAACTTTCTTCCCGCCAAAACTCACCGCCATGGCGCCGCCCAGCAGACTGTGAAAACCCACGACAGTGACCTCGGTGATCCCCCCAAAGGAGTGGTTACTATCTTTCCCCTCCCTCTCGGGACTGCCAGGCCTAACACGACACTAAAGCACACACTGCACGCCTGATGAGGCAATCTCTAGCGCACTAACTACCTCCGGGGGTATATCGTAGCCTTCTGGGAATTGTAGTTCTCAGACCTCTAAAACCCACGTCCTGCAGGCATATACTGACTACATTTCCCAGAGAACAATAGGTTACCGGAAGTCTAATCGATAAGCCACTCAAAGGGACGCCGGTAGTGACGCTATGAACATGTTGACCTACAAAGCCCTAACTACAAAGCCCATGATGCAGTTCAGGGTCGCTGACTGTAGCGAGGGCGCTATAACTGACGTGGGGTTCCCTGGCCTTCAACCTTTTCAACATACATAGCTGGGTTGGGTGTCTTGTCAGGATGCCAGGAAGCAAAGTGTATTCGTCTTCAGTAACTGAAGTGCTAATTATGATTTGCCATTGTGCACAGATATTTATGACTGTCGGTGGCATTCGAAAGTCCAGAATTTAAACATTTTGAAGCCATTTTTTAACAACTTCCAATGTATTAAAGGCGGAGAAGGCGATGGCACCCCACTCCAGTACTCTTGCCTGGAAAATCTCATGGACGGAGGAGCCTGTGGGCCGCAGTCCATGGGGTCGCTAAGAGTCGGACACAGCTGAGCGACTTCACTTTCACTTTTCACTTTCCTGCATTGGAGAAGGAAATGGCAACCCACTCCAGTGTTCTTGCCTGGAGAATCCCAGGGACAGGGGAGCCTGGTGGGCTGCCGTCTCTGGGGTCGCACAGAGTGGGACACGACTGAAGCAACTTAGCAGCAGCAGCAATGTATTAAAGGAGAGGCTGGAAACCTCCTGGTCCCAGTCCCTGGTTGAGATTGTTTCCTCTGTGTCACCAACCAACATGGAGCTGTCTACGTACTAGTCTCTAGACACACGTGCCCATTTAGTTCTTCAATTGCACTAGCCACTTTTCATGTGCTGGAAAGTCATGTGGCCAGTTGTTATTATATCTGGACAGTTGCAGATACAGAAAATTTCCATCATCAAAGAAAGAGCTATTGAAAAAAATGGATCCAAGGCTTTTACTTTCTGGTTGTCAGATTCGTTACTCTCACATGCTTTCCTTTGTCAATTCAGTAAACAGTCATTAAGCATCTATTGTACAAAGCACTTGGGAGGGGTAGAGGTGTGCCCAGGCCAGAAATGTGTCTTCCTAAAAGAATAACAGGAAAAAAAAAATTAATGAAAATTTTAACAAAAATAAAATTTAAATTATATATGTATAATGTACATTATATTTACACTGTTCAACAACTAGTTTTGAAATATAAATTTAATGATGACATAACACAATGCCTGGAGCGTGGTATGGGCTCAATGAAAATTCAGTGGCTCAATGAAAATTCAGAAGAAGTTAAGAAGGAACCTTAGGTTATAGAGAGCCTACTGAAGGTTCCCTTGCTTCTGTACTCTTACACACAAAAATACTCCCCATTATCCTCCACCTTTAGCTACTAACCATTTAGACATCACTTCCTGACAGCCCAAGTCTGGGTTAAATGTCCCTTTCTTGATGTTCCCCAAAGCAGCTCCTTCTTGCCCTCCCTTGTGAAAGTTATCTAACCAAATTTTTATTGTTTGTTGACCTATCACTAGACATAAGCTCCATGACAGCAGAAGCTGCCTAACATAGTGTCTGGCACATAGCATCTGGCACATATCTGGTATCTTACAAACATTTATTGAATGAATGAAAGACAGGATCCTCACCCTCCACAGCTCTTATAACTATGGTTAGGATTTCCTGTTCCAATTCTGCCCTAACCAGTACTATTTGTCATCTTTGATTCATCGGCTTCCAGTCCACATTCTTCATACAACAAATATTTATTAAACATCTCCTATGACAGAGGATGAGATGGCTGGATGACATCACTGACTCGATGGACGTGAGTCTGAGTGAACTTCGGGAGTTGGTGATGGACAGGGAGGCCTGGCGTGCTGCGAGGGTCGCAAAGAGTTGGACACAACTGAGCGACTGAACTGAACTGAACTGTGATAGTAAATTGTGAAAATTATGAAAAACCTACCTCCATGCATCCAACTGCATCCTTGTCAACTTTCTTATTTAAGTGATATTTTTTTCAAGAGTCATTGGTTTTCATTCACTCAACAAAAATTTAATTCGCTTATACTATAACCAGTGCACTGCCCTAGATGCTGGAGATACAACACTTGAATAAGACAGGCACTGTCACCTCTTTCTAGTGGAAGAGGCAAACACTGAAGCAATGGGAGGCCATGGAAGTAAGTGTTTTAAGTGAGGAAGGGGAATGGTCCTATTTGTGTTTCATAAAGATCTTTCTGAAGAAGGGTTGAAAGGAATAAAAAGTGGAAGCAGAAGGCTGTTGCAATTGTCCAGGTGAGAGATGATGGTAGTTCAGACTATAGTGGTGGCAATCAAGGTGAAGAAAAGTAAACAGAGTCCAGAAATATCTAAAAAATGAAAACTACCGCAACTTGATAATATGGCTTTTTGATTGGGAAGTGTTCATTCTTTGAGTTTCCCAGGTGGCACAGGGGTAAAGAATTTGCCTGCCAATGGAGGAGACGCAAGAGATGCTAGTTCAGTCCCTGGGTTGGGAAGATCCCCTGGAGGAGGAAGTGACAACCCACTTCAGTATTCTTGCCTGGAAAATTCCATGGACAAAGGAAACTGGCGGGCTACACTCCATGGGGTCACAGAGTCAGACATGACTGAGTGCACACACACACACACACACACACACACACACACACACACACCCATTCTTTGTTCTGCTATGTGGAATACCCTCTCTAGATAAATGAAATTAGAAAGGTAGCAGAGTGGTTAAGATCTCAGGCTGTGAATCAAACCAAGTTCATTTATTAGCTAGGTGACTTCAGGCAGTTCAATTAATCACTCTGGTTTAAAGGTAATAATAGTAAGCACCTCATAGGATTGCTATGAGGATTAAAGAAATAATATGTATATAGATATAAACCCTGTGTGCATATATATATATACCCAGCATATAGTAAACACTTTAAAATGTCAGATATTTTTATTATTATTTTAGGAAAATTGGTCTATAAACACGAATCTGATTAAAATAGAAAAAGCTTGCCTGCAGTCCATAATAAATCTCTTTCCTAGCCTGACTGAGCTAGTTAGCACCATATAATTGTGTGATATACCTTCACCAACTGTCAAATCATTTGCACTCATTCTTTAAAATTCCACAACAGAGCTCATTTCATTTTGTTTTGTTTTCCAAATCCACCCCACTGGTCACTCTACTGGATTCAATTGAGTCAGCATTTCTAAATTGAGATCCATAAAACTATAATTAATTTTGGCTTGTCTCTGAGTCCCTTTATATTTGTTTTTCATGCTTATTTACCTAACTTCCCAACCTTTATATGACACGGGCCAAGAAAGGAATTGTGGGCATTTATTTTCACACTTCTGTCTCACAAATGTGGCATGCAATAAATATGGTTGTCACTTCCCTACCCTATTAGACACCTTTTTTTTTCTTTAGGCTATTTAATGTATTTATTTATTTGGGCATTATCTGATGGCCTGTGGGATCTCAGTTCTGCCGCCAAGAATTAAACCCACATCCCCTGCATTGGGAGAGCTAAGTCTTAGCTACTGGACTGTTTAGGAAGTCCCTCATCCTTTGTTTTTAAATGATTTTGTTTTCCGACATTAGTGTTCTGCCTTTACTTTTATGTTTCCTAAATGATGGACAGATTATTTTTTATAGTCTAGGCGATTAATATAAAGAGAAGGAAAGATTCTCTAGGATTTATGGACTTTAGCTGATCCCGGGGTTGCACTGTGTCCAATTTCCAACAGTTAATGGGCAACAGAGAAAGTGTATGTATGTGTGTGGTGCTCACAAGCTTTTGAGTAAGATGTCTAGGTCTGACTTGGAGCTTTGTCCTGTGATAGTTCTGCTCCTTCAACCCTGGGACTCCGGGTCCTCACATAAAATGTGTGGGTAATAATAGAGCCTACTTCCTGGGCTTGCTGTGAAACTAAAATGACCTATATCAAAGAAGGTGATTAGTGTGGTTCATGGTCTAAGTGCTCAAGAAAGATTAAAGAGAAAGAAAAGTGGATGACTGGAAGCCAGTTTGATCATTGTCATGGTCTGAATCTTTGGGTCCTCACAAAATTCATATGTTGAAATCTGAATGCTCAATGTGATAGTATTACAATTTATGAGGTGCTTAGGTTAGAAGGATGAAGCCCTTTTAAAGGGATTAATGTACTTATATGTGATTCCCAGGTGGCACTGGTGGTGAAGAACCTGCCTACCAATGTGGGAGACAGAAGAGACATGGGTTTGATCCCTGGGATTAGGATTGGAAAATTCCCCTGGAGAAGTAAATGGCAACCCACTCCAGTATTCTTGCCTGGAGAATCTCATGGACAGAGGAGCCTGAAGGGTTACAGTCCATGGGGTCACAAACAGTAGGACACGACTGAAGCGACTTAGCATGCACGGATGCAATGCTCTTATACAGGAGAGCCCACAAGCTCCCTAACCTCTTCTACCTTGTGACGATACAAACAGCAGTGTTCTACATGGAAGAGGGCCCTCATGTGGCCATGCTGGCACCCTGCCCTCAGACTTCCAGTCTTCAGAACCATGAGAAAATTTCTGCTGTTTACAGGCCTCCCAATCCATGGTATTGGGTTATAGCAGCCCAGATGAACTAATTTAGTCATTCAGGTAATGGGAACTCTGAATCTGACTGACATGAGCTAGGAACAACTAGCCATATTAATTAAGAAGACAAATGTAACCAAATTAGAGAAGTTGCACTTCTAGGTACCAAAGTTTCAAGAAGCCCCTGTTGCCTAGATTCCTCCTAAAGCAGTGATACTTGTAATTCTTAGGACTGGGAAGTCACTCATTCATGCCATCCCACTGCAGACTCAGGATCCACATGCCTCAGCCTGCTCTTGTCAACATTCCACCGAGCATTGCCAGGGTGTTACAGGGTCATATGGGAAATGTGACACCTGAGTCATCAAAACACTGCGTGTGATTCCTAAATAACCTGCCTATCCAAACTGCTACCAGCATTTCCATCACCAAGGGCCTCCAGAAATAGAAGGAATGGGACTTCCCTGGTGGTCCAGCGGTTAGGAATCTGCCTGGCAGCACAGGGGACACAGATTCAATCCCTGGTCCGGGAAGATCCCACATACCTCGGGGCAACTAAGTGGGTGGGCCACAACTACTGAAGCTTGCATGCCTAGAGTTCATGCTTCACGAGGGAAGCACCACAGTGAGAAGCCTTAGCACCACAGCTGGAGAAAGCCCATGCACAGCGACAGAGACCCAGTGCAGCCACACATACATGCACATATGAAATAGAAGGAAAGAGGGAAGGATAGACAGATGGAAAAGAAGAAAGAAAGGGAGGAGGAGAAAACAAACAAGTAAAGACAGCCAATCACTTATTACACAGCTTCCAATTTCAGTGACTATATTTTTAAAATTAGGTTGTGCATTTACTATATTGGGATTCCTATTTTTACAGTATCAGTGAAATCAGACTGGTCTAAATATAATACTGGAATGAGTTGCCATGTCCTTCTCCATGGGACCCAAGGATCAAACCCAGATCTCTTGCATTACAAGCAAATTCTCTATGTTTGAGCTACCTGGGAAGCCCTAAGTTCAAATATGTAAATTAGGAGCATAATCATGGTCTTACATTTTTTTCCCTAGTAATTGGCCAGGCTCCCATTTTCCGTGTAGCCAGAAGTCAGTATCTTCCTCTAGATGCCATTCTAGGTAGTGTCTGAAAATGTGGGCTCTAGTGCCAGGTTGCCTGACTGAATCAAGCACACCCCCATTCCAAATTTGCTGTATGACCTTGGACAAATCACTTGATCTGCATAGGCCCATAACATAGCAACAATAATAGTACTTACCTAGCAATATTGTTTTCATGATTATATTAGTTAGTCATTAATATTTATTGCACATCTATTATATACCAGGTTTTGTTTCCAGCACTAAAGATATAATGCAAACAAGGAAGACAAAATCCTTGACCTCATGAAAATTCTAGTTAGGATGAGGTAAAGAAAATAAATTCATGAAAAAGTTTCAGACCATGAAAAATGCTATGAAAATAAAACAGGATTATGTGACAGAGAATAACTATAACACTAATAACACTAATAATAATAACACTAAGAGAAATGTAGTGTTAATTTAGATGGATGGTCAGAGAAAGTTTTCCTAAGGAGGTGATGTTTGAGCTGACAAGAAAAAGTCAACCATAAAAAGATGTGTGGAGGGACTTCCTTGGTGGTCCACTGGTTAAGAATCCACCTTGAATGCAGGGGACACAAGTTTGATCCCTGGGAACGAAGATCCCAGATCCCTGGTTGGGGAACTAGATCCCACAGGTCACAGGACAACTAAGCACTTGCGCCACAACTACTGATCCCATGCGACACAGCAAGAGTCCACGCACCTCAACAAAAATCCCAAGGGTTGCAACTAAAACCTAACACAGCCAAAAGGAAAAAAGATGTATGGAAAAGAGTTCCAGACACGGCTTCCCAGGAGGGTCAGCAGTAAACCTGCCTGCCAATACAGGAGACAAAGGAGATGTGGGTTCAGTCCCTGGGTCAGAGGGATCTCCTGCAGGAGGGAATGGCAACCCACTCCAGTATTCTTGCCTGAAAAATCCTATGGACAGAAGAGCCTGGCCTGCTACAGTCCTTAGGGTCACAAAGAGTCAGACACAACTGAGCACACACACATGTCATGTCAATTATATCTCAATAAAACTGGAAGGAAAAAAAATTTTTTTTTAAGTTCCAGGCGAAAGGGCCAGCAAATACAAAGGCACTGAGGTAAGAAGGAACTTGAAATGTTTGAGAAACCTAAGATGCTTTGTCCTCACACCTTTCTTCTCAAGCATCCAGCACCCCTTCCTCACATTCAACTGATGCTTCCTTCCTAATTCACTGAAAACATGGACGCAAACTGTAAAGAACTTCCATGAGTTCCTTTTACTACATCTACCATTATACCTCTGCCCCTTATCATGAGCTCTATTTTCTACTTATCATGGATAATCGGGGCTCCTATTAAGACCTAAACTCCATTTGTACACTAAATCTCATTGTCTTTTCCTACTAAGAGATTTTATTCCCACAGTTGCCCACTTCACCTTCCACATCATCAAATTTTCTTTCCCTACTAGATCACACCCATCCACCTTCATACATATCTTCTAACCTAACACAAGCAAAGGAAAAACAGAACAAAATATAAACACATCCTCCCTATCCCATCATATCTTCTGGTACCCTCTTTGTTCTACTCCCCTTTACAATAAAACTCTTCAAGAGAACTGTCATACTGTCTCCAATTCCTCTCTTCTCTTTTTCTCCCAAACTTTTTCCAATTGTGTGTTCACCTCCTCCATTCCATGGAATTGTTCAGATCACCAATAACCTCCTTATCCATATTGCCAAATCCAATGGTCAATTCTATGTCCCCATCCTACCTGATGGAGAAGGAAATGGCCACCCACTCCAGTATTCTCATCTGGGATATCCCATGGACAGAGGAGCCTGGTGGGCTACAGTCCATGGAGTCACAAAAGAGTCGGCCTCTACTTATCAACTAAACAACAACATCTTACTACAAGACACAGTTGAAAACTCCATCTTTCCTGAGGCACATTTCTTGTTTTTCTGTTCTCCTCCTCATCACTGGCCAAGTCTTCTCAGTTTACTGCATATTAGTCCCTTTCCTTGTAAATAGGAGTTTGCCCTAATAGCCTTTCTTTCGATACACTAAATTCCTGGGTGGTCTTTTCCAGGCCCATGATTTTCAATACACTTTACAATGTTGATAGATCCACAGTTTTAAACACCAGGCCCCATCTCTCATGAACTTCAGACTCTTAGACTCAACTGTCTACTTGGTATTTCCACTTGGATTTTTTTCCCTACACTGCGCATCTTGTAGGATCTCAGTCCCTTAGCCAGGGACTGAACTCAGGCCAAGGCAGTGAAAGCCCAGAACCTAACCACTAGGTCACCAGGGAATTCCCTCCACTTGGATTTTTATATTGTGTGTCTTGCCTAAGAAATTACCCCAAATTCAGGGGCTTAAACCAAGTTTTTTTTTTTGTTTTTTTTTTTTTACTTTTGGTCATGCTGCATAGCTTGCAGGATCTTAGTTCCCCTACCAGGGATCAAACCCATACCCTCAGCAGTAAAAGCGTAGAGTCCCAACCACTGGACTGCCAGGGAATTCCCAAAAATAACCATTTATTATCACTCACAGTTTCTGTGGGTCAGAAGTAGTTTGGAAGCAGCTTGACCGAATGGCTCTGGCTTGGGGGGCTTTCATGAAAATGCAGTCACATGCCGACCAGGGCGGTGGTCATCTGAAGGTGTGACTGGGGCTGGAAGATCTACTCCTACCATGGCTCACTCAAAAGGCTAGAAAGTTGGTCCTGGCTGTTGGTAAGAAGTCTCAGTTCCTCTGAATCTGGGCCTCTCCGAAGGGTTGATTGAGTGCCTTTGGACATGTGACTGGCTTTCCCCAGAACAAGAGGTCCAAAATAGGAGCTACAATACCTCTTATCCTAGACTTAGATGTAAAGGACTGTCATTTCAATGCATTCTGTTGATCATACAGAGAAGCCCTGATCCAGTGTGCGAGCAAAGGACACCATGAGTGTGATCCCAGCAAGTTAAGGATTGTTGGCAGCCATCTTGGAGAATGGCCACCACCATGTCTAATGTCTAAGACAATGTCTAATTCGTGGTCCAAACTGAATTCATGATCTACCAGCCATTTTCTAAATCTGCTCCTCCTTCATTTTCCCCACCTCAGGCCAAGCACCTTGGTTTCATCCTTGACTTCTCTTTGTGTCTCACACCAACAATTATTCTGTCAGTAAAACTCCTTGACTCTACCTTTAAGATACATCCAGAATTTAACTTCTTACTCTCTCTTTCAGAGCTAGTCTGGTCCAAACCAACATATTCCTTCCTAACTGGTTTCCCTTCCTTCACTTATGTCCCCTCCAGTCTGATAACCATGAGGCAGCCGTAGCCATAACCATAGCTACTATTTAAAAATAAAACCCTAAATCATATACTTTGATTCCTCTGTTTAAAACCTTCAGTGTCTTGCAGTCTCACTCAGAACAAAAATTCAAAGTTCTTACCATGACTAACAACGTCCTCCATGATCTGGCTTCTTACTACCTCTTTGATCTCTTCAACCACTATTTTCTTCTTGGCTCATCCCATTGCTTTCCTCCTTTCCTCAAACTGTCAGACCATTGCTTTCAGATCACTGCTCAGTCCTTTTAACTTCCCCATCACTCTCTCGCCCCTCACTTTGTTTTATTTCTTTATAGAATGTATCCAGCTATATGATATAGTTGTTTACTTGTCACCGTTCTCCTGATGCTAAACCAGATCTCCAGGACAATGCATATTTTCTTCACTGAACCGAGGCCTATTACAGCACTTTGCCTTCGATAGGTTGGCAATCAATATTTCTTGGAAGAAAGAAAGGCTAAATGCAGGAACCAAAACAGGCTAATATATGCAAAGTTGATTGGCAGAGTGCCTAGCACACAAGGAGTATGAGTTATTATTACTTGCTGTGTCCAAATCCCAAAGGGCTTATTCAACCCAAGGAAGAGAGGGCAGTTGTCTTCTAATATCAGAGAGGTAACCAGAGGGAATTGGAGTCTGGTCAGTCTACTGTTGCTATTTCCTGCTTAAAAAAATAAAGTTACTATTATTGCAGTGATGCTTCCCACATTTCTCCTGGATGTTTTTCTAATCTGCAAGGAAGGATGGCAGACTGAGGCCCCTGTGAAACTCTTAGAGACTGGCACGTGGACTAATTCTGGTCCACACATCCAGAGATGCCACTTTCAACCTTTCCTCCCTGTTGACATGGCTCTCTCCATGTGAAGTAACTTTTTTAAAAATTGAGATAATTGTAGTATCATAAGCAGTTGTAAGAAATAAGGCAGAGAGAACTTTTGCACACTTGTCCTAATTCCCCTGATGGCAACATTTGCAAAACTATAGAATACCATAATCAGAATATTGATATTGACACGTTTTATATGTAATCATTTGTGCACGTCTGTGTGTGTGTGTGTGTGTGTGCGTGTGTGTGTGTGTGAAATTCTTTACAGCATTATCATACCTGTAGTTCCCTGTACCCGTCCTGGCAGTCAAGATACAGAGCAGTTCCAGCTCCACAAGAATCCCTCATGTTGCCTTTTTAAAACCACACTCATGGGGCTAACCTGGTAGTTCAATGGTTAAGAATCTGTCTACCAATGCAGGGGACATGGGTTTGATCCCTGGTTGGGGAATTAAGATCCCATATGTCACAGGCAACTAAGCCAGTGCACCACAGCTACTGAGCCTGCGCGCCCTAGAGCCCATGCTCTGCAACAAGAGAATCCTTGGCAGTGGGAAGCCCACAGACCTCAGCTAGAGAGCTGCCTCCGCTCTCGCCCGGGGTGCAGTAATGACGACCCAGGGCAACCAAAAATTAATTCATTAGTCTAAAATACCATAGCCACTTTCCCTTCACACCCCCATCTCTGTCCTCTGTTATATAAATGGAACCACACAATATGTAACCTCTGGGGATTGGTTACATACTGTATTGCTTTTTTTTCCTCATTCAGCATAATTCATCCAAATTGTCGCATGTATTAACAGTTCCTTCCTTGCTGGAGAGAAGCGTGGAGTCCCATTCCATGATACGTTATACAGTTTAACCAGTCACCTGTTTAAGGCCACCTGAACTGATTCTTGTTTGGGGCTATTATAAATAAAGCTGCTCTAAACGTTTGAGTACAGGTTTTTCAGTGTAAACAGAAGTTTGCATTTCTCTGGGATAAATGCCCAGAAGTGTAATTGTTGGGTCATATGGTAGTTGCAAGTTTAGTTTTTAGAGAAAATATCAAAGTGTTTTTCTAAGTAGCTGTACCATTTTACATTATATCAAAGTATGAATGATCCGGTTTCTCTGCATCCTTATCGGCATTCAGCGTTGCCAGTTTTTTTAATATATATTAGCCAACCTTAGAGGTATTTAGAGAGAAACAACTTTCTTAAAAAAAAATCCTTTTAACATAGTTCTCCTAGGAAAACAATCGATATTTCCATAACCAAGAGACTATTCTGATTGACCGGCAATTTGGCTGTCCACTCACCTGGACTTTGTATAAGGAAGATTCGAGAGACTTTTACTAAAGCAACTTTTCTCTGAGCCAGATGGGCTGCTCCAGGGGACCTAAACTCAGGAGAGACTGACATTTTGATGGGTGTGCTGTTCAATTAGCTGATTATTTACAAATATACAGACATGACAGGGTCTGTTTGTAAGCATGAGCTTCCTAGTTTGAAATTCCACCAAAGTTCAATTTAACGGCATGTGAAGGAAGTCTATTGTGATTGTAAACGTCACAGAGAAAATTCAAAGATGACTCTCCACTTCTCTTATTGTACGTCTGGGACATTCTCATAGGTTGGAGAATAAGGACCAATCCCCCTCCGCCAGCCTTCCTGCCCCAAAATAGGCACAACACAGTCTGATTTTGCAAAGCCTGTCTATCCCTGACAACACTTGTGCGAAATCACCCACTGACAGCTCTTCCTGGTGGAGAAAACACTTAGTTGCCCTCACGCCTAGGAAGAGAACTTGGTCAGAATGAGCATGTCTTTTCTTCTTGTAGTCACTCTCTCTTTTCAATGTCCAATATTAATAATCTCTTTTTTCCTTTGATTTCTTTCTTTCTCCTCTATGCAAATAAAATGAGAGAAAAGTCAATATTTGTCAAGTATTCATGTTAACATCCACCTTAACTAAGGAAAGAACATTTATTTGAAATCATTTTTACTCTGTATTATCCAAGAGCAGTGCCTAAGATATGGTAATGGGTTCAATATGTATTTGCTGAATGAACCTCATATTTCAGTGTTTGCCAGTGAGGTGATTAAGTGAAAGTTACAGGTGTGGGCTTTGGAATCTAACACACATGGTCAAGGCTGGGCCTCTTCACTCGAGCTTATGACCTTTCTGGGATGCAATTTTCTTGACTATGAATATTGTTTACTATACAGGGGTACTCTGAGCCAGATAGGCAATACACTGAGATATTTAGCATGGGGCCAGCATAGGGTAAGTATTCAACAATCTTGGATTTGATTATTATTTCCAATGCCTATCAGACCACCAGAATCTGAGCTCCCAAAAGGCAGTGAATGGCTACTGCTGCTGCTGCTGCTAAGTCGCTTCAGTCATGTCCGACTCTGTGCGACTCCATAGACAGCAGCCCACCAGGTTTCACCGTCCCTGGGATTCTCCAGGCAAGAATACTGGAGTGGGTTGCCATTTCCTTCTCCAATGCACGAAAGTGAAAAGTGAAAGTGAAGTCCCTCAGTCATGTCCGACTCTTCACGACCCCGTGGACTGCAGCCTACCAGGCTCCTCCGTCCATGGGATTTTCCAGGCAAGAGTACTGGAGTGGCTTGCCATTGCCTTCTCCAGTGAATGGATATAACTCTTCAAACTTATGTCTCTGCCCCGGCCCAGCACACAGAATCTGGTACCTAGTACAGTGCTTAATATAGGTTATGTTGAATTAGTATATATGTGTAGGCACTCTCTTCAGGGTAGCCCAATAACTGAATGACTGAAATCAGTACTTCATTCATTCATGGACTTCAGATGAGTCAGTTCTATGCATACAACAAATAAAGTATAAGGAAAATTCTGGACCGTGGCTACTGACCAACTATCTAGGAAATGGAGTGGGATTCATCCTATTGTATTCCACTTCTGGAAAAGCAACTCTTCCATAGATGCCACTTTCTCAAGGTATGGTTTCGAGTTTGACATCTACATTCAAATACTGAGCTTATATCTATCCATCAATGCTATCCTACTCAGTTTAGAAAAGTAATGACATCATAACTTGAAAAAACAGGGAAAAGGAAAAAACTATCCATGGTCTGCAAACCCAAATATGACTATCATAATCATGTCTGTTTTACTCCCTGTAATAGTCTTGATTAAATGATGCCCTCGGTCACTAGAAAGCCCGTATCTCGGCACCTTCATCTCTGAAGTAAGGCTTGGAAATTTGTTCTATAAATATTACATTTGAAAAGTACTTTGAAATTCTGGCAGCAGAGTGATTTATTGTGAAAAAGGCATTTCCTGTTCCATATCAATCATGCCATCAAGTTCTTGCCTAGCTGCAGGACTAAGCAAATCACTTTTACATTTCTCTTTTTAAAATATCTATCATTTGTGGGTAATGCTTCATCTCTGCAGGGGAAAGAAGTGAAGGGAAAATGAGGATAAGGATAAAGCAAGAAGAGGAGAAGAGAGAGAAGAAAAGGTAACAGCTGAATGTGTCAAAGCTCTGGGCTTGCTGTTAGAAGATCCAGATGTTACTTAGTTTCTGTGGACTTGACTCAGCTGCAGAGTTGGGTAGGAGATAACAGTGAAGGAAGTTCACCAGATAATTTCTAAGTGTGTTTCGCTTTTATTTTTACCTATTATTTCGCTATGTAAGGGGTCCGTGCTTCCCAGGTGCATGTGTGCATGCCAAGTCTCTTCAGTTATGTCTGCTGTTTGGAATCCCATGGACTGTAGCCTGCCAGGGGATTTCCCAGGCAAGAATACTGAAAATTTCTGTGATTGTGATTTTCATCCTGTCTGCCTTCTTACAGATAAGGATAAAAACATCTACTTCTGCTTTATTGACTACGCCAAAGTCTTTGACTGTGTGGATCACCACAAACTGTGGGAAATTCTTAAAGAGATGGGAATACCAGACCACCTTACCTGGCTCCTGAGAAATCTGTGTGCAGGCAACAGTTAGAACTGGACATGTAACAACAGAATGGTTCCAAATTGGGAAAGGAGTACCTCAAGGCTGTATATTGTCACCCTGCTTATGTAACCTACATGCAGCGTACAACTTGCGAAATGCAGGGCCAGATGAAGCACAAGCTGGAATCAAGATTGCCGGAAGAAATATCAATAACCTCAGATATGCAGATGACATCACCCTTATGGTAGAAAGCGAAGAAGAACTAATGAGCCTTTTGATGAAAGTGAAAGAAGAGAGTGAAAAAGTTGGCTTAAAACTCAACATTCAGAAAACTAAGATCATGGCATCAGATCCCATCGCTTCATGGCAAACAGATAGGGAAACAGTGGAAACAGTGAGAGATTTTATTTTTGTGGGCTCCAAAATCACTGCAGATGGTGACTGTAGCCATGAAATTAAAGGACACTTGTGCCTTGGAAAAAAGCTATGACCAACCTAGACAGCATATTAAAAAGCAGAGACATTACTTTGCCAACAAAGGTTCATCTAGTCAAAGCTGTCGTTTTTCCAGTAGTCACGTATGCATGTGAGAGTTGGACTATAAAGAAAGCTGAGCGCCGAAGAATTGATGATTTTGAACTGTGGTGTTGGAGAAGAGTCTTGAGAGTCCCTTGGACTGCAAGGAGATCCAACCAGTCCATCCTAAAGGAAGTCAGTCCTGAATAATCACTGGAAGGACTGATGCTGAAGCAGAAACTCCATTACTTTGGCCACCTGATGCGAAGAACTGACTCCCTAGAAAAGACCCTGAAGCTGGGAAGGATTGAACGCGAGAGAAAGGGACCATAGAGGATGAGATGGTTGGATGGTATCACCTACTAGATGGACATGAGTTTGAGTAAGCTCCGGGAGTTGGTGATGGACAGGGAAGCCTGGCATGCTGCAGACCATGGGATGGCAAAGAGGTGGACACAACTGAGCCGCTGAACTGAACTGAACTGAATACTTTAGTGGGTTGCCATTTCCTCCTCCAGGGGACCTTCCCTACGCACGGATGGAACCCAGGTTTCTTACATTTCCTGCACCAGCAGGCGGGTTCTTTACCAATAATGCCACCTGGGTCACTTCCCAAGTGGTTCAGGGGTAAAGATTCGCCTGCCAATGAAGGGGACACAGGAAACGCGGCTTCTATCCCTGGATCGGGAACGTCCCCTGGGGGAAGAAATGGCAACCCACTCCAGTATTCTTGCCTGGAGAATCCCATGGAGAGAGGAGCCTGGTGGACTACAATCCACAGGGTTGCCAAGAGTTGGGTGCACACACATGTAGGGGGTCCACAAACTAGCCTGCAAGCCAGACCATGTTGGCACCTGTTCCTGGACACCTGTGAGTTAACAATAACTTTTATACTTTAAAATGGTTGGAGAAAAAAAATGAAGGGAATAATATGTTGTGACACATGAAAACACTCTCACATTGAAATTTTCATACACCTTTTATTGGAACACAGCCACAGTCATTTGTTCCATATTACCTATGACCTATTTCATGCCAAGAGGGCACAGTTGGGTAGTTGTCAGAGACCTCATGGCCCACAAAACCAAAAAATATTTGCTGTCTAGCCTTTTACGAAGAGTTGACTCATTGGAAAAGACTCTGATGCTGGGAGGGATTGGGCGCAGGAGGAGAAGGGGATGACAGAGGATGAGATGTCCGGATGGCATCACCGACTCGATGGACTTCGAGTCTGAGTAAACTCCAGGAGTTGGTGATGGACAGGGAGGCCTGGTGTGCTGCACTTCGTGGGGTCGCAGAGTGGACACGACTGAGCGACTGAACTGAACTGACTGAACTGAGACTTTTACAGAAAAAATTTGCCTACATCTGCTACATATGTATATTACAGTCTGCCTGCTTATTTTGGGTTGACCCATCTCTTTTATATGAGGTGTATGCTCATCAGGTATTTTTCATAATGTTATGATTACAATGCATAATCTCATAAACTGTCCGGCTTTCTAGGAAGAAGGACTGTTTGTTTTGCTCACCACTAAAATCCCAGTGCCTTACACAGTGCTGGTGTATAGCAGGTGCTCAGTAATCGTTGTTGAATAAACATTCTAACACCAGTGCCAAGCCAGTCATTTCAAAACTCCAAAAGAGAATTTTTTATCTAGTACAAACCAATTTGCCCATTTCAGTGATTTCAATTTTTTAAATATTATTTTTAAAAACTTTTTTGTTGACCAACATCTTCCCTGCACAAAATCCCCATCGAACTTTAGAGAAGCAATGAAAAGAGAATTTTTAAAAAAATGGAATCCTTTTTCTCCCTTATAGAGAATATACTAAAAATACTGATAAAATTGAAATGGCTTCTGTCTTTTGCAACCGTTGCGCCACGTTTTTAAAATGACGATTATTGGAGTCCAAGGAAGGGTTGCCATAGCATTGTGCATAATTTAAGCACAGCAGCAAAAGATACCAGCATGCGTGCCGAGCAAAATGAGCGTGTGAGGAAAAAAAAGTAAAATTTTGCGTTCTGTGCACAGTGTCGAACGTGAACGTATTGCACGTTATGTTGCAGATTTACTACAGCTGAGTCATTTCGGGACACTAGTGTGTGTTTCCAGGAAAAAAACGGGAGGAAGGAACCAGGCTGAGGGGCTCACCGGTTCCCCCAGGCACTCTCAGCACAGACACCGGTATTCCGTGGCGGGCGGCGGCGTGCTTAAAAAAAAAAAAAAGTGCCGCGGCCCCTTTAAGAGCCACAGCACCTTCTCCAAGATACCATCTTGCACCAGGAGTTCACGTAAGCTCTCTACCTACCTTGCTAAATCCCTCCTCCTTTACTGGGTACGACCGGCGGGCGGGGTGAACGAGCCTTTTCATTGGCTTTGCGCGCACGGCCCTCTCCTTCCTATTGGTTCCAGCGCTCGCCACTCGACGCTATCTCCCCGCCTCCTGTGCCGTCGGTCTAGGTTGAGCGAGGGCTCTTGGGTTAGTTCCTGTTAGGCCCCGGCCGGGGGAGTAGGTTGAAGTCCTCTAAGATGCCCGGTGGGCTGAGGCACCCGGAGCTGTGAAGAAGGCGTGAGGAGGCGGCGGGGGGCGACTCGCGGCAGGCCCTAACAAGAGCGGCGGCCGAGCCCGCCTTCCCTGCACCATGCTCATAGAGGATGTGGATGCCCTCAAGTCCTGGCTGGCCAAGTTACTGGAGCCGATGTGAGTGAGGCAGGCTGGGCCGGGGCTGGCGAACGTGGGCGTTGGGGGCCCGCGGGGGCGTGGGGGGAGGGGAGGCGGCGTGGGGGAGGGCGGAGCGGAGGGGCAGCGGTCGGGAGGTCCCGGCGACGTCTTCTCTGTAGTACTATCACCATTGTAGGGGGGTGGGGGGAGGAGAGCAAGGGACGTAGAGGCGGTGTGGCTCTGGGAACGGGGCGGGGGAGGGGGGCGCGGGGAGGACAGCGAGGGCTTTTGAAATACACATTTTGGGGTGCTCAAAAGGGTAGCTGGAAGTGAGGGAATTTAAAATACTGCTTTTTGAGAACTGAAGAGAGTAATCGGGGCTCTTGAGGGATTTTAGGATTTGAATAGAAGGGAGTAGCAGGATATCAAGGGTTTTACAAACAATATTCCGGGACTAAACGATCTAGAAGCGGAGTATTGGGGACCTTTAGGAAGCAGGAAGGAAGAAAAGGAGAATAGGGACGTTAAAGGCTTTATAGCGATTACTGATGAGTTCTAAGGGTTCAAGTATATTGAATTAAAATAGGGTAGTGGAAAGGGATTTGTGGACACTGAAGTGTTTTGGGAATTATTAGGAATTTGATAAGCCTATTAAGGGATGCTATTATTGAGGAGTTGATAGTGCCAAGAAAGCTGATGATTTTTAAATACCATTAGGGGTTGGGAAAAGTGAGGTTTTTGTAAGTTTGATTGGGGGTTGAAAGGAGTACTCGAGTATCTAATATTATTGGAGAACAGGCTGAAAGGGGTATACCGGCAGCACCAAGGGATTTTTAGATGCAGGTATTGGAATAATGAAACGAGTAGTGGAAAGAGTTTTGTTACTACTGAGAGGATTGGGGTGTAGGATTATTGGTGAGGGGCTTGTTTCTGATATCTGGAGCAGTATAGGGGAAATATTGTTGGGACCCTTGAAATAAAGGAATAGCGAAGATACGAACTTTTTGTTGGTTTTGTAACCGTTTTAAAGGGATGAGATGGTGAAGTGTTAATTTGGGACACTGGGGTATAGGTAGTCTCTGAAAGGTATCTCTGTGAGCGAAGAGGAAAAGCTGGAGGGAGGGTGGGAGGAGGTGATAACTAACTCTTCTTGGGAAAGAAGGCATGGGAAGGGAAGGAATCATTTGTTGCCCCTTTGTCATTTCTACTTATTACTTTTCCTCCTACTGGAGGTGAGGGCTTTCTGGCTGAAAGAAAAGGAGTAGAAGACATGAGCAGACTTTGATTCATTAGATCAAATAATTTTAGTGGAAAAATTGAGTTTTTGCAGAGGTGGAAATAAAGGGTAATTCGGGAGGTGTAGTGAAGTTGGTTGTTAGGAGACTGCTACTTCCCTGTTTGTCTATTTCCTTGTGCTCCTGAGAAACCCTGTTAACTAACTTTTGATGTTTTGCTATTTCTGTTTCTTGGGGTGGGATTCTAACACCTAGGAAGACTCATTTGTAATCCAGTGTGTCAGCCTTGTGAAGATGGTAGGATGGGAAAGTGAGACAGCATTAAGGGAATTTTGATGTCTGAAGTGGTATTTGCTTTCTGAGGACGTGTGTATGACTAGAGCACAGGTATGAATGAATGTACACTGAGGGCTTCTGAGTTTTACATTAGTGATGGTCTAAGTAAAATGCAAATGACTTCTGGGCACACTTAAAAGTTTTATTGAAGAATATGGGCCTCTTGAGTGTGCATCATACTTTTCCTACATACAGTATCAAGATTGGAGCACAAAGGTGGAAATGGATTGTGATGAAGGTTGGAAATCATGAAGTAGAGTTAGTGAAATTGACCATATATGGAAGAGGCTAAGAATAGAAAAAGGTCTATTAAAATATAGAACAGGAGAACCTTTGTGTTTTTACTTGGATGGTAGATACTTTTGAAAGTATTAAATGTTGGTAATACTTTCGAAAGTATTAAATGTGTATTTTATATCTTCAGTAGAAGGTGACAAGTTTTAATATTATAGTTAATTATTTTTTTTAAAGCTCCCTAAAATGTTTTGGTCTGAGTAATATTTTTTATTTTTTTCTTATTGTCAGAGTTTAGTTTGGGTGGGAACTTAAGTGTCCCTAGGGTGTTTTCACCAGATTTTTTGGATGATTTATACTGATTTTATTCATATATATTTTGTAATTTTCATGGATAAAAGTTATCTTTCAAAATGATTAGTTTCCCCATTTGTTTTGAGATAAGTCTTCAACGTAAAGGTCACATCATGCCTCTTTTAAAGATTATTTTTGTTACTTTTTTAGTGTTAAGAAAGATCTAAAATCACTGCTTAGACTTAATAATGTAGATAATTTTCCTAGAACTACAAAATTACAAAATAAACTACAAAATAAATACTTATTTTTAACTCATATAGGTAATGGTTTGGGGTGAAAGTGTTAATAATAGTAAAGGCAAGTGGAAATGTCACATATTCTCATTCTTAGTATGTTGACATGGGAGAGTATTTTTTGTTTAGACATCCTAAAATGTAAGAAATGATATGCTGAAGTGAGTTGTATTTGTAAGTTTACTTTTTGCATATTCCAGATTCAAGAAAATTTTCATGGGAGATTGGCATGTTGCTACAACATAGCATTTCAGAGCAGTTGTCAGGCTTTCATATAATGTAGTTGCAGTGGATATGTTTTAATCAGACTGTAGCTATGTACATGATTTCCTGTTGCACTTTCTTATTTAGCTTAATTTAAAATTTTCTAAATTTAGGGAATTCCCTGGTGGTCCAGTGGTTAGGACTCTGTGCTTTCACTGTCGTGAACCTGGGTCAATCCCCATTCTGGGAGCTAAGATCCTGCAAGCCACATGGATGGCCAAAAAAAAAAAAGTAACTGAATTATAAAAGGTTTTGATTTGTAGGGATTTTTAAGTATGGTCCACCTTGTCATTAGTGAAATGAAGTCATGTAGCAGAATATTATGAAACCAGTCTAGTCTGTATGTGTTTGTGCCCCATAGACAAATTAGAAATCTCATTCTGTTAGAGCTTATCTGTTCCCACTCCTTTTGTAGATGTGGGGCATATCTGTTACCTTATTAGAGGAGGGATGGGGAGGGGGAGGAGGGAGTCTAGAAGAAAGCACTTCTGAGCTAGCTGCGGGCCACCCAGTACTATTTTCATTGGCAGTGCAGTAAAAGGGAGAGAAGCCATCTTAGTGCAGGAGTTTATCTCTTCCTACTGCTGCATGAACAGACTGAACACAGATCTTGTTTGGGGTCCTCATCTTTCTTCAGTTTCAAAATCTTCTAGATATCCTAGTTATAGAGACTACTGTAGGGATTATACATGAGTAGGACATGTCATGATCTCTTTTTATTACAAATAACTGCTCACTTGAACTATCTGGACTCCTTAAAGATCAGGTTCTAAGTAAATCTAGAGGATAAATCAGCCGGTGGAGAAATTTCTACAAGTTTAGAAAACATTCAAGCAAGCAATTTAAAATAACAAACATGCATTTCTACCAAAAATGTTGTCTTTAATGAAGAATGTTTTAAGTTATTTTTACTTTATATATATTGAATAGGTATAAGTACATCTAATTCACTACTGCTTATTAGGTTTATTGTAAAAATTTGTCTTGTGATAATAATTTTGTAATGTATAGAAATACCAAATCACAGTGTTGTACACCAGCAGCTAACATAAGTGCTTTCAGTCAATTTTACTTCAAAAACAAACAAACTCATAGAAAAAGAGATCAGATTTGTGATTACCAGAGGTGGGGTTGTTGCGAGGAGAGTTGGACGAAGATAGTAAGTAGGTACAAACTTCCAGGTACAAGATACATAGTACTAAGAAAGTGACGCATGATTAATATAATTAACACTGTTGTGTGTTACATATGAAAGTTGAGATAAAATCCTGACTTCTTACGACAAGGAAAAAACGTGTTTTTTTTGTTTTTATTTTGTATCTGTGTGAAATAAATGTTCTCTAAATTTATCATGGTAACATTTCATATATGTAAGTAAAATCATTAATGCTGTACAATTTGGACATACATAGTTCTGTATGTCAATCATATGTCAAACTGAAAGAAAAAAAAAAAGCTATGAATAACCCCCCAAAAATTGCCTTGATACATGTTTTGAACAGAGTGATAGGGTTTGTAATACTTTCTGGACAGTTGCATTCATCCGTTTATCTGTCATCTGTTTTGGTAGAGCATCATTGTGCGATGCAGGGCATTTAGTTTCTAGATCTATATTTGAGTCACTGACTTCGGAGAGTTTTCTCACCTTTCTGTGTTAATTAATTATATTAACCTTTAACCTTTTACCTATCTCGCAGTGATGCAGGCTATAAAAAGTATTTTATGTACCAGAATCATTAAATATGCATGAATTTTATGGGTTTTGAAATGTGAAAATATATTAAACTCTTTCTGCAAAAACACTTACTAATACTAGTGTTAAGCCCTTCTCCCACTTAGAGAGTAATCAGTCTAGTGCATGACAGGTTCTCATTGCAGGCCCTAGAGAAGAATTGGCAGAGAAACCCGTCAGCCTGACGTGCAGTTTCTGTGAGTTGAGGCCATATCAAGGTCTTTGCAAAAAAAAAAAAATGCTGTGAAACACTGACTTTGTGTCATTTCTGAGTATGATGGGAAAGACACAGTAATGTTCATTGGGATAATTCTATTGATGCAGTGGTCGGAGTGTATATTTGGGTTGAACTCTAAAGTTTACATGCTGTTTATACGTTTGCAATCCTTACCAAATTAATTTTGACTAGAAATCTCTGCAGTTGCTCAAATGGGAAGAACAATCACCATGTACCAGCTTGTTAGATCTCACCTCTTAATAAATGAACTGCAAGGATAAAATGAGTATTTTGTGGGTATGTTCTTAAGACTGAAAATTATTGATAATTTTCTAAAATGTATGTAGTAGCTTCAAAGAATTGATGTCCCTCTAAAGTTCTGTAGGACGTATTTAAGGAGACCAGTCACTATTTCATAGAAGACTTACTCTGACCCAAAGACTTGTTGGCAAGTTTTAGTATACTAAGTTAGGAACGTATTTGTTCTTATGTCCTTTGGTCTGACTCCTAAATATTTCTGACTTCACTTTCTCTGGACCATTTGCTGTAGGTTAGGAGCCATATGTTGCCTTCATAGCCTCGTTTCCTACCAATGTCTTGTCTAGTCCTCTCACAGTGGTGTTACTTCATTATTAATCTCTTTGTTTAGCCATTTGATATTTTGTACTATAATTTTTTTTTCATTTCCTTGTGACAGAGGGGCAAGGTCTGTCTTGCTCAAAGTAATTCCATTACCCAGCAAGAAGGTTGTCATTTCCTTAACATTTAGTAAATGTCTAATCAATGTCCTCGTATGTGTATTTAGGTTGGTCACAATTAGAAAAGTATGATTTTTTTTTTAAGTAGTCTCGTTTTCTGAGTGTGTCTGTGCTAGGGTATCACAATGGTGTCTGCAACTGAGTAACATCTATTTTTCCCCCTCCAGATAAATCTAGGGATATTTTCTTTCACATCGTCTTCATTCATGAAAGCCCCTAACTAATAATGGGGAATATGAAAGCTTTCATTTGAAAAGACGTGGAAGACCCAATATTTTTGTTTCCTACACAGCAGTAGTAGTGCAGTAGCCACCAGCTAAGCATATTGAGAAAATCAGATTGCTAAAAGTATCTGCATGGCTGAGTTGATAGCTCAGCGGATGTGTTAATACCTGCAATGGTGATTTCATTAAGAAGAAAAAAGACAGATTTGAGATTTTTATAGATAAGACATTTCTGGGCAATATTTCTATTAACTTCTCGTGATAAAAATTCATTCTAAGTAATTTTTATTCTTTTAAATAAAAATAGATAATGGAAACATGTTTGTAGAACATTATGCAAGATGTGAGTTTTAAAAAGAATCCTCATTTGTAACTTCCACTAAACTTTAGGAAACTTCTTATGGTTCTTTAACTGAAAAGTGATTACCGATTGAGGCTTAGAACACATTAATTTGTTGTGCAGATACACACTAGAAAAAATGTATATGCTGTGATAGATTTTACTTGCATGGAATTGAAACTGAGTTTTAGTTCCACAGGTAAGCTGTCTCCCTGGTTTTGAATGGATCACTTGATTTGTCTTTACATGTTTACAAATTTAGGCATCTGTAAAATGAATAATAATTGATCGTGCTGTTAAGGGGTTTCCCAGGTGGGGCTAATGGTAAAGAACCCACCTGTCAGTGCAAGAGACATAAGAGATGTGGGTTTGATACCTGGGTTGGGAAGATCCCCTGGAGGAAAGCATGTCAACTCACTCCAGTATTCTTGCATGGAGAATCCCATGGACAAAGGAGCCTGGTGGGCTTCAGTTCGTAAGACTGCAAAGAAACACAACTGAAGCAACTTAGCACATGCACACACATGCTATTAAGACCTTTTAAAGACTATAGAATAGTACTTTTTGGTGTATATTATTGCCTTTCCTAATCTCTTTGTTATAATGGAAGCCCCATTTTGTCTAGAAACATGTGTTTAACATAGCCATGGCCCCATAATTTTAAAATCTCTTTCCAAGATATACTTTGTCCCTATGATTAAGCAGAAATGAATTTCCATAAGCTTTGGTTATAAATGAAGAGCTAAAAGGGATTTTTTTAAAAAAATTAATTATTTTGGTTGCACTGGGT
Source organism: Budorcas taxicolor (assembly GCF_023091745.1). Classification (NCBI taxonomy): domain Eukaryota; kingdom Metazoa; phylum Chordata; class Mammalia; order Artiodactyla; family Bovidae; genus Budorcas; species Budorcas taxicolor. The sequence continues at coordinate 57,015,730 of NC_068916.1, forward strand.
CTTAACTGCAGCATATGGGGTCTTTGATCTTTCATTGCAGCATGTGAACTCTTAGCTGCGGCATGTGGGATCTAGTTCCCTGAGCAGGGATTGAAACCCAGATGCCTTGCATTAGGAGAGTGGCGTCTTAGCCACTGGACCACCAGGGAAGTCCCAAGAGCGAAAAGATTTTAAATACTCTTTGGGTACTGTTTTTGTGTAAGAGAAGTAGGAAGTGGCCCTGCATTCGTCTTGTAACCTATCAAGGTCTTGCTACTGCTGCTGCTAAGTCGCTTCAGTCGTGTCCGACTCTGTGCGACCCTATAGACAGCAGCCTACCAGGCTCCCCCGTCCCTGGGATTCTCCAGGCAAGAACGCTGGAGTGGGTTGCCATTGCCTCCTCCAATGCATGAAAGTGAGAAGTAAGAGTGAAGTCCGTGTCCTGCTTTTAGCAACCCCATGGACCGCAGTCTACCAGGCTCCTCCATCCATGGGATTTTCCAGGCAAGAGTACTGGAGTGAGGTGCCATTGCCTTCTCCATCAAGGGTCTTAGTCATGCTCATATTTTTGTGACATACTTCTGAAAGTCTTTTTGCTCTACTATTAGTATTGGTATCACGTCCGTGTCAGTGAAAGTCTCTAAGTCATGTCTGACTCTGCAACCCCATGGACTGTACAGTCCATGGAATTTTCCAGGCCAGAATACTGGAGTGGGTAGCCTTTTCCTTGTCCAGGAAAGTTGGTACCATAGCTACTATTATAGTATGGCTACTACCATAGCTACTACTATTATAGTATAGCTACTATAATAGTAGCTATAATATTATAGCTGCTATAATAGTAGCTATTTTAATAGTAGCTATAATAGTAGCTACTATTATAGTAGCTATTATAGCTACTATTGGTACCATAGCTACTATAATATTTTAATTGTCAGTTTTAAAAGAGTATATGGTAAGTGGTGATGAAAGAATAAATAAGAGCAGTCATAAAGGTACAAAAAAAATCACAGCAAAAACTTCCCAATGTATTTGTTTCATCATTCAATTGATGTGACTCATTATTTCAGACTGGTGATTTCCTTCATTCTTAGTGCACTTTATGGATATATAGTAGGAGCTGTTAAATTTAAATGGTCCCATTCCTTTGGTTATAAATGTGCTTTTTGTATTTGGTGCAGAATTCAAACTATCATTTATTAACAATCACTTGTTCATTCACATTAAACAAATATTTAGAATCTATAATCACTCTTTTCTTGGTGTCTACTCTTACCTTCTTGTAACTATTCATCTTGAGTTTTATCACTGTTACATCAAAATGTATTTCATCAGAAACAACCTAATTCTGCATTTGTTTTTTAGAGTCTGAATACTAAGTATATGTAGAAGATAACCTGGATTTGTTTAACTCCCCTCATTTTCCAGTAATCTGAGTTTTGCCTGTTTCTCACTGGAAACCTCATACTCTTACTCAGTGTTATACCTGTTAGGTCCTGAGACTCCTTGAAGGTTCCCATAAGATCAGGGAAAATAACATTGCTTCTTTTCTGCCATTCTTAGTTATTTAAATAAATAAATCCTTTCTCTCTGTGTTTTGAATGTAAGTGGAGATACTATATGTCCATTTTAGAATTTAGCAGTTGGATTTATTAAGGTAATCTGTTCATAATTCTCCAAAATACAGTCGTTTTATTTAAGGACCCCAGCTTTCTTTTAATTAATACATAACTCATCATCCGTGTACTTAGACTCCTAGTGCAGTCTGACATTTGCCCATCATTTTTTTTAAGTTAGTTTTGAGTTTTGTAAAATTGATAGAATTGAAATTTGCTCTCAGAATTTGGTGCATAAATGTTTTAAAAGTATACACTAGGAAGGAAGTAAGGGTGTTGTTTTTTACTTACTAATCTCATAATGTTATTGGAAATGTGATTGATACCTTGAGCTGGAACTTTTTTAACTTTCTGATTTATAGTAGAGGCCCAAGGATCATAGAATAAGATTAGTGTTTTATAGGGATATAATCATTTTGCTTGCATAATGATTTTACTTCCTGTCATTCTGAGTTTTTTCATTTTATCTTCACGACAGTGCTGTGAAGCCACAAAAGATATATGACACTTAAATGTACATTTATGGGGAAAATAGTATATAGATATATAAGCATGTGTATGTATATTTTTTATAAGAAGAAAATTTTCTATTACTTGTAATATATATAAAATATTAAGTCTGGTGGATTGCTGTACATTAGGAGTTGGCAACTCAAGGATCTTGTGCTGCCCTGGCATAAGAGATAATTTGGAATGTCAAAGTCAGGTTACTACTGACTAGAAAAAAAGTGACGTAGATAAAGGTTATCTCTGCTGCCCTTTCACCACTTCTCTTATCCTTCCTGTTCTAACTCCCCAATCTTTTCTTTCTTCCTAATAGCTGCTGAAGTTTTTGCCAATAAAATTTAAGGTGACATGCTTTTTGTGTTCTTACTTTTTGTCTTAAAATGATCCTTAAGATACTCACTGAAGAGATTAGAGGTAGAAATTGCCATTTTTAGATGTTGGTGCTTGGCGTTACAGAGAATGGAAAAGCTGTCCCATCAGTTACCCTGCTTCTTCATTGATCACTCAGAACAGAGTTCCTGAGCAGATCTATAGCCCTTCTACAGCCTGGGAGTCAAGCTGCACCTTAAGAGTCCATTGCCACCCTTTCCCTATTACCATTGAGAGTAAATAAATGTAGATTCAGTCCAAAGTTCTGAGTATAATTGGAACATTGAAAATAGGAGGCACATTATTTTGTGAAAATAAGCAGGAAAAGAAAAACTTAACTGTAATATATATAAAAATATGCTCTTTGTTAACGATAGTTGCCTGTGTTTGCAGTCATTTTTTAAAATAAAGTTTTTTACTTGAAGCCTTCCAAAATAGGGGTGGTTTTGTTAATGACATCAGTATTTGAAAAAAATGTTTAAAAATACTTGTTTTCTCTTTGTCTAACTAGATGTGATGCTGACCCTTCAGCCTTAGCCAACTATGTTGTAGCACTGGTCAAGAAGGACAAACCTGAGAAAGAATTGAAAGCCTTTTGTGCCGATCAACTTGACGTATTTTTACAAAAAGGTAATTATTATAGGCCTTCAACCAAGTATTTAAATAGAGATTTTAAATTTAAAACTTCCTGATAAAATCTTGAAGCTTGAAAGGAAAGAAATTGGTCAGAGTTGTTTAAATACTTGAATATACCTATTCATGTTTAATTATTTATCGTGTATTCGGCAAAATTTTTTTCCCTTTCCTATTCTGCTCCTCTCCAATATTGAGGCAGTGGTAATTCAAGTACTTTTTAAGTGAATGAATCCTTGGAGCTTGTGGTAGAGCCTAAGTTAATGGTTAAAGAGTAACAATTTTAAAGATAATGAAGGTGCTTATTCTTACTGTTTATTAAGACAATGAAGGTAACTGTTTTTCTCCTTCTTGACTGGGGCTTCTTGATATGGAAGGAGAAATGGGCATGCTTCTCTTCTCTGTGTGTCTTTAACTTCTGTTCTTAGCAAAATCTTGTTCCTAGTCTGCGGAGCTTCCTGGGGGCCTCCCTGCTGCTTCTCTGACCTCATCTCCTACCACTCCCTGTCATTTGTTCCATTTTAGCCACATGGACCACCTTGCTGTTTTGTTCAGCATGGCAAACATGTTCACAGCTGAGGGCTTTTGAACACTGTTTTACCCTTGCTTGAAACATGATTTCTCATGGTTTCTGGCCTCTTCTCAAATGTCATCTTCTCAGGGTGGTTTCCCCTGAACATCCTACATACAGTATAGGTCACTCTCTCCTCTTCCCATTTTTGCTTTATTATTTTTTCATGGCATTTGTTACTCCCTGTCATGTTATATGTTAATCTGCCTGTTTATCTGTGTGTGTCTCTCCACCTCCCGTATGTCTTTTCCTTTGTTAAAATTGGAGAGTCGAAACCTACAGACTTGACATATAGAAGGTACTCAATAAATATTGTTGAATGGACAAACAGGAATGTGGATATTTTATATTTACTAGTTGAGATAGTTGTTAGTAATGAGAAAGGATCCTTTAGCTCAAGTATCTTCTGAAAAAGAAAAGATAGTCATATGGCTTCTCAGTCTGAAACAAAGAATTAGATATTTTTTGTGCGCTTTTAAGGCTTTTTATACAAAATTAATATAGAATTCTTTCAGTACAGATGAGTATTTTCTAAATGTTATTAATTAATATTGCTTAGTTTTAACTAAAGATAGTCATAATGTGTGTATCTTTTTTTTTTTTTTTTACTTTATTTTACTTTACAATACTGTATTGGTTTTGCCATACATTGACATGAATCCACCATGGGTGTACATGCGTTCCCAAACGTGAACCCCCCTCCCACCTCCCTCCTCATAACATCTCTCTGGGTCATCACCGTGCACCAGCCCCAAGCATGCTGTATCCTGCGTCGGACATAGACTGGCGATTGGATTCTTACATGATAGTATACATGTTACAATGCCATTCTCCCAAATCATTCCACCCTCTCCCTCTCCCTCTGAGTCCAAAAGTCCGTTATACACATCTGTGTCTTTTTTGCTGTCTTGCATACAGGGTCGTCATTGCCATCTTTCTAAATTCCATATATATGTGTTAGTATACTCTATTGGTGTTTTTCTTTCTGGCTTACTTCACTCTGTATAATCGGCTCCAGTTTCATCCATCTCATCAGAACTGATTCAAATGTATTCTTTTTAACGGCTGAGTAATACTCCATTGTGTATATGTACCACAGCTTTCTTATCCATTCATCTGCTGATGGACATCTAGGTTGTTTCCATGTCCTGGCTATTATAAACAGTGCTGCGCTGAACATTGGGGTACATGTGTCTCTTTCAGTTCTGGTTTCCTCGGTGTGTATGCCCAGCAGTGGGATTGCTGGGTCATAAGGGAGTTCTATTTGCAATTTTTTAAGGAATCTCCACACTGTTCTCCATAGTGGCTGTACTAGTTTGCATTCCCACCAACAGTGTAGGAGGGTTCCCTTTTCTCCACACCCTCTCCAGCATTTATTGCTTGCAGATTTTTGGATCTCAGACATTCTGACTGGTGTGAAGTGGTACCTCATTGTGGTTTTGATTTGCATTTCTCTGATAATGAGTGATGTTGAGCATCTTTTCATGTGTTTGTTAGCCATCCGTATGTCTTCTTTGGAGAAATGTCTATTTAGTTCTTTGGCCCATTTTTTGATTGGGTCGTTTATTTTTCTGGAATTGAGCTGCATAAGTTGCTTGTATATTTTTGAGATTAGCTGTTTGTCAGTTGCTTCATTTGCTATTATTTTCTCCCATTCAGAAGGCTGTCTTTTCACCTTGCTGATATTTTCCTTTGTTGTGCAGAAGCTTTTAATTTTAATTAGATCCCATTTGTTTATTTTTGCTTTTATTTCCAGTATTCTGGGAGGTGGATCATAATGTGTGTATCTTTTAAATTACAAAAGTAATACATGTTTTAAAAAGTGCTTTAGAAATACAGAGGCATGTGAAAACAGTCTTCTGATCATAAAGTCTTTCGAATGGTCTGATTAATTTGTCTTAAAGTTATGTGTAAGAAGAGCTTACCATTTTATAATCATGGAAATGCTTACTGCACAAATTAATAACCTGAAAAGTTTATGAAAAGATGCTTTTCTGAAGAAAAAATTTGACATTTTAGAAATAGTAATTTGTATAAAACGTGTAACAGTTGCAGTGTAAGCAGAATCTGTATTATACTTTTAATATCCTCTTTAGCTCTTCCTGAGGGATAGGACCCATGGAAGTGACTTAAATTTGGTTTAAATAACAATATAAATATCTTGACATTTAATTTTTAATAACTTCCTCTGGTTCTCTCCATTAAAGAGTCTGAAAAAGTTAACAAAATAGAGCAGCCTTTTTCATGTTTTACTTAAAACATAAAATGATGTTTTCATACCATTCTCATGTCAAAATTTATTTTTCAACTAATTTAAAAATATTTTAAATATTTGAGTAGGCAATTTAGTTAATCTAACAATATAAAGGTATATCATGAAAGTCTCTCTCACCTCATCTGATCCCTTCTCACCCCCAGTGCATTACCTTGTCATTTTTGTGTTCTTTCAGAGTTTTCTTTAATGCAAACATATATGGATATAATATTTAATTTTATATCTTGGAGTGTTGATAATATCAATTCAGTTCAGTTCAGTTGCTCAGTCGTGTCCGACTCTTTGCGAACCCATGAATTGCAGCACGCCAGGCCTCCCTGTTCAGCACCATCTCCTGGAGTTCACTCAGACTCACGTCCATCAAGTCCTGATGCCATCCAGCCATCTCATCCTCGGTCGTCCCCTTCTCCTCCTGCCCCCAATCGCTCCCAGCATCAGAGTTTTTTCCAATGAGTCAACTCTTCGCATGAGGTGGCCAAAGTATTGGAGCTTCAGCTTTAGCATCATTCCTTCCAAAGAAATCCCAGGGTTGATCTCCTTCAGAATGGACTGGTTGGATCTCCTTGCAGTCCAAGGGACTCTCAAGAGTCTTCTCCAACACCACAGTTCAAAAGCATCAATTCTTCGGCGCTCAGCCTTCTTCACAGTCCAACTCTCACATCCATACATGACCACAGGAAAAACCATAGCCTTTACTAGATGGACCTTAGTCGGCAAAGTAATGTCTCTGCTTTTGAATACATTATCTAGGTTGGTCTTAAGTTTTCTTCCAAGGAGTAAGCATCTTTTAATTTCATGGCTGCAGTCACCATCTGCAGTGATTTTGGAGCCCCAAAATAAAGTCTGACACTGTTTCCACTGTTTCCCCATCTATTTCCCATGAAGTGATGGGACCAGATGCCATGATCTTCATTTTCTGAATGTTGAGCTTTAGGCCAACTTTTTCGCTCTCCTCTTTCACTTTCATCAAGAGGCTTTTTAGCTCCTCTTCACTTTCTGCCATAAGGGTGGTGTCATCTGCATATCTGAGGTGATTGCTATTTCCTCCTGGCAATCTTGATTCCAGCTTGTGTTTCTTCCAGTCCAGCGTTTCTCATGATGTACTCTGTATATAAGTTAAATAAGCAGGGTGACAATAGACAGCCTTGACGTACTCCTTTTCCTATTTGGAACCAGTCTGTTGTTCCATGTCCAGTTCTAACTGTTGCTTCCTGACCTGCATACAGATTTCTTAAGAGGCAGGTTAGGTGGTCTGGTATTCCCATATCTTTCAGAATTTTCCACAGTTTGTTGTGATCCACATAGTCAAAGGCTTTGGCATAGTCAATAAAGCAGAAATAGATGTTTTTCTGGAACTCTCTTCCTTTTTCGATGATCCAGCAGATGTTGGCAATTTGATCTCTGGTTCCTCTGCCTTTTCTAAAACCAGCTTGAACGTCAGGGAGTTCACAGTTCACGTATTGCTGAAGCCTGGCTTGGAGAATTTTGAGCATTGCTTTACTAGCGTGTGAGATGAGTGCAATTGTGCAGTAGTTTGAACATTCTTACTTACTCTATTTATAGGCGCTGTGTGTTATTGTTTGATTGTCATATGATTTAGTCTCTTATTCATGGAAATTTGGGTTGTAGCCAATCTTTTACATACTCAAACAGGCAATCTTGCATATAAATCATTTCGTACATGTGCAAGTATCTTTAAAGGGTTTTAAACCCCAGAAGTGGGATTCTGTCCCATAAGGGTTAGACTCATTTTTAGTTCCACCAGCTGTGAATGAGATGTCCCACTTTCCTCAACTTTGCCAATAGAGTGTGTTGTCAAACATTTGGTTATCTACTAGTTATTCATTTCCCTTTGTGTAACACTTACATATTATATTTTCTCCTTAGAAACTTCAGGTTTTGTGGATAAGCTATTTGAAAGTCTCTATACTAAGAACTACCTTCCTCCTTTGGAACCAGTTAAGCCTGAGCCAAAACCACCAGTCCAAGAAAAAGAAGAAATTAAAGAAGAGGTAATGTAAAGTTTTCTTTTGCTTGCAGGGACTTCTTAGGTCTTATTTACCAGTATCATCCTCAGTTGGTATTTGACCTCTGTAAAAATTATTCTCTTTTAATTGGACATAGAGAAAGGACTGATGGGTTGCACAGGGGGAAAGGACTGGGGAAGAAGTGGAGTGGGAGTTTGAGGTTCGCAGATGTAAACTTTTATATACGGAATGGATAAAAAACATAGTCCTACTGTACAGCACAAGGAACTATATTCAATATCCTATGATGATAAACCATAATAGAAAACAATATAAAGTGTGTGTGTGTGTGTGTGTGTGTGTGTGTATATATATATATATGTAACTGAATCACTTTGCTGTACAGCAGTAATTAGCACAACATTGTAAATCAATTACACATCAGTTAAAAAAAAAGAATGGGCTCCCAGTATGTTTTTTCAGGTAATGGAAATACGAAGAAACTTTTCTTCTGTACTGGATAATGTATAATTTTTGGTTTAAGTTATAGGTTAGGGAATTCTGGTGGTCCTTGTTAGTATAGTGGTGAGTATCCCCACCTGTCATGTGGGAGCCCAGGGTTTATTTCCCTGATGGGAAGGCAACATGCCCTTGGACTTCCCTGGTGGCTCAGATAGTAAAGAATCTGCCTGCAATGCAGGAGACCCAGGTTTGATCCCTGGGTTGGGAAGATTCCCTGGAGAAGAGAATGGCAACCCACTCCAGTATTCTTACCTAGAGAATTCCATGGATAGAGGAGCCTGGTGTGTTAAAATCCATGGGGTCGCAAAGAGTCGGTCAGGACCGAGCGACTAATGCTTTTATGTTAGGGCTTCTCCGATGACTCAGTTGGTAAAAAACCGGCCTACAATGCAGGAGACATGGAAGAAGATGCAGGTTAGATCCCTGGGTCGGGAAGAATCCCCTGGAGAAGGAAATTGTACCCCACGTTAGTATTCTTGCCTGGAAAGTCCCATGGATAGAGGAGCCTGGTGGGCTCCAGACCAGGCTCCAGTCCATGGGGTCGCAGAGTTGGACACGACTGAGCAGCCAAGCAGTGTGCAGCACTTACGGCTCTGTGCTTTCATTGCTGAGAGCATTGGTTTAATCCCTGGTCAGGGAAATTTTTTTTTAAAAGGTATAGGTTACATCTTTGTATCATAAGTTAAAATTTTTGCAACATGTGTCCTTTTTTAGAGTCATTGAAGGTCAGTGGATTGAAAGTGTCTGTTTGAAAGATAGCTCGTTTGAATGAGGAAAATTACATTATCTTGAGTTTTGAAAAAATAGTTAAAGAAAAAAAACCAAATTGTTACACTATTTCATTTTGTATCTTTGCAGTAAATCCTAATTTTGAAAATTATGGAAAATAGATATCAGCTTCTATGTATACTACCTCAAATGTCTGGCATTTTTTCCATTTTCTTAGCTTTTATACATAACCTAATTGTTACTACTGACAAATAATAACTTGTAGAATAGTGTGTAAATATAATAGTTTATAGTAATTGTTAGATAACACTGAAGGGAGGAAGTTGTCTTTTTTGTACCTTCAGCCACTTGCCATCCTCATAAATATTTAATAGGTATCTCTAAAAGGTTATATATTTAAAGCCTCCGAATATTCTTGTATATAAAAGTAACAATAACTCCTTAATGTCAGGTACCCAATTGTTGATAATATCCATTTTTTCCCCCCATTTGTTTGAGTCAAGATCTAAATAATCAAATTGGCTGAAGTGTCTTTTTTTTTTTTAATTCCTTCTTACGTATTCCCTCTCACTTCCCTCATGCCAAGGTTACTGCTACTCTTATCTCTAATACAGTGTGAAGAAGTGAAGTTGCTCAGGCGTGTCCGACTCTTTTCCACCCCATGGATTATAGCCCACCAGGCTCCTCGGTCCATGGGATTTTCCAGGCATGAATACTGGAGTGGGTTGCCATGCCATTTCCTTCTCCAGGGGATCTTCCTGACTTAGGGATTGAACCCAGGTCTCCTGCATTGTAGGCAGACACTTTACTGTCTGAGCTACCAGGGATACAGTGTATTCTTGTTTTTTTCAGTTTATGTAATAAGAATCATACAGACTTTTAAAAAAACCTGTACAAATCAAGCATTTTATTTATATAACAAGGAAGCACTCATTTATTTTCAACTTAAATATACTTGAGATTAAAAATCATGTTTGGCAGTGTACCGCAGGATGCTGAATAAGATTTCACCCATATTGCTTTGGATTTCTTGATCTTTGTATGATTTCCATACCCATGGGAACAATTAATTTAGCTTCCTTAACCTACTGGATGCTACCTGAATGTAAAAGTCTTATACTCTTTCGTCTAGCTTGCTTAGCTTATTTTTACCTGAGATTCATTCATATTGTGCATGGCCTTTTGACTTTTTTAAACAGCTTGTTGATGTGTAATTCACCAACTTTACAATTCACCTATTTAAAATATATAAATGTGATAATTTTCATTATATTCAGAATTGTATAACCATCTCCATAATCCATTTTAGAACATTTTCAGCATCTAAAAAAGAAAGTTCATGCTCATTAAGCCATTACTTCCAGGTGCTTCCAGTCCCAGTCCTCACCCCAGGCAATATACTACTATTTTCAGTCTCATTAAATTTGCTTATTCTGGACATTTCATATAAATGGAAGTACAATGTAATCTTCTGTGGCTGGCTTCTTCTGCTTAGCATAACACTTAAAAGGTTCCTCCACATTGTAACATGTATCAGGACCTCTTTTATTTTTCATGGCTGAATAATATTCTGTTTTATGAATATATCACATTTTCTTTATCCAGTCATCAGTTGATGGCTATTTGTATTAATAAGCAAATAGTTAATACTTTTATCTATCATAAATAATACTGCTGTGAACATTCATGCACAGGTTTTTGTTTGGCTGTATGTTTTTATTATTTTGGGTCCTTTAAGTTTTGAAGAATAGGTTTTCCCGTTAGAAAAACTAATTAATAGTTTAGAAAATTACTTCCCTAAAATTAGGAAAAATCAAGGAGTGAATTAATAGATGTCCATTAAAAAAATAGAATATACAAAAGCAAAAAGAAGGATAAAGTTCTCCAAGTTGATATCTTTTAAGTCTCTTTATATCTTTTAACCCCCCGCTTCCTACTTACCTATATATCTCTTTTCTTTTCATCACCCCTTTTCCCTTAAATTTTATTTTGTTGAAGAAACAGTTTCTTCATGACTGAAGAAACTCAGTCATTTGCTGAGCAAGTCATTTTTGCTCAGCAAAAAACTGAGTCATTTGCTCCAGAAACTGGAGTTTTTGACTCTGGATTTTGCTGATTGTATCCTCTGTATTTCCTGTGAATTGGTAGAGAGAATGATTTTTAAATATAGTTTAAGAATTGTAGAATGTTTTTGTCAGCAACATATGGTTGTCATATTGTGGCTGCCATTTTATGTTGCCTGGATTTTACTAAATTGTTATCTTCTGTTCCCTTCACTCATTTCCTGATTTGTGTATTTTTAAACGAGCCTCTCGTTAGATGGGCATTTGTTTAGCTCTTCCAGATGTCTTCATTTGTCTTAATTTCTCTCTAGTAAAGGCCATATATATATATTTTAACTTATTTATTTTTGGCTGTGCTGGGTCTCCGTTGCTCGTGTAGGCTTTGTCTAGTTGCAGGGGCTGCTCTCTAGTTGTGGTATGCGGGTGTCCCATTGAGATGGCTTTTCTTGTTGTGGAACACAGGCTCTAGGTACCTGGGCTCAGTAGTTGTGGTGCATGGGCTTAGTTGCCCTGAGGCATGTGGGATCTTCCCAGACCAGAGATTGAACCCATGTCCCCTGCATTGGCAGGTGGATTCTTTACTGCTGGACCACCAGGGAAGTGCCATGTATTTGTTCTGAGATTAACTTGTGTTTAAAAAACTTTAATAGAATCACTAGTTCTGTATTTCTGGTCAATCTTGACTTTAAGTTTTAAAAGAAGCCTTAACATTTCCAATAATTCTGATACCATTTTTCCATAATTCATATGAAATACTTAGTTTTATAGCAGTGGTTAACCATTTGTTCCTTAAACTTTGTCTATGAAATAAATCTAAAGTTTTCCTCAAATGAATTATATTGTGAATATATTTTATAATTAGGAAAACACACAAACCATTTTACTATATGATACTTAGAAGTAGAGATTTGTTATTTTTACTGTTACATTTTAAAGAATGAATTAATGTTTTCCTCCTACACTGCTATTAGGGTGATATTTAAAATTTAACATATTGCTGTCAAAGTAATTTCAACATCTTTTTATACTTTTTCCTGTTGACCAGCTTTGGGGGATGTGATTTGACTTTAATATTTAAGTATATTTATGCCCTCTCTTGTGGCCAGAAGGATTTATCAAGTGGATGTGTTTTATAATTTATGGAAGAACTGTTCTTATTTCTAACGAATATTTTCATGTAGGTGTTTCAGGAGCCAGCAGAGGAAGAACGAGATGGCAGAAAAAAGAAATACCCTAGTCCCCAGAAGGCTCGTTCAGAATCTAGTGAACGAAGGTTTGTGTTTATCTTTAATTAGGAAAATATTGATAACTCACTTTTCAGTTACCTTATAAGGACATTAGCAGGATTTTTGACATGCTCTACTCCTCTCATTGTAAAATGATTAAAGAAGTAATTTTTTTTCCATTCCCTGTGTTTTTTGTCTTTGTCATACTTTCTCTTCCTTTTATAAACAATAATCATTATCTGCTTTCCCCAGGAGCTCAGGGGTGGGAGCAGTCTCCTTAGAGAATATTAATGAAATGTTCCATTTGGTTAGGGGTGCTCAGTATTAAAATTGTCCATAGCATTTTATATTACAAGTAGTGCAATTTATATGTTGATTCGTCAGCCTACCATCAAAAAATTAGTTTTTGTTTAGGAACTCTTTGTTTTGAGCTTTTTGTCTTTTCTAGTTTTAAATATGTTTTTCCTTTTACCCCTCCCCATGCTTTGGATTCACCTCTTTTTTTCATTTCTCCCCACCCAGTATACTTGAAGAGAATGTTTTTTCTTTAATGGATTAAAGGAATTACGCAGTGGTTTTATGGCTCTCTGGAAAAGCTTAGAAGTTACGAATTTTGATGAATCACAGAGGATAATTTATATTCCGGATTTGTTTTCTGTCCTGGTTTCTGTAGTGTACTATGGCTTTCATATCTGTATATTACAGGACACGGGAGAAGAAAAGAGAAGATGGCAAGTGGAGAGACTATGACCGGTACTATGAGCGGAATGAACTGTACCGTGAGAAGTATGACTGGAGAAGAGGCAGGAGTAAGAGCCGGAGTAAGAGCCGAGGCCTGAGTCGAAGTCGGAGTCGAAGCCGGGGGCGCAGCAAAGACCGGGATCCAAATAGGAGTGTTGGTGAGTCCAAGTGGCTTCCCCCTAAAATTCCATAGTTGCTTGTCTTCTTGTATCACAGGGGTGTCAGAACATCACTTTGATGGAAACATTGAAGGCAACAGGAGAGGGAGGCGGCAGAGGATGAAATGGTTAGATAGCATCACTGACTTAATGGATATGAATCTAAGCAAACTCCGGGATATAGTGAAGGACAGGCAAGCCTGGCGTGCTGCAGTCAGTCCATGGGGTCACAAAGAGTCAGACATGGCTTAGGGACTGAACACCAACAAGCAACCTTTAATATGTCTGAGCAATGTAAAAGCTGTAATTGTGTCACAAAAACTTGATTTTTGTTACAAAAGCAGGGCTCTATTCTCAGGGTGGAGTCAAAGGAGTTTGAAGAAAAAGAAGCCATTTGTTCATGTATCATAAGACATGTCTAAATTTAAGTCATTTTGTATAATTGAAACACATGTCCTTTAATCAACAAAACTATTACTGGTGGGAGAGGGTTGCCTCTTTCCATACCCACACCCCACCCCCTGCCTGAAAATAATTGATTTGCTCTAAGGTTGGCTAGAGTATTTAAAAAGAAAAAAATGGCAGTAGATTACTGAGATCCCAACCTCTGATATCCCAGGATATCAATTTGAAAGTCAGTTCTTAGCATTCTTACTAAGTCAGTAGAGAAACTGATCTTTCTTCATTATGTATTGATGTTGATGTTATAAAAGATGATTTTATACAAGTTACTGGTGAAGATCCATGACATTGTAGATTTTCCTGGTTTTAGACTATAGTAATAATGAGAGCATTTTAAAATATGGACAGCTCAGTAAGTTTACTTCAGTATTCTCATCTTGCCTTTTCTGTGAGAAAATAAATATAGTTTAACAACATAGAAGTCTGGTCTTACTTGTTTCTTGTCTTTATTTTGTCTCCAACGCAGAACATAGAGAAAGATCAAAGTTTAAGAGTGAAAGGAATGACTTGGAGAGCTCCTATGTGCCTGTGTCTGCACCAGCTCCAAACTCTTCTGAGCAGTATTCCTCGGGGGCACAGTCTATTCCCAGCACTGTTACTGTGATCGCACCTGCGCACCACTCTGAAAACACAACGGAGAGTTGGTCTAATTACTATAATAATCATAGCTCTTCCAGTTCTTTTGGTCGAAACCCACCACCAAAGAGGCGATGCAGAGATTATGATGGTAAAAATTCTCTTTTATATTGTACCCCAGAGTACTAGTAAAGTAAATGTTGCTAGTAGTGTATACCATTTCATTACAGTCTGGATGTTATTAAAAGGGATGAGTGAGGAGAATCTCTTTTGGCATATGCTTCTTTACTTGTTGGACGTAATAGTTTGGCTCTTGTTAACATAGTGTTCAGATTTGACCCTTTAATTTATGTTTTGTTTTCCTCTTTACTTCCGACACTGTAATTACATTGCAAAATTTGGTAGACACTAGGAATTGTCATTTTTTTGTGTGCTGTTTGACCCTGGGGATTTGTTAAGCATGTATAATCTACTTACAGTTTTAACTTGCTAACTTTCCATTTGAATGAATGGATCGGTGTTATGTGTGCATTTATTTTAATTTTTTATTATGGGAATATTTTAAATATTCACAAAAATTCACAAGGTAATATAATTAATCCTAGTGTATCTGTGACCTCATATCAACAGTTGTCAACTCATAGGCAGTCTTGTTTTTATGTATACTTCTACAGCTCCCAGGCCTGTATTATTTATAGCAAATGACTAGACATCATAACATTTTTTCTTTAAATAGAGAATGTATATATTTATGCTTTTTATTTATTTTTAAGTAGGGAATAGAATCACATGATTCAGGCATTAACTCACCCTCACCCTGGTCTCCCAGCCCCAAAGATCTTCTCAAAGCCAGTTTTATGCTGTCAGTTTCTTATGTATCTTTCCACTTAATCTATGCATGTGTACATAAAAACATATTCTCCCCCACGTTCTTTTTAACATAAATGTTATTGTACTTTATACTATTTATACTTCATTCATACTATGCATTTTGTTTTTCTTTCACTTAACATTATTTCCTGGCAGTCATCCTATGTAAATATAGTAACTATAAAGAGCTTCTTCAGTATGTTTTTTTTTAATACTTCTTTGTATTCTCTATGTACAAAAATGTGTTTAAACTTACTGATGACACTTCTGGGATGTTTCAGATATTTTGCTGTTACAATTCTGCAGTGAATAACCTGGAACATAATACTCAGTTGAATAATTTAAAGTTTCAACTTACAGCAAAAATGGTTGCTTTAGAATAATATGATGAAAGTAGATAGTTGAAAGTAGGTCATCTAATTCACGTTCCTTATTCTCTCTACCTTTGTTAAGTTATTTAAAATATCTGAATTTTTATTATGAAAATTCAATAGCAAATGAGTTAATCTGATAGTGGTTGGTAGCCTGCTTTTGACCTGATTATTTGCTGTCTCAGTAAAGCATAGTGTCACAGTATGGCAAGTAGAGACTACACCTGTTCCTACCTCAGGAATATGCAATGGTAACAGAGTAACACTAAGAAGGCTTTAAATTCCTTGCAGAAAAAGCACTCCATAAATCAGATTGGTGGATGTTTCAGGGAATTGTTTGTTTGCTGAACTCTGTGTAGATCATAATGAAATTTATCTTTGATTCTTACAGAAAGAGGATTTTGTGTACTTGGTGACCTTTGTCAGTTTGATCATGGAAATGATCCTCTGGTTGTTGATGAAGTTGCTCTACCAAGCATGATTCCTTTCCCTCCACCTCCTCCTGGGCTTCCTCCTCCACCACCTCCTGGAATGTTAATGCCTCCAATGCCAGGCCCTGGCCCAGGCCCTGGCCCTGGCCCAGGCCCAGGCCCAGGCCCTGGCCCTGGCCACAGCATGAGACTTCCTGTTCCCCAAGGACATGGCCAGCCTCCACCTTCTGTTGTGCTTCCCATACCAAGTAAGTATATATATAGTTTCTTTAGTGAAGAATATTTAGAGGAATCCATCCCTTTCATGTAACTTGACACTAAATTTTAAGAATTTGAAAAATAAATTATTAATAGAATTTGGAATATATTCCCATAATTAAGATGTTCTTCCCTTTTTTCTACCCAGTGTCATATTGCATCATTTATAGTACCTCCAAGTGTAAATTTTATTAGTAGTGCCCTAACCTATATTGACCTAGAGTCAAAATCTTGCTTGTTGATAGAAAGCCAGTGTTTTGAAGAGGTCAGCAAAAAAAAAGTATGCCAGTAGTGTAGTGAAAGTTCCATTTTTAAAGGGGAGAAGGAAATGGCAACCCACTGCAGTATTCTTGCCTAGAGAATCCTGTGTACAGAGGAGCCTGGAGGGCTGCTGTCCATAGGGTCGCACAGAGTCAGACACGACTGAAGCGACTTAGCATGCATGCATGCATTGGAGAAGGAAATGGCAACCCACTCCGGTATTCCTGCCTGGAGAATCCCAGGGACAGCGGAGCCTGGTGGGCTGCCAGCTGTGGGGTCACACAGAGTCGGACACGACTGAAGCAACTTAGGAGCAGCATCTTTAAAGAAAATCTCTTAGAGAATATTGAAATACTCTTTAAAATATTTTATTATGGAACTTTTCTTGGTTTTCTTCTTCCAGTTATATTAATCTATATACATACAGCACTGTATAGTTTAAGGTGTACAGCATACTGATTTGATTTGTATACATCATGAAGTAATTATCATGGTAAGTTTAGTGATCATCCATCATCTCATATAGGTATAAAATTAAAGAAATAGTAAAAATAGATTTTATTTTTCTGATGATAAGAACTCTTAGGATTTACTCTGTTAACAATTTTCATATATAACATTGAGCAGTGTTAATTATATTTATCATGTTGTACATTATATCCCTAGTACTTATTTATCTTATAATTGGAAGTTTGTGTCTTTTGACTGCCTTCATCCAATTTCTCTTCCCCTTTATGGAAACTTTTGAATACACACAGATGTAGAATAATAATATACCATGTTTCATCATCTAAATTCAGTGGTTAATATTCAGCTATTTTTGTCTCATTTATTCTTCTTGTCTGCCCCACACAATTTTTTCTACTTTTTTTTCCTGAAGTATTTTTCAGATATCAGAGCATTTCACCAGTATGTACTTCGGTATGAATCTCTTTACTGATAAAAGACTTCAAAAAAAAAAAAAAAGGGTCAATATGCTGTTATCAAATTCACCAAAATTAGGAGAAATATTTAAAAATGATCATTTAAAAAAAAACAGTTGCTAGTTGAGCTAAAACAGAAATAAGACTGAATTTTTAAAATATAACTGAGAAAATTCTGCAGCAGTCATTTTACATGTGTCAGTTCAGTTCAGTCGCTCAGTCGTGTCCGACTATTTGTGACCCCATGGACTGCAGTGCACCAGGCTTCCCTGTCCATCACCGGCTCCTGGAGCTTACTCAGACTCACGTCCATCGAGTCCGTGATGCCATCCAACCATCTCATCCTCTGTTGTTCCCTTCACCTCCCGCCTCCAATCTTTCCCAGCATCAGGGTCTTTTCACATGAGTCAGTTCTTTGCATCAGGTGGCCAAAGTATTGGAGTTTCAGCTTCAGCATCTGTCCTTCCAATGCATATTCAGGACTGATCTTTAGGATGGACTGGTTGGATCTCCTTGCAGTCCAAGGGACTCTCAAGAGTCTTCTCCAACTCCATAGTTCAAAAACATCAATTCTTTGGTGCTCAGCTTTCTTTATAGTCCAACTCTCACATGCATACATGACTACTGAAAAAACCATAGCTTTGATTAGACGGACCTTTGTCGGCAAAGTAATGTCTCTGTTCTTTAATATGCTGTCTAGGTTGGTCATAACTTTTCTTCCAAGGAGCAAGTGTCTTTTAATTTCATGGCTTCAGTCACCATCTGTAGTGATTTTGGAGCCCCCAAAAATAGTCTGTCACGGTTTTCACTGTTTCCCCATCTATTTGCCATGAAGTGATGGGACCGGATGCCACGATCTTCGTTTTCTGAATGTTGAGCTTTAAGCCAACTTTTTACTCTCTTTCACTTTCATCAAGAGGCTCTTTAGTTCTTCTTGATTTTCTGCCGTAAGGGTGGTGTTATCTGCACATCTGAGGTTATTGATATTTCTCCCGGCAATCTTGATTCCAGCTTGTGCTTCCTTCAGCCCACTGTTTCTCATGATGTACTCTGCATAGAAGTTAAATAAGCACAGTGACAGTATACAGCCTTGACGTACTCCTTTTCCTATTTGGAACCAGTCTCTTTTTCCATGTCCAGTTCGAACTGTTGCTTCCTGACCTGCATACAGATTTCTCAGGAGGAGTATAAGGTGGTCTGGTATTCCCATCTCTTTAAGAATTTCCCACAGTTTGTGGTGATCCACAGAGTCAAAGGCTTTGGCATAGTCAATAAAGCAGAAATAGATGTTTTTCTGAAACTCTCTTGCTTTTTCGGTAATCCAACAGATGTTGGCAATTTGATCTCTGGTTCCTCTGCCTTTTCTAAAATCAGCTTGAACATCTGGAAGTTCACTGTTCACGTACTGTTGAAGCTTGGCTTGGAGAATTTTGACCATTACTTTACTAGCATGTGAGATGAGTGCAGTAGTGCGGTAGTTTGAGCTTTCTTTGGTATTGCCTTTCTTTGGGATTGGCATGAAAACTGACCTTTTCCAGTCCTGCCGCCACTGCTGAGTTTTTCAAATTTGCTGGCATGTTGAGTGAGGCACTTTCACAGCAGCATCTTTTAGGATTTGAAACAGCTCAACTGGAATTCCATCACATCCACTAGCTTTGTTTGTAGATGCTTCCTAAGGCCCACTTGACTTCACATTCCAGGATATCTGTCTCTAGGTGAGTGATCATACCATTGTGATTTTTTTACATGTGTACAGAGGTATAAGAAAATACCTACCTGAAGACATTTAATGTTTTAAGAGTTGGCAAATTATTTGAAAAAATGGTTATCATTCAGTTTAAGTGGTACTTTTTCAATTCTTTTTAAAATTTTTAATTTTTAAAATTATTGAGGCTCACTGGGAGTTTCAAAAATAGTTTAACATGATACCATGTACCCATTGCATAGCTTTCCTGCAGTAACATTCTTTATAGAACACATTTCGGTAAAATTGATGAAGGTTTGTATACATTTAACGCATAGATTTGGTCAACAGCAATATGGTTCGTTTCACAGTGGGTTGTGAGTATTTAATATTGTCCCATAAATGGTATAATTGTGAAGCTCAAGTTGAGATTTACTTTCTCAGATAGAAAGGCATCTTTGATGTACAGAAATTCTCACAATAAAATATCCTGGGGGAACATATCTGTGTAAAAGTTAAATCTAAGAGTGTTGTTTCCCCCTGAACACTTTGCCAAGAAAAATTTCAAGGAAACAAGTACCATCTAGCTTCCACGATTAGCACTTCACTATCCCCTGAAGAAGGGAATGGCTACCTACTCCAGTATTCTTGACTGAAGAATTCCATAGAGAGAGGTGCCTGGTGAGCTACAGTCCATGGGGTCGCCAAGAGTCAGACTTGACTGAGTGATTCACACTTTCTTTTTCATGTTGTGTCATCATATATCTTTCCATCTCTCCATTTTTAGTTTTAATGCATTTCACAGTACATTCTAGACATCGATACACTCAAACATGTTTTATCATTAACTTAAGAGTTCTATAGAACTTTATTATCACCCCAGAAAGTTTGTTCAAATCTCTTGGCCATTTTCTACTCCCAGCCTCCAGATGCAACCAGTTCTGCCCTTTTTCCACCCTATATTAGTCTATTGCAGAACTAAAATGTCATTTAAATTAATAATGCTCTCAGTGCTCAAGCCTGCTCATATCAAATTTCTTTATTCTGTTCTAAACCAAAGTAGGTATTTTATGTGTGAATATCCTTATTGTACCTGGTGTAGTGAGGGTTTTTATTATGTAGCAAACATTACTGCTCTAGCTCTCACTTTTTGTTGTCTGTAGGACCACCCATAACACAGTCAAGCTTGATCAACAACCGTGACCAGCCTGGGACAAGTGCAGTGCCCAATCTTGCACCAGTAGGAGCAAGACTACCTCCTCCTTTACCCCAGAACCTCCTTTATACAGTGTCAGAACGTAAGTATACATTTGATTTATTAATAAAATTGTTAGAGCATAGAAAAGCCAGACGTTTTCTCAGAGCATTTAAAAAAATACAGTTAATTTCTATTTTAAGGACTATTTATACAAAATTATACTTATGTGTACAGGACAGTTTACTGTGTGGTTATGCTCTGTAACCCTGTTTTAATTTTGTGTGATGATGGGAGAGAAGGACAAGGCCTTCTGTATTGGAGAAGTCTTCTCTGCTGTAGTGTAGCAACATTCTTCTACTAAAGAAGTTATATTTTGAAGCTTCTGTTCAAGAATTGCTCTTCTGATAGAATTTCCAAAGCCTAAGACTTACCTCCTAAGAGCATACAAAAGATCAGATAAACTACACCTAATTATTTAACTTGTAATGCTGAAACGAGCATAGCATCATTTAAACTATAGTATTTAGTGGTTAGACTGTCTTATAACATTGATGCTTAACTGTAATAATGTTTTTCTTGAATCCTATGTTTTATGTTTCATAGTTTTTGTTACTGTTGTTTTTAGTTTACAGAGGCTTGAAAGAAAAATTTCTTTCTTCAGAAACCTAAAAATAAAGTAGTTGGTTGTTAAAACTGTCAGACTGTGAGAATTTCTTTACAGAGCTAGGTAACTTTATAGATAAATTCACCTTTTTTGTAACTGTGTTTATCATAAACATTTCTTTATCTCTGTCATGACCTAGGGAGGCAACTCAGGAAAGTAATTAAGCTTAGGTTCAAATTCTGGTTCCATCATTTATATCATTGTGACCTTAGGCAAGTTGCTTAACCTCTTTGTATACTAATTTCCTCTTTTGTAAAACAGAAATAATAGTAACATTACTCACTTCATTAAGGTTATTTTGGAGAAACATGTTATATGTTAATACATATAAAGCATCTAGAATAGTATCTGGCACCTTAAGCTATACATAAGGAATAGTTGTTACAGTTTTGTAGTTATCATTGTCTCCATAAATTTCAGCCTCTCAAATCAAAACCTATTATTTGCCCCTAAGTCTCTACAATCCCTGTCTTTCTTTGCTAATGTAAATAACACCCACCTAATCACCTAGAATTGAAAACCCTATCATGACTGACTCATTGCTTTGCTTTTTTATTTCTAGTTAATTGAAAAATTCTTCCTCCTTTTCTTTGATACATCCTTTTCTCTCTCCTCCTGCTATGGTTTCTGCCCTCATCCACACTTGAATCACTTCACATTTTCGATTATTGCTGCAATCTTTTTGACTCCCAATATATTTTACCCCCACTTTCCCTCCACGTTACACCATATAATGCTGCTAAGCTAGTTTGCCTGAGAAAACCAACCATGACAGTTCCTTAGGAGAATTCTTCAGTGCTACTGTCTCCTCCTATGTTCCGCTGTGCTTTCTCAAAACAGAAACCATATGATAGTTAAATAATTAGCCATTTTGTTTTACTTTTAGTATCTCACAGTCTTCTAATTACTATAGTATCTTGTTACAATGCTTATTTTACTGCTCTCATTAATTATGGGCAATTTCAGACATATATAAAAATAAAGAAGGTAGTATAATAAACTCCCATGTTCCCATCACTCAGCTTCAACCTTTACCAATCTTGTTTCATCTTTCCCTCCCTAAATCAGCTTTTAGCATTAGTTCTTAGTGCTTTTAGACTTGTAAATATGAAAAATGGGTTATTTATCTGAAAGTCTTTTGCAGATGACACATTTTCATATTGTTAAATTTAGCATTTTGACTCATGATAAAAATTTCATTTTGTTTTTAATTTTAAAAATGTGGCAATTATGATTTATTTTAATATTGTTAAATTTAACATTGTGATTCCATTTGGATTTTTCCTCCAACATTAGATTTTATTTTCTACTTCAGATAATTATGGGCAAATGTATATCTAATTTTGTGGCACAAAATCCCGCCTTTTTTTTTTTCAGCTTTTTAAAAAAAGTTTCTGTTGGAGTATAGTTGATTAACAGTGTAGTGCTAGTTTCACATGTACAGCGAAGTAAATCAGTTACATTTATACATATATTCACTCTTTTTTTAGATCCTTTTCCTGTATAGGTCATTGCAGAGAATTGGTGAGAATTCCTTGTGCTATATACTAGTTCCTTACTCGTCACCTGTTTTATACATAGTAGTGTGTATGTGGCAGCTCCAGTCTCCCAGTTTACCCTCCCTGTCCCACACTTCTCTTTTTCCCCCAGATATTCATAGGTTTGTTTTCTATATCTGTGAGTATTTGCTTTGTAGATAAGTTCATTTGTACCATTGTTTTAGATTCCACATATAAGTGATAGCATATGATATTTGTCTTTCTCCATCTCAGTTACTTGACTTAGTATGACAAAAGCTCCCTTTTGGTTTTAATGAAAAAATATTGTAAAAAAATTGTAGTTAAAAAAAATCATCATTAATATTCACAGCATAGAAAATGTGTATAAGTGAAGAACAGCATATCATATGATAGTTGTGAAAATTTAATCATTAGGGACCCAGATAAACATAGAAAAATCAAATCTGGTATTTTAGAGGTAGGAATAGGGTCTATTCAATGCTTGGTTACTGGGAATATGAGTGAGAGATGATTTTGCTCCTAAGAAGCTAAAAATCTAATAGTGGGAAAGAAATATGTCAAAAATTACAAACTCACAAAAAACCAATTACAATGTATTTTGCTGTTAAAAATAAAGCAACAGAGTGCCTCAGAAATACATGTAACAAAGGAACTAATTCTGCCCGAAATGAAACCTTCATCTAGTCTAATTATCACTAAGTTTTGAAGAGAACAATTGAATGTTAAAAGGAGAAAAATAATTTCCCCACTGTAAAACTGTGTAGGGTATATGGGGCTCCTGGCAATGCTATTTAAAACTGAATGGCAAGTATGGTTATAATTTAGGAAAACTATGAAATTTGTTTTTTGTTGAATGAAAATGTCACAGATACTCTGAAAAGGGTTTAAATAATGAAATGTAGTTGGAAGTGTATGGAAAAACACCTATTAAAAACAACTATTTCCTTTGACATACTTAAGCATTTTTACCCAAATTCAGTCTCGCCAGTTCAGTGTATGGTTTTGGGGTTTGAGGTTTTGTTTTGCTTTGTTTTCACAGGACAGAACCATTTTAAAGTATATTCCTTTAAATTTGACTTGTTTCTTTTGCTTCTTTGAAGACGATGTAATAGAAATATTTTGTACCTGCTAAGCTCCTTGTATTGAGTGTGTGAAAGATTAGTAGTAAAATATAACAGCCTAAAGATTGATTCTTAGGTTGAAGGCAGTTGTCAGTCTTCAGGTGAATTTACATAAAGTACTTTTATCATTCAGAGAATATATTTCCTATTAGCTGTATAAGATTGTTAAAGCATATTCTTAAACTTGAGATGCCTCATTTGATTCTGTGAAGTACATAACATTTTTCTGTCCACAGTCACAGATTTTGATGTCTAGAAAAGTCAGTCTCCGATAGAGTTGTATATTGTCTAGAATTTCTCTCCCCTCGTGTGTTACTTGGATTTGTTTTGCATTAGTTGTCATATTGCCCATTTCAAATAATGTCTGATAAATATCAAATAAAGGTATTCATCCTAAGAAATACTTAAATGTCATTGGGATGCAGTTAGTAAGTAAACTTTCATCCATTCTGTTAAGTATTGAGTTCCTACTATGTGCTAGGCACCATTTAGGCCCTAGAACTTTAAAAGGTATGCCAGGGACCTTGGATTCTAATAGAGAAGACACATAATAAATATGGTCAATAATTGGAAGATATAGCTTTCTATTTTCTTCTGATTGAGCTTTCAGTTTAAAACTCATCTTAAGACTTTTTTTTTCCCTAATGAATACTCTTAAAGACAAAGTCAGGAGAATTACAAAGAGTAGCTAAAATTTTAGTTTGAATAAAGACTGTCTTCAAAAGACTAGAGTTAACATTGTGTGTGTGTGTTAGTTGCTCAGTCATATCTGACTCTAAAGAATGAAAATATTGCTATCAATCAGACATGTAAGATACATGAATGACTTACAATAGGAGCATGAACTTAGGAGACTTGCATTTTTAAATTATTCACTCTACACTGATAAAAACTAAATTGAATCAGAATCTGAATAAGAATATATGCACACACCTATATTTATGTTTAACTGACTCACATTGCTGTACATCTGAAATTGGCACAGCAGTGTAAATCAAATATATTCCAATAAAAGTTTGAGAAAAAACTAAATTGAATGAATCTAAATTGTGGCTGGCTTATCTTCACCATTATTATAACCAACTTGATTTTTAAAAACTTTTTATTATGGAAAATTTCAAATATACCTAAGAGAGTAAACACTATAGTAATCTTCATTACTCAGTTGCTGGTTTCAACATTTATCAATATATTGATTAACCTTGCTTTATCTGTAACTCACTCCTGACTTGATTATTTAAAAACAAGTTCTAAACATACCATTTAATCTATAAATCTCTGAAAGATAAGGGATAAATACACACACAATTACTATACTTTATCATAGTCCCAAAATATAACAGGTATTATTGTCAAGTATCTAATCAGTGTTTGTATTTCCCAGTTGTATCATAGACATTCCTTTATATCTGGTTCATTTGAAGCTGAATCCAAGCAAAGTTACACATTACATTTAGTTGAGAAGTTTCTTAAGCCTTTGAATCTGTAACAGTTTCTCCTACCTCTTTTTTTCCCCCTTGACACTTACTTGTTGAAGGAGCAGATAATTTGTCCTAAAGAATTTTTCCATAATCTAGACTTGGCATATCTTGCATCTGCTGGTGTCATTTAATGCATTCCTCTATCCCCTATCTTTTCTGGAAATTGGAGATTTATCTAGATCTAGATTAATAGGGTCACATTTGGGGTTTTTTTCCTCCTTATTTTGCATGAATGTTTTACTGATGGGGTTTTGTACTTCCTACTGCAGTATATACCTGGTGTACAATATCAAGTTGTCTCCTTTCTGTGTTACAGATATTGATCACTGTGTACAGGTGTTTTCATCCTGATCCATCCTTTCAAAAAATTGCTCCTGGTTGTTTGTGATCCCTGCCCAGTTCTCTCTGCTTCATTTGGGGCTATAAAAGTGTGATACTCTAATTCTATGATTTCTTCTCCATTTATTGGATGACAGTCTACAAAGTAGAACTTGGCAGTGTTCACCATGTGGTTAACCTGAAATGCACTTTTTACAGGAAAGACAGGATAAATGCTTCTGTCCTTTAATTTATCGGTTTTCAGAAAATGAGTTTGTTTCCAAGTATCTTCCAGAGGGACCACTGTACTTTTTCTAAGTATCAATATGAACTCATGGATTTCTAATGTTTGGTATGTTTCACCCCATTGTGGCCTTTTTTGGTGTTCAGATTGGCTCTTATTTGACCATGGGAAGCCTCTTCATGTTGGCTTCTGTGGGTTGCTTTGTTGTATTTTTTACATGCTGTTGTTTGGTAGCCATCTTGCTTCTGGAGTATTATACAAAGGTATACCAGACTCATCATAGAAATTTTCTATCCAGACCTAGAATCAACCTTTTATCTAAGGAACTCTTTCTTTTTCACATAGTATTTAGAGACCTGAATAGATGTTAAAGAAAATCAGGCCTCATTTGAATAAACAGCCATCTTTCTGAAGTATAGGAATGCATAGTCTTTGTCATTCATTTTAAAAAGGCATTGTACAAACTAGCCTTTTAGTTTCTCATTTACTTTGAGATAGTTATTAGTTAAATATACATGCTATATGAAATGCTTTATCATAAATTTAACCTAGTCATATAAACTGAGATTGTACTTCCCATTTTTCTCTTTAGCACATGACTTCATTCTGCGAGGAATTCTCTGCAGTATATCATGCTTCAGCTATTTTCAGATCATTGAGGATATGTTAGATTGCTTTTGCAATGTAATGATTGATCTTTTTTTCATGTAAATTTTGAAAAGATTGGTGCTAAGCACACAATTATGTGATCTGCTTATACAGTATGATTTGCCACCTTTTCTCCATGTATTGGAAAGTATAGCATATCCATTTTCTTCTTTACATTTACTGTGAAATCAAGTGGTTGCTTTTGATTTGTCTTATTAAAATGTATTAAAAGTCTTCTGGAATTTTTACAACTTCATAAGGATATTTCATCATATTAAAAAAATCTAAATTCACTTTGTCTTGTGTCACATAGTGAATGTCTGACTTCAGATACAAAATATTGAGTAAATCTTAAAAATAGGTCCCATATGGAGTAGTAAATGAAAAAGATACTATTAAATAACCAACCAAAGAGAGGTTTTGCTCCTTGATACCTTGTCTTTTTTAATCTTGTTCTACAAAATTTGGCTTCATTGTTTCTGGCATTTTTGCATCTATAAATTCTAAATGTGCTTTCTTTCCAAAAGTGGTCCGTAATATCTGAGATACTTTCATGTGTACAGTGGCTAGTCTGTTCATGTGGGATTTTTGTCCTCTTGTCTGTTTGTTGTCCACTTACTTACAGGATAGCAGATTTTCGCTGTCTTTATGTTTTTCTTTTGAACATTTCTTATTCTCCGTGAGAGTATGCTTGTGGTGGTTTTTTTTTTTTAATTCCTTTATTACATTTGTTTTTTCTGCTCCCAGATAGGAATAGTTTGTGCATACCTGAAATTATATGAATTTGGGAGGAGTGTTTTTATTTTTTTTTAATGGGTATGACAGCTTTCATAACCACGTCTTCCTGTATATTAAACTACATGAATAATAGCCCAGGGCTCCTTTGTCAATAACTTGATATGGTTGATCAGTTTCTGGTAAGATCAGCATGTAGTTAGTTATTCCATGTAAGATGATAAAAAACGGACATTATGCAGTCACACTACCTAATTCTTATCTTTCTTTATACCGCAATGCATCCTACCCAGTTGCATGTCTGTTTCTTGAGTTAGAAGGAATCTTAATAGCATCTTTCTCGAGTACTGTTCCCATTGGTGTACTTCCTCTGTTCTTGGCTCAAGTCTCAGGAAGTAGATCACGACTTAAGAGAAGCTTGTGACTCCAACCCCAGCTGCCCTCCTGTTCTTTCCTCTGTAGGACAGCCCATGTACTCTCGTGAACATGGTGCTGCTGCATCTGAGCGACTTCAGCTGGGGACACCGCCTCCTCTGTTGGCAGCTCGTTTGGTGCCACCTCGAAACCTCATGGGATCCTCCATTGGGTACCATACCTCAGTCTCCAGCCCCACCCCTCTGGTCCCAGGTAAGCTTTGCTACAAATGGCCATCCACCTCTGATCTTTTGTACCATAAATTGGCCAGCCTAAGAGGTGACCTGGTATCCTGATCTGCTATCACAGATTCCCATTAAAGCTCCCAGGTGGTTTTGTTTTCTGTTGCTCTGCTCCTTCGGTTTGTCCCTAGTGCCCCTAGATGATTAGGCCTCCTGTGTGTCTGTCATCTCCGGTGTCCTTTGTATTTACTTTCTGTGCCTCAGTAACTAAGGTCATGCGAGTTCCTTGAACTAGTTTTTAATCCAGCAGATAGGAAGAGTATCTACTTGAATGTTTTCTAATCAGTTATATGTTACAAGAAAAGCTAGGTTAATTTTTCTCTAAAACAAAACAAAAACATGTGGTTTCTTGCTGATCATGGATAAACATGTGTTTTTTTCCCCTCTGCCCCTGTTGTATGGAATGACAGTGTGTAATGATTTCTTGAAAACTCTTCCCTCCTATTGACATTTTTGAAGATATGTGGAGTGCTTTGAGGGTGTCTTATGAGGTTTTTAACATTTTTCACTTTGCTTTTAGATCTCAGTTCATCATAATTAACTAAAGAACCTTCAATTTTCTTGGGGTTCTGTGTGATCCCAGGAATTATTAGAACAAGGCTATTTGATTATGTAGCTTCTTTAAAACTTTTTGCAGCCTTAATGTAGGAGATTTTTCTGTCAGGAGTACCAAATTGTATTAATCACTGGAAACTTTTAAATCATAATTTGCTGATCTTATACTCTGAATTACAGAACTGATGGGCTAGTAATGTGAAAGGAACCTTATCTTGTAGCTAAAACCTAATATGAGCCACAAAGGAATTTTTCCATTAAGAAAAAAAAGAGATGCAAGGATTTATAAATGCATTTAAGAATCATTGTCTTCACTTCACCTTTGATTCTGTGTAGGATGCAGAGGATGTTTTGGAGATCAACACTTTCAGAATGTTTTTTCAATGCTTATAAAATATTTATTTAGCATTAGAATTTTAAAAATTAAATTTTTAGTAATTTCTCTGGTGGTCCATTGGTTCAGACTACATGCTTCCACTGCAGGAGCTTGGGGTCCATCCCTGGTTGGGAAATTAGGATACCACATGCTGTGCAGAGAGTGGCAAAAGAAACAAACAAACAAATATTCGGTTGTAGAGAAAATATAGAGAAGATGATAAAAATGTGTTGATGAGGCAGGTGGTAGTAAGATAATAATTAGATTTGTAAATATAAAATTTAGCTTATTTAGCTGTTTGAAATACAACATTTAAAATATATTTTACATGTGAAATTGACTCTTTTCTCTAGTTTAAAGTGCAAATAGCCAGGGACTTCCCCGGCCGTCCACTGCTTAAGATTTCTGCACTTCTTATGCTATGGGTGTGGGTTTGATCCCAGTTGGGGAACTAAGAGTCCACATGCTGTGTAGTGTGGCCAAAAAAAGAATGCAGATAACCAAGTTAATAGATTTATTGTTTCTCTTCTAATTAAAAGAATACCTAGAAAGTGGTGAGACATGATTACAAAGGAAACTCAGTCATTTGTATATGGTGTTTGTATATGTGAACATTTCTGTTAAAAATGTGCAGTGAAGTTTTAATTATGTGATTATTATAGAGGACAAAAATGACATTAGGTCAATGAATCCAGAAACATATCCATAATTCAGAATGGATTTGCATGTCTGTATTTTGTGACTGGAGCATTTTTGTTTCTTTGATGCTCAGTAGGTCTTATCTATATACTCTTAATTCAAAGAGAAATATATGTGGGTTGATATAATTTTATTTGTTGAAGAAAATTCATTTTTGTGGTTATTTTATAATAAGAAATTGTTTACTCTTGATTGTTACATGTTCTGTTGTTTTGTTTTCCCTCAGATACCTATGAACCTGATGGTTATAATCCAGAAGCTCCTAGTATTACCAGTTCTGGTAGATCTCAATATAGACAGTTTTTTTCAAGAACGCAGACACAGCGCCCAAACCTGATTGGCTTAACATCTGGAGATATGGATGCAAATCCAAGAGGTGATACTGCCTTTAACTTTCTGTCATACTAAATGTCATTTGGGCATGGCATTTCTGACCTCACTAAGGTCTAAAAATTCTTTATCTCTGAAGGGTGTTATGTAATGTTCTCCCATAAATGTTTTTGAATATCTATGTTCAAATGTTACTTTAAAGCTTTAAGCAGAATATATTTATTTTTAAGTAAAAATAATACTAATGTTGACTAATTGCTCTTTTTGTAGGACTTTAGGCTATTCTAGGCACTGTGCTGGATGTTAGATATAGAAAGAGGACATGATCCCTCTTCCTCCAGGAATAAAATCATTTAGTGGCCTATTTTGTATTTTAAGAGCTATGCTTCATACTAATAACACAGAACTTAAAACACTGTCATAAAATTATTCTTTGACTCTTGTTAGTATTCATGATTATAACCATATGTTAGGACTTTTATAAAGTATAACCACAAATCTTAAAAGATTAAATGTAAGTATTGCTTTTAATATGGGTTAATATCTCCACTCAAAACAAATTTGGTTAAAGAATTTGATGAGATTCCAGTTTCTTATTATAGTCAGATATCTGGTATTTAATTTCAATTTGAATGATTGCCCATGGGCCATCCTGATATTTTCCTAATTAATTATATGGTAGACATTTTTCTGTTCTTACCTTCTTATCCTGATTTTGTTTACTGTTCTTTACTTCCATTAATAGTATTATTGCCACTACAGGTTAACTCTACAAGACTAAACCAAATGCTTTTTAATACATTATTGTCTCTCATGTATCTTACCACCAACTCCTTAAATGAGGTACTATTAATATTTTTACTCTCTTTTTACAGTTAAAGACACTCAGGCCAACTAAGAGAGGCTAGATTAATTAGCTCATTAATCTAATTCCAAAGAATAGGCTCTTTCTTTCTGTGCTATAATGCATATATTGTTACCAAATTAGTGGGAAGATATGGTTTCAGCCCCACAGTTGTTACTCTTTGCTATTAATTTTACTTTTGGTGGAGTTGCTAAAAGTCATGAAGAATACTCAGAATGTAACATGTGTAGTTTTGTGTTGGTATTTGCTTTTTTTGTTCAGCACGCCTCTTTCTACTGACGACCTGTTGTAAGGTCAGTGTGTTAATACAGTGTTGGGTTGGCGAAAGTTTGTTTGGGATTTTCCATAATATCTTATGGAAAAACCCAAACGAACTTTATGACCAACCCAATATTTTATTAGTCCTAATAACTACTGTGAATGAAATGTGTTAATTTATAATATTAGCTTTGAATTTTCCTTTCAGCTTTTAAGTTTGAATAATTTTGAAGCTACAAATGAGAAGTGCGATAAGCACCTAGATACTTTCACTTAGATTAACCAGTTGCTCACGTTTTGTCAGCTTTGGGCATGAATGCTCACTTGTGTGCACTCCTCTCTCCCTTCCTCCCCTCTCCCTTTACATTTCTTTTCTTGAATCTCTTGAAAGTAAATTTTGGAGATTAGTCTACACATAAGAAAATCGTAATTTCATAGTAGTATCCTATCCATGTGAACCTCTTGTTGAATCATGTAAGGAGATAAATATTCCACTTTGTTTATGGTCTAATAAATTTGATCACTTACCTAAAGCAGTAATTGTTTAGCTCTCTGTTGTCAAGTAAATAATATGTAGAGTGGTACTTTGGCATCAGGTTAAGTATCTCATTCTCCAGCACTGTTACACTGATTTTTTCTTCCCTTTCCATTCATGATCCTAGCTTGACCCAGTCATTAAAGTTGGCTAGGACTTTTTAAACATGCATATTGTATCTTTAAAAAAGGAGGAAAGGGAGGCAATTGATAATTTATTCTTACTGTTAAACATTTCTGAAAAGGAAGTGGTAGTATTAGGTACTATTCACAGTGATTTTTAACTTTTGGACTAAATATTTTAATCATTTGAAATTCCCCAAATATAATGCATTGCCAGTAATGTTAATATTTGTTTTCAACAGCTGCTAACATCGTCATCCAGACTGAACCACCGGTTCCTGTTTCAATTAATAGTAATATAACCCGAGTAGTTCTTGAACCTGATAGCCGGAAAAGAGCTATGAGTGGTTTGGAAGGGCCACTCACAAAGAAACCTTGGTTGGGAAAGTAAGAGAATCTGCTTATTAGTAACATCTAATTGATGTTTTTGGCTTTTTGCTTGCATGAGTAAATTTGTAGAATTAAGAGTTGTCATTAATTATTAATTTTCATTCTATGTGTATCAAAGCTAAGGTTCCCAGAGGCATCATTAGTATGTCTTATATGTTAAAAAATCAACAGAATATTGATAACAGATGTTAATAATTTCTAGGCCTAGCCCAGTTTTAAAATTATTGAGACATCAGTCTTTCTTTGCACCTGTTCTCTTCTTATGTAATAACGATAATGTGAAAGTTACCTACTAATATCTGAAGGATGTTAAGTGCTTATAGAGGACACTTGAATAAATGTAAACTTACGTTCTTTGCTGATTATCTCTTGCCTAGGGCATAATGTAGGAGAATTAACTAAGATCTGTTAATATTCCTTTCAGACAAGGGAATAACAGTCAGAATAAACCAGGATTCTTGAGAAAGAATCAGTATACAAACACCAAATTAGAAGTCAAGAAAATCCCTCAGGAATTAAACAACATCACCAAGCTCAATGAACACTTCAGCAAATTTGGAACTATTGTTAATATCCAGGTGGGTGTGGCCATGTTGGTGAGAATCCATATATATAATGTATTTTCTTAGAGATTTCTTTCTTTTTGGCTGCACTGGGTCTTCATTGCTGTGTGGGGGCTTTCTCTTGTTGCTGCAGGTCTCTTTGTTGAGGTGTGCAGGCTTCTCATTGTGGTGGCTTCTCTTGTTGTGAAGCACAGGCTCTAGGTACATGGGCTTCAATAGTTGTGGCACCTGGGCATAATAGTTATGGTGCATGGGGTTAGTTGCTCTGTGGCATATAGGTCTTACTGGACCAGGAATCGAACTCGTGTTCCCTGCATTGGCAGGCAGATTCTTAACCACTAGACCATAGTGTATCTTTGGAAACAGCTCACTTTTGCTTAAACAAATCAGTGATTAGTTTGATCATCTCTGCTATGTGTTTTAAATCCCACCATGTATTTGTATGCTCAACTTTACGTTGAAATTGTGCTGAATTTGTCTCCTGAATTCATTTGGTTTCTTTCTGAACCTCTTCCTGAAAGACATTGGGCTGGTTATTGTATCTTTGTTCGTAGTTTTATGTCTGGACAAATGACTTTTTTTAACCTGCTTTAGGTAATTCCATAGATGGAGGAGCCTGGTAGGCTGCAGTCCATGGGGTCGCTAAGAGTCGGATACGACTTGAGCGACTTCACTTTCACTTTTCACTTTCATGCATTGGAGAAGGAAATGGCAACCTACTCCAGCGTTCTTGCCTAGAGAATCCCAGGGCCGGGGGAGCCTGGTGGGCTGCCATCTATGGGGTCGCACAGAGTCGGGCACGACTGAAGTGACTTAGCAGCAGCATTCTCACTAGGTAGTGAGCTTTTGGTAGTTTCTAAGATTGTATTTTTGTCTACTGAACTGGCTTTTGTGAAATATTAATTGATTAAGTATGGTTCTAATTGTGAGAATTTTAGATACTAAAATTTAACATCAGGTAAATCATAGCTTTTATATTTTGCTATGTGCTTGCTAATTTTTTGAATTTACCAATTTGATGGTTGAGTGTTATCCTGTAATTGAGGGTAATATAATAGAAGATATGTTTAAATTGATATTTCAGCCAGTTTACTTAGTGTTGCCATCAAATCAAAATATAATTTACCTGTTTCTAACTACCTTTTTCTCTTAAATTGTTCCTAGGTCATTATTCTTTATGGCATTTAGAAAAAGTAGGTAGCTTAATGTAGATGAGTATATTAGTCTGCTTGGGTTGCTATAACAAATACCATAGCCTGGAACCCAAGATACTAGCCTATATGGATCCTGGCTGGCAGATGGCACCTTCTTGCTGTGTGCTTACATGTTGGAAAGAGAGGGAGGGTAAGAGACAGAGAGATCTCTTCCTGTAAGTTCACCCGTCCTGTCTGATTAGGGTCCTATCCTTTGATGTCATTTAACCTTGTTTACCTCCTAAAAGCCCTGTGTCCAGATGCAGTCACATTGCGGGGTTAGGGCTTCAATGTATGAATTTAGTAAGGACATAATTCAGTCCATAGCAGTAGGCCATAATTTATATAAATTTCCCCTATTCTCTGGGGAAATTTACGTGTTTTTTTTTTTAAACAGAAACAATTCTATGGTAAGGCTCCTTTTGGATAAGCGTTTTTATTTTTAAAACGTTGCTGAAATTAAGGAAATTTTAAAACTTTTTATTTGAACAGCCAAATTGATACTCCCAAATGCAATTTATGAGGCCTCATCAAAACTATAATACATATCCATTAAAAATTTTTAGATCAGTTTCATAAGTGAAAAACCGTACTTACTTGAATTTGCTTTGTTTTTATTCCTAGGTAGACTCTAATTTATATACACCATTTGCAATACTTTTGCATTTACCTACCCACTGTCTTTGCTCATTTTCTTAAGTGAAGGCAGTATAATAATGCTTTTCCAAACCTTTGCTTGTCATATATATTAAAATTACTTTCTCATTTTGTCATTTGTTTTGTTTTTAGCTTGTTTGGACTGACAGTGGTTTAAGATTTTATTTGGTCAAATCTGCTGTTTGTCTTTATGGTCCTGCATTTATAGATGTGTTGTAAAAAGGCTTTCCAGACCTTCAGAGTATACAGATGTTCACTTCTCCCTGGGTTTTTGTGGGTTGTTTTGTTTGTTTATTGTAAAACATTTTCTGTCTCTGAAGTTTATTTGGATGTAAGATATCAGGAAGGAATTCTTATATCTTTTCCCAAGTGGTATGTAACATCACTAGGATTATTAAATAATCTAGTATTCCTTTTATATAATATTGAAATACATATGTTACCTTATAAGAGATAACTATTTTTATTTACATATACTTCACAATGGATTTCAGCAGGCTGTTTTCTGCTTTTTAATTCTTTATCAGTAATTTATTTATTTACTTGCCTATAATCATTCATTTCTGTGTTTTGTTGTTGCTGTTGTTTTTTCTAATAGGTTGCTTTTAAGGGAGATCCAGAAGCAGCCCTCATCCAATATCTTACTAATGAAGAGGCCAGAAAAGCCATTTCTAGTACGGAAGCAGTTCTAAACAACCGGTTCATTCGAGTCCTGTGGCACAGGGAAAATAATGAGCAACCAGCACTACAGTCTCCAACACAGCTACTCCTGCAACAACAACAAACACTTAGTCATCTGTCACAGCAGCACCATCACCTGCCACAGCACCTTCATCAGCAGCAGGTGCTGGTGGCCCAGTCTCCTCCCTCATCAGTACATGGAGGGATTCAGAAGGTAATCTGGGGTTCACAGGGAATTAAAGGTCCTTTAGGTCGTCTTCTAGATCATTGTTTCTTGATTTGTTGTCTTTGGTCTTCTACATCAGAGCCAGTCAGTTTGGTTTGTAGGGCAGCAGCATCGATCTCCTAGGAGCTCATTAGACATGTAATTTTGGGCTTAACCTCAACTTACTGAATGGGTAGGGCTCAGTAATCTGTTTTAATAGGCTGTCCATAAGATTTTTAGGTATCTTGAAGTTTGAGAAGCACTGTGCTAGAATCACTTAACTGGGTGCACATTTTTGGGTCTTACCTTCTCAGATCTACAGGGTCAGTCTCCAGATACAAGGCCCATAAATCTTCATGTTTAAGAAATACCTTCTTCTCAGCACTCAGTTACAATAACCATCCACTGTTGAACAACTCTGAATCTAGAACAACTTCTTTGTTTTGTGTTAGAATCAATCACTCTTATACCCACCCTCTTGTCCTATTTTTTCTCATATAGAAATATTCTGTTTCTTTTAAAACTGAAATGGCAGCCCAGGAGACTGGGATTTTGTCTGTTTTATTTGTTCTATCCCTGGTGCCTAAAACAAGGCCTGGCACATAGTGCTCTAAACATATTTGAATGAATAGATGAACGAAGGAAAGAGCAAATCACCCTGCAATAGAACTATTCAGATATTGATGATATTGGTAATCTACTAGGCATTCTTTTGTTTGAATTAAATATACTCAGAATAAGAAGCGTGTTCCTTAACAGGACCTAGTATTAACTCCATTCACCATCCTGTTTATTTGCAGTTAAGTTTGCATTTCTTTTGTCTCTATCCCATTTCCTGTTAGGTCCTGAAGGTAAAGGCTTTCCCTAGGTGTTGGCTAAATGATGTGTAAAAGCAATACAGTCACCTCTGTGATCCATTAGACCCCGTGCTGTTAATGCAGCCTGAGATTGTATTATGTTTTTAGGGTGGTCCTATCACAGTTACTCCTATTAAACTGTCAAAACCCATAAGTCTTTCAGCATTGCATAATTGAAGGGAACATTGAAAAATTACTAATTTTATTTGTAAGTGTACATACACATATATTTGAATTATGGTGTGATATATTTCAGACATCCAAAAGAGTATGGATGATAACAGTCATTTGTATGTCTACCTCTTCACTTAAAAAAAAAACCTTATAAATAATAGAAGCACTCTACCTTCACATTCCTGTGTCTTCCTCCCCAGGGTAATCACTGTCCTAAATTTGTATCATTCCTAGACATTTAAAAAACTTCTGCCACAAATGTATTTATTTTGTATATGCAGATGATGAGCAAACCGCAGACATCAGGGGCATATGTTCTTAATAAAGTTCCTGTGAAGCATCGTCTTGGACATGCCAGTGGTAACCAGAGTGATGCAGCACACTTGTTGAATCAGTCAGGTGCTGCTGGAGATGATTGCCAGGTATACATTTCTGTGAACCTTTCAATATATTTAGAATTGGAGTTGTTCAGTGGCACAAAGAAATTAACAAATTGATTATCACCCAGATTTGTAATGTTTTAGTTCCTCAATCAAGATAGTGGTGACAGCTAATCTTAAATTTGGCTGGTCAACTTCCCGTAAATTTCAGTGATTCAGCCAGAAATTTGCTAGTTAAATTTTCTTTTTCTATTCAAAGCTAAGTGGGAATTTGAGAATTTTAGCCATTTATTAATAGATCTCTTTATTAATCCATTTCTTTAACCATTTGTCATGTTTAATTAACATCATGAAGGGGATTCAGTCATAATCAATTGAAAAATCAAATTTTGAAATATGTTTTTAACTAGTTTCCTTTGCTTTTGAAAATATATCTGTATGACTACTCTCTAGAATGGTGATTGTTTTTTCCCCAAGAGAGCTAGGAAAACTAAAAAAGAACAAGTGGGGATAGCTCTCCTTGATATTAAAAACACTGTGAAGTCTGTACAATTCAAACAATTTGATACTGGCACATGAGAGAGCACTAAAACAAAATCTGAGACTGAGATTTATAGACTTAAGAATAGGGATATATTATATGCTAACACATTATCTGAGATCAGCGAGGAATGTATGGGCTTTTGGTAAATGGTATTAGCATGACTGGATAGCCTGATGGAAAAAAAAAATTAGATCCATTTTTAAAATTACCAAATAAACCAGGGTAATTTCTACCAGGATCTGAAATTTATACGCTGACAGAGATGCTAAATGGTACAACCCCCTTGAAATTTGGCATTGTCTATGTATTATGCTGTAAAATTATGTATGCATTTACTCTAAACCAATAATCCTCCTCTAAGAATCTATGCCAAAGAGGTACTTGTCAAACTATGAAAAGACGTATGAGCAAGACTAGGAAACATAGACTGTTCAATAGTGAAAGAATGGAAACAGTCCAAATATCAATCAGTAGGCAGTAGGTTACTAAAAATGTAGTACATCCCCCCAAAAGCATATGTGTAACTTTGCAGAGAAATGAGGAGTATCTTTATATATACCATGAGTTGATTATCAGGATACATTAAATAAAGGAAATAAAATGGAACAAAAAATGTAGTCAGTCATTGTTAGAAAGTAGGGGTAGTGAACACATGTAAGTATTTGTTTATAATAGAAAAAAGAACAAAAAGTAATCCATGTAACTTAAATCTTAGTGGTTACGGCAAGGATAGAGGAAACTAGACAACTTTAAAAACCTCCAGAACATCTCAATTCTGTCCACTGAAAAGATCTAGAAACAATAACCCAGCCTGATGGTAATGACCCTGACACTCCTGTCCCCAGCATTGAAAGGAACCAGAGATCCTTGAAGAAATGTCTGTTCCCAAATATGGGGCTGACAGTGTTCCAGATGAGCCCTAGAATATTTTGTCAAACCAGAAAGCAAAGAATTCGTCAAAGATTACTAGCATCCTTTCAAAAAGTGAAAAAGTGTCATTAAGACTCTAGAACTCTTCACCAATTTAAAGGAAATTCAGAGGTCAGAGAAACATGTTAAAGGATACCACAGAATCCCTTGGTGAATACAACAGGACGAGTGACCTGGTCTCTTCAACAAGTGATTTACAATGATATGGAGCGACTTCCCTGGTGGTCCAGTGGCTAAGACATCACACTTCCAGGGCAGGGGGCCCAGGTTTGATCCAAGGTCAAGGAACTAGATTCCACGTGCTGCAACTAAGACCCAGCGGAGCCAAATAAATGTTTTTCTTTATTAAAGGAAAAATATGGAGAGGGAAACAGAATTAGAGGAGGCTTTAAAGAAATATAACCAATTATACTATATGGACTTTCAGTTCAGTTCAGTTCAGTTGCTCAGTCGTGTCTGACTCTTTGCGACCCCATGAACCATAGCATGCCAGGCCTCCCTGTCCATCACCAACTCCCAGAGTTCACTCAGACTCATGTCTATCAAGTCGGTGATGCCATCCAGCCATCTCATCCTCTGTCGTCCCCTTCTCCTCCTGGACTTTAGTAGATCTTAATTCAAATATGGGAAAATATTTTGAAAATTATAATGTAATCTGGAGTTGTAAATATTTAATGATTTTAAAGAATTGTTACCATTTAAGTGTGATGATCATATTGTGGTTTTATGTAAAAGAGAAAGGAGTCCTTATCTTTTAGAGATAAAACTGAAATACTCACAAGGACTTCCCTTGGCAGTTCAGTGGTTAAGACTCCACGTGTCAAATGCAAGGGGCATGAATTTGACCCCCTCATTCAGGGAACTAAGATCCCATGTACCTCATGATGAAGCCAAAAAAAAAAAAAAACCACATAAAATAATACGTGGTGTTTGTTATGAGGATATAGTTGGGGATTTAAATATAACAATGTTATTTTACATAAAATAATTAAATTGATCATTGCTGCTTAGTGATGGATGCATCATTTTATATATATATATGAATTTGTACTTCTGTTTATTAAAGAAAAATCATTGATACTAAAAGATGGAAAAACAAAAACAATCACAGTTTTTGGAGTCACACAGTGCTGACTGACTCTTAATAGCTGTGTTAATTGACAAGCATTGGTTTCCCTTTCAATAAACTCAGTTGCTGTGGGGGTTAAAAAATTTCTTGTTGGTAAAACACGAATGTAATAAGTGTTCAGTAAATTATAGCTATTGGTATTTTTATTTTGATAAATAATAATGACATGAACATCATCTGTGCAGATTACTACAGTATTTCAGTTTCCTGTGTATTTAAAGTAGTTTAATTTTTAGAGCAATTAAATGTTGTTTGATTGAGAGAAGTTTTGTATTTGTATATACAACATGATTGAATTTTCTACAAATTTCTTAGTATTATATTAAGTGTTTATAATTTCTTAGTATTATACGCATTTATCTGTGTCCCTTATATGATATATTCAAAGTTAATGTAAAAATAGGAGTGGAGTATGTTAGGGAAAACTTGACCAGAGAGATTATAGTATAGTATGTTGCTCTGCTATGCCTTAAAGAGGGGAAGATTGTCTGGAGTCATCTGTTCATCAAGGAATCTAAATAGCAAGATGAGCAGAGTAAAGACGGACACCATTTTGCTTGCAACATTAGATCTGTGAGCTGACTACTTGTCTTATGGTTGGTTGTAACATTTGCAAAGAACCTTACTTCTTAGGAGGGTTTGCGATTATTAGAAACATGGGTTTTATTTGACACTTGTGGAAGATAGCTTAATGACATTAGCCACCCCACCCCCACCAAAGACCTGCACAAACACATCTTTAGTTGAGCAAGTTGAGTTTATTATTCAGTGAGGAAGTATACACAGTGAAACCATGGAACGTGTCATTTAGAGGGTGTTAGCATGGGCTGCCATCTACGGGGTCGCACAGAGTCGGACACGACTGAAGCAACTTAGCAGCAGCAGCAGCAGCAGCATGGGCTTATTTTAGCATTGGCTGTATTAGGTAATTTGGGGGAAGGCTAAAAGAAAGAGTAGTAATGCTATGATCAGATTTCCTAAGAGGTTTACCTAGAAGGAGGGAAGACCAGAATTAGGCCAAAACTGTATTTGGTAAAGAAGCTGTAGTCATTCATATTAGCCAGGGTAGAGTTTAGCCATTTTATGGTTTGGGTAGTATTTACAGGTTTTTTTGTGTTCAGTCATGGAATGATTTTATTTTTGCCTTGATCCACCATGATCCACAAGAGTGGCCTTGTCTGAAGTCAGTATACTATGAAATTGTTCATGTTTAACAAGGGAACACTGAGTCCCAACTATGAGTGGCAGTCTGGCTCCTAGATGTCAGAAGTAGTTGTTCTTATTCTCCCAATTAAAAAAATACAAGGAAAAGAAAATTTTCTTTATATTCAGGAATGCAACATTATTGCTAAAAAGGTTTTGTATTTGAATGATAATTGAGTTTATGTATAAAGAACTTGTTTTATAAATGGAGTTTTTAAATGTAAAAATAGCCAAAATTTTACTCCTTAAAAAAATTTTATGCAGTCTTTTTAAAAAATTATTTTAAGGCATTACTAAGATTTAATCATATTTCTGTTTCCTAGATATTTTCAACTCCAGGCCATCCAAAAATGATTTATAGCTCCTCAAACTTAAAGACGCCTTCAAAACTTTGTTCAGGATCAAAATCTCATGATGTCCAAGAAGTTCTTAAAAAGAAGCAGGTAACAATCCTGATTTTTCTTCTCTTCAAAAGGAAAGGATCTATCGAATTCTTAAGTGATTGTATTAATAACTTGAACAATTCAATGTTGTTATGGAACTACATTATAATGTTTATTTAACTGCTGCTTGATGCATTGTATACTTGAAAAATGTTTTGCAGTTAGTTGCCTTAGTAGCTACATCAAGCACAAGGAAAGAATTTTTTTTTTTCTATGTAAAAATTAAAGACACTGAGTGAGTTGACCTTTTTTTTTCTTTTTTTCCTGCAAGGGAGAGAGAAGGGCGAGAAACAGATATTTTTATTTCATTATTTTCTCTTAATTTCTTTCTGGCTTTGTACACTAGATAATGTTTCACATGAAGTATAACAATTATCATCTTAGATTTAAACTCACATAGTTTTTCAAATAAAATAGATGTTTATATATTAGTATAATTAGAGATTCAATTAACAGAGGGGTCAGAGATGACATTTTCCAGATAGATTTTGCTATCATTTCTAACCTAGAGCTGCATCTCACATTTTTAGACTTTAAACTTCAAAAATAAGTATTTGACTTATTACATGGGGAGGTAAAAACAGCTCTTGTTTTTCTTTACATATGCATTCAGGTCTTTTAAGTGAATAAACCTCATAGATACAGCTAATTTATGTTCAGTATTTGAAATGTTAAAGTGCAATTATAAATGTAAACTCTTTTATATTGGAAGTGTTGGGAAAATAGGTTTAAAGGTTTCATATCTGGTCAGCTATTTTTTGATTAGGAGGAAGAGCTGCCTTGTGTAAGGGATGACTCAGGGGAGATGAGTTGAGATTATAGTAGCCTTATGTATCGTTAGCAAACTTGTAAGGAAAAAATTAGTAATGAGAAACTTACCTGTTCATACAGGAAGCAATGAAGCTACAACAAGATATGAGGAAAAAGAGGCAAGAAATGTTAGAAAAACAAATAGAATGCCAAAAGGTAAGACAAACATTCATTATTTGCTTGCTGGAATTGATGTACAGAATGGATTTTCCAAAGATATTTCCCCCAAAATTTTCAAGGTTATTTGTATTAGAGTTTACTAAGCATAGTTTCACTTTTTTTGTTTGTTTGTTTATTTTATAGATGTTAATATCCAAGCTAGAAAAAAACAAAAACATGAAACCAGAAGAGAGAGCAAATATAATGAAGACTTTGAAAGAGCTTGGAGAAAAGATCTCACAATTGAAAGATGAGTTAAAAACATCTTCTGCAGTCTCCACACCATCTAAAGTAAAAACAAAAACAGAGGTAATTGCATCTTTCTTTCGGTATAGGCTTATTGAACATTTGTGGTGTGCTTGGCACTTTTGAAAGTACAGTGGAACCTTAAGTAACTAGTGTGAGACACTAGCAACAATTTTTTAAAAATATTTCTGTAAATGCTATATACTCCCTTTGAAAGAACAGATACTACGCAGTTTCAACAAAGATATATTTTTAACTGAAATTTTTTTGTTCTTCATGCTGAGGATGTAACTGCTAGAGTGATGACAAGGAAAGAGACATTTCCTCTTCTCATCAATTCTTTCCATAATTCTTCAATTACATTGTAATACAGCCATCTCTTTTAATAGTCAGAAGATAGCATTGACTTTAGTGTGGGTAAAAGTATGACTTTTTATTGAAAACAATAGTCAAAAGTTCTAGATCTATTTAAGTCTAATTTTGTTAATTTCTATTTGTTTCCTTACTGTAGCAGAATGTTTGCTTTTACACTGAGGTTCTATCATTATTCTACAGGTCTGTAGTAGGATTTTAGATAAATCTGCAGCCCTTTGAGAACTAGAGGGCTTCCCTGGTGGCTCAGATGGTAAAGTGTCTACCTGTAATGCGGGAGATCTGGGTTCAGTCCCTGAGTCGGGAAGATCCCCTGGAGAAGGAAATGGCAACCCACTCACTCTAATACTCTTGCCTGGAAAACTCCATGGACTGAGGAGCCTGGTAGGCTACAGTCCACGGGGTTGCAAAAAGTCGGACACGACTGAGCGACTTCACTTCACTTGAGAACTGGGAATAAATTTGTTAGATATATAGAATGTAAATTTTTATATACAGTATTATATTGCATTTGAAATTGTGGTTTTCTGTTAGTAAAAGAATGTAAAGTGTTTCTTTAAGGTTATATTTTACACATTGTCAATCAACTATTTAATCCAATAAAATTTTGTTTAAAATATTAACTTATGATCAAAAAAAGACTGCTTTTGCTTTTAAAATATGTAATAAAAATGTTATTTTTAACTGAAGCTTCCCCCATTATGGAAAGAACATTTAATTATAGAAATTGAAGAGAATATGGTGGAAGAAAATCTCTCAAAGTCACACCAGCTAAAGACTGATAATTTGTTCCTTTAAAAAAGAAAAAGAGTGGCAATAGTTACAGGGTTCAGATCTGAAAGCAATGATTATAACTGTTTTATTTGTATTATTAGTGAATTTTTACTATATAATTTATTTTGCACCATTGTGTTTCAGTTATGATGCTTTCTTATGTGATAATCATTCTCAGCTCCCTCATCTCGGGTGACTGTTTCCAGTGTCTGATTTTTAGGCCATCTTAAGCATATTGTAATACTACTTGCTTATTAAGCAGTAATACTTTTTATTGTTATTACTGATAACATTATACTCTACATGTTTTCAGTATTATATTTGTCAAGTTACTTTCCTTAAAACACCCAGAAGAGATTTCATGCTTTCACATTTACCCAGAAGAGATCTGTGTCATTCTAAAAGTGTAATATTCTGAACAAGATTTTGTAAGTTTTCTGAAAAATACATTTTTACTCTTAATTTTTCCACAGGCCCAAAAAGAACTATTAGATACTGAACTGGACCTTCACAAGAGACTATCCTCAGGAGAAGATACAACAGAGTTACGGAAAAAACTCAATCAGTTACAGGTTGAGGTGAGATTAAGAGGAGTTACCTATTACAGTTAACATCTCAAAAAATAATTTCCCTCTCTTCCAAGGTTTAGTCTGACATTATATATTATATTCTATCTTTTGTTATTCAGGCTGCACGATTAGGTATTTTACCTGTGGGTCGAGGAAAGACCATGTCCTCTCAAGGTCGAGGGAGAGGCCGAGGCCGTGGAGGGAGAGGAAGGGGTTCACTAAATCACATGGTGGTGGACCACCGCCCCAAAGCACTCACAGTTGGGGGCTTCATGGAGGAGGAGAAAGATGACTTACTTCAGCATTTTTCAGTAAGTTTTTAAAGTAGTAAGTGCTAACTATAAAATCATTGTATTCAGCATTTCCTTGCTGCCTTCTGTATAAATGTCAAATGTTTTATAGATTAGAGAATTAAATTGTAAAATCATGGATATTAGCACATTCTTGTTAATATATTTGAAGGTCAAGAAGTACCTCATGCTATATTCCGTAATATTTCACATAAATGCATTTGTAGTGACAAAAGTTGTTCCAAAGGTATATTTGATTTTTGCATTAGGGTTTATTACATCTTTTACTAGGTGTTTACATGGCTTTCCAGGTACCAATAAATGAAAATAGTCTGGGATGGAGACGAAATCCAAAGGAAAAATTTGTTAGAAGTGTCATGCTTAGTTATATTCTGTATACAGTGATGACCACTTACTTTTAGACAAACATTTAAATAAATATTTGCCACAGGTAAATGTTTTTATTATTTTGTATATATTCTCTTTCTAACCATGAATTCATTCAGTAAATATTTTCTGAGTGTTATTTGTGCTAGAGCATTTTCATGCATGATCTCATGTAATCTTAAATAACTGTATAAAGTACGTGTAAAATCCCATGTGTAAAGATGGGAAAAGTGAAGCTTAAGAAAGTCAACCGAGATCATACAGGACCAAGGTGATAATACACAGTTTACTGTTAACATCCAAAGTCCCTGTTCCT
Organism: Budorcas taxicolor; assembly: GCF_023091745.1. Lineage (NCBI taxonomy): Eukaryota > Metazoa > Chordata > Mammalia > Artiodactyla > Bovidae > Budorcas > Budorcas taxicolor. The sequence continues at coordinate 57,060,519 of NC_068916.1, forward strand.
CAAACAACTTTTTTGAGAGAAGCATTTTCAGCCCTAACGGTGGTAAAGGAAATCTTACACAGCAAGACATCACACTATAGTTTCATAAGTGTGATGCCCATTAACCTTGTTTTGCCCTGGTCATTGGAGAACGCTAGCTTGTTATAAAATATCCAGATTTGAGAGCCATCTTGGGTGTAGCCTGTTTACTCTCAAGCCAGTTCTTTTCACTAGTCTGACAGTTATTTTTTGTAAAGTGGAAGCTTGTCTTTAAGTGACTTCTTTTAGGAGTAAAGAAGGTAACAGGTGGAGGAGCACCGTATATGCGCAGGGTGTTCTTCTGGAGCCCGAGTGAACGCTGATTTTTGTCCTTCAGTGTCGATTATAAACATTTGAATCTCCTTGCCAAATAGTTGGGCGTTTAGATCCATGGCCAGCTCTGCTGAGGTGACATTAGATAATATAAAGCAGAATTTTCATAAATTTGGCTCTGCAGAAAGTTTTCGTTAAAAAAGGTGGTTATCTTGTGAGGTGGGAAGCTGCTTTGCTCTATCCTGAGGGTTAATGGAGATGTATATGTAAATGTTTAAGTTTTAACCCAGAAGTCATGCTCAATTGGCTCTCTGCCCTTCTCATAAGTAGAGTCATTATAGAATATTTATAATAGCCAAGTTTTACATACATATATTTTTTTAAAGTCTGAAATATAACACTCTGTGCATTATGGAACATGTCCAGACGTTTGGGGAAGGAGCAAAGAAAGCCAAGGCACAGGAGGCAACTTAAAGAACGAGGCACTACTGTTAGTTTTGATGGTGTTTTGTAGTTTGTTTTTTGTCTTGACAGGGTGCTATCAGACAGTCTTGAGTGCTAGAAAACACTCTGATAACAGGTACTTGGGCAGTATAGGGTGCTTTCTTTGGAAAAAAAAAAAACAAAACACAGAAATACATATGCCTGAGACATTGAAAGTAGATTTGACAAACTTACAGGGCAGCTCTTCTTTGAGGTATTTCATATCTCACAGAGGCTAAAGTAAAATGTTTGTTTTTAGTATCCTTTTACTGTCCTTAATGATTGTGAAAAGGTCATTGAGCAGCTATATCTGAATGAAAAGATGGTTGATGGGTTTTAGTGAAGCTATTTTGAAGTGTGTCTATCTATTTGGTTTTTTTCTTAACCTATTTCTGAGATTTATTCATGTTATTACATGTAACAGTTGTTTGCTATTTTTATTTCTGTATAGTTTTCAGTTGTATAAACATACCACAATTTACTTTTCAGTTCTCCTGTTGATAGGTATTTGGATTATTTCCATTTCATTTTTATGAACAGTGTTGCAATGAACATTATTTTAGATGTCTTTTAATATATGTATGCATTTCTGTTGATGTAGATGAAACTGTTGAGTAAACTGCATCAGTTTTTTCAGTTTAGATTCCCATCAGTGTTGTATGAGAGTTCCTGACTTGAACTTAAAGATGTTAAAATACATCTTTATTCTACTTATTAATCTTATTTGTTGCAAGTTAGGTAGTGGGAGTTTTATATTCTTAGTTCCTGGCTGCATGCAAATTAAATTTCTCCTCTTCCTTCAATAATATTAATAGAAATATAATACATTTAATGCCTTAAAATTCCTTCTGGAGGATAGAACTACTGCCTTCTTTGGAAAGCAACCCAGTTAATACAGATTAAAATTTTTATATTGCTTTTTCTTGCTAGTAAAAGTAGCATATCTTTATTTAAAAATGGAAATAACAAAGTCTAAGAACTTAATGGTGACCGCAGTTGATTAGACTATTATATAATTGAAATTTGCTAAGAGGTTAGAACTTAAATGTTCTAGCCCCTCCTTCAACAAAGGCTAAATTTGTGAGATATGGATGTGTTGATCAAAGGAGGAAGGGTATCTTTTCCCAGTGTTTCAAATCATCACATTGTACACTTTAAATATCTTACAGTTTTGTCAGTTATACTTCCGTAAAACTGGAAAGAATTTAAATAATACAGGAATAAACAGAATGCTGATAAAGTCTCTATAATTCATCATATGTTAAAGGATAGAGTAAGGCATGTCTATTACACAAATTAGGAGTTTCCCTGGTGGTTTGGTGGTAAAGAATTCACCTGCCTGCCAATGCTGGAGACGCAGGTTCAATCCCTGGGTCGGGAAGATCTGGATCATTCTGGAAACAGAAATGGAAACCCACTCCATTTCATGGACAGTGGAGACTGGCTCTCTACAGTCCGTGGAGTTGCAAAAGAGTCAAGCATGACTTAGTGACTGAACAATAACAACAACAAATCAACAAATTACACAAGTTGCCTTTTTTTCAAGATTTATTAAGATATAATTGACATATAACACTATTATTTTCAGATGTACAACATAATGATTTGATATACATATATGATTACTAAAATTAGTTAACATCTGTTGTCACCTCACGTGAGAAAAATTTTTTCCTCGTGATAAGAACTTTTAATATCTACTCAGTAACTACCTAATTTTGAAAAGATGGTAAATGCAAACATTTTGACTCATGGGACATATTAAAATGAGTAATTGATATTCATTTTAATATATCCCATGAGTTTTTTGTTTTCTCTTACTGAAATTTGATGGGGAGGGGAAAAAATGTTTAGGTGGTAATAACAAGAAATACATTTGAAACTGAGTAATTTTACCCTGAGGTAGGTAGGATAGTGTTTGACTTCCCAGGTGGCTCAGTGGTAAAGAATCTGCCTACCAGTGCAGGAGACACAGGAGATCTGGGTTTGATCCCTGGTCAGGAAGATCCCCTACTCCAGTATTCTTGCCTGGGAAATTCCGTGGACAGAGAAGCCTGGTCGGCTACAGTCCATGAGACTGCAGAGTTGGACACAACTGAGCACGTTCGCAGAAGCAAACAACAACAAAACTGCAGGATAGTGTTTAACATTTGTGGGATGCATAGATGTGCCGTGGAGTGTTTGTCGTTGTATGGCATTTCGGGAAAGGAAATGGAAACAGTTTAATCAGATATAGATTGGGATAGAAGGGATGTCATGAGATGAATAGATGATTTTTAAATATTTACATCTGTAAGATTTTACTCTGAATTTGTAATTATCAATGTGAAATGTCAGTAATCATATTAAGGTAGTATTTGTTGTCCTCATCATGATTTTTCCAAGTAGAATGACTGTATATAAATTATCTTCCAAACCAAGACAAATCTTAAAATTTATGTGGCATCAGCATTAATCATGGATTATCCTGGGAAAGCCAGACACGTTTTTCTAATTAAAAAGAACATCACTTTTTCTAGGTCTCATTGGAGATTATTTGTAGATCCATTTTAATAGATTTTTTTTTCCTTCACATAATCATTAAACTTTTAATAGCACACAATTTGAAGAAATCATTAGTAAATGTGAGTATAAACTCTTGTGTTCTAAAATCTATTTTAGCCTGCAAACCAAGGGTCAAAATTCAAAGACCGTCGGCTACAAATATCATGGCACAAGGCCAAGGTGCCTTCTGTATCCACTGAGACTGAGGAAGAAGAAGTCAAGGAGGAGGTAAATTTAACAACTAAAAAGAGTTGAATTAGATTGTTTTCCGGTTATATGCTTTTCTTGACATTAAAGTAAATAATATAAATTTTAAAATACATAATGAGTTTTTTCATGCCTGTGATTAACACTAGTCTAGAAGTTTATTAAAGAATCAGGACAGGTGCAGAAATGAAAAAGCTCTTTTGGGGATTATTTTCTGTTGTAGGAGAAACTATTCTCTTTTTTTTAAATTTGCATTTATTTTGGCTTTATTGGGGCTCTGGACATTTTTATTTTGTTAAATAAAGATGTGGATTAAGGGAACAATTAAATTGTATCTGGTTGTTTTAGTTTTCACTTATTCAAATTCCATAAGCAATAGATTTGAGTTTCTTATTTTCTGTGTATAGTTCATTAAAGTGAGAGTGTAAAGAAGTTGGACATAAGAGGAAAGAATAGCAAAACCATGGACTTAAATAATATAAGTATTAATCAGCTTCTTAAAACAATGGGGACTAATATTGCTTTTTTACTCCTATATTTCTAGTTAGTTTCTTAAAGTAGACACTTTAGGGAGCACTGCTTGCAAGTTATTCCTCATTCATTGTAATTTTGATTTTAAAAAATGGCAAGCATTTGTGGCTGATCAAGAGTTTTCCTGACCAAGTGGGTAATTAATCAGCTTCTTAAAACAATGGGAACTAATATTGCTTTTTTACCCCTATATTTCTAGTTAGTTTATTAAAGTAGACACTTTAGGGAGCATTGCAAGTTATTCCTCATTCATTGTAATTTTGGTTTTAAAAGATAGCAGGCATTTATGGCTGATCAAGAGTTTTCCTGACCAAATGGGTAATTTTACCTACAGCAGAAAATTTTACAAAAGGAGAAACTTTTCCCTTGTTAAGAACAGAAAAATCTTGGTATTTTGGGAATGTCTGTAGATACTTTTTAATGTTCGTAAGATTTTAGATTTTTATGGTAGATTTGGAATATCAGTGTCATAGGAAAGTTATTATATTCTTCCCTCACAAATTATTGGCTTTTAGAGGAAAAACTCTGGAGAAGGTGATGGCACCCCACTCCAGTACTCTTGCCTGGAAAATCCCGTGGACGGAGGAGCCTGGTGGGCTGCAGTTCATGGGGTCGCACAGAGTCAGACATGACTGAATGACTTCACTTTCACTTTTCACTTTCATGCATTGGAGAAGGAAATGGCAACCCACTCCAGTATTCTTGCCTGGAGAATCCCAGGGACGGGGAAGCCTGGTGGGCTGCTGTCTATTGGGTCACACAGTCGGACACAACTGAAGCGACTTAACAGCAGCAACAGCAGAGGAAAAATTCAGAAGTTCAAGTGGTTATTTATTTTTCTCACTTTTAAAATAATAGAATAAAATTAATCAAAAACGTGTCATAGATACCACCCCCCACTAAACATTTATATGTTTTTTAATTTTCCTGATGATATTAGAATGGAAGTCTTCTCCTATTAAACTAGCAAAATTAACAAGGGAGACAAATATATATATATATACACACACATATATATGTATGTGTATATATATATATATTTTAAACATTTTTAGTTTTTCTTGCCGCTAAAGATACTTGGGCTTCCCTGGTGGCTCAGATGGTAAAGCATCTGCCTGCAATGCTGAAGACCCAGGTTCGATCCCTGGGTTGGGAAGATCCCATGGAGAAGGAAATGGCAACCCACTCTAGTACTCTCACCTGGAAAATCCCATGGACAGAGGAGCCTGGTAGGCTACTGTCCATGGGGTCACAAAGAGTCAGACACACTGAATGACTTTACTTACTTACTAACGATATTCTATGAGTTTATCGCTTGTAAATCCAGTCTGGGCACTGTATACTAATCTGTTTGTTCTTTGGCCTAAAAAGTACTCTACTTAGTTTTCTTGTGCCACTGAGCAGATTTTACCCTCTTTTTTTCAGGAAACAGAAACCTCGGATTTGTTTTTGCATGATGACGACGACGAAGACGAAGATGAATATGAGTCTCGTTCATGGCGAAGATGAAATCTGATGCGACTTGTATAATTTTTAGGAATATTGTTTAGAAGAACAACTTTTTAAAATTATTTAAAGAAGTCAATGAGCCAAAAAAAAATTTTTTTTATTTTTCTTTTTGACACAGTAGGTGTAAGGACAGCAAGTTTGCTATTTAAATACATCTCATAACTGTTCATGATATTAAAGCACCAAAGGCCTAGTGACTTTTACACAGTTGTGAAGATCCACAGGAATGACATGGATAATCTCTAGAGCCTTATTTTCCACACCACCTGTTTTTGTTTCTATTGGTGTTGGATTATGATGTAAATGACAGGGTGTTCAGAAATTTTATTTTGGATTATAATCTGCTGATAAAATTTCATTAAATGTCAAATCGCCTGGAATCTCTTAACTCAGCTGTTATGGGTGGGTCGTCAGACAGTAGGAGATACTTGTAATTAAAATACCCTTTGGCTTTCAAGAGTTGTCTTGGAAGAAATGTAAATTTAATTTTTTTATTGAGGCGGAGCCCAACTTACATTCAATCTAAATTTTGGGGGGATTTAATATGCAGCAGTGAGTACTATTTTAGTGTTAATCATAACTGTTCTTCAGTGCCAGGCAAGCTCTGTGGTATTTCCATTCTGTCATCACATTAACTCTTCTGAACTTCTGCTACTGAGTTTTAGTTTGCTTTGAAATTATCAAGCATTGGTTCAGTTATGGGTGTTTTTTTTTTTTTCATATTTTCAAACTATAAAAAAGGCTTTTATCTGTTGCCCCTTTCTCATCCCCATTTTCTTTCTTCTGTCTTTTTATTAATAGCCTGACTTACCCATTACTGAGATAAGTGATTCTTTGGGGCCACCAAAAGTCAGTCTCCAATAAAAAGTTTAAACCAGCACCTTGATAAATAAGTGATATTTTAATGAGAATGATGGAAGGATTTGTGGGGAGAGTCACCAGCTTTTTTTTTAAGCTTCATTTCAGTTAATAGTTATGCAAAAGGGTTTAAAAGTGTCTGAAATGCTTTTCCTAAATTTAAACCATGATGGTGAGGTGACTGGGGGTAGGTTGGGGGGGGGATGGGGTAGGGGGATGGGTATGCTAGTAATAAATGGGAGTCATAACTTGACTTTGATCAGATGACCTTATATTTTCATAATTTTGTAGCTTGTTGCTATCCATGAACATATGCATCTTCAGTAGACAGTTTCCTTCACTGTGTGCATTTTTACTGTACACTGTATAGAGTAGAGTATCTGTTAAGTAAAATATATCTGTAAATTTATGTCCTTGTGTTCTGAATGTTAGATGGAAAAGCAGAGGAGCAACACTACACTGTATTGACCCCTGGGGAAATAAAATGATTAATGTAAATAGGATATCACTTTTTCAAGGATATATACATCTATGTTTTTATAATATGTGTGGTGTGAAAATTTGAAACCTTCTGTTGGCTTCAGAAGGTTCTTGGTGATCACCATGTCAAGGATTTTGTTTCCTGAGGTAAAGAGACTGTTTCTCACAGTAGAAACTATTCACTAAGAAATTTAAAACCATCAGGACTCTAGATTTTTTTGGCTATAAGAAGTTAAATCCCACATTCTGATTATCTTTCCTCTTCTGTATATTTTCCTGGAATGATGTGTCAAACCAGGATCATTTTTAAGTTTTTATGAAATTTTCCCTCCATAATGATAAGGACTTCCTCTTTCTAGGTTATTATGACATTTCTGATAACACAAAGCTTATAAGAGAAGGAAAACATCGCAATGGGGTACTAGAATAAGCAATCTTGCTCCTTCTTCCTCCATCATCTCGAATGAAATTTTCTTGATGTCTGTGGCTCAGTCAGTATATATTTTGAAAGATTCATTGTGGTGAATATTTTGAGTCCTGACAGTTTAAACGTGATAGAGGGAACAAAGGATTTATATATTTTTTGTACAAAGTTTTTTCTTAAACTGTATAATTTTGTAAATAATTTGTTTGGGTTTTTTTTGTGTACTAAAACTACCAGCGTATAGATTTCAATAAGAATTGTTGTATTTTTGTATTTGGAAACTGAAAATTACAGTAAATTAATGGAGCTGTAAGAAAATTTTCAGTAGACTGACAGTTCAGCAGAATGAGATTCCTTTTCATATGATTTTTTTTTAACCTAAAATTGACATCTTATTACACTCAGTACAGAGAGAGTTAAGGATTTGTTTGATTTTTTAGTTCTTGGGGGAGATGGGGTGAAAGAGAAGGATGTTAAAGTGAAGAATAAATAGACACTTTTTCCAGTAAGTTTTTAGGCCCTTTAAAACTGTTTTTGATACACCTTAAATAGGACTAAAACACTTTCAAAATGTCATTTCTAATGTTTGACTCTCAAAAATAATTCAAAATATGCATTGAATATTGGAAAATTTAAGTTAAGGTTGGCATAAACTAGTTGAATGTATGTGTTTTTTCCTTTAGGGCTGAGATTCCCAAACCGTTAGAATTTCTCTTAAAAGCAAGCAAACATGACTTGTTTTCTTAGCATCTTCACTTACAGAAATAGCACATACCATCTGAGGCAAATTCTGTTCTTTTGAATGTGTATGACATCTTTCTAAGTAGCTATTGAGCAATAACAACCACCAGCCTGGCTTGGTCAGCTTGGTTTTACTAGTGGCTTACTGCCCAGGCTTAAAAAGGTAACCCCGGGGAATGTAGAATTTGCCTCAATTGCTTCATGTTGTAACATTGAGAAAACATTGTCTCTAGCTAAGGTGATAAATTGGAAAATGTCTTGTTAGGGTGGAAGAAGAAAGGTCCATGGTATGGATCATTATTTAAAAAAAAAAAAAAATCATGTGAAAAGGAATAGTGGTTCCTCTTGATGTATAGTATGCCTGTATTATAGTTTTTACAAAATTGTGAACTTGTGTAATAGTATAATAGGAGATATTGTTGAATTTCTAACTGTTTATACATTTAAATTCATATATGTAATGTTTGTTTTATCAATTACAATCTGAATTTCTAAGAAGCATGTTGACTTTTGCAATAAAGATGCAATATGGAATGGTTCACAATTGGGAAAAAAAGAAAGAAAAAAAGATAAAAGTTCCAAATTTAAAAGAATTTGCAAAATTTATGAACCATTCCAAAAATTATAACAATCACCAAAAGAGCTGTAATTCTGGCTTGTTGTGGAAAGAAAGAAAATGTGTGTGTATGCTTGCTTGAGTGAGAATGAATGAGTGATGGATATGTATGTGTGTTTTATGTTGAGTTCATGTACATGAGAGAACGTCACTCAATCTGAATTTGGGTACCAAAATCACTGACTATTAAATATTCAGTAGAATAACTCCTTTGATAGGTAGAGTGGTCTTGGAAGCAAAAGGGAAGGGCATTAAAGTGTTACAAGTAAACTTGATAGCATAGTTTGTTCATGAATGGGTCTTGGTATCCCAGATAAAAGCACAAACTATTTTATAAAAGCAGTTATTTTAGTATTATCTTGAGGATATTCAAGATGCCAACAAACAGTAGGAAGGATATTTCCCATAAGCACAATAGAGAGAAAAGAAAGAACACCTTGAATTTAAACTGTAGTAACTGTGATGGCTATTTAGTGAGGAATAACAAGAGAAGGAGTGATCTTAATCAAGAGGACTGGGTGGTGATGGGAAAAGGAAGTATATCGTTTGGGCTCCCATTTTCTTGTTTTAAAATCTGCTCTTTGTATACAGTTCCCTCCAAATGTTTAGTCATTGTCCAAGAAGAGTCGTTCTTCAAATCTCAGTTTATACAGGAAAATACTAAAGAATGGGAGTGAATTTCATTTTCCTTCTTTTCAAATAAAGTTTCATCCATATTTTATGAATTAAGTAGCAAATAAGCTGTGTTACCATTTGTTTTGAATAGATTGTAATTTATCCAGTATATATTTATAGTAAACATTAGTCTGAGGCTTTTGGGGGAGGGCAAGCATAATTCTGAACAGTTATATTTGTTTAATAGTAACAAGTCAAACATTTTACTAAAATGGAGCTCTCATTAAACAAATTACTGGCTTTATGTGAAGTTTTTACTAATTTTGGAAATTATTCTAAAGCCAAGGATACATTTTGAATTGCAAAATGTAGTATCTAGACTGGGTCTAGTTATGTTCCAATAAAGATGAGTATGTAAGTTAGCCTATGGGATCATTTTAAGATGTGCCAGGTTTGCTTTAAACGAACCAAAATTTTGCAAGTCAGACCTGTCCATTTTGTATCACTTTTAGTCTCAAAGATCTATTTGAGGAGCCAACCAACACTGATTAAAAAAAAAAAACAAACCTGTGCTTCTGATCGATGTGTTATGAATCACCTTCATTTATGCTAAATTGATTTACTGCCAAGTGATCTTCTTTCTACAGGATCATCTACCATTTACCTGGTCCTGTAATCAACCTTAGGTTTACTAAACCATCCCAAACACTTTGAGATGGGTGACTTGATACAGGTGAAATTAAGGTCAGAATAGTGTTTGATGATTGTAGGATATTTGTGGTTTTAGTCTCCTCAGGCTTCTGCAAAAAATCTGCAAAGATTTTTTTTTCCAAATTTTTATTTTGGGTTGTGGTAGTCAGGAAGCATGATAAACATTGTTACTTTTTCTTTGTATTTATATTTTTCCTCTTATGAAAGAGGAGCAAGGGAATAATGCCCTAGCCTATAGCCTATTAGTTTGTTCTCAATGGAAGCCTGTATTACCTATACAGCACTTCAGTTTTCTAATCACTTCATAGAGTTCTGTTACTTTGATATGTGACCCCTTAGTTCTTAAAACAGTTGAGTTGGGGTCATAGTTAGTACTTGATCAAAATTTTTGCTCTTTACTCAAACCATTCTTGGGGAGTAGGATTATGGGAATAAGGAATAAGCCTTTTAGTTGCCTGGTTGCATTTCTGTTGATTTAAGTTTTCAACACTGCTTTGTGAAAACCTCATAAAAGTGAATGTCTTTTAACAAGACTAAAGTCCTTGTGATTCTGTCTCTTCTTAGTTTGCCCCCAAACAGCTTCTTTTGTGAGATACTGATACATTTCTCTTAATTTTAAATTAAACAAGAAGGGCTAAGATTGACCTTGCCAAGTTAATATGGTTTTTTGAGGATGGTATAACTTCAAGGTTGAGGCTGTGCACATGTTTAGTTTCAGTTCTTAGACCAAAGGCTGCTTATTTATCTGTATAAGCGACTGTTCCTGTGTAAACAATCAAGTTCTAGTTCCTGAACACCCTCCATCAAAAGGCTTACTATATTTACTGTAAAACTCAAGATTTTAACATTTAAAGCCTGTAGGGGGCTCCAGAAGGCAAAATTTAGTAGGCCTTAGAGCAGTAACTGAATTCAAGAGTAGAAAACATTCTGCACTGCAACCCAATGTATATGTACATACATGCCAAACAAAAAGTTTACCAGACAGTGCTTGCCCTTACAACTTTATATGCACCTGATATTTTTTTCTATTGTCAGGACCCACTATTTTGCTTTCAGAATTGCAGTTTGGAAAACACTAGCCTAATAAGTTGCAGGGTGAATTACATTTTTAAATCCCTCTTCCTGTGACATTGTCAATACGATTTTGAGTATAAATGATAAAATATTATTTTCTGTGCTTTGCTTGGAAAAGTTGTCTGGGGTCTGAAGTTGACCTTTAGTCTAAAAATTAAAGATAAAAGGAACTTCCCTGGCAGTCCAGTGTTTCTGACTCCACACTTCCACAGCAGGGGGTATGGATTGGATCCTTGTTGGGGAAATAAGACCCTGCATGCCTCAAGGTGCAGCCAAAAATAAATTTTACAAAATAAAGGTGAAAATAATATATACATCAGTCTCTTTATTGATTACTTGGTGCTCTTGAGCATGAAGTTACTTCATAGTTTTTAATTTTTGTAATAGATAACTATGAGTGACTTTTAGAATTTTCCTGCAGTTTTATATTTTTGTCATTGTTTATCCTGAGAAGGGAGTAGAATACTAGAATATTGGTGCTACTTTTTATGAAATTTAAAGCAATTTGCAAGAATTATTTATGTTTAAAAAAAAAACTGCCCATAAAGTCCATGTTACTACAAATACTTAGTGTCTGTGAATCAAGAAAAGATTATTTGGCATTGAATTTAATTTTGCACTGAGAGTTCACCTTAGCTAAAAATCATTAAAAACAAACCAGGTTTGATAGCTCTGTGAGAAAACTGGACATATTCCAAAATTGAACTTTGGAATTGAATTTCACCCTTTTAAAAAACATATTCTCCTGTAGGTTCATAAGAAATAGGAAATACTGATAAACCCTATATAAGAAAGAAGTGGGGCTTCCTTTGGCTCAGCAGTGAAGAAGTTGCCTGCCACTGCAGGAAATGCAAGAGACCAGTCCTTGGGTAGGGAAGAGCCCCTGGAGAAGGAAATGGCAATCTACTCCAATGTTGTGCCTGGGAAATCCCATGGACAGGAGCATGGCAAGTAGGACAACTTAGCGACTGAACTGCAGCAACAACAAATGTCTGGGCCTTCCTAAAGTATAAAGGGAAAGATGGAGAACATGTCAGTGAGAAGCTTGCCATATTTTCAGAAATCCATAGGAGAAAACCATTATCTGCAAAGTAATGAAATCACAGATCATGGAAAATACATTATTGGTACATTTCAGTATTTCTACCCTCTTGTCCATGTACAATCCTTTTTGGATTCCTTAAGCAATAAAACTTGACTTTCTCTGATAAGTGGTGCCAAGTAACTATTTTCTATTAAACTGGCTAATAAACTCTTCACTTTGGTGAATTCAATTCAGATGTGTTGAAGGCAGACTGTGAACCAGATCACAGTTCAGTAGTTTGCCTGCATTCTGCTTGAAGCAGCCCTTTGAAAAAGGTGCTCCCTTGTTCCCCTTGGCCTTGAAAACTGAGTTTAGAAGAGATTCAGTGGCTTCCCTGAGGTCACACGGCCTGTAGTGGTGGGACCAGGATTTGAACATGGGTCTGACTCCCATGTGCATGTGTTTAACCTTTCTGCTCCGCTGCTTCTAATAAAATGGGGTATTGCAAGTCTGTGGAATGTCACTGGTCTTTTTTATTAGTGTCTGTCAAATACTGCCGTTCTGGCTCCATCTAGCTCATCTGCCTTGGATTGGAACCAGGCTCCCTTGGGGAGCAGTGCTATTTTTAGCTAGTATATTGGAAACCACAGAGCATAGTGTTTATAGATGCTAATTTGTGGGGAAGCATTTTAAAGTAATAATTTTCTGTGACCTCCATAATGTACAGCCAGCCAATTTGATACATTTGACAATAATTTGGCTATATCATAACCTATGTTTATTTTATTTTCAATTTTATCTTAAATATTTTCCCTGTGGCAAACAGAATTATGATAATCTTGGAGTGTTTCTACCTTGCTTCTTTGTGTTTTTCAATATTTCTGGTGCCTTCTTCCTTTTAACCTTAGCATTAAAAAAATCATGGTGTACATAAATAAGTTTATCTGCTTTAATTTAATGATGTTTTCATATAGTATACTGAATCTTCTAGACAGAAAGTGCTGAGAATAGCAGTGTTTGTTCATAGTTATGTTTATGCCATAGACTTTTTTAAAAGAGTATATTCTCAGTGAATAAAACTGATGTTCATGTCACTGTTCTACTGTTTATGGAGTTATTTTTTTACATGTTCAGATTTCTTGTTTTAGTAATGTCATTCTGAATCCTGTGGATTTCTAATTTTAGCTATGTTGGCAACCATGAGATGTTTGTTGGCTACAAATGATACGGTAGTAATTGTCATCGGCAAAAAGGAAAAGATGTTAGCACCCCTGAGAGAAAGGGGTTTTTTCATTTTTCAACAGCCCCTGAGAAAAGTAGACATGTTCTAATAGATTCAACAGAAAAAATTTTTTACTCTTGAGAAATTTAGCAGCTATTAGGAATATTTCCAGTATGGGAACTGTATCTGGGAAATTGCTAAGACAAAAAAAGAATGATTATAACATTCTTCAGGTTAACAGTTTTTTAGAAAGGCATTTCCTCTAAATTTTGGATTAAGTCATTAAAAAAAAACTCATCAAATGCTAAAAAAGCATACATGTTCTTTTTAAAGCATTATGAGCACATTTTGCTTTGAAATATCAAAGATGAGGAAGAATTTTATACATAGAACTTAATTTCTTGGAATTATTTATTTTCTTTTGAAAAATTTCTATCAATTATGTTAAGGCACTTCTCTCCCTGTGATTTATTTAAATCTTAATAAATTATACATTTCTCCACTTTAGCCATTCATGTGAAAATTATTTGGAGTCATCGCAATAGAATGGTGCTGTGTTGCCTCCTGAGACCACAGTATGTCAAAGAAGTTTCAGCCACTCTTAGTTTCATATCTTCCAGTGACTGTTCTTGATAAATCAGATAAAGCTGGACAAAAGTCTTTAAAGATTGAAGTCAATGATTAAAATTTATGTAGAAGTTAAGGTTTTAAGTAAGTACTATAAGGATTCTTTTTATGGCTAGCTTTTGTACTGAGCTCATAGTATCTTTGGAAAGCTATTTAAGAGTTGTAGGCACCTATCAGTTTCTCAGAAAAGGCTGTGTCTAGGAAAAAGAAACTGAAGAATCCTACTGGTACACTCAAACATGTCCAGAAAGCTTTGAACATTGTCTGTAAAATAGTACACAGTGTATTTTGTCTCTCCTGTTGTATGATCCAGGAGGACTGCCTTTTTATTCATTTCAAGGTTTCTGTGATCATCACATAGCTAGATACTTTACAGACTCAGAGCATAAGAATAAGTTACAATAGAGAGTATCACTTGTTTTCCTTTCTTTGTGACCTTCATGAGTCAGAATTCAAAGAAAATTTGAATACTTAGAAGAAAATGACAATGACTTTTGATAGTGTTCAACATTTTAGTACGGTAATCCTTGACCAACCAGCCTTGCCCAGAAACCTAATGGGTTTTTTTCTTATTTCATAAATAAGAAATTTTTAAAAATTTGACTAAGTAAAATAGCCTGCAAGTAGAAGTTCTTTTAATAACTGTTGCATAAATGACTTGAAGAACTAGGGAAGTCTCATAAAGAACAATGCTTTTCTGCCTTTTATTTAGTGTATTTTTGTTTCATTTCACCACAATTTAAATTATACTGAAAAGAAATTGTAAACTTGAAACTGTGAAGGCTATTTTTATTCAGTGATGTACTTCCTGTAAGTCTGTTTCTTTTCCATTTCAGTCTTGGTTTCTTTAAGCATAGTACCATTTTTTTGTTGTTGTACTTTTATTCCACTATTCCCAGTCAGAGAGGGATGGCGAGCAGAATGTTGAAGACCCACAGGTCTGATGAAGGAAGTTCCTCTCCTACAGCTGGGGTGTTCCTTAGCCTCTCAGGGGTCGAGAGAGCCCCAGGCGTGGTGTCAAACTCAATTGGACACCACTTCAGTGCTCATCATGTGACTCTGTACTGTGTGTTTTCAAACATTCTCATTTACGAGGTATACTGTGATTTTCCCCTTTTCATCCAAGGGACAGCTGAAGCACAGACCGGTCATCGTCTCAAAACAAAGCCAAGATTTGAAGCCACAATACAATCTGACTTCAAGGTGCAGCTTTAAAAAAAAATTACTTTCGCCTGTGCTGGGTCTTTATTATTGCACAGGGGCTGTCCCTAGCTGCGGAGAGCAGGGGCTACTTTCTGGTTGCGGCTCGCGGGCTTCTCATTGCGGTGGCTTCTTGCGGAGCAGTGGCTCAGCAGTTATGACACCTGGGCTTAGTTGCGCCGTGGCATGTGGTGAGATGTTCCCAGAGGGATCAAACCCTTGTCCCCTGCATTGGCAGGTTCTTAACCATTAGACCACCGGGAAAGCCCCCAGAGCACAGCTGCTAACACTGCTTCCTTCTGTGTTAACGTCCTAGTAGTTGCGTGCGTGTGTGCATGTGTGTATGCGCGCATGCGTACGGTGCGTGCTAAGTCCCTTCGGTCATGTCCAGCTCTTTGCGACTCTATGGAATGTAGCCCACCAGGCTTCTCTGTCCATGGAATTCTCCAGGCAAGAAGTGAGTCGCCATGATCTCTTCCAGGGGATCTTCCCAACCCCAGGGATCAGACCTGTGCATCTCACGTCTCCTGCATTGGCAGGTGGGTTGTTTACCTCTAGCGCCACCTGAGAAGCCCAATAGCTGTATGAGCTGAGGTTAATCAATCTTTTGAATGCTCAGTTTACACATAAAATGTGCTTTATAATATCAGAACCCATTTATTGCTTGCAGGATTGAAATAAGCATTAAATGAGATAATACCTCTGAAAGTACCCCGTGAAATGCAAACTTTTATTAGCAGATCTTCAAAGCTTCATCAGATTGTCCTGGAGCTGTTTGGAGCTGAATGGAGCTGTTTTCAACTACAATTGAATTTCCTACTTTGGTTGTTAAATCTTGTGGAATCACCTAAATATGCTTAGCAATGTTGGAGAAGAGAGGTGAATACTTTATATCTGAGATTGCACCTTTATATTTCTTTAATATGTCACATTAATCAAGGAGATAAAGACCACCAGACACTAGATAATGACATTTTGTAATCTTTACCAATTGTTAGTGAATATTACATATAGCCACGAAGTGATCAAATATAGTATGTTCTGACCATCTTCCAAGCTTCAAACTGCAATTGGGTGAAGGGGCTTGGTTTCCTGTCTGGTCTTCCACAGAAGAATGTAAGTATTTTATATGCTTATGTAATGTACCACAGAAAAGCCTAAGTATTCCCCCAAAGTCTCAAGCTCTTTGAACTGACTGGGAATTTGCTTAACAGAGTCACACTTCAGAATCACCTGTACTGGTTGCCCTGTGATCTGCCCCCACCAGAAAACTGTGAACCTCTTTGACAAAATGAGATTTTTCCTTGGTTGAGCAATTCTGTGAAGTGTATGTACATCATAGTCAGTGAATTATGCTTTAGGGTATGGCCAAAGGAAAATATTTAAAATGGAAAAATTAATGAAACTATTTTCCATACCAAATATATTTGGAGGCTACTGGAATTAGCTCTTGAATAGATATATCATTAGTACAAATTATGTGAAATACCTGTACCAATTGTTCATGGCTTTTGTGTTTCAGCATAGAAGGAAGAAAATATTTAAAAGCAAGCTGTCATTTTCTCCATCTCTTTGTAAAATTATCAGTGAGGTGATAGACACTGTGAAAAGGATCATGTTAAAACTCTTACACACTTCTTTTTTAGTTTCTATAGTAATTATTTAAACAAACATGTTGATTTATTGAACATTCTGGAGATAAAAGTGTTTTAGACACTCAGATTGAAAATAGACACATATTTTGCTCTGGAGAAGACGGAACCTTGTCTCTGCTTGCTTCCCCTCCTTACTTCAGACTTAACCACACCATTAAAGTGACCAGATGGAGGTATTCTCCTTTGAGACTCTTCACATTTCTTTTTTTTTAATTTATTTTTTGTTCTATATTGGAGAGTAGTTGATTAACAGTGTTGTGTTTCAGGTGTACAGCAAATAATTCCAGTTATACATATATCAATACATGTATCTATTCTTTTTCAAATTCTTTTCCTATTGAGGTTATTACATAACATTGGGCAGAGTTCCTTGTGCTATACAGGAAGTCCATGTTGGTTATCCATTTTAAATACAGCAGTGTGTACATATCCATCCCAGACCAATCTTTACCCTTAGTAACCGTAAGTTTGTTTTCTAGGTCTGTGAGTCTCTGTTTTATTTTACACTTTCTCAGGATATCACCTCTCTCTTCATAAAACTGCAGGAATTTGTCTTTTATAAAAGAAAAAACAAAAACAACAACCCATTCCCTGTAGCAAAGGATTCCCTTTTAGGAAGAAAGGAGATTATAGCAATACGCTTCTCTCAGGGATTGCTGGGTGCACCATGCTTAATTCACTGGGAGTCCCTTTTTGTTTTCTGCCTTATTCTTTCTTATTGTTGGAGTGACTAACCTAGTGTGAATACCCAGAAGCCATGGGCAGAGTTGCACTTCAACTGTAAAATCAAAACAGGGGGCTAGTAGCTGTGAACTTTTGGGTACTGGTTCTATCTGCACTAGATCTGGGACGAGGGGCTTTTCCACTGGTAATGAATATCACCTGTGGGTTCCATTCTACTACTACGCTGTAACCCCAAAGGGAAAACAGCGCAGAAAAAAAATGAGCCTCCCTTATAGCTCACACAGAGTTTTTTTCAGGCAACAAGCCTAAGAATTAATGATATCATTCAAACCTTTACAATGTTATACTACTTTCCACTCTGCAATAATAGATTATGAAAGAAGCTGAGGCTTCATGGAGGAAAAGATCATTTACTATTGTCACTCTGTGCATTGGTGGTTAGTACCGAAAACGAACTTACAGAATTTTTGAAGAAGTTAGTCACCCACTGCATTGCATCAGAAACAAATAAGTGTCATTTGCCTATTTGTTTAAGGAGTATATTAATTTATCAAATAAACACAGAGGGAATATTCTTTCCACTCGTACAAGCTAATTCTTGCATAACCTTAATAGCTCAGATTTTTATAAGTTACCTGTTTCTTTCAAGCAATTAGAGGCTGGCAACAGCAGGAAGAGAAATTCTGGAATAGCTCTTTAATTTTCTTCCTTTCTCCCACTAGCTGGTTAAATTGTTATTGACATACATCCTGCAGATATTTTAGTAATGGGTGTAATTCTGGATGTTGCTTTTTAAAGTTGATAGTATGTGTCCTGGAAAGTAAAAATGCTGAGTAGAAGCTTGTGCAAATCACTGGAGTGGAAGAGAGGTTGGAAATTGTCATTCTGAATAGCTTCGTAGGTAAATTAGAAAAGTTTGCTTCAGTGTGGCACAAAACATATGAGGATTGCCAGTTTTGGTAATTAGCAATATATTTCTCTTTTCACTCTTTCTACCTTATTTCATTTTTATGGTTTATAAAGTATTTGTGTCAGATGTGTTCCATTAGACTCAGTGAGAGTTTATGTGTTTTTACAGCTCACATGGCAAATAAGCACAGCCTTCAGGTTAGAAGGTGGCTCAGATAGTAAAGAATCTATCTGCAATGCAGGAAATGCAGGTTCCATCCCTGGGTGGGGAAGATCCCCTGGAGAAGGGAATGGCAACCCGCTCCTGTATTCTTGCCTGGAGAATTCCATGGACAGAGGAGCCTGGTGGGTTACAGTCTGTCGGGTTATAAAGAGTTGGACATGACTGAGCGACTAACACTTTCGCTTTTTCAGGTTCGAACTTTGTGGAGAGAGAAATGGAAATGTACCCAGTGTGAGTCAAAAGACTTAAGTGTACTGTTGCCGTACACCTGAGTGGCTCTTTGGATGTAGCTGGTGTGTGTACAGAAAGCAGTGCCAGTTGCACGGCCTGACAGGTCATGTTGTTTAATAAAACATAGAAGTGACACAGAAAGTTTTGTTGGCGTGTAGGTTTGATTTTGTTAGTACAGCTAATGGCACATAGGCTTTTTCCAGTCCCTGCATATCGTCCCCTTGTGTGTGTGCTCAGTCGCTTTAGTAAAGTTCCACTCTTTGCAACCCCATGGACTGTAGCCCACGAGGCTCCTCTGTCCATGGAATTCTCCAGGCAAGAGTACTGGAGTGGATTGCCATTTCCTCCTCCAGGGGATCTTCCCGACTCAGGGATTGAACCTGCAGCTCCTGTGGCTCCTGTAATGGCAAGTGGATTCTTTACCTGAGCCACCTGCATATTTCCCCACGTTTGGATAAATGAGGTAATGTGCTACTTCCAGAGAGCTTAGTTTTAGGTAATAAGCTCTCCTCTCTTTGTGGTTCGGTTCAATTTAGTTCAGTTGCTCAGTCATGTCTGACTCATTGTGATCTCATGGACTGCACAGCATGCCAAGCTTCCCTGTCCATCACCAACTCATGGCCATCAAGTTGGTAATGCCATCCAACCATCTCATCCTCTGTCATCCGCTTCTCTTCCTGCCTTCGATCTTTCCCATCACCAGGGTCTTTTCCAAGGAGTCAGATCTTTGCATCAGGTGGCTGAAGTATTGGACCTTCAGCTTCAGCATCAGTCCTTCCAGTGAATATTCAGGACTTCTTTCCTTTAGGATTGACTGGTTTGATCTCCTTGCAGTCCAAGGGACTTTCAAGAGTCTTCTCCAGCACCATAGTTCAAAAGCATCAATTCTTCAGCACTCAGCTTTCTTTATAGGCCAACTCTCACATCCATACATGACCACTGGAAAAACCATAGCTTTGACTAGACGGATCTTTGTCGGCAAAGTAATGTCTCTGCTTTTTAATATGCTGTCTATGCTGGTCATTTTCTTCCAAGGAGCAAGTGTCTTTTAATTTCATGGCTGCAGTCACCATCTGCAGTGATTTTGGAGCCCCCCAAAATAAAGTCTGTCGCTGTTTCCATTGTTTCCCCATCTATTTGCTATGAAGTGATGTTCCATAACCTGATGACTGGTCCAGGGTTCACGGCTGCTAAAGGAGTAGGTGCATGGGATGGTGGAAAGCAGTGGAAGGATGTATACTACAGGAATCTGTCATTCTTGTCTTGTTTCCTGTCTGTTTCCTCGACAGTCTTGTGTGTGTCCTTGACTGAAGCCATCTCAGATGAGTAGGCACAGAGGGGAAAACGTATTAAGGAGAGGTTGATTATGGAGGCAGGGCAGACTCTTGCCAGTGAGAGAGGTTCTTGTGTGAAAGGAGAGAGAGTCATTCTGGCCACAGAAGAAGGTGCTATTTGGTCTACTGCAGGAGAGGGCAGCATCTGCCCTGCCCCACGTGGTGGGTAATGCATAGTCACCTGAGCAGCAGGCACTCGTGAGTGTATTGTAAGAGCAATTGAAAATAGCAGCCCACCCCTATTTTTTCTAGTAAGCAAACCAATATTTCAACCACGTTGGCTAAGGACCCATCAACAGCACTCACTCATTCAAGACTCCTGCAAAGATGGGACAGGACACTGGCTTATGCACCAGCCATATAACTCCCTCTTCTCTCCAAGTAAGAAAACATTAGAAACCATGAGTGAGGGAGAGTGACTTCATTATGGGGGGGGGGGGGGTAACTTCAAATCCACCCTAATTTATGACATTTCATAAACGTCGACACTCTTTAAATCACAGCAAATGATGTGAGACATGCAATTATGCTGTGACACAGGATGTTGAGAATCCCTGTCTTTGAGTTTGAGTAGTAGCTCCAGCATCTGAGTGCACACCAGAAGGTTCTGGGGAACTTTAAAATATGCAGGTTACTGGGCTCCAGCTACAAAGATTCTATTTCTGCAGTCCTAGAGAGGAACTTGAGTATATATACACACACATTCAATATAAATATAGTTTTAAATCTTAATTTTAGGACTTCCCTGATGGTTCAATGGTAAAGAATCCACCTGCCAATGCGGAAGACATGGGTTTGATGCCTCATCTGGGAAGACTCCACATGCCACTGAACAACTAAGCCTGTGCCCCACAGCTATTGAGCCTGTGCTGTAGAGCCTGGGAGCTATGACTACAGAACCCATGTGCTGCAAATACTGAAGCCCAAGTGCCCTAGAGCCCATGTTCCATAACAAGAAGAGCCACTGCAATGAGAAACCCATGCATCACAGCTAGAGAGTAGCCCCCGCTTGCTATGACTAAAGAAAAGCTCTCGCAGCCATGAAGACCCAACACAGCCAAAGATAAATGAATAACATTATTTTAAAAATGTTTTAAATTTTAACTTTGTTAACTTCTCCAAGTGATTCTAGCAGGCAGGGTGAGAAGTACTTCCAAGGATCACTCCCTGTATCGACGACATGTAATTCCACAAGCAGGATATCTCAAAGAGGAGTCATTCCCTGTGACTCTTTTTTTTAAAGAAAAACTTATTTATTCATTTGGTTGTGTCAGGATCTTTACTGTGGCGTGAGGGATCTTCTGTTCCTGTGCATGGGCTTCTCTCCAGCTGTGGCGTGTGAGCTTAGTTGCTCCTGGGCATGTGGGGTCTTATTTCCCCGACCAGGGATCAAATCTGCACCCCCTGCACTGGCAAGAAGATTCTTAACCACCGGACCACCAGGGAAGCCCCCCTGTGATTCTTTGGATACAAGATCTGAGTGATACAAATGTTTTTGAAAAGTTCTAATCTTTAGTCTCCAGGCTGGGCCAGAATAGGAACAGTGGAAAAAGGACTTGGATAGCAGACCCATCTGCTCTCAGCTCCCATTTTGGTCATAGGTTGATGCATCCATCTTGTAGAGCTTCTGTGGAACATGTGAGGAACTGTGTTCTACTGGAAGAATGATGAGAAACATCAGCATGACTGAGACTACGAGTTAGGAGGCAAGGTGGAGCCGGTCACCATTCATTGTGGAAGCTGTGACCAGATAGAATGTGAATTCCATGTTTTCCATAGGATGTCACAGAAAAACCCAATAGAACTTTTTGGCCAACATAATAGAAGACCCAGTCCTGTACCACCATATATTGGACTGCCCTGAGAATTCATTTTATAACCTTTCGAGGTGGGTCATATTATTCCATTTTGCCAAGGAGGAAATCAAGGTACTGAGAGGCCATCTTGCCTGATTGAAAAGCTATTAGGTGGAAGAGCCAGGATTTAAATCCAGACATCCCAGCTCTCAGAAAAGGCCCCACTCCAACTGTGACTCTGGGACTGTGGCTCATGGAATTATAGGAACTGCTTCACTCAACATTTTCAGCTCAAAAGGGGAACCAGTAGACTTTTGTATGAGGGCAAAAAAACAAAGGTTTGAATCATTTCAGAACTGGATATAATGATTTCAGAATTTACAGCCTTACTTCTTACATAACCTCCACGAAAGAGGTTGCTTTTTGAATGTTTTCTGGCAGTTGGGTAGCTTTCTAAAGGCTGTTTTCAAGAGTAACAGGCTCATTCTTTTCATTCTCCAGTATTAGTTGTAGCCCCCTACATTCAACTCCTATTATTATTGCTTAATATAATCCTTAAATGTTGGAAAACGTGAACAGAACTTGCTCTGATAGTTTTACTGTGCCTTGCAGTTTGAACACACATTGTCTCGGGGACAGTGATACATTCACTGTTCTTGTCTCCTGTCATATATGTATTTTTTTCTATTTGTGCTTCTTTTATACTCATTCTATTCTTTAAGATGTCTCTGTGAAGATACATCTGTTCAGCTTTGGTGATTAGCAGAACATTAGCAGACCTACTGTTTCAGAGCATAAATAATAAATGGCTGCTCCTCATTAATTTCTTCTGAAACCAACTCTTGTTAGACTACAGTTAGATATATTTCTTGAATTAAGGGCAGATCTAAGGAACAGGGGTTCTCTGCCTATTTTGAAAACAGGCCATTTACTTTTGCAGGAAAATTATGACGTGTGAGTCCATCCATGGCAAGAAAAAACAAAACAAAACCTTTTTTAATGAGATGCTAAGCATCTTTGGTTTGCTAAGGGCCTTCCACTACATGGTGTCTGGTTTGTGATCTGTTTCCTCATTTCCAGGCAGATCTGCTTTAAAAAAAAATTTAATCCAAATAGTAACTATGTATTGTATTGAAATAGTTATAAAATATTACAATAAACTTGCCTTTTCATCAAACCAACCCAAAACCCAAAGGTCCCTCTGTCTCTGCACTGATCCTCTTCCTTCTTTACTGTGAATCAACCGTGAGTCATTACCTGCTGGGAGCTTCCTCTTGGTGAATAAACAGATAGAACCCTGAGCCCAGTTTCATGTTTAGTTCCCTCCCTTGCTATTGATTAATGTACATGCACTTTAAATAATCTGTTCAAATTAATCGGCAGATAATAAAAATATAGGTTCTGAGGCAAATAGCCCAGTGAAAATACTTGTGAAATACTTCCCTGAGCACTTTAGCCTAATTAATAGTTAGATTTCCTTCTATGCAAAAAAAAAAAAAATCTAATGCACATCAGGGTTTGCCTGGTTCTGACACCCAAAATAGGCAAAGCTCCTCCTATCCCAATATCAACAAAGTACCCAGGATCTTAAGAAATTATTCAGCCCAGCTCTAAACTGGCTGAAACTAGGTCTAAACTAGCTATACTTCATCCAACCAAGGCAAACTGTGGTTGATTTAAAAACAAAACAATAAAGCTATTAGAATAATATGGAAGTAAGTAGCTCCAATGTACTGATAAAGTATATCTCCTATAGGGCTATGCTAAAATTCTAAGTAATGGCAACCATTGCAGGCAAGAAAAGCTGTGTTTCTTAGATGTTTTCTTCGCCATGTGGCCTCTGAAGATGTATCCCAAAGTAACAGTGCCAGGTACTGATGAGAAATGTTGGTGTCGACCTGAAAGATCAGCATTATTAGTTTAATTAAATAAATTATAGTTTGGCAATACAGCTTAATAGACCCCATCCATTATAAATAATGTTATCATAATAAAAACAGCTAACTTTTTGACCACATTAAACATAGCACTAAGTATTAAATAATAGCTTTAAAGATGTTTATAAAATATCTCATTTAGTTTTACAATCATCCTGAAGGTGCATGTTATTAGCCTCACTTTACAAATGAGAAACTAAAGTACAGAGAGATTAAGTAATTTGCCTAGAGTCACACAGTGAAGAAATGGCAGAGCTGGCCTAAGAATCCAGGTAAGACGAAATAAAATTGTCCAAATGGATTGTTAAAGGAGAAAAAGACATCAAGGAACTAATTATCTAGTAAGCTCCCATTTTAACTTTTTTTTTTTAAGACAGTTTTTATTTTCTTCTTTTATTATTTATCACTTTTGTAAAAAGTGCAAAAAATTGCGTTGACATTTGAGATAAACTATGTTGGGTTATATTTCACATAAAGCGTGTTGGCTATTTATAGGACTACACTTTGTTGTTGCTGTTTAGTTGCTGAGTTGTGTCCAACTCTTTTTTGACTGTAGCCAACCAGGATCCTCTGTCCGTGGGATTTCCCAGGCAAGAATACTGGAATGGGTTGCCATTTCCTGCTGCAGGGGATCTTTCTGACCCAGGGATTGAACCTGAATCTCTTGCATTGGCAGGCAGGTTCTTTACCACTAAGCCACCACGGAGGCCCTAGACTGCACTACAGGATCTATTTAGTGTCTCTTTAATGATGTTGAAATGGCATTCCTTTTTTTTGAGCTTGCTGTCTAAATTCAGAAAAGAATAGGCAACTTGTTGAAAAAATTCTGGGGAAAACTATATAAAGACAGTTTTCTGTGAAATTTGTTTCCACTGTAATTTAGAATTGGTTCATCGTTCAGGCAACAATTCTCAGCTGTCTAACTGTTAACTGCAATGTAGCCAGCAGGCTGTGGCTGAGAGCCCGTGTGGCAAGAGTTAGGTGAAGGTGCACGACAGGAGAAGTGCACACCAGCTCTCACAACTCCATTGCAATATTGGTTTCTATAATAAATGGCGCCATAAAGTTGTATTGAAGTGAATATACATTATTAGCATCGCTTACCATGTTTACGATCCACTCCACATCAAAATGACATAAAAAGCAGAGTTAGTACCAATTAATATCCAATTGCTCATCAAACTTTAATTTGTGTTTGCTTTCCCTTGATGGATACATCTTTTATAACTGAAAGGCTCCATCTCTTTATAACATATGCTATCATTCAAGGCCACTTGTTTTAATCACTCTGCAAACCAGCGTGAAATTGTCTAATAATCCACCCAGATTTTGTCGCAAGCGCCTGAAGTTACAGCCGTCTAATAGAGGAAGCAGCGGTCTTCCTCAGGACATTTCGAATTATTAAAACAGCAGGTCAGATCCTTGGCTAGGAAGCAATCTTGTCCAACTGATTGATGAATAAAATGCTGATTTTTTTTTTCAGAGGCGTGAAGTTTATTTCCTTTTGTCACCCAGAGGTTTGGAGGTTGGTAGCGCAGCCACAAAATAGAATTAATAGCTGCGAGGCTGTCAGAGTAGGCTTGTGGGGAAGGTTGCAGTTGAGAGGTGTCACTTGTCAGCTTAGTCCTGCAACAGCAATTTTCAGTAGCTGCTCATCTACACCCGGTGTTGATTTGGACTGAACATATGGTAAAAACAAACAAGGAAACAAAACCAGCTATCTTCCATGTAACCTTCTATCAGGCCTTCTACAGATAGTGAGTACAGAACCATGCAGAGTCTTCTTTTTGTCTGGTAGTTGCAACATCTTGAGTGTTCTGAGCACCGGAGGGGATTGTCAGCACACAGGTGAGTGACCTATAAGACCCTGGCCCTTCCTCTTCCCCCAGGGCCTACGCAAGGCTTCTCAGATTGAAGCCACCACCCTGTTTTTAAGGGTCCTACTATATTAGAAAGTAAAAGACGTACCAACATGAGAATATGAAGTCAGAATATTTTAAATCGTCACATTAAATAATATAAATGCTTTAGCATTTAAAGAAGAGGAAGAAGAGTAGGAAGAAAGGACAGGAAGAGGGAAAAGAAAACCTGCAATAACTCTCAGTGTAAGCATATTTGGAGAAAAATCGTGAATATCTAAGACCCCCTTCCCCCAAAGGATCCTCTTGGCCTGCCACGGAGTAGATGCTGAGCCTTAGTGTCAGGGGACAGACACTGGGCACAGGCCTGTGTTTGGTGGCGTGGGAGCAGGTGTGGACGTTATCTGGTGAAAGTGAAAAGTGAAAGTGAAGTCGCTCAGTCGTGTCCAACTCTTTGCAACCCCATAGACTGTAGCCAGCAGGCTTCTCCATCCATGGGATTTTCTAGACAAGAGTACTGGAGTGGGTAGCCATTCCCTTCTCCAGGGGATCTTCCCAAATCAGGGATCGAACCCAGGTCTCCTGCATCACAGACAGACACTTTACCCTCTGAGCCACCAGGGAAGCACTTTGAACCTTTTGGTTATGTATCAATAGATCAAACCAGCTTATTGTTAGAGTGAAGAAGGGCTTGAGCAGAGTTACAATCCCATGGCTACTTTAATCCTTTCTTCCTACCCGTGGCATCTGAGTGAGAGTTTCTTGAGGAGGGAACAGACAAACAGCATCCAGACCAAGCCGATGGCCTCTCCCAACTATGGAAAAATACAGGATAGTGGTGACAAAACGAATCCTGGGATCAAACAGGCCTGTTTTCTTTTATTTATCTATGTAATTTATTTATCTTATTTATTTGGCTATGCCACGTCTTAGTTGTGGCACAGAGGATCTTTGATCTTCATTGAGAATGCTGAATCTTCATTGTGGATATGGAATCATTAGTTGTGGCATGCAAACTCTTAGTTGCAGCCTGTGGGATCTAGTCCTGTGACCAGAGATCGAGTCCGGGCTCCCTGCCTTGGGAGCTCAGAGTCTTAGCCACTGGGGTGTGTGTGTGTGTTTGCTTAGTCGCTCAGTCATGTCTGACTCTGCAACCCCATGGACTGTAGCCCACCAGGCTCTTCTGTCCTTGCTATTTCCCAGGTAAGAATACTGGAGTGGGTTGCTACTTCCTCCTCTAGTGGATGTTCCTGACCCAGGGCTCAAACCTGCATCTCTGGAGTCTCTCTGCCTTGGAAGTCGGATTCTTTACCACTAGTGCTACTTGGAAAGCCCCTTAGCCACTGGGAAGTGCCTAGACAGGCCTACTTTCAAATACTGGCTCCATATCTGCCTACATGTCACATGTTGTTCAAATCACCAAACTTCCAGGCTATACACACAGGATAATAATGACACCCCCCAAGCCATAGTATTGTTATGAGGACTAAATGAGATCAGCCTCTCACATCACTTGGCACAGTGCCTGGTACCACATCCACATTCAGTAAACACAACTAGGTGTTATTATAAAACTATGAGTTGCTGGGCTCAAGCCTCCAGAGTCAGGAGAGTGGGTGAGTGGACGGCTGCGTTCTGCTGTCTACCAGGACAGCCACATGTTACTGCCAGTGGCATTATATGTCAGGAGAACCCACAATACAGCACTCACTCTATTTTCCTTAAACCATGAAATATTTCTGACTTCTTCCAAAGTTGAGAGAAGAATCCAGCAAACACCAGAGGTACCCATCACTCAGCTTAAGAAATAAAACATGATGAACAATCAAGTGCCCCATAGCTATTAAAATGAATGAACTTGAGAGATGTGAATAAATCTCCAAAACAGAATGTTGATCCACAAGAACAAGTGGCAGTGGGATGCATACAATATGATGCCATTTATGTGGAGTTTGTAAACTGGCACAGCGATGCTGCGGATGAGCTGTTTAGTGAGGCAGACGTAGGTGGTAAACGTGTCAAGATGTACAAGGGAATGAGAAACGACGCTGGCTTAGGAAAGCTTTGAAGGACGCAAGCCCTTTCATTCTCAGGTGTCCCGGCTTTGTTCTCAGCAGGGTCGAGGCCCGGAGCTGCCCTCCCTGCTGTCTTACACAGATGTCAGCCCCTGTGGAGGCAGAACTCTAGGCAAACAATGTTAAATACACTGAAAGCAAAATTCTTCCTTTGAATGTACTCGGCTCCCATTAAAGTCCAGGGGCGCTCTCTCTGCAGGCCTCCTGCACACCGTGGCACGACATAGCCAACCTGAATTCTGAAGGTTGCATGTAACATAAAAGCAGCCAACCAACAGCATAAATGTATATGAAATGAAATCAATAAAAAGTGTATTTTTTTTTTCTTTGGCTCTTGAAGATGGTCCTGGGAGGATACATCACAGGAGCTGGGACAATGCTAGGGATATGCACACAGGAAGGAGGGAGGGAGGCAGGCTGTGGGGGCAGAGGCAGGGGAGCTAACGGGAGGCAGTTGCTTCATGTTAATATTCATTGTATGAATCAAGGTTTAGTGAGCACTGTGCTCCCTTTTCTCTCATCACCTAAAAAAAAAAATCAATTATCAATGCTTATATGATGAAAGAGGGGTTTCTGGCTTGTTCATTCCGCTTTAGCCTAAGAACTCATCATAATAAAGAATTATTTCCAAGATCAGATTGATATTGCAAAAAGTTAATATCAGATTATGAGTTTAGGGGGGAAACTGATATCAGGCAGAGAGAAAAGAGTGCTTTTATTCATAACTACATTTTTTCTGCTATAATAATAGTAAAATTTTTATATCTCATAGAAATAAAACACCAGGGCATAGCCACGTGGAAAACAATGTGGTGGTTACTCAGAAAACTAAAAATAGAGCTACCATATGATCCAGCAATACCTTTCCACTTGCATAACTGTTCTCTCCTCCCATAGGCCTGGGCTTCTGTGTCTTTCTTTTCTGTGACATTGTTCTCCTGTGACTGCAGGTGATTGAACCACAGGTGGACACCTGACCCAGAGGAAAGCAGTCACTGGATTCTGTTGGCAGAATCGGCCAGACTGTCTTTTTGGGATTTGGACAAAGACAGAGAAGGATGAGAAATAATGACATCTCCTTTCTAGACCTTGGTGTTGTCATTTAGAAATGCTTGGAGTCATCAGCTTTATCATTCTATCCTAACAACCAGCTCTTCTGATTCTCAGCCTAGAGCAGTTTGTAGGTTATGTCATCCCATCTTTGCTTCTTTTATCCCCCTCTCCCATTCAGAGCTCTTGACTTGGTGGGGTCACAAAACTTTTGCTGCTCTGTCATCATTGCTTTGGGTTATGTTTTCCAGGATTTCAATTTATTTTGCATTACTTGTAAATCAGAATATTTTTCTTTTTAGAGCAGATGGTGCTTGTGGACTACGCTTAATTTCAAAAGTGTACTATTTTCAGAGTGCTGTATTATATGTGTGTGTGTGTGTATTTGTATTTATTTTATATTATTATAAAATAATAGATATTTTATGACCATTTGTCACCAGACTCCAGGCACACATTTGTCATTATGCTGTATCATCCCATGACTTTGAAAGACTCGGAAGACTGGATGTGAAAGTGGTCCATGAAAAGGGGGCTTTGTATCTCTTTGGTTCCTTGGTTGTGAGCAATAGAAACTAAATCTGGTTAACTGAAACAAAAAAAAAAAGAATTACTGGAAATATAGAGTACCATACAGAATTGAAGGAAAGCCTGAAAATCTCGAGGAGTGGGAGACTAGGCGGTTCTGAGGCAACTGGAAGGAAAAGCCCCAACTTTGGGGTGTTGCAGTTGTTGTGAGTGAGCTCCTTAGCCCTTATCAATCCGTTCAGTGTCCATGTAGAGAACACATCCCCAGCCCTCCTGCAGTCCTGTACCAAACCATCAGCCAGAAGAGGGCAGGACTCCTGACTGACAGTCCCACCAAGATTGTATCCACTCAGGAAAGGTGAGTGCCCCAAAGCAAAGCTGAAGTGTAAAGCAACCGAAGCGGTGATGGAAGATGATCAGGTTCATAAGCGCTGGCTCTTCCTGCTTTTTCCGCATTTCGCTGTCTCCCTCCCCAAGCAGTCCACAAGAGGAGCCGCCACATATAGTCTTGTTATCATCTATAGCAGTAGTCATGGACCCACTGCTCTTAGCGTTTAGTGTTACTTGGCACAGTAGGCTTGTACCTGGTGCACATGGATGCCTGTGATGGGCCATAAGACCCCTCCAGACTTATATGGGACAGTGTGGTACCAGGGGTTGGACTGATGACTGCTGGTATAAGGAGAGATAATCGGCTCTATGATTGAGACTAAATTCTGCATCATCGGCAGGGAAGGAGACTCTGATCTATAACGATATTTGGAGACAGAGTTTTCTAAGTGGTGAAACAAAAGTCAATAACTATTCCTAATCAGGTCCCTGAATATGTCTACTTCGAGTCAGGAAATGCCTTCTCCGTTTGATTTACTTGTATCTTTCCAATGAAAACAGATATTTCATATTACTCAGTTTTGGACTGTGTCCATATACATTTAATGAAAGCTTCCCGGTTTATTTGCTATTTAGGTTCACAAAGATCATTGTCCTCTAAAATATTCATCACTTACTTTAAAGTAATTTTTAGTGCTCAAGTAATTTATGTGTGTTGTAGAAAAATCAGAAAATAGAGATTGGCCAAAAGGAAGAAAGTGAAAATCCACAGACAACCACTTGATAATTGTGTGCATGCGCCTCTAGAGTTTTGCTCTCCGTGTTTCATGTATTTACATATATGGATGCTCGAAAATTTAAAACATAGAATCATGCTGATCATGCCGCTTTCATCATCTTTTTCTTTCAAGAATAAATTATCTTTCCATAATTATAAAGAGTATTTTTTCTACATTGTTTTCATACATCTAATGAGCCTCTTATTTTAATATCATTTTGCTTCCTGGTTCATTGTGGCACAAAGAAAATTTACCACATATTGTATTTTTCTTTATATATATGTGTATATATGTGTGTATGTGTATGTATATGTATACATATATAGCGTTTAAGAAAATATATTTACTTATTTATTTCGCTGCACCAGGTCTTAGGTGCAGCATGTTGATCTAGTTACCTGGCCAGGGATCAAACCTGAGCCCCCCCCCATTGGAAGTGCGGAGTCTCAGTCACTGGACCAGCAGGGAAGTTCCATACATACCTTATTTTCCATCAGTGCCTTCATTTTGACTTGCCCTCTTTATGTGACCATGAAACCTAGATTGTTTTTAAAGTGACACAACAGAAACTCTGACTCAATAGTGTTTTTGAAAAATTAATTATTACTCTGGGCAACCAAATTTCTTTTATGGATGCCCACTTGTGTTTAAAGTCTTTAAACACTTGTGTGTTTTCTTTTTGTGGGAGAGGCCAGCATCGCTGTCTCTATTTCACCACTAAGGAAAAGGAGACCGACAGTATCGAGACTCGGGGAGAAGTCACCAGCAGAGCCCCGAAGAGGACATGAAGTTCTAATGGCCCAGCCCTCTCATCAAACCGCAAAGCCGCACTGCTTCCCCTTCCGCTGCTTCAGGGCTGGGCTGGGAAAAGAAAGTGCCTCCCGCGGAGGGCTGAATGGTGATTTACCATTCACAGCCCAGGTCACTCAGTCAAGAGAAGCACAGACGCCCCCCCCTCTCAATTGCGGGTGAAAGCTTGTTATCAAGAGCTGGACCCATTGATCTGCTTCAGCAATGACTCCTGAATTATATGGCCCCTAACTGTTTGCTGCCAGAGAGATCTATATTGTGGATGCGATGATGGGTACTTACTGGAAACTACTGTCTGAGAGATGACTTTGGCTGTTTCGTCTCAATGAAATATCTCTGTGCACTTGGAGATCTCTCTCCTCCCAACTCTCCCTCGACTCTAGTATAATGTGCTGTGCTAGAAAATAGTGCAATACAGGAAGGTTCAAAGGTCTGAACGCTTAAGGTAAAGCCATACTGGTTGCGTGTGGGAGTACAGAGGGACAGAAGCTTTTCAGAAGATGATTTGTCAATTCATTTAAAAAAAATGATTAAAAATTGTGTGTACCCATTTACCCTGCAATTGTGCTTTGAGTAACTTATTCAAAGTGAATAATGGTGGAGGAGTGTGAAGAATAAATTACAAGAATCTTTTCTGTAGTGTCATTTACAGGGGTGAAAAAATTGTAGTCATTTCAGAGCTCAACAATAGGAGATGGGTTGAATGAATTATGAGTTGATTGTATAATGCTATTCTATCTGTCATTAAAAACAAGTTGTATTAGTGTGTATAATAACAAGGCAAGTTGTTTATTATATAAAACTAAATTTTAAAAAACAAGCTACAAAACAATTTGAGTTTGATACTCATTTTGTAAAAATACGACATGCATATGCACCCCCTAACACACACACAAATGCACGTCACACAGGGCTGTGCTCCTGTCTGTCTCACTTGCTACATTTCCTACTCTTCTTCCACTACCCCAGGCCTAATGCCCAAGAAATCTTCCTTCTTCCTTAGCTACACATCCTTCAGATCTTGGCTCAAATATCACCTCTCCCACAAATAGGGATCAGATCCCCATTCTATGTTCTCAGAGTCACCACAGATGAAAAGGACATTTTCTGCATAGCGTGGTGAGAGTCATGAGTACTGCTGACCAAATACAAGGTAGCAGAAATCTGGAGACAAGAAAATATAAATCTCTTACAAATTATGATATCAATAAACTGTTCGTTATGATTCTTCAGTGTTTTCAGACTTTGCAGACACCCTGTACTTCTGCTTTCCCTCACCTAGGGACAAGTTTGGATCACACATCCCTTGCCTCCATGGAGTTAAATGTGACCATGTGACTTGTTTTGGCCCAAGAAATGGGAGCAGAAACATGTACCAATTCCCTTTAAAAGCCTTTAAAAAGCAGTCCAATTTGCTCTAATCTCTCTTCCTTCCCATGGGCTTGGAACTGTCCAACAGTAAAGACTCAGTCAGCCTTTATTGCTGAGTGAGGTGACCCGGACAGAGACCACCTCCCATCCCCATTGCAGAAGGATGGACACAGTGTGAGAGAGAAACAGTTCTGTGTTATTTGAGATGACTGAGACGTGAGAGTTATTTGTTTACTGCAGCATAACCATGCTTATCCTGACTAGTACATGCACTTATCGTAGGTGTAGATTTACATTTGCTTGTGTAATTTTTAGTCTCATCTATGTGTATATCTCTTATCTGACAGACATAAGAACTGCCCTAGACCACAGAACCTCAGCAGCGAACGAGGTACACAAAGTCCCCTGCTCTCATGGAGTTTCATTCTGATGGGAAAGACAGATCATGAGAAAATAAAGCAGAGATCTGCATGAAAACAAGTCAAATACACTTGTTTGAGAGCAGAGGGCTCCAGACAGATGGGTGAGTGAGTTTGGGAAGAGGAGGGAGGCCCTGCTATTCCTGATGCTGGGCTGCAGGAAGCAGGGTGGAAAGTGGGAAGGGGTAGAGATGAAGATTGTAGGGGCAGTGGGGGAAGGGAGAAGATCATATAGGTTCTGTAGATCCCTGGATAAGTCTTGGGATTTTATTCTGAGTGTGATGGAAAGATTTTGAGCAAAGATATGATATGATGATGCTCTTTTTTTCTCCAGAGAATCTTTCCAACCTAGGGATCGAACCCAGGTCTCCCGCATCACAGGTGGATTCTTTTCCATCTGAGCCACCAGGGAAGCCCAAGAATACTGGAGTGAGTAGCCTATCCCTTTTCCAGGGTTAAAAGGATCACTCTGGTTATTGTTTGCAGAATGAACTAGAGAGACAGGGAGATAAAGGCAGAAGTCAGCAGGTCAGTTTGAAGGCAAGGGTGGATAGTGGTCTAGACATGATGACCTTGGAAGTAGATGTGTGTAGAAAGTGGGAAATGAGATTGGTCAATGGATTGGAGGTGGGGTGTTCAAGAGAGGAATCAAACATCATTCCAAGATATTGTTCTGAACCACTAGACAAATGATGGTACTATTTTGGGGACAGGCAGCATTCGGTGAGGGGAGAACTTAGGGGAAAGGTGGTAGAAATGAACTGTTGTATGAATGAACATGACTGTCTAGGAGATAAAAAAGGGCAGGATGACATATACTAAAATGTTAAAAAGAGTATTTGAATTGCTTTTATTGCCTCTGCTTCTCTATATTGCTAATGCTTCTATAATGTGCACACAATGACAAAACATTTTTTTAGAGATAAGTTGCATTTTTTCCATTTATAACTAGGGAATTGTGGAAGTCCAGCAAAGTTCTCTGATAGCCCTCACCAATTCCATAACATTTTAAAATTTGTCATTTTCTTCCTCATTCAGCAGTACTCACTCACTGTGAAATAGTCCCAGGTCAGTGATCACTATGGCATGAGAAGGAAGAAATTGAAGGGAGCAAGTATTATTTAGAGAAATAATATTTTCCATAGTAAAAATGAATTTTTAACTGCAAAACCGCATAAGCGTAGCACATGCTTGAGCCCACCAGTTATGCGTGAATTTATCTCTGCCTCTTCTTAATGGCTTTCCTCATTGCTGGATGCAGTATCCTCGAGAGGGCAGCTTCTGAAGTCGCTCAGCCCCAGGTTCAAGTCCAGGTTCTGACACTTCGTCTCTCCATTACCATAGTTACTTAACTATATGTGCCTCCATTTTCACTCTGGCAAGTGGGGAGAGAAATACTACCAGCTGCCTGAGCTTGCTGTAGGGATCAAATTCAATGGTGCTGTAAATGCTGAGCATGATGCCTGCCCTTTATAAATGCTAGTAAATGCTGGCTACCCTTACGGTTGCTGTTGTTATCCCATGTGAGTTTTGGGAGGGACTTGGCCACCTGATGTGAAGAGCTGACTCATTTGAAAAGACCCTGAGGCTGGGAGGGA
This sequence comes from Budorcas taxicolor, assembly GCF_023091745.1. Lineage (NCBI taxonomy): Eukaryota > Metazoa > Chordata > Mammalia > Artiodactyla > Bovidae > Budorcas > Budorcas taxicolor. The sequence continues at coordinate 57,095,264 of NC_068916.1, forward strand.
TTGGGGGCAGGAGGAGAAGGGGATGACAGATGGTTGGATGGCATCACTGACTCAATGGACATGGGTTTGGGTAAACTCCGGGAGTTGGTGATGGACAGGGAGGCCTGGCGTGCTGTGGTTCATGGGGTCGCAAAGAGTCAGACACAACTGAGCAACTGAACTGAACTGAACAGATAGATCAAAGGGCTTCCCTGGTGGCTCAGTGAAAAAGAATCCACCTGCCAATGCAGGAGATGTGGGTTCAATCCCTGAGTCAGGAAGATCCCCTGGAATGGCAACCCATTCCAGTATTCTTGCCTGGGAAATCCCACGGGCAGGGGAGCCTGGCGGGCTACAGTCCATGGGGTCACAAAGAGTTGGACATGACTTAGCGACTGGACAACAAGGGAAGATAGCTTTCTCATACGGGGACTTGCTTATTTTTTGGTACTTGTAGTAATGAGCACTCACACTGACCCCGGAAGGTAGGTACTAATAGTATCCTTATTTTACAAATGAGGAAACTAAAGCCCAGAGTGATTAATTAACTTGTCCCAGGTCACACTGCTGAGAAGAGGCAAAACAAGGAGTCCGGCTCCTGTCCCTCTGTCTGTAACGCTGGTGCTCTTAAGCCATTATTGCACACAGACTCCCGGCAGATCTAATGCATGCTGTCTTTCACTTGCATCTTCTGGGTCCCTGTTTAGGAGAGTGCATTCCTTGTTATCTGCTGCCATTCTGATTGTTGCAAACACGTGCTGATGGAACACTTCCCAATCTCAGATCGTGGCCAGAGCCTGACTTGCTGTCTTAACTGCACCTCACCTTTCTAGCACTGGCCATTACTGTGGACTAAGCAGGGGCAGATCTGGGAGTGTTTCATCCAAACACTTTGTTTTCCAGGTCTGTGGATTTAAAGACTTTTTGGAGGTTACTATCATGCCACAAGTTCTAAATGGGAGTTGGATACATCAATTCTCTCTCATCCAGTTCTGTTGAATGGGACAGACTCAAGGCACTCATTCTACTGCTACCACGCATGGCTGCCACTTCACAACACAGAGGGAGCTAAGCCACGCTCACTGCTTCCCCACCGGGGATTGAACCCATACCTCATGAAGTGGAAGGGGGTACAGAGTCTTAACCACTGGACCACTAGGGAAGTCCAAAAAGTGTATGTGATATATTTTTTTCCATTTTAATCATTTAAAAATCTTTTAATTAATGAATTTTTGTCTGCGCTGGGTCTTTGTTGCTATTCTAGGGCTTCCTCTAGTTGCAGCAAGGAAGGGCCACTTGTCACAGTGGAGGAACTCTAGGGCGGGGCCTCAGTGATTGTGGAGCAGGGGCTTATTTGCTCCTGGCATGCCTGATCCTGCTGGACCAGGCATGGAACCGGTGCCCTCAGAGTTGGCAGGTGGCTTCTTAACCACTGGACCACCCAGGAGTATTTTAAATATGTGTTTACACATTTAAAATACATAAGATACTGTATAGCACAAATATAGATCAATATCTTGTGATAAACCATGATGGAAAATAATGTGAAAAAGAACATATATGCATGCGTGTGTATCTGTGTATACGCTTGTTTGCATGTGAATGCGGGATTCTTAGGCAGTGCCCTTGCCCATTGCAGTGTAATAGAAGGAGACACTGTCTGGAACACCATGCTTGTGTAAGTGCTGGGCTGAAATTCGTACTCAGATTCTTAATGACATTTAACTACCTGAACGTAACCTGAATGTTTGCAATCTGAATACTGTTAAACATCACAAAGAATAAACAGATGGAACTTTCTTAAAATAGAGGGGTGCCATCTAGATACCTCTAGAATGTGTGTGCTAGGTTTCTCTAGAATGCTTAATTAGTAGTGATATGGGAAAATTGATTTGTTTATTATTTAAAGATCAGCTAGGTGAGACTTTCTTCAACAACTCCAAACTAGCACTTCACTTTTATCTACAAATGTGTGTTTAATAAGGACTTTATATCTAATTAGTAGCAGGGACAAGTAATTGAATGTAACAGTATTATATTCTGAATGCAGATGAATTACTCTCTGCAAGTAATAGTCTTCAAAAATGTTTTTGTTGCTACCTATAAGAAGTTCACCCACTCCAGTACTCTTGCCTGGAGAACCCCATGGATGGAGGAGCCTGGTAGGCTGCAGTCCATGGGGTCGCTAAGAGTCAGACACGACTGAGCGACTTCACTTTCAGTTTTTACTTGCATGCATTGGAGAAGGAAATGGCAACCCACTCCAGTGTTCTTGCCTGGAGAATCCCAGGGATGGAGAAGCCTGGTGGGCTGCCGTCTATGGGGTCACAGAGTCAGACACGACTGAAGCAACTTAGCAGCAGCAGCAGCAGCAGCATAAGAAGTTCAGAAAATACAGAAATTCAGAAAATACAGATGAATAAATAAATCGCAAAACATTCTTAGAACGGAATACTATACAGTCATGAAAAGGACTAAGACAGAGCTTTATGTACTGAAGTGCAAAGATAGACATGATAACCACTATCGCCTCCATAACAAGGGGACCAGGTATTGATGTTAATGAAGATCTACATGTTTTAGACCCTGAGCACTTTATACATGTGGATTGATTTTTCCCCTTAAAACAACCTTATGATTTTTATATTGACAAATACCATATTCTGAATGCAGATGAATTACTCTTTGTAGCTTTCCTACCCAAGGGTAGGATTTTCTAGCTCCTAAGCTTGAGTTGGATTTGAGACTGAATAGCTGAGTGCCATCTGGCCATGCTGCCCACCTGTAAGTCCCTGTAACCACTTGGTGAGCAAAATAGACACAATTTAAGATGTAAAGTTTCCACAAGATGTTTTGAAATCAGTGAATAGGATGGGGCTGTCAATTCAACAAACTTCACCCTATGTTCTATGACAGAGTAGTTCCTCTTGGTGGTCTAGACAGGCCCAAGCATTTGTACTATATATAGATTTTAGCTAGTTCTTAAGAAGCATATGATGGGAACTTCTTAAAATTAATGTTATTTACCTGCTAGGATGTAAATGCTAAAAGGATGTGGTCTACATTATGGACAAGGGCTCTGTAAAACATGATATTAGAAAATGGAAATTTTACGAGTTCTGGGAACAGAAACAGGTGATGTGAGTGAAATGGGAGAAAATTATAATTTTTGCTGCCTTGCTAGAACTTAATCCAAAGTACTTTATTAAAAAATCATGAATACTAGAACTACAACATCCCTGGGTTAACTGTGCTCACCTTGACTTGCTCAAGTTGCCTATTTCTGAGAAATAACCCTTCCGCTTAAAGCGATGGTCCTTTCCACAGGTGTTCCTGGGTTTAGAATCACAGAAATCCCAGTTTAATGAGGCAGTCAGGGCTGTTAGTCCATCTTCTAGCCTGGGGTATGAACTCCTTTTTGTTGGGGGTTATGCCACCTGCCTTGGAGACTTCCAGAACAGGTGGCAATAGAATGCAGTGAGTGAGACCTCAACAGATTTTGCTTTCAGATGGCCATCACTAACATTGTTGTGATGGGTGTTACTTAGCCTTCTAAGATTTTGTTCAACTCTTTTCTAAAACGAGAGTGCTTTAAGACTTCCCTGGTGGTCCCGTGGTTAAGACTCCACCTTGCAATCTAGGGGACACAGGTATGATTTCTGGTCAGGGAACTAAGATCGCATGTCTGTGGAGCAGCTAAGTCCACAAGCCACAACTCCTGAGCCCCAGTACCACAGCTAGGGATAAGCCTGCATGCCAAAACTATGACCTGACACAGCCAAATAAGTAAATAAATAAAAATAAAATGAGAATACTTCATGGAACAGTTGGAAGGAAGTTTGTGCTTAAGTGCCTGTCACAGCATCACTTGCTATCTTTATCTTTCTCATCATTATCATCACCAGCATCATGAAAAGGAGTAACCATGAGAGAGTTGTCATGATGTGGGGGTTCAGACACCTGTTGCTGAAAGGCCTTATGGTGTGTGGGATCGTAAACCAACTCCCTTGTCTTGAACTAGGGACCAGTCTCCAGGAGCATGGTCCTTGTGAGAACTTTATTCCCTCCTTGTAAGAAATTCTGTGGTTCAGTTCAGTTCAGTCACTCAGTCATGTCAGACTCTTTGCAACCCCATGGACTACAGCACGCCAGGCCTCCGTGTCCATAACCAACTCCTTGAGTTTGCTCAAATTCATAGTCTTAGAGTCGGTGATGCCATCCAACCCATCTCATCTTCTGTCATCCCCTTCTCTTCCTGCCTTCAGTCTTTCCCATCATCAGGGTCTTTTCCAATGAGTCAGTTCTTCACATCAGGTGGCCAAAGTATTGGAGCTTCATCTTCAGCAACAGCCTTTCCAATGAATATTCAGGACTGATTTCCTTAAGGATTGACTGGTTTGATCTCCTTGCAGTCCAAGGGACTCTCAAGACTCTTCTCCAACATCACAGTTCAAAAGCATCAGTTCTTTGGTGCTCAGCTTTCTTTATGGTTCAACTCTCACATCCATACACGACTACTGGAAAAACCATAGCTTTTGGACAGACCTTTGTCAGCAAAGTAATGTTTCTGCTTTTTAATATGCTGTCTAGGTTCGGCATAGTTTTTCTTCCAAGGAGCAAGTGTCTTTTAATTTCATGGCTGCAGTCACCATCTGCAGTGATTTTCGAGCCCCCCCAAAATAAAGTCTATCACTGTTTCCATTGTTTCCCCATCTGTTTGCTATGAAGTGATAGGACTGGATGCCATGAAGTTTGTTTTTTGAATGTTGAGCTTTAAGCCAACTTTTTCACTCTCCTCTTTCACCTTCATCAAGAGGCTCTTTAGTTCCTCTTTGCTTTCTGCCATAAGGGAGGTGTCATCTGCATATCTGAGGTTATTGATATTTCTCTCAGCAATCTTTTCCAGCTTGTGCTTCTTCCAGCCCAGCGTTTCTCATGATGTACTCTGCATATAAGTTAAATAAGCAGGGTGACAATGTACAGCCTTCATGTACTCCTTTCCCAATTCGGAACCAGTCCATTGTTCCATGTCCAGTTCTAACTTTTGCTTCTTGACCTGCATACAGATTTCTCAGGAGGCAGGTAAGGTGGTCTGGTATCCCCATCTCTTTAAGAATTTTCCACAGTTTGTTGTGATCCACACAGTCAAAGGCTTTGGCGTAGTCAATAAAGCAGAAGTAGATGTTCTTCAGGAACTCTCTTGCTTTATCGATGATCCAAAGGATGTCGGCAATTCGATCTCTGGTTCCTCTGCCTTTTCTAAATCCAGCTTGAACATCCGGAAGTTCTCGGTTCACGTGTTGTTGAAGCCTCACTTGCAAAATTTTGAGAATTACTCTGCTGGCGTGTGGGATGAGTGCAATTGTGTGGTAGTTTGAACATTCTTTGGCGTTGTCTTTCTTTGGGATTGGAATGAAAACTGACATTTTCCAGTCCTTTGGCCGCTGCTGAGTTTTCCAAATTTGCTGGCATCTTGAGTGCAGTGTTTTCACAGTATCATCTTTTAGGACTTGAAATAGCTCAGCTGGAATTCCATCACCTCCACTAGTTTTGCAGTGATGCTTCCTAAGGCCCACCTGACTTTGGACTCCAGGATGTCTGGCTCTAGGTGAGTGATCACATCATTGTAGTTATCTGGGTCATTAAGATCATTTTTGTATAGTTCTTCTGTGTACTCTTGCCACCTCTTCTTAATAATTTCTGCTTCTGTTAGGTCCATACCGTTTCTGTCCTTTATTGTGCCCATCTTTGCATGAAATGTTCCCTTGGTATCTCTAATTTTCTTGAAGAGATCTCTAGTCTTTCCCATTCTATGGTTTTCCTCTATTTCTTTGCATTGATCACTGAGGAAGGCTTTCTAATCTCTCCTTGCTATTCTTTGGAACTCTGCATTCAGATGGGTATATCTTTCCATGTCTCCTTTGCCTTTTGCTTCTCTTCTTTTCTCAGCTATTTGTAAGGCCTCCTCAGACAACCATTTTACCTTTTTGCATTTGTTTTCCTTGGGGATGGTCTTGATCACTGCCTCCTGTACAACGTCATGAACCTCTACCCACAGTTCTTCAGACACTCTGTCAGATCTAAACCCTTGAATTTGTTTGTGACTTCCACTGTATAATTGTAAGGGATTTGATTTAGGTCATACCTGAATGATCTAGTGGTTTGCCCTACTTTCTCCAATTTAAGTCTGAATTTGGCAATAAGAAGTTCATGATCTGAGCCACAGTCAGCTCCTGGTCTTGTTTTTGCTGACTGTATAGAGCTTCTGCATCTTTGGCTGCAAAGAATATGATCAATCTGATTTTGGTGTTGACCACCTGGTGATGTCCATGTATAGAGTTGTCTGTTGTGTTTTTGAAAGAGGGTGTTTTCTATGATCAGTGCGTTCTCTTGGCAAAACTCTGTTAGTCTTTGCCCTGCTTCATTTTGTACTCCAAGGCCAAACTTGCCTGTTACTCCAGGTATTTCTTGACTTCCTACTTTTACATTCTAGTCCCCTACAATGAAAATGACTTTTTTTTTTTTTTTTTTTTTTTTGGTGTTAGTTCTAGAAAGTCTTATAGGTCTTCATAGAACCACTGAACTTCAACTTCTTTGGCATAGTGGTTGGGGCATAGACTTGGATTACAATGGTTTGTCTTGGAGATGGAAAGAGATCATTCTAGCATTTTTGAGATTACACCCAAGTACTGCATTTCAGACTCTTTTGTTGACTATGAGGGCAACTCCATTTCTTCTAAGGGATTCTTGCCCACCGTAGTAGATAAAATGGTTATCTGAATTCTCTGGTGCTCTTCTCCTACTTTGAAGGTTACTTGACATCAAAAAGACCAGCCTCGTGCAAGGGCTTTCTGTATTATGGACAGACGAGAAAACCAAAATTAAATCTATAAAAATAGGAACTATTATGCCTGCTTCCCTTCTATCCTCCCCAATTAAAGCCTAATTATTTGTGTACAGTGTTAACCTACAATGTGATTATAAATATATGGTGATAAATACTTTCTCATATTTTTTTTCATTTGACTCCTACTAGCAAACTTGAGAGGAAGATAGAGCAGAGCATACATCACCATCCTATTCAGTGGTCCCCAATCTTTTTGGCGCCAGGGACTGGTTTCATGGATGACAATTTTCCCATGGACCACGGAGGAGGGGGATGGTTTCCGAATGATTCAAGCACATTACATCTATTATGCACTTTATTTCTGTTATTATTACATCAGCTCAGATTATCCGGCATTAGATCCTGCAAGTTAGGGACCCCTGCTATAGGTAATCTATAGTTCTATAGATTAGGAAAACAAAGAGAGAAAGCAACTAACTTGCCTAAGATACACAGTTATTTTTAGAAATAAAATCAGAGTCTCTACCTATAGTCTTCTGGTGCATTTTCACTGCACCAGAGAAGCAAACATGTGCAGCTGCTGTCTCACTTGTCACTTGTCACAGACGTCAGTAATCAACCATCAGATTCTCTCCAATCATCTGAGTGTGTGCTCAGAGTCATTCTCATCACAGTGCTCCAGAAAACCATCACCAGCTGAGTATAAATGACACAGGACTATAGCAAGCTTATTGGCCATTCCTGGGCCAGACTATCTGGCCTTCATCGTTCATCTCATTAGCTAATTCACGTGGCGTATTGAAACTGGAGGGAAGATCTTTCCTCAGAAATCTCAGGCCAGGACTTATTTCCAGTGGGTATGTGGTCAACATTGATCGTGTGCTGTTCTGGGCCAAAATCCTGAGCATTTTCATATCCCATAACCTGAAACGGAACCTGACATAGATAGACATTGACCCATGTTTTGATGGATGGATAGATGGATTTAACAATTGCGTAGGCCCATAGAAAACAGGCCCAAGGTGGGAAAGAGCCTCTACTGCTGATGGTTTTACAGACTTTTACTTTGGATGATGGCTTGACGCCTTTGTGTCTCCTAGGACTGGGCTGTCAATCTGGAAAGCACTGTCCACCTTCCAAACACTATTTATCTCCATTTATCAGAGGTTATTATTAGACACTGTGATGCTGAGGTAGCAAATTAGTTAGGGCTTTTAGTTCTGGGTCTGTGATAAGGATTTGGGGGAAATGCGTTCGGCCAGGGGAGAGCACGATCATGGTCTCTCTATTACTCTGGCCTGATGGCAGCTGTAGCACTCTGCTGAATGATCAATAACTGGCTGCCGGTCCAGTTACTCCTTGATGGCTATTTTAAGGACTGTCACAGAGACCCACCTCGGACTCAGAAGGCAATGTTCTGATCAAGGAAGTTCACTGTTTCTCCTATTCTAGCATTGACCTCAGTCTCAGAGCCCAGGGATGTGTGCAAGTTGAGGGGTCCCTTCCAAGGGGTACCCCTGAAAGCCATTTACAATGGGGGTGAGGTTGGACCATTCCCATGCACTTAGTCATCGGTCAGGGCACTGTCCCCTGGTGCCTTGACTCTGGTATTGTTGATGAGAACTTGAGGTTCCAGTTACTTCTGCCTTCCCTGGATTGCTTTCCCTTCTGGTTGCCTCCTTCCCAAATAAAGATAAAGGAAATTCTCAAGAGGTCCAGACAGTCACCAAAGAATCTTAGTTTACAAGAACAGTTGCTTTCCCAAGGACTGGTTTTCTAAAACTTGCCTTTCTTTTCTTTACTTACATTGTGTTTTGTATACAGGATCTCTGGGAAGAACTTATAGGACCCGGGAACTATTTCAACCTAATAACCATTTTTATGGGCTTGGAGTTTATTTACTCTGTAATATGTGCTAGAATTGATATGTATGTATTTCCATTTCCTGTACTCTCTTGGAGAATAGACGTTACCATCTCTTCTGTGGTAATGAGAACTAATAAAAAATACTTCGTGCAGACTTCAGTTAACTTTATATTTTTAAACTGAAATAGTTCAAAAATATGAAAAGGCATAGAGAATAAAATTAACCCATGTATCTATCTTAGAAATAAAATATCATAAATACACTTAGAAATAAAATAAAATAAATAAAATATAAATACACTTCAATCTCCCCAGTGATATTCTTTACTCCAACCTTCACCCTTACCCCCAAGGGATTCACTACACTGATTCTGGTGTTTTTCATTTCCATGCATGCCTTTATGCTATATATTTGTATCAATAGACAATAATATTTTGCATGCTTTATAAGTGGCATCAAACCAAATGTTTCTTTCTGGGAAGGGATTTACTGAACTTGTCAACATATATGTGAGACTTTTTCCCCCATTAGTACATGAAATTAAAGTTAATTTTTTACATAAAGTGATGGATTTTTTTAGGACTGATTTGAAAGTCAAGGAAGACTTCTCTAATTCCCAGACCAGAGCAGCTCTCCCTGCTATAGACTCTCATTGCACTGCTTTTCTCTGTAAGGTTTCATTACGATGCCTTTCATTATTTTTGTTTAATGATTAAACATAAGTCATGATGGACTGCCTCCATGTCTGTCTTCCCTGCTAGAAGGTAAGCTCCCTGAGGTTAGGGACCGTGTATCTCCTTCTCACAGCTATGCCCATTACCATCAAAAGTCATGAGGGAATGAAACGGCCACATTGGTTGGTTCAGAATGAACCTCAGCCATCAAACTCTTGTGACACCTCCACTTTGCATGAAAAATTCACATCAACCCAAATCAGGCCCTTCTCAGGTGCTCACAGCTGTGAGAAGAAAGGAATTCCATTGAACCTTGTGACCAAGTGATACTCAAGTGCAGAGGGAAAGTGGTTTGCCTTGTTGTGGAGTCTGTTTGCGTGATTCCATGCAAACACTTAGCACCAGGCCTGAAAGGGCCCGTTCCATTGTCACTACTTGCCATTAACATTTCCACAGCATTAAAGATAGTTATTTCCAAAGTGATTAGTATGAGCCAAGCAAGTCTCCCTTAATCCTCATTTGGCCCCCATTATTACCTCTGAGAAAGTGGAGGCTCCTTGAGACCTTGCAGCTGATAAAGGTGAAGCCTGGCCTCACCAGAGTCTGTCTCACTCTGAAGTCTGAGCAACCTGCAACCCAGGGCCCACTTCAAGGGTGTGTAACCTGAGCAGTTGTCCAAGGTCCTTGTTTGGAAAGGCCCTGTGCTTGGTTTAATGCTCTGCGGTGGCCATCTTACAATTGTTCATATTTTTAGAACAAGGGGATCCACATTTTTCTTTTACACTGGTCCCCCAAAATTATGTAATTGGTCCTGTCTACACCACATCACTTCATGGGAAATAGATGGGGAAACAGTGGAAACAGTGTCAGACTTTATTTTTTTGGGCTCCAGAATCACTGCAGACGGTGACTGCAGCCATGAAATTAAAAGATGCTTACTCCTTGGAAGAAAAGTTATGACCAACCTAGATAGTATATTCAAAAGCAGAGACATTACTTTGCCGACTAAGGTCCGTCTAGTCAAGGCTATGGTTTTTCCTGTGGTCACGTTTGGGTGTGAGAATTGGACTGTGAAGAAGGCTGAGCGCTGAAGAACTGATGCGTTTGAACTGTGGTGTTGGAGAAGACTCTTGAGAGTCCCTTGGACTGCAAGGAGATCCAACCAGTCCATTCTGAAGGAGATCAACCCTGGGATTTCTTTGGAGGGAATGATGCTAAAGCTGAAGCTCCAGTACTTTGGCCACCTCATGCGAAGAGCTGACTCATTGGAAAAAACTCTGATGCTGGGAGGGATTGGGGGCAGGAGGAGAAGGGGACAACCGAGGATGAGATGGCTGGATGGCATCACGGACTCAATGCACGTGAGTCTGAGTGAACTCTGGGAGATGGTGATGGACAGGGAGGCCTGGCATGCTGCGATTCATGGGGTCGCAAAGAGTCGGACACGACTGAGCGACTGAACTGAACTGAACTGAACACCACATGAGGCCCTGGAACAATGCAGTGGATACGGGGAGCATCCTAATTTTCTGATAATCCTGTGTCAACCCCTATATGAGCTAAAGCCAGAATCACAAGCTCCTTTCCTTACAATCCTGGTGTTCAAATCTGATTTTGTTTTTCTTCTGCACCGTGCAGCTTTCCTGATCACGGATAGAACCCAGGCCCTCAGCAGTGGGAGCCTGACGTCCTAACCACTGGACTGCCAGGGAATTCCCTGTAAGTCCTTTTTTTATTTTTCTTTCTGATTATAAAAGTTACATAGAAACATACTGGAAGTAGCAGTTGAGAGGATTATATTTTTATCTACAGTGGAACAACTTTTTGTAAGGAGAAGGTTAATTATGTTGCATGTATAAAGCCATGATCTCTATATAAACTTTTGTATCCTCTTTATACATTTCCCTGTCCTTAACAATGAGTTTTAGACTCAGTCTCATATGGATGCCGGAGAGAAAAAAATCCAAGACTTTGTAGCACCCAGGGGATTTTTAAATTATTATGCTCATAGTCTATTCTTGTTCAATTATATTTGAAATAAGCATCTTTGACTTTTAACTAAAATATTAACAGTGTGTGTTGTGAAATATTCTTACTCTTCCTGGTAAATATCACTCTCATTTGGAAAAAGGTAACTTCATTTATGTCTTTAAAAACTTTTTTTTAATTGAAATATTTGATTTACAATGTTGTGTTAGTTTCAGATGTACAGCAAAGTGTTTCAATTATACATATATATATTCTTCTTAAATAGTCTCTTCCATTAGAGACTATTACAAAATTATGAGTATAGTTCCCTGTGCTATACAGTAGGTCCTTGATGCTTATCTATTTTATATATAGCAGTGTGTATACTTTAATTCCCAAACTCCTAGTTTATCCTTCCCTCCCTTTCCCCTTTGGTAGCTGTAGGTTTGTTTTCTATGTCTGTGAGTCTATTTATGTTTTCTCAGCCGTAACAAAGAATGAAATAATGCCATTTGCAGCCACATGGATGGACCTAGAGATGATCATACTGAGTGAAGTTGGCCAGACAGAGAAAGTCAAACATCATATGATCTAGCTTACATGTGGAATCTAAAAAAATGATGCAAATGCACTTAGCTTCTGTCTTGTACATTGTTTCTGCTGTCTCTAAATCCAGCCCATCTACCCTCAGCCCCTTCCTGTTTCTGAAGCTGAAACTAGCCCCAGTGGTGTTTACCACTTGATCTCTTGTTCTGGTGATCCCTGGGCACTTTCTTGCCATGAAAAGACTCATATTGTGGAGATTGCAGTGTTGTGAGCTGGTCAGGTAACTTCTGTTACTTAGCAACTTTCTCCTGCTTTGTTAAGTTGGGCTGTTCAATCTCCTTAATGAATAAGAGCATCAGGCCAGGTAATTGATGCCTGGACGTTTAGCTCATGAATAATTGACTGTCTGGGTAATCCTAGATACATTTCCTCGATCAGATTGTACAATGGAACAGTCATGTCATAGCCAGTGTTGAGTTTTTTTTTGTTTTTTTGTCCTAATCGGTTTTATGATGTCAGAAATCTGCTTTCTTGACCCAAAGGCTCAGGTGAACAATGGAAGCAGTGATCCTCCCAAGGCTGGGACATGCTTCCTCCTTCCTGTGCAAGAGCTCGGCATTTCCCCTGGAGTTTGGGCTGAGAATAGTTTCAGTTCCTCTTGTTTATCTTTTCAGGTATCTTTTCCCACATACATCGGGAAGGCAATGTGGTCTAAAAGGGAGGAGGGAATGGGAATTGGATTTCCCAGGCAATGCCAATCACTTACTCCTCACCTCTAGGCCAAGCCTAGCTTGTTTGACTTATTTATTCACTTATGTACTCATTCAGCACACATTTTGAGCACCTCCCATGCGTCAGGCACTGGAGAGTCCATGAAAAACAAAGCTGACCTTGTCTGCTTTCATTGAGCTTACATTCCAGTGAAAGTACATGAGTGATAAACATGTAAACAAATAAGGGAGAGAGTCATTTGCAGATAATTGGAGAGTTAGGTTGAAAAGTACAAATGTAAAGGCATAAAATCGAGACCAGTAAAGGGAAGGAGATAGAGGGAAATAATTTTGATTGGGTGGTCAGGGAAAGTTAGGGAACTTCTCTCTGAGGAGGGGACATTTGAGCTAAGAACTGAATGACAAGGAGGAACGAGCCAAAGTAAAGAAATGGGGAAAGAGGGGCTTCCCTGATGGCTCATTGGTAAAAAAAAAATCCACCTGCCAATGTAGGAGACACAGATTCAATCCGTGATCCGGGAAGATTCCATATGCTGTGGAGCAGCTAAGCCCATGCCCCAGAACTATTGAGCCTGTGCCCTAGAGCCCGTGATCGCAAGAAGGGAAGCCCCTGCAGTGAGAAGCTTGTGCACTGCACCTATCAATAGAGAGTAGCCCCTACCCTCCGCAACTAGAGAAAAGCCTGTGTGGCATCAGACCCAACACAGCCAAAAATAAGTAAATAATTATATTAAAAAAGAAAGAAATGGGGGAAGATAATTCTAAATAGAAGATCATGAAGGCAGAGGTTTCGAGATGGGAATGGGTTTAGCATGTCTGAGGGACACAAAGAAAGGCCATGGGGCTAGAGCAGAATGATGGGGAGCAGAGTATGGGGTGAGGTTGATGCCCCCCACATTTGATATCTTTCAAGATCACAAAACTCTGTGTGGCCTCCCCTTAGACATGACAGCCTGAATGAGGGATATGGATGAAGCTAACTTTTTCAAAATACGTACGTTATTGGTGGTGCAGATTGAGTCATCTTCATCTATAAAAGTCAGGGGCCATCAAAACTCACGTCAGCTTAGCTCATTTATTCTGCACATATCTACTGAGCATGTGTTTGTGACACTAGGTGTAGAGAAGGGACTAAAGCCACATCCCTGCCCTCATCAAGCATATTCTATTTGAAAAATAGACAACAAAATAATAAAAAGTAATCTCATATCTCATGTAAAATATAGAGGATAATGAGCTTTATGTGCTGTGTTGGGCTGTGCTGAGTCGCTCAGTTGTGTCTGACTCTTTGCAACCCCGCAGACTGTAGCCCACCAGGCTCCTCTGTCCATGGGGATTCTCCAGGCAAGAATACTGGCATGGGTTGCCATGCCCTCCTCCAGAGGATCTCCTCCAGAGGATCTTCCCGACCCAGGGACTGAACCCAGGTCACCCACATTGCAGGCGGATTCTTTACCATCTGAGCCACCAGGGAAGCCCAAGAATACTAGAGTGGGGAGCCTATTCCTTCTCCAGAGGAACTTCCTGACCCAGGAATTGAACTGGGGGCTCCTGCGTTGCAGGTGGATTCTTTCCCAGCTGAGCTACCAGGGAAGCCCAATGAGTGCTATGGAGACAAATAAAGCCAGGAGGCGCAGAGGAAGTGAAGGGGGAGCAAGATAGTCAAAATGTTAAGTAGATACCTCAGGGAAGGCTTCACTGAGTAGAAGACAGTTCAGCTGCCTCCTAAAGGGAATGTGAGCCTTGTGACTGTCCAAGGAGGAGCATTCCAGACAGAGGAGGCAGCAAGAGTACCCCCCCTTTTCTGGACAACCTCCCTGCCTCCAGACTGCCTTTACCCTGGGTTCTGTCCCCTTTTATAAGACATTAATCAAAATATGTATCACTCTCCTCCTTCAAACCTTCCACTGTACTTGGAGAAAAGCACGGTTTACAACATCCTATTTAACCCCTTTACCTCTCCAAACTCCTCTCCCTTTCCTCCCTCATTCATTGGCTCCTGCCACAGTAGCCTCCTTCCTGGTCTTTGGATTTGCACACTCATCCCCAGCTTACTGCTCTCTCTGCCTAGAAACTCTCCCCAGAGCTTGTCATATGACTGGTTCCTTCTTTTCATTAAGGTCTTAGCAACTCAGAAAAGGCTTCCATGACTCCCCAAATCCTCTGCCCATTCCCTATCACATGGCCACTTCCCACTCATAGTCGTTATCAAAGTCTCAACTATCCAGAAGACCTACCACTTATTCATAAACGATGTAGTCATTTCCTACTACGCTGAATCTGGCCAATTATGTATAATATGCTCTTTGGAGAATAAGCAGGTTATAAATGTGAAATGAAATGTAACAGAGGACCCACCTACTCTATCCTGAGACTTACAGCCCCTTAGAATATGACATTCACTTCCAGATCCTTCTATTTACCACCAGACCTGCTTTTAAATTTTAAAAGACTCCATTTGCATGCAAAAATCTCTACACTGCTCAGGAAGCAGGACACAAGAGCAGAAGAAATGGATGAACTGCCATTTTCAGAGGGAAAAAAAAGCTCTGAAAAAAACAGTAGAAAAGAGCTTCCAGGTTACCTGTATTTCTTTGTGTGTGTGTTTGAGTGTGAGTGTGTGTGTGTGTGTGTGTGTGTGTGCGCACCCAGTCATGTCCTACTCTTTGAAACCCCATGGGCTGTAGCCCACCAGCCTCCTCTGTGCATGGAATTTTCCAGGCAATAATAATGGAGTGAGTTGCCTTTTCCTACTCCAGGGGATCTTCCAAACCCAGGGACTGAACCCTCAGCTCTGGCATCTCTTGTGTCTCCTGCAGCTCCTGCATTGCAGGCAGATTCTTTACCGCTGACCCACCAGTGATATTTCTAACCCACGAGAACTTGGATGTTAAACCAATTCATAAGGTCAGACCTTCATTGTTTTGTTATATTGAAAAACTAAGAAATAAAATGTTATAGATAAATATACACAGAAAGAAGTGGAAGGGGATAGTATTTGCTTATAGTGTTTTGTATTGTTTGTAAAGTGATGCATTTTAGCAAAGAGAAAGCAGCCATCTGTAAAACCCTTCTGGACTAATATATTAAAATATGTCAATGGTAAGATCAAATTATGTTGAAAGCTGAGATAACCTTTGACCCCAGTTCACCCAGTGGGTTAGACCGGACAGAAGACATGGGCCTTGGAAGACAAGGTCTCCACCACCACCACCTCGAGCATCAGCATCACTCCCCTTCTAAATCTCATAGGTGAATCTACTTGGTGAAGATACTCTCGATACCCCAGGATGGCAACCCTTTCAGCTGTGCTGTGTTTAGAGCCACAGGGCAAGCAAAAAAAAAAAACAAACAAACCGCAGACACGTATTTATCCTCCAGCTTAAATTTAATGGTAGTAAATAGATGGCTGTGTGAGTTTCTTTTAAGTCCACTTTTGGGGGGTACATTATCAGAGCATGGGACATTAGAGAGATTTCCAAAGGGAGGCAGACAGTTTCTCCTCAGTAAAGAAGGCCCACCCCTTAGTCTCCCAAGGAAAAGAAAAGAGTGTGTTTAGATGGAGAATGTTCTATCTGTCCCACCTTTGGACAGAAAGCTGTTCAACATGGCGCTACTGGAAGGAACCCAAAGAGGGCAGAGGGGCTGTTCTTTGTTCCCCAGGCTGTCCACTCTCAGCCACTAGGTAAGCACACCTTCCCCATTCCCAAAGATTCAGCCTTGAGTGAGTCATCACTGTTATTTCCACTTTGGTAGATTTTTCTTTTTGAATTCAGGAGATCCATCAATTATTTAGGGCTCCGGGCTAAACTAGGGTGGTGACACCTCTGTAAGTTTTGTATGGCGTTTCTGAAGGGAAACCATCTGGCTCTCCTTAACTTGTTCATCCCTGGGCTTCTCTCCCAACTTATAAGGTGTGGCAGCCACAGACAGAGCCAAAACCATCAATATTTCAGGGCCTTAATTAAAGTAAGTCGAGAGCCTCGGGCTCTCGCAACTGGCTTCCTTTTCCAAAACAAGTGCCTGGTGTCCTTGAGCTGGGGGGCACACACAGGGAAATGGGAGTCTGGCTAAAGCTGGGGAGGGGGAGCGAGGGAGCCCAAGATTTCATTCGCCAGGACCTTCTGGGGTTAGAAGCCCTCTAGAGAGGTGCAGTCTATCCCCTGGTGCTGGCCCCAGGGCAGAAAAGAGGGAAGGGGGCTGAGCCTTTGAACTCTTTTTGGACAGTCCTGAAAAGAGATTAGACATCAGGTGGCCAGGAACTGTAGCCCAACTTGAGGTTGCATTTGCCAGTCTAATATGAAATAGCTCCTGGTCCCAGTTGAGGTCTCACAAAACAGGGGGTGTGGCCAGGGGTTGTTATCCGGAGCACATCGCTTTACAGTTGCCGCCCTGCCCCCTCCCACTCGGTCCCCAAGTGCCAAGGCCCGAGTCGCCATCCAGCCCTGAAGGCAGGAGAGCCGGGAGCCCTGCGATTTATACATCTATTAATTACCTCCAGCATGGAAGAACTGCCTATAAATACAGTGGCACTTTAGATAAAACTTTCATGCAGCTATTTAGATCCTTTAAAATATAAATGATTTCCTCTAAATTTTTTATCATAAATCAGGGCATGGAGCTAGGCGACAAGACGCCGATTTCCCCCCTGATGGGAGCAAAGCCTTCACTTATTTTCCCTCTTTCTTTTTCTTTTCTACCTTTCTTTTCCTTCTCCTTTTTTTTTTTTTTTTCTTCTTTTTTAATTTACAGAGGCTGGTTAATGGCTCCACGTCTCTTTGTTGTAACCAGGGCTTAAAGTGAACAAGTGACAGAAAGTGTCAACCCATTTTCTTGGAGAGTCTAGCATGCGCAGGAAAGCTTGTGGTTTCTGGGCAGCAGACCTGAGTTCAAATCGTATTCCTGTCCTGCCGGTTATTCCTGTGCGACCTCGAGGAACACACTTAACTTCTCTGACTGAGCCTCAGGGTTCCCCTCTGAGAAACAGAGGTAAAAATAGTACCTGCTTCCTAAAGAGGGTGGCTGTGGGGACTAAGAGACATAATGCACAGAGCCAGGCTGAGTAAGAAACACTGAGCTGTGCACTGGTAGGCAAGGGACTTCATCTCTCTGAGCCAGTTTCCTTATGGAGAAAGAAAAGGGAAAGGGATGGTGCTCTTTTCTAGGGAGTATTGTGAAGACTGAATAAGATGACGGCAGACGCCAAGCTACTTGAAGCAGTGACCATGTATCCCTTGTTTATCATCCAATCTCCAGGCCTGGCACGTGCTAGGCACAGCTGGTGGGTGCTCAGCAAGCATGTGGTGGCCCCTGGTTTGCTTACAGAGCACGTGGAGAACTATCAGAATGTGGTTTCTATTCATGGAGATGGATTTAGCCTCTACACTTTCTCCAAGATCTACACTTACAACCTTGACACATCCACACTGAAAAGGCCTAACTTTTCAGCCCCAGTACTCTTGCCTAGAAAATTCCATGGATGGAGGAGCCTGGTGGGTTACAGTCCACGGGGTCACAAAGAGTCAGACATGACTGAGCAACTTCACTTGATCACTTGTTTCAGCCCTGACCCTCTTGTAGTGAGAAGGCCCAGAGTCCTAGAGTGACTTGTGCAGGGCCATGCAGCAGGTTAGTTACATATTCATGATTGAATACACATCTGCTGTACACTGTCCACCACCCCTTGCTGCCTCTTCACAGCCAAGCTGGTTGGGTAAGAGAAATGGCCTAATCCTTTGGCATCAGAAGAGATGACAACCAACCAGGCCATGGAGGAATTAACTTTATGACTTTGACCTATGAACTGGAAAGGAGGAAGGCAAAATCAGTCTTCATGTGCAAGGACCATGTGTTTATTTTTTATTTATGTATTTTTTGCTGTGCTAGGCCTTCACAGCTGCATGTAGATTTTCTCTAGTTGCAGTGAGCCAGGGCTACTCTCTACTTACGGTGTGTGGGCTTCTCACTGTGGTAGCTTCTTTTGTTGCAAAGCACAGGCTTTAGGTGTGTGTGCATCGGTAGTTGTGGCACACAGACTTAGTTGTCCCATGGCATGTGGGATCTTCCTGGACCAGGGTTGAACCTGTGTCCTCTGCACTGGCAGGCACTTAACCACTGGACCACCAGGAAAGTCCCCATGTGTTTACTGAGTCCAGGTTCCTAAGGACAAACAGAGCCGGCCATGCTGCTCTCAACACATGTGACAGTGTCTGGAGCTCAAAAAAGAAGACAAAGGGGAACTACACTGGGTATGGTGGGGTGAGTGGTGGAGATTTCCCTAGGGAATGGCACCTCAGATGCAAACCATTGACCCAGATTCCCCATAAAGCCAAGGATTAAACCTAGAAAACTCAGGGTCTCTCTCTTTCACTCTGGATCACTGCATCCAATTCCTACAAACCACTGGAAGTAGACCTCAAATCCTATCATGTCCTGCTTCAGTGCCCGGGTGGCTCCCCACTCTCTCTGGAGCAAAACCCAACCTTGCTGCAAAATCCAGCAGCTGCTCTTTGTTTCTGCGATCCTCCATGTCTCTCCTCACTTTTCCCACCATATTCCCCCCCACCACCACCAGCCTTCTTGCTCTTCCCTGAATGCCCCAAACTTGCTCCCACTTCAGGACCTTCACATATGCTGTTCCCCATTATATTGTATTTTCTCCTTCAGGTCTTGATTCAAAGGTTACGCCTCCCTTTTCTGTCCTTGCATTTTCTGTTCCATCACCCTGGTTTATTTTCTCTGTAGCAGCTCTCACTACTGAAAGCTTCCTTTATTGCTCATCTTCTGCTGAAGCATCAGCTGGTGGCGGGTAGGGGTCGTAGGGGTCGTAGGTGAAAGCTGGGGACTGTTTCCTTTGCAGCTGAATTCCTGTCTCCTAACATAGTGGCTGCCACATAGTAGGCACTCAATAAATGTATGTATCCAGTGAAAGAATGCATGATGGAGAAGGGCTCTTGGGGATCCCTTGGCTTGGTCCACTCATTTTTCAGATAAGGAAACTGAGGCCCTGCCTGGAGTCTGTCAGCCAGCGCTGTGGCTGCGACGTGGACCCCAGGGGCAAGGGAGGGCTCCGGGCGCGTGCCGGTCCCTCACGAAGGGGATGCTCGGCTCCAGGCTCCTGAGTCCCTCTGGGCATCTCGGATCGTCCGAGTTCGCGCAGACAATGCGAGGCGAGCGGCCGACAGGCGAGTCCGCAGCAGCTGCGCAGGCGGCGGGTACATGTGAGAACTTTGTGAAAGGAGATGAGAGAAAGAGAGAGGCAGCCGAGGCGGGCGGCTGCGAACACCTGGCCAGGCAGCTCCGCCAGCTGCCTCCCCGCGATGGCATCTTGAGTTCGGGCCACCCTCTCGGGACCATCTCCCATTCCATCCCTTTTGTCTCTTCCCAACTCTGGAGGGTAGAGCTTGGCCAGAGATGGAGGTGGGAGGGGGTAGCTGCTGTCTTTTCTCTTCGGCTTCAGCCGGAAGCATGCCTGGAGCAGGGCCAGACTCTGAGCCTCTGGAAGCAAGGTCTTCTGAAAAAGAAGTAAAGGCCAGTTCACCCCACTCCCTTAACCCCTGGGTTGGGGTGGTGTCAGCCCACTATGTTAGCCAGCTTTCAGCGTGCGCTTGGGAGTCAGACACCTGAGTTCCTGTCCCTACTCTGCCATGCTTAACTGGCTTTAGGCAGCTCAATCGCTCTGAGCTTCCGTTTCCTCATCTGTAATAGAGAGATAATGACATCAGCCCTACAGGCTTGATGGGGATTCAGTGTACAATACTTCTAAAGAGCTTAGCCAACAGCCTGGCACACAAGGAACCTCTTGTGTGGTTCCTCTTGTCACCATCATAACAGGCCAGAGGCCTGGAGAGGCTGTCATCCATGCATTCATTCATTCAACACAAATCATAATATTAAGATCCTGCGTGGTGCCTGTACCTGTAAACACAGTGACAAATAAGACTCGCCTTCAAAGAGTCCCAGGGTCCTTCAAGAACCAGAGACCATAAAACATCATGTCCTTCCCAAGATATAATAGAAGAAGATGCAAAAGACTGAAAGAAGGAAGACTCTCTGTTTGAGTCTTGGTGAAACCTACACAATTATGTCAGGGCTTTAACACCATCCTCATCAGATAACAAGTGCCAGAGCAAGGTTTTTGAGTTGATGGTCCCAGAACATCTGTATGCAAATCATGAATGTCTATTAAAAAGCACCTTAGTCCTTGTAGTCAAATCTCTGCGTGTGGTCTTAGGATGCTGTATTTTAAGAGATCGTGGATGGTTCCTACTCATAGTAAAGCTGAAAACTAGTGACCAGCAGGGAAATGCCTCCCTTGCCCTTCCCAGCGTTCCTCTCGGGCTATTCCTTCCAGAGAACATAGTGCTTTGTGTCCTGACTTAGAGTTACATGTAGCAGTTCTAGTGCCCCGCTGACTGTAAGCCCCCCAGCAGTGCACTCTATACCTGCAGAACCTATCGCAAGGCCCAGCTGTCAGCAGATATTATTATTATTTTTTATTATTGGCATATAATTGCTTTACAGTGTTGTGTTAGTTTCTGCCATACAGCAATGTGAATCAGCTATTAACATATGTACACATATATCCCCTTCCTCTTGAGCCTCCCTTCCCACACTGAGCCGAGATCCCTGTGCTCTTTAGCAGCTTCCCACTATCTATGCGTTTACACATGGCTGTGTGTATATGTCAGTGCTACTCTCCCATTCATCCCACCTTCCCCATCCTTGCCCCCTACCCCGCTGTGTCTACTGTCCTTCTCTACATCTGCATCTCTATTCCTGCCTTGTAAATAGGTTCATCTGTCCCCTTTTTCTAGATTCAATATGTATTCAGCAAGTATTTGGAAATGATTGTACAATGGACATGCCCCCATTTATGCCTCCCATTTGTGTAAATGGCCATGTGGTCCTTCCTTGGCCCTCAGACAGATTTTGTTTAGTCCAAACATGATGTTTGCATGTGTGAGTGCTTTAACTGTAATTTAACGCCATGAGGGTGAGGGTGGGGACATACGCTCCCCAGTTTACCATAGTCCCAATCCTCCCTTTTATACACTCAGCTAATTAATTTTACCAGACTTGCCCCCGACAATTTAAGTTTGCAAATTCTGTACAGTATAGATGATGTTATTGACTGTGTTCTGGGGCTCTCCTTCCAGTTGCTTTCTGAATGGTCTCTTCCTTCTTCTCGAGTGTGTTGTCTCCAGAGCCTTCTCAGTAAGACTGGTCCCTGAGGATGGGTGTCGTCTTACTGCTGGCCGCCCTGAGCTGCTGGTAGACCCTCCTGAAGAGCAGAGGGGGAAAAACCCAGGGAACACAGGTTGCCTGATGCAAGCGGGGCTTTTGATTTATGATCCTAATGCCTCAGGATGTTGGAGTGGGTGTTGGAGAGCCGAAGGTCTGCACTGGAGGCCTAAGAGGGCTAGTTAGTTTAACTCTTTCTCTGACCTCTGCTTGACCTTGACCCTGGCCAGCATGTCCAGGCCCCTGGGAAACAAAACAAGGAAGAATGGATGTAGATGGGCCTTTCCCTCCATTTCTAGGGGGTTCTACTTCACAGACAACTAGGGTCTCAGGGCACCATAAAGCCAGGCAAATTATAGATTCTTTTCCCTGGAGGATCCAGTATCCCCAGGTTCCCACTCCCCTTATCCTTTTGGCTTCTAGTATCATGCAGAAAACAAGAACAAGTGGTCCTAAATGCTGGTGAGTGATCAAATAATGCTACATTTAGCTACTAAGGAGTTGAGAATTCCTGGAGAGAAGCTCCTGGCTTGTTCACAATGTGTTGCATTTAAATTAACCAGAACAGTAGTCTTTTGCTTCAGCTGGAAGGGCTTAGCAATGGTCTAGTCCAGCCCTCTCTCCTGGGTAAACTGAGGCCCAGCCAGGGTCACATCCATCCAGTGTTTGAATACTATCCTATTGCCTGGTCTTCCAGAGGCCCATGTTTTTTTATGTGTTCTTTATACTTCAAGAATCCCATCAGCCTTGCAGAGAGGACCTAGGCCACTCCTGCTCCCAACAGATTTCTAAGTTGAAGGAGAAAGAAGAAGGGAACAAGCATTCAGTCCATAATTTCAGTGTGCCAAGCATGGTACCAAATGCGTATCTGTGCATTCCCCCCAACTATCAGAGGAGGAGAGTAACGGATGAGGAAAGCGCCATATGCAGACTCGAAGGTGGCTCTTGGCCTCTCCGCCAGCAAGATCCGAGGTTAGAGCCTGCGCCCCCAGGCATCAGGCTGTCAGGAAGTTGACTGAGTGCTTTCCGTTCTACTCCAGGTGGAAGCTTCTTCACCAGAACCCAAGAAGGCAAACAGCAGGTCAACTCCCATTTCAGAGCTCAGAAAACCGAGGCCCAGAAAGGGTTAGTGAAAGGGCGGCACGTGGCTTCTGGGGTTGGAGGACGGGATCCAGGCCAGGGGACAGGCTCCGATTCGGAGATGGGGGATTGGCAGGAACGGAGGCGGGGGAGGCCGGACCTGGCCGGACCTCTTAGCTTGGGGGTGGCCCCTTCACCCCACCGCCACCCCCCACCCCCACTCCGTTAACCTTCTGGGAACCCCGACTCACACCCTCAGGCGCGGCTGCCAGCATCACTGGAACCCGAAGGCCGCCCCGCGGGGGAGGCGGCGGCGAGGTGGGCTCAGCTGGGCCCACTGGGCTTCTCTCCCAACCCGGAGGGCGGCGCAGGCGGCCGCGGGCGCAGGATTCCCCATGCATTATTCACGCTGTTTACTAGCGCGGGGAAAGGCGAGGAGAGACAGGGAGAAACTAGGGAGGAAGCCGGGAGCAGAGGGGAGGGGGCGGGGCAGCACTAACCCCGGGGCGCACGGGAAGGAAACTTCGGGAAGGAAGACAAAGTAACCGAGCGGTTAGGAGCCCGGGACGTCAGACGTGGCGCCTGGCACAGAGGAGGCTGTCAGTAAATATATGTGGAAAACGGATAACGAGCATAGAACGAGTGAGTGAATGGCTCAGCCAACCAGTTGTGTTGCGTTGGGCACAAACCCCACCGACACGCGTGTTCCTCGTCTGTAAAATGGCATCACAGCCCAGTTCTGCAGGGTGTGAGGACACCAGGAGCTAACACTCTAAACTGCCCAGCACATAGTAGGAGCTTAAAAATGAAAGCTGTCGTTTGGGGAATAGGGCTTGTAAGCGTCAGCGGCCCAAGAAAAGTCTGTTCA
The DNA here is from genome assembly GCF_023091745.1 of Budorcas taxicolor. Classification (NCBI taxonomy): domain Eukaryota; kingdom Metazoa; phylum Chordata; class Mammalia; order Artiodactyla; family Bovidae; genus Budorcas; species Budorcas taxicolor. Next base: position 57,119,067 of record NC_068916.1, read on the forward strand.
CCCACTCCCAAGGCCGGTGAGCAGTCCTGAACGGTAACCACTCTAAAAAATACTCTGAATTTTAGGCTGTCCTTAAGTCGGCTGGTTGGGGAGACGGAGCTGGGGGGGCAAATTGTCCTTTTAAGTGAAGGCAAGAAAGATAAGTGCGGGGAGGAGACCTCAGGCCTCCTGGCCTGGGAAGGCAGTTACTTTCCCCACATCCACCGGCGCGGCCGACTGGGAGGTGGAGGTCACTGGGGGCTCCTCCTGGTTGTTTCTCATCCTCTCCGGAGCCTGTCTGTGCGCTTGGAGGCGCCTCTTCGCTGCGCGGCTGGGCCGGACTCTAGTGGACCGCTCGGGCGTGGGGCCAGGAGCGCCCTGGAAATGGGCAGTTTGGCGGCAGCCGGGTCGACAAAGTGAGTGAGTGTGTCTGTGTGTGTGCGCGCGCCCGTGCGCGCGGTGGGTTGGGGTAGGGTCAGCTTCCTGGCCCAAGGCTGCCCTTCTGTCTGGTTTGTGCGAGTTGGGACAGGATGGAAAGGTTGGGACTTTGGGAAGAAAAAGTCCGCAAAGAAGTAAGATTCCGGAAGGTCTGCTGGCTGGAGCCCGGCGGGGCGGGGCGGACGTGGGGAGGCCCGGCCGAGCAGGGGTATAAATGCTGGGGCGGGGGCGGCAGGGGCCCGCGCAGAGAGGCGCGGGAAGAGCTGCCGCCTGGCCTCGCCTCCCGGGCCGCCCCTGCGAGTCTCGGGCGCGTGAGCACGCCTGCGCGCGCCCGGGCCTTTCCTGGCAGGCTGCTTGTAAGATGAGTGAAGAAGCAGGTGGGGGAGAGGGGAGGCAGCGAGCGAGAGGGCGAGGGGAGCGCGGGCGCTGAGCGGCGCTCACTTGGAGCGCGGCGAGCAAGCGAGAAGAGCCTGATCCATGTCCCTCGCTGCCTCCCTGCCCGGCGCGCGAAGATGATGGCCATGAACGCCAAGCAGCCTTTCGGCATGCACCCGGTGCTTCAAGAACCCAAATTCTCCAGCCTGCACTCCGGCTCCGAGGCCATGCGCCGAGTCTGTCTCCCAGCCCCCCAGGTACGTAGTGGAGCATAATTACCGCTCTAAGGCACATTTTTTGACAGGCACTTGCTTCATGTTTTTTTCATGTCGCCCAGAACAATCGCCGCTGTCTGAACCCCTCTGCTTGTCTCCCCCGCGCTCTCTCCCGGCGCGCTCTCTCTCTCATTCATGTCTGTGATCCACACGTCTGTTCCAGCAGAGCCTCTGTCTCCGTATTAATTTTTATGACCTGGGCTTTGAGGAGAGGCATCTCGGTTGCTTGAAAATGTGTTTTAATCCTGAGTTGACAGTATTCCCTACTGACCGTGCTGTGCGCCTTCTCGCTTGCAGCTGCAGGGTAATATATTTGGAAGCTTTGATGAGAGCCTGCTGGCACGCGCCGAAGCTCTGGCGGCGGTGGATATCGTCTCCCACGGCAAGAGCCATCCGTTCAAGCCCGACGCCACCTACCATACCATGAGCAGCGTGCCCTGCACGTCTACTTCGCCCACCGTGCCCATCTCCCACCCGGCCGCGCTCACCTCGCACCCGCACCACGCCGTGCACCAGGGCCTCGAGGGCGACTTACTAGAGCACATCTCGCCCACGCTGAGCGTGAGCGGCTTGGGCGCCCCCGAGCACTCGGTGATGCCGGCCCAGATCCACCCGCACCACCTGGGCGCCATGGGCCACCTGCATCAGGCCATGGGCATGAGCCACCCACATGCCGTGGCGCCTCATAGCGCTATGCCTGCCTGCCTCAGCGACGTGGAGTCGGACCCGCGAGAGCTCGAGGCCTTCGCTGAGCGCTTCAAGCAGCGGCGCATCAAGCTAGGGGTGACCCAGGCGGACGTGGGTGCGGCCCTGGCCAACCTCAAGATCCCCGGCGTCGGCTCGCTCAGCCAGAGCACCATCTGCAGGTTCGAGTCTCTCACTCTCTCGCACAACAACATGATTGCGCTCAAGCCGGTGCTCCAGGCCTGGCTGGAGGAAGCCGAGGCCGCCTATCGAGAGAAAAATAGCAAGCCGGAGCTCTTCAATGGCAGTGAGAGGAAGCGCAAACGCACGTCCATCGCGGCGCCGGAGAAGCGCTCGCTGGAGGCCTACTTTGCAATCCAGCCGCGGCCCTCATCCGAAAAGATCGCGGCCATCGCCGAGAAACTGGACCTTAAAAAGAACGTGGTGAGGGTCTGGTTCTGCAACCAGAGACAGAAACAGAAACGAATGAAGTACTCGGCTGTCCACTGACTGCGACGGGGCACGGCGTCCGGGGCCGGGAGAGCTGAGTGTGTGTCCCCCAGGAATTGGGGGGAACGGTTATGGGGGCTCCAAGACATTTCCTGGCAGGTCAGGCTCTCACCCCCGAAATCACAGACTTTCCCCTTTATCCTAATTAATTGCTTCCCGGCCTTCCCTTTCCCTTCTTTCCTTTCTGTTCCCACCAGAAAAGTTTGGGCGCTAAGAAAAAAATTCAGGAAAGGCAGGCCTGGAGGGACTTGTGCTCTCCGTGGTGCTGAAAATCTCCCTCGCGCCCAGGACTGCGCGAACTCAGGGCAGGAGCCCAAAAGTAAGGGATAGTCAATTAGCCCGACCGCAAGACTCTGGCGTGAAGGCATCACTTTGCTTAGCGTGATTAGACAAGGGGTGAAGGGATGGGAAGGAAGTGATAAGTAATAATACAAAGTCTAAGTGGGGTACAAACATGTACTGGAGATTTATTTAGAGTATATAAAATACACGTATGTTTCCAAAGGATAGCCTTATATTCCCTTCCCCACCTAAATTCTATCCATCTCATCCTTTGGTTTGCTGTAAGTTATCTAAGGTAGCATGGATTAGGTTCAGGGAAAATGTGCAGAGTTTCCGGCTCAGAGCTGTTCTCCGCCGTAGGGTAGGCTCCGGAAAAAGTGGGCCCTTTTCAGTAACTGAAAATGCTGGAACCCTGTAGCTGGCTTGCAAGCAGTAGCCGGCCCCTGCTGTGGCCCATCCTCCACGATCTGCTGGCCGTTCGAGAGGTAAAGACTGCCTGCAGGAAGGCGGAGGATTGGTAGCTTTGCGGTGGGACTGAGAACTCTCTGACCGTTGCTCACTGTTCCAGCCAGACTCTCAGAGCAGCGTAGAGGCGGCTGCCCCAACGAAAGTAACTGTAACTCTCCGGAGCATATGCAAATCCTTCTAACACGGCTCACCTCGTTGCGCTTTTATTACTGTTAGCATCGTTGTTTACTATTATTTATTTACCACCACTTTTTTCCATCCCCCAACCTTGGTGGAGGTTCACTCAGTTTTGAGCTGATTGTGGGGCCAAACCACTGGCCTGGGACCTTTTCACTCCAGTCCCTCTGGCCCCATCACATTTTATCTTTCGTTGCTTCATGTAATTTGCGTGTTGCTGTGTGACCTTTGGTTTTGTTGTCCTAATAGATGCAAATAAAATATTGTTTCCTTCTCTCTTTACCCCTTGAATTAACTTCTAAAATAAATGCTTTATTTTTCAACCCGAATCGCGGTGCTTTACTTTCTCTGAGGTTAAGGAGTACTAGTCTCTGAAAGGATTTAAAAGTGAGAACCTAGAAGGGCTGAACTGTCATTTCTAGCAGGCCAATCTCCTGCAATTATTTCTCCTTGCTCCTTTTCCCTGGGTGCCTTATCTTCTCACCCAGACCCTCCCTAGACCTCAGAGTTTCCAGATCCTTCCTCCACACTTCCCCAAGTGCAAATCTGTCAGCTTCTATTTGTTCAACTTGACTCAGACTGAAAACTTTTAGGCCTGACTAATGGGAGTAGGAGCCCCCAGTACCTTCACTCATTGGCTGAATGATCCTGAATCCAGTTTCTTAAACTTCCCTGAGTCTCCGTTGGTTGTCTGCAGCACGAAGATGCTAATACTTATCACAAAGTTATTGTCAGGACTGAGTAAGATTGTTTATTTAAGCCATCTGGTGCTTGGCTCTTAGTAGGAAACATTATTTTAAAAGATTCAGACGGCTAGATGGGAGGTGAACAGAGAGATGCAAAGAGAGAGGAAGGTGTTCTTTGCTGGGACAGAGTCGTTAGGACTTCTTTGGGATTACTTCAGAAATTCATTTGAAATTATCGTCCAGGTTATTCCACCGTCTATCTTGGCTTCTGTGTGGGGGGGGGGGGGGAGGGGGTGTATGGGGGTGGCGGTGGTAAAAAGATACCTGCGGCAAAGATCCTATCTTAGTGCTTGTTCACAATAGGTGCTTAACAGATGCCAGTTTCCTTCTCACTCTCTCTCCGACACACTCTAAAAGGGGGAGGAAATCTTATTTGTGAGCCGCAGAAACACCTTCATGATTTAAAAATGAATGTTCCAAGCCCAGAAGTCTTCTGTACATTTCCCCACCGTGTCTTCAAAGAACTCTGGGTCATCACGTCCGGCCTGAAATTCGAAGCAGAGCAGGTCTCCCCTCCGCGCAGCACGGCCCCCTACTGCAAAAGCAAACCTGGGGCTCGCCCCCAATCCCTGCACCTCAGCTCATCGTCGCCGCCTTGCGCAACAGCCCCAGCGATTCCTCCACCTCCCCTCCATCGGGTGTCCTTTAATAATAAATGCCCTTATGCCATTACATTATATTGTGGGTTTTGAAAATTTAAAATACGGCTGATGCAATATTAATTGCCCATAGTGGTATAAAACACAGGGCCGGAGCCCAGCCGGGCTGCAGAGCAGGCGGCCGTGAAAGTCCCGCGCCGATGCGAAGCGCTCCAGACAGACGCGCCTTTGCGGGCTGAGAGGTTTCCTGCAGGTAAGAGCCTTCGGCTTTCTTGGCCCGGGGAAGAACTCGATATCCGCCTCCATCTCCTTTTTCGAAAAGTTCCCTGCTGTTTTTTATTTGCTTATTTTTTTGTTTGTTGTATTAATAACATCAAAAGTTTGGGGGACTTTTTTTGAAGAGGGCGCGATGAGTCGCCTGAATTCAAGGTCTGTGTCACTCTTGCCCCGGCGGGGTGTTGAATGCGACCCGCGCCTCTGTGCGTCAGCCGCTTCAGAAGTCCTGGACGGTGTGCGCACCGTACTTTGACAAGTTTCTACCTGCGGGCGGGAGCTGCGGCCCGGTCCATGCGGCGTCCCACCCTCTCCCATCCCCCGAGTGCGCCCGGCCGGCGCCGCTGCCTCTCTCTTTGGGCTTGTTCAGGAAGCACTGGGAGCTGCGGTTTCTCCGGAATTGTTCAGTCGCCTCTGTTATTCGTCCGGTGGAGGCACAAACCTCTCGAGGGGTGGAGTGTGTATGTGGCCGGGAGCAGGACGCGGTGGTGTGTGTGTGTAGGGGGGGGGGGTGGTCCGGGTACCAGCCGGTTTGGGCTTCAGGCAGGCCTGATTTGCATCCTGGTGGATCATTTCCTAATCGCATGACCTTGCGCAAGTCACATCACCTCTCTAAGGCTCTGCTGATGGCTGTAAAACGGCACAAAATTTTTTTGAAGAGTAGTTGAAAAGCACTGTGGAGCAAATTTGCTTTTCCCAAGTCCTATCAACTTGGCGGCCTTCACCGCCCAGAGGCCCAGCTAGGGGTTTCTTTAGCCTGTGCCAAGAGAAGGGGAGGCCAGTTCTCCCGGCTTTTTGTATGGAAAGCTGCATTTGGCCTCTCCTGGTGGGACTTTGAGAGTTATCTGTGGACCAGAGTAAGGCTTCTAGGCCCCTGCCTGGCTGGAACCAGGGCCTGACCTGCAATGAGCCAGACATACACAAGCCAGCATGGCTGAAGCCCTGGCAGCCAGAATGTGGAGGTAGGAACTCCGGGCTCCTGGGTCCAGGCTGTGTGATCTCTGGCCAGGAACTTCCTCTGGCCTCAGGTAGTGTGAGTTTTGTCTGTTTCAAGCTCAATGCCAGCTCAGGATCTGGCCCAGAGTGGCAAACAATTGATATCTGTAGAATAACTGAATGAATGTTTTGTAAATGAAAGGACCCCTCTAGCGCAATCCTCTCTGGATTCTGGGGACTACGAGGAAAAACAGAGACCACCAGGAACAGACAAGTCAGGAGTAGGGCCAGGGCCAAGGTGGTGGTCTGCATATCAAGCTTCCATTCAAAGACAAAGTTTCCTTCCTGTTTAAATTAGAAGAGGCTTTGCCTCCCTCTGTGTTGATCATGGGTAGAGATGGGGTCCTCTGTGACATGGGCCCTGGGAACCTTGAAGAGGAATCTCCAGGATGGGGGGCGGTGACCCCTGCCCTGTTGGGTGTGCCTGACCTTCTCTTGGCCCTACTTTGTGCCTGGATTATTTTACTTTCCTGCTAAGATATAAACTGCTCCAGTTCTGGAGTGGACAGAATTTCATCTCTTACTTGACTAAGTGACTTGACCACTCTGAGCCTCAGTGCCTTCATCTGTCAAGTTGGGGGAAAAAAAAAATGACTGTCTTTCAGGATTGCTTTGATGAGTAAATGAAATCACATAAGCCCAGGGCCTGACACCTAGGAGGCATGAATGGATACTCTCTTTAAAGTATTACTTTTACTCAGAAAAATAAGAGGCTATGTAGCAGGGGCAAATTGCCAGATTTGGAGTCAGATGGGATCAACTGTTTCCCTCTGTAAGCCACCATCCGATCATGTACAAAATGGGAGTAGTGAGAGCTGTGTCTGTTAGAGGCAAGCTAGAAAGCATAAAAGAAACCTCTTTGCACTCTGCGCATCCTAGCTAGGAAGGAAGGAGGAATTCGCTTTTCAGGAGTCCATGGTGCCAATGTATAGTTCCCACTAAGAGGCTTGACCCTCTGACAGCTCCTTGGACCCAAGCCTTGCTCCTCTGTAGACTCCTGGCAAACATCAACTGTCAGTGACAAAGACTCGGTGCAGGCTTCACCCGAAGGGGTGGGGCTCCAGCGGGCCGAAGAGGAGCCGGGTATGGAGTCCCCGGCTTGTTCTCCCCGCCCTCCAGCCACTGTGGGGCCCGGGGTTAGACTGCCTCAGCATGGATGCGGAGCGCAGAGCCCGAAGACAGGCCCAGAGAAGGGCGGAGGGATTTAGCCGACTCTTTCTACCTTAAAACCGTTCTTTCCTCCATCAGACTGCCTTGTAGAATTTCTGTCTTGGTCCTTATTACTCCTTGATAGCACCCAGTTTATTTATTCAGCAATAAAACACTTGGGGCAAGCAAGCACCACGTAGACCCATTTCCCTCCTGCCTCCCTGAATCAAGCGCAGGGCCACACACAGAGTGAGCGCTCTACAAGTGTTCGTTGGATCAATGAATAATAATGGTATCTGACATGTACTGAGGTCTTCCCATATGTGAGGTTTTTTCCCAAGCACTTCACGTGCGTTAATTTATTAATCCTTCAACAACACCATGAGCAGGTATCCTTTTTAAGCCCATTTTACAGATGAGAACTTGGAAGCATTGAGTGTTTCTGTAACTTTCCCAGAGCGGATCGTGAACTTAGCAGTTTGGTGGAGAGAGCTGGCAAAAACTGGCTTCTTCGCCTCACCCTTGGCGAGGGACAGGGAAGGGGAGCCTCCAGGAATGGGGCAGGAGCAGCCGTGTCATATTAGGCTGGAGTCGCCGGACGATCTGGGGAGGTGGTGGAAGGTGAGGATGCCCGCCGTCCTCGCCAGGTTGCAGGTCTTCTCGTCTCCGTTCCGCGCCTCTCACACCTCTGTTCCTTTTTCTGTTACCGGTCTCTCACACAACGCTTTCTCAGCTTCCCTCTGACCTCTCAGGCGCGAAAGTCTGGCCCCAAAGTGCAGGGGCGGGCGGGCAGCGTCCCCAGGGCGCGCACAGAGCCCTCTCCCCATCTTTCTCTTCTTTCCTGGAGCGGCGGGAGCCCCCGCGTAACCCGCCCGGCGGGCAGACGGAGCCAGTGAAGACCCCAGCGGACAAATTAGCCTCGCCTTCGATCGCTCTTTTCCGATCAGGTCAGGTTTCCCTCCGCCCTGTGACGGCGCTTCCGCACCCGCCCGGCTCCCCGGGTTCCCCCGCGGGGTCAAGGTTCGCCGGGCTCCGCCTGGCGCCTCCGGAGGGGCTTCCCTTCTGCTGCGTTCCGGCCCGGGAGCCCGCCCCACCCCTCGGACTTTGGGGAGGATCATCTCCGAGAGAGGCTTCCGCGCCGGTCCCTGGCTCCTCCAGGGAGTCCTCCTCACTGTTGCTTCCGGTCCTCAACGCGTGGAGACTTGTCTCTAAAAAAACATCAGTTCTCCGCTCCATCCTTAGGCCCAATCCGACCCAGGCAAACTGGTACCGAACTAGTACTCCTTCTCATTTGAGTTTGAGAATTTCACACACACACAAATTCTACTGCTCATCTTGGTAAAATCAGAATTTCATTGGACTTCTTTATACATAGTTAGGATTTAATATTGATTCTACTTTGAATTACATCGGGAGTGGGGACTACCATAATTTCAAGAGCCCTCTGCCCAAATCCCACTCCTGAGGCCACTATCTCTTTCCTATATTTACAACCCCCCTGCCCTCATCAGCCCAGCTCCGACCCAACATCCACGCCCAACTCATTGGCCCCCAATGCCTGAGGCTTTGCTAAGCAGATCACCTCTTGGCAGATATAGTTAATGCCCAGCCCTCATAAATCAAGACCATAAAAAGCTTGCTTTCATATGCACTCAATTTCTACCAAACCTAAACTAATTGCATAAATTCCTTTAGGCCACTCAGAGCTGCTCTCTGGGTTGGGATCTGATCAATTAGTCATTAGGCACTCCATTAGCTGGGGTTTAAGCTGCCTCATATAAATGTCTCCTGTCAATTTGCTTGTAATTGAATGAATAAAAAAGGGTACAATTATTAGCACAGAGGATCAGAATGAGGAGAGGTCACTTTTATTCAAATATTCTAAAAATGTCTTAATCTAAGAATAATTAAAAGAATGCATTTAGACACCAGCTACTCCAAGAGTCTGTTCACCTTAAGGAAAGGTCCAGCCTGAGATACAGCAACCTGAGTGGTTATCCCAGTTCCATCACCCATATAAGACAAGTTGGTTGGGATTTTTTCTTTTTTAATTAGTTTTACATTTTGTGAAAGTAATTTATGCACATAGTTTTAAAAGTTGAATCAGAAGGGCCACATGACCACGTTTAGTTGTGTTTTTTTGGAAGTAAATTATATCAAAATATATATTGTTGGCACTATTTCTCAATGCAAGGCTTATTTGAATATTAAGATTATTATGAATGTTAAGAAATGTTAAGATTTTAATTAATACATGATTCAAATGCAAAAGAATTAGAAAATTTGCAGTGGAAAATCTTCCTCTCACCTTCGACCCAAGTTACGCAGTTCCCTTTCTTCAAAGGAAATAACATCAATTTCTTGTATATACTCCAGAGATGTTTTATTAGCCACTATTTCTTGATTTGTCATTCTTAGTCACTTTGCATTAACTTCTTGCTATGATATCAGAGAACTAGAGATACAATAATCCTGAATAATCTCCCCACACCAAGTATGCTAAGAAGTTTTGTATAAAATCAATAATTAAAAATATGAACTGTGTATGCAGTTGAAAATTCTTATTCTTTTTCTTTTTTTATGAGCAAAAACTAATTTGGAGGTGTGGACATCACAAATATATAAGAACTGCCTGCCTGTGAGGATGAAGCATGCATATAGGTGGATTTGAGTTCCAGCCTTCCAAATAGAATTTAAAGCAGTCTATCTGGGGATGATGTGGATGACAGCATTTAATAATCTACCTAAGGTTAGGGATTGAGCATCAGACTGCAGAAACTCCAGCTGAGCACCTACATGAGAGGGAGCCTAGTGCCTTGGGATATGAACTCGATCTCTGCCAGAAGTTCTAGGTGGTGATCCTGCTTGGCTGCTGGGAGAGGTACAGGGAACCACTGTTCCAGGGCAGGGTGGGTTTGTATTGAGTCCAACATATTGTCTCAATGAATTCCTCTTGTAGTGAGAAGCTTGTACTGGAAGAGAGGTAACTGGGAGAATGGGAATCATCTCTGGTCAGCAGGCAGAGCACAAGTCACATGATTCCTGGAGGGTGCACAAAGAGGTCTAAATTCCAGGCCTTATTCTGTTCTACGTGAGGTTGGTTGGTAACTCTATTCATGTCTCAGTTTCTGCAACTCTAACTTGAAGAAATTGACCTAGATAATAGTTCAGTTTTAGTGAGGGTTCACGGTCTTCCTTGAGAATCTGAGGAAAACTGTTTTCCTAACCCAGAAAAATGCACATCTGTGCTCTCAAAAGTTCTGCTAACTTTACTTAGAGTTCAACCCTGGAATCCCTGGGTTCAACCCAGGAGGCTTTGGGTCCAAGGTTAAGACCTCTTGGACTAGGTGATCTAAAGATTTTTCCTTATGTGACTATCTGAATTTATAGTTAAATACCCAAAAACACTGAAACCAGTTTAGGAAACTGGGAAGAACTTTAGTGAAGGCAAAAATAAAGTGTTAATTAGACCATGAGCCAATTGTCAATAAAGATTCCAAATGGCTTTAGCAAAATTATTTTTCAGATCAATAGTCAGTCTCCCAAGAGGTAATGTGATGGAGTGAAAAAAGCACTACATTAGGGGTCAAAATCTAGGCCTGTTTTTTAAAACCAATCTTTTTACACTTAGAATTGAGATTTTGAGCTGGGGGTTTCCCTGCTCTGGCCCCCTCTTTCCTTCTCAGTAAAATGAGAGGATTGGACCATATGACTTCTGAAGCTGCCACTGCTCAATTTATGTGAGTTTATGTGTAAAGACACTCACTGGCATGTCTTATATTCAGTATTTGTTTCAGCTTATTTTATCTTTCTATCTTATCTTCAAAAGGGTAGTTGTAAAAAAGTGGTGCTGAACAAAAGGTTAGTTCCAAGTTTCTGGGTTTCCAAGCACTGAGGCTTCTAAAACCATGTGGCAGAAACACAACTTCTACTTCTTAATGGAAAAATGAAAACAACAACAGTTTGTAAGTTTAAAATTTAAAGGCAGGGTGGGAGTAGGAGGCCGGATGAAATTAAAACGTCTTGTTAGACTAATAGTTCTGGAAGGCCTGGGGAGACTTAGCCCAGTGGGGAGCAGAAGGCGGTTGCTGTGGGCTGGGCAGGGCACCGAATCCTATCACAGCTCTGGCCCGAATCCACAAATAAGAGAATGATAATCAGCTCCTGTTCTCTCCTGGTGGATCTTCACTTTTTTCTACCTTCTGACTTGAATTAATGTTTGCAGCTGTGAGCTCACTCAGCTTTTGAGGGTCTGTGTTACTGGTCACATTGCTCAAGTGAAATGATAGAAACATTATTTCAATTTCAACTCTTCCATTTCTGACTTAACCAGAATTTCTCCAGTTGATTTTATAGTGCTCCCCCCTTCCCAGTTTCATTGAGATTTAATTAACATATTATATTGTGTAAGTTTAGAGTGTGCAGCATAACAATTTGATATTTGTATATATTGCAAAATGATTACCACACTAAGATTAGTTAACATCTATTACTTTGCATAGTTCCAATATTTTTTCCTTGTGGTAAGAACTCTTAGCATCTGCTGTCTCGGCAACTTTCAAATATAGAATAATACACAGTAGTGCTTAGTCATCATGCTGTACATTATATCCCAGGACTTATTTATCTTATAACTGCAAGTGTGAATCTTTTGACCACCTTCCCCTAATTCCAAGCTTTTACTTCTTGGGTTTTTCACTGTCAGTTCTTGACTGTAACTTACGGCATTGTGTAGCATGGCTCTAATCTTCTACTAATTCTAGCAGGTCACTGAGGGGAAGGTTTGTATGTCTTGACTGTCACAGTAGGGTTTTTTCCTATCACAAAGAAAAAGTGTTAATAATATTTACTCAAATGCTTTATATTGTCACTGTCAGAAACATGGAATCCTAGAACATGAGCCAAGATGACTTCTTAGAGATTCACTGGCTGAAGAATATGGTGTTGTCATTCCAGGGGCCCAGGAATCTATATTCTTCACCATCTCTCCATGTGTCTCTGATTATTTGCTCAGATTTGGACAGATGTTTCTTACAGTTTTTTTTTTTTTTTCTAACCAAAATGCCCCCACCCTGGAATTTGAGAAAATAGTCCTAAACACAAAATTCAATTCTTATTTCATTAAAGGTGGTATAAATTTTGTGTTTCATTTGCAATACAGCTGCTACTGTTATGCCCTCCCGACCATTGCCGTGGGAGTTTACTTATCACAGAGTAAACTGTTGAAACACCCAGAACCTTTGGCTACAACCACTCACTCCCTGCAGACTGACAGGCAGCCTAATTTGAAAATAAATCTCATGCAACCTCTTTATTGTAGGGTGAAAATGAGACCTAAAAGAAATTTAGTAAATATATAGTGTAAAATGTATTTAGTATATAACATTAAAAAGCAATATCTCTACTGATCACTTTAGAATAACAGGTATTTAACAAACATTTGACACTGAGTGCATGAATGAGCCATTCTTACTTATTATTCTCCTGACCACATCCCTTCACTTCAAAGGTGACTGAAGGCAAGGATTCAATTCTTTTTTTTTTTCCTGCTCCATTGCATGGCATGTGGGATCTCAGTTCCCCAATCAGGGACTGAACCCAAGTCCCTTACAGTGGAGGCTCTGAGTCTCAACCACTGTACCACCAGGGAAATCCCAAGGGTGAAATTTTAAGGTATGGAATATTCCTACAGTCAATGCACTGCCCCTTCTAAAATGGTCTACAAACCTAGTTTAACCCACATTTTATGAATGTCCAAGGGCTTCCTTGGTGGCTCAGATGGTAAAGCATCTGCCTGCAGTGCAGGAGACCTGGGTTCGATCCCTGGGTTGGGAATATCCTCTGGAGAAGGAAATGACAACCCACTCCAGTACTCTTGCCTGGAAAATTCCATGGACTGAGGAGCCTGGTGGGCTACAGTCCATGGGGCTGCAAAGAGTCGGACACGACTGAACGACTTCACCTTCAAACTATGGTGGAGGTAATAAAGATAAAATAAAGAAGGTCACTCAACTAATAAGTGATAGAACTTAGCATGAGGCCCAGAATCGTCTTCCTCTAGAACTGAACTCTTTGCACTATACTATGCTTGCTCAGGCAGAAGATGATGGACTTATGTTTTTCAGGTAAAGTCTGTAGGCCTCCTATGTGAAAGAAACCTTATTCTTGTTCTGCAGGGCACAAAGGGTACAATAAGTAGAAAATGAAAGTCACAGAAAGGAAAAATTTCATTTTCATAGGAAAAAGAAAACTCTGGCCGTCACCATGGTCCAAGGAGGGGGCTGTACTATGAGTTCTTGAGTGGAGGATCTGAACAGAGATTTCAGTGAATGACAGTGTAGATTTCAGTTCAGACATGTGGTTGCAAAGAGGTGACATCTCCTTCTGACCTGAGAGCCAGTTCCTCTCTAGACGGTTGTTCATTCCTGGATCCCTCCACTGAAAAATATAAAGGAACTATCTCATTTAAAAAAAAAAAATGCACAACTCCCTTAAAGGAGCATGGGAAGCAAATATTGTTTAAAAATATTTGTCCTTTGCATTTGCCTTTTGGAATGCCAAGATAATGTGCTTGAAACTAACAAAAATTAAAATGTTGGGCTCTGCTCTTTTATCAACTTAGTATATTAGAAGAATCTAACAACAGATGACTCACTGAGTGTGAGCAGAGGGAGTCACTAGAGACTTCAGGGGAGAATGGGAGCATCCCTGAGGAGCTGTTATTTTAAAATGGATTTCTAGCCTAGGGACTAGATTGGGGGCCCTGCCTGCCTTTTGCCTACAGGCTTTGTGTTCTTTCCCACCTTTTCTTTTGATCCTTCAGTCCTTTCCCTCCCTGTCTTCCTTTCCCTGATCATGGCGTCACAGTGCTTGTGAGGACTGGCTACTGATTTTAAGTTTTTCTTTTGGATCCTTGAATGCTCCAGAAGCAACAGGCTAAAGAGAACGCTCTGAGCCAGGGCTCAGTTACCAGAAGGCAGTCTAAACATGTGCTTTGCATACTTGCAAAGGAAAGAAACCCCAACATAACAAAGGGTGTTTTGGAAGACTTCAGTATTTGGTATTTAAAAAAGTATACTAGTCATCAAGTTCAAAATGGTGCTGAACTTCCTCCCATGTATTTTATGAGGTAGTGTTTTAAATTTCATACAGAAGGACAGGTAACATAAAATACTCAGTGTTTCAAGCCTCTAAAGATCATTTGACTGAACATTTATAAATACAATTATAAAGTGTTTATGAATACTGTACTGTGTCTAGCACAAGTACACTAAAGAACGAAGAAGAACGAGGTCTCCTCTGGCTTCCATGTAGATGTTTGATTTCATCAGGAACAGCTGAGGTCTAATGGAGAATAGACTGGGGTGGCCAAGGAGGGGTGGTTAGGGGAGGGATGGAGTGGGATGCTGGGATTAGCAAATGTAAGCTTTTATGTGTAGGACAGATAAACAACAGGTCCTACTGTGTAGCACAGAGGACTGTATTCAGTATCCTGTGATAAACCTTAATGGAAAAGACTATAAAACAGAGAATGCATATATATATTAAAATGTATAAGTGAATCACTTTGCCATACAGCAGTAATTAACACAACATTGTAAATCAACTATACTTCAATACAAAGGAAATAACTGAGGTCTAAAAATATGTTAGTTGAACAATTATTTGTTGTGTTATTACTCTGTGACAGGCCCTACTCAAGACACTAGGGATTCAGCAAAGAACTCAGGACTCAGGCCCCTCCCTCAAAGAGCTTCCACTCAGACTGGGGGACTAGGATATCTCATTTCTGGGACTGAGGACCAATTTCTCTGTGAGCAGTTGGCCAGGTTCATCTGACCTTTACCTGTCTGTGGTGTGGGAGAACTAGTCCTAATGTTTCTGAATATCTCTGTTAGCAGACTATTTAACCTTATTAATACTGTTCTCTGCTCCCCCCACCCTTGCCCTCCTCTGCAGGGAGAAATGGGAAGAGACAGAAAATAACCTCTGAAGCCTGGTGAGTGTGCGTCACATCGGTTGGTTGCAAATTGTGGAGCTTGACTATGATATTTTGAAAAAAATGATAAGAGGAAGAAACAGTCAAGTGGGGCGGAAGGTGTGTGTTCCTGGCAGCCACATGGGATCATGACACTGACGGTGCCCCACTGTGGGCCCCCTGTTGCATGAATCCAGCTTTTAGACGGCTCTTTTCTTTGTACATGCTGTGCTGAGATGGATGCCTCTTCTCCAGAGCAAACCAACTGCTGACCTGTATATAATGTAGCTGGACTCCTCAGAGTTTAAACCTAGTTTAAATGGTTTTCTAAATTGCGAACAGTGTGAGAAGAGCTGTTTCTTTTCGAATGAAGGATGAAAGGTTTGATACTAACAGGGAACAGAGGTTGTGTTCTAGATTGAGATTAGTTAGGAGCTAGGTGATACTTCCCTGGTGGCTCAGACGTTAAAGAATCTGCGTGCAATTCAGGAGACCCAGGCTCGATCCCTGGGTTGAGAAGATTTCTTGCAGAAGGGAATGGCTAGCCACTTCAGTATTCTTTCTTTTTAATTTTTTTAAGAAATAAAAGTTCCATAGTTCCAAGATTCAAATAGTTTAGCAAGGCTTGGTTTGATAAAGAGCTGTCCCCAAAGTCTCCTCCCCAACGCCCCGATTCCCCACAGCAATCACTTTCAACCCTTGAAACTGGTTTTTTGCTACTTACTTCATTATCTTTAAATATCATGTCTATATTGTTCTCTTTTTATTGTTTAGTTCCCTGTAGTGAGATGAAGATTAAGCTGTCTCTCATTCCCTACTCTAATTCCCATTCTGCCACCATTCCAATATGGTTAAATCTCAAATTTGAGTAGATCAAAATTCATTTGTTTTACTCTCAAAATCCTTTGCTGCTGAGCCATGTGAGATACTATAGTTACTTTTCCTTTCCTGCATAATATTTAATTTGGGAGGATGTTAATAATCATTGTATTTTAAAATTTTGTTTTCTGTGTTTATTATTCAGGTCAGTTCAGTTCAGTCGCTCAGTTGTGTCTTTGAGACTCCATGGACTGCAGCACACCAGGCCTCCCTGTCCATCACTAACTCACAGAGTTTACTCAAACTCATGTCCATTGAGTCAGTGATGCCATCCAACCATCTCATCCTCTGTCGTCCCCTTCTCCTCTTGCCTTCAATCTTTCCCAGCATCAGGGTCTTTTCAAACAAGTCAGCTCTTTGAATCAGGTGGCCAAAGTATTGGAGTTTCAGCGTCACCATCAGTCCTTCCAATAAACATTTAGGACTGATTTCCTTTAGGATGGACTGGTTAGATCTCCTTGCAGTTCAAGGGACTCTTAAGAGTCTTCTCCAACACCACAGTTCAAAAGTATCAAATCTTCGGCACTCAGCTTTCTTTATAGTCCAACTCTCACATCCATACATGATTACTGGAAAAACCATAGCCTTGACTAGATGGATCTTCATCGGCAAAGTAATCTCTCTGCTTTTGAATATGCTATCTAGGTTGGTCATAACTTTGCTTCCAAGGAGAAAGCGTCTTTTAATTTCATGGCTGCAGACACCATCTGCAGTGATTTTGGAGCCCCAAAAAATAAAGTCTAACACTATTTCCACTGTTTCTCCATTTATTTCCCATGAAGTGATGGGACCAGATGCCATGATCTTCGTTTTCTGAATGTTGAGCTTGAAGCCAACTTTTTCACTCTCCTCTTTCACTTTCATCAAGAGGCTCTTTAGTTCCTCTTCACTTTCTGCCATAAGGGGGGGTGTCATCTGCATATCTGAGGTTATTGATATTGCTCCCAGTAATCTTGATTCCAGCTTGTGCTTCATCCAGCCCAGCGTTTCTTATGATGTACTATGCATATAAATTAAGTAAGCAGGGTGACAATATAGAGCCTTGACGTACTCCTTTTCTTATTTGGAGCCAGTCTGTTGTTCCATGTCCAGTTCTAACTGTTGCTTCCTGGTCTGTATACAGATTTCTCAACAGGCAGGTCAGGTGGTCTGGTATTCCCATCTCTTTCAGAAAAGCACCCCAAATGTTCCCCATTTATACAAACCCCTGTTCAAAACTTTCAAACACCTAAAGTGTTTCATCAGTGTATTCTCCTCAAAGAGACTTCTCTTGGAGTCTTCTGACCCGCTTCAGGATGAGCTAGCTGTTCTCCAGGTCTGCTGGCAGTTGTCATCCTGGGATCCCCCTTCACCACGATCTTCAGTTCGGTCACATAGTCGTGTCTGACTCTTTGCTACCCCATGGACTGCAGCATTCCAGGCCTGCCTTTCCATCATACTCCCGAGCTTGCTCAAACTCGTGTCCATCAAGTCAGTGATACCATCAAACTGTCTCATCCTCTGTTGTCCCCTTCTCCTCCTGCCTTCAATCTTTCCCAGCATCATGGTCTTTTCTAAGGAGCCAGTTCTTTGCATCAGGTGGCCAAAGTATTGGAGCTTCAGCTTTAGCATCTGTCCTTCCAATGAATATTCAGGACTGATTTCCTTTAGGATTGACTGGTATTATCTTCCTGCAGTCCAAGGGACTCTCAAGAGTCTACCCCACCACCACAGTTCAAAAGGATCAATTCTTTGTCACTCAGCTTTCTTTGGAGAAGGCAATGGCAGCCCACTCCAGTACGCTTGCCTGGAAAATCCCAAGGATGGAGGAGCCTGGTAGGCTGCAGTCCATGGGGTCGCACAGAGTCAGACACGACTGAGCGACTTCACTTTCACTTTTCAGTTTCACGCATTGGAGAAGGAAATGGCAACCCACTCCAGTGTTCTTGCCTGGAGAATACCAGGGACAGGGGAGCCTTGTGGGCTGCCGTCTATGGGGTCACACAGAGTCGGACACAACTGAAGCAACTTAGCAACAGCAGCAGCAGCTTTGTTTATAGTCCAGCTCTCACATCCATACATGACTACTGGAAAAACCATAGCTTTGACTAGATGGACCTGTATAGAATCCTCTGTTTCCCAGAAGTCTCTATCTTCTCTTTCAGTTTATGCTCCATTTAGGTGGTACACATGTTCACTGAGAAAAAGTGCAGTGTAGACAGTATTTTTGAAAGCCATCAAATCAAAGACTGTCTTTATTCTGTTCTTACATTTGAATGGTTATCTGACCAGGTACAGAATTCTAGGTTAGAATTAACTTTCCCTAACCATTTTAGAGAGATTACTCCATCGCCTTCTAGCATTAGGTGTTACAATAGAAAAGTTCAAGACCATTCACATTCTTGATTTTTGTAAGAAACCTATTTTATCTCTCTGGAAACTTACATATAGCATATTCATTTTGTGTATTCTGCTGAGCAATTTTCAATCTTGATATTCACAATTTTTATTCTGGGAGATTCTTTTGCATTATTTCTTTGAAATTTTCTGGGTTTTTTTCCCATTTTTTTCATATTTCTGAATGCCTATTGTTTTGATATTGAACCATCTGAATTGGTTCCCTGATTTATCATTTCTCTACATTTTTTCTCTTTGTCCTTTTGTGTGATGTTTTCTTAAATTTTTTATTTCAACCCTTCTATTGAGTTTTAAATTTATCCTATCATTAAAAACCAATCTAATAGGTCTTTTCCTTTAAATTAAGGAAAAAAAATCCTTTTTAAAAAAATTTTATGAATGCTATCTTTTTAGTTGGAGCTCTGAGTTCTATTCAGTTATATCTCTAATATTGCTAATAGTTTCTCTTTAATTTCTTTTTCCCTCAAAATCTATTTCCTCCAAAGTGCTTTTGTTTTTAGTATGAACTACCCTGGTTTCTGTGCTTTGTATTAGATATTGTTCGGTTAATTGGGTAATAAGTTGATTGGAAGCTCTGCACATCTGAGATGGCCTTGTTCATTTTGGTTCTATCTATAGTAACATGGCTGGGCTGTTTCCTTGGGATCTTGGGATTGTCTAATGGCAGATTTTTTTCTTTTATTTTGGAATGGCTGATCTCTCAGTTTCCTGTTTGGAGGATACACCTCAGGCAGCTGATGTTCAAGGTGCTCAGTGAGGGAACAGGAATGGGGTTTTTAATATTTAGAATGTAAAATTGTACTTAATTTCTCTGTTTTCAGTACGGTTTCCGACCCTTAACTATGGCTGATATCTCAAATACAATGACTTTAAAAAAAACATTTTTTTCTCTAGTGAATAAATAACCAGTATTCTTCCAGGTTCAGTGAGAAAGTTGCCTACCTGTGCCAAGTGGGTAAGGTAAACTGAGTGTCTAAATGCTTCTTCATAAACTCTCAACCAAGCCATCCACTTGCATCTTCGTCTTAACTCCAGAAACGTGTGCTACTGGACTCTTTCGCGGGAGCGCAGCGACTCTTCGGTGGTGGAGCAAGGGCTCCGCAGTGCGCATGCGCCGGAGGCGCGCCGGATTAGCTGCTCCAGTGAGTGTCGGCTCTCAGTTCCCGAGTCAGGGATTGAACCTACGTCCCTTACATTGCAAGGCAGGTTCTTAACCACTGGACCACCAGGCAAGTCCCTACCCATCGTTTTAAGGTTCGGTTCTGAGAGAGAATGGAGCTGTGTGCTGTGTGCAGTTTCCTGCTTTGACTGGAAGTCTCCAGTTCCGGGATTCGGAACTAAGGTCTCCGGGCTCTTCAAAGAATCAGGGATAGGTTTTGGTGGAGAGAATCTTGTACCCTGAAACTGCACTGTATGCAAAATTATGTGTTTTTATATGTATATTTCCACCCTTGTTGTTGCTGCTGCTGTTGTTTAGTCCCTAAATCGTGTCCGACTCTTTGCCATCCCACGGACTGTAGCCGGCCAGGCTCCTCTGCCCGCGGGCATTCTGCAGGCAAAAATAATGAATTGAGCTGCCATTTTCTGCTCCAAGGGATCCTCCTAACCCAGGGATCGAACCTGAGTCTCCTGGGTTGGCAGGCAGATTCCTTACCACTGAGCTACCAGGGAAGACCACTGAGTCTGTGACCTCAAAATCTCAGTATTATTTCTCTAGAAGCCAAGACTATATTACATTGGGTAAAAAATGGCATAGGCTTGGAGATGTTCATATTCAGGAGAATACTAGACTAGCCCCAGACTTGTCAATGTTGCTAGTAGATGAAGTTTCCACAGACTGGGCATTTGTTGAAAACCAGTTCATTCCCATTCATTACACCATTTGTCCTAGGTCTCTAAAGAACCACTGCACTATCCGTGAGGAGAGAACACCCACATGTTTGAAATCATAGGTGGAAAGTAACTGATGCAACCTTTGAAATGATCCTTGCAGAGCAACAGACTCAAATGCCAGAAGGCCATGGAGATGAGAACAATTAACCGCACACAAGGTGGCAGAGAACGTGGCAACTGTGGTGAACTGGAGGGCAGGTTCACCACTAAAGGGCGGCAGAAGTTATTCAGCGTCAGCCAGTGACTGCCATGTGGGGAAGTGAGCCCCGTGTGAGGTGAGCAAATCTGGTTTTCCAAGAGAAGCTGGAATGCTAGACTTTCTGTGAAATTGTTTTTGTCTGTGCTGGGTCTTTGTTGCTGCCCGGGCTTTGACTGGTTTTGGGGAGCGGGGGCTGCTCTCTAGTTGTGGTAGGAGGGCTTCTCATGATGGTGGCTTCTCTTACTGCAGAGCGCAGGCTCTAGGCAAACGGGCTCAGTAGTTGCTGCATGCAGGGTTAGTTGTCTGGCAGCAGGCGCCATCTTCCCAGACCAGGGATCAAACCCTTGTCCCCTGCATTGGCAGGTGGATTCTTAACCCCTGGACCACCAGGGAGGTCCTTGGAATGCTAGATTTCTAAAATGTGATATCTCCTTATCGCTCCTTCTTTAAAGGTGAAAAAAAAAATCAAGTAAACCAAACACACATACAACCAGATTTAGCTCACAGAGCGCCAGTTTGTGATATCTGATCTACTACAATCTTCTTTTGCATATTAGGATCCAGCTGCCCAGAATGATGACACTCCCATGTCACTCTTACCCAGGAGAATGTTCTAGAATGGTCCTTGGATCTCTGTGGGCAGCCCTGGGTCTTTTGAATGTAGACCAAAGGGTGGGAGCTGCTGGCATTTTACATGTATGTGTGTGTGTGAGAGAGGTAGAGTATGAGGGGAGGGAGGAAAGGACGCTGGTGAGGCAATAAGATGAACAGAGAGTGTTGACTTTGACCCCCATAAGTATACTTTTCAGAGTTTGCTGGGAGAGTTATATAAAATTGGGTGGGAGTGGGGTTGCAAACGAGGCAACAATGACTAAATAGTTTTAAAAAATTCTGGAAAGGTCCAGTGCTGGCCAATAAAATTTTCTGTGATTATGGAAATGTTCTCTATCTGTACTGTCCAATGCGTCATTAGCCACATGTGGTTACTGAGTACTTGGAATGTGGCTAATTTGACTGAAGAGCTAAATTTAAAGTTAGAAGTTAATTATGGCTAGTGAATTAGGTAATGGGAGATAGACCAATATATCCTAAAGTGTGTTTTGTCTTCCTTTGTGGGTGACACGTGGATAATTAAGACTGAAAAACAGGGCTGCATTTGTAGCAACACTTTTTCTCTCCACACACACGTATCCCAAGCCCATGATTTCATAGATACTGTTGCCTGGCTGAGATCAAGTTTAAAAAGGAAGTTAGTTAAAGAAAAATGTTAGACACACGTATCCCAAGCCCATGATTTCATAGATACTGTTGCCTGGCTGAGATCAAGTTTAAAAAGGAAGTTAGTTAAAGAAAAATGTTAGTAAAATTTTTTAGTGAATATGTTTAATAAATAGTATATGGTTGGTATATACAAAGGACAAATTTCATAGAGGTCATGCAGATGACTGAAATATGAATAACAAGGAACTGTATGGGTTTTTATCAAGTTGTGGTCTTATATACCACTGATAATTCATAAAATACTATTTCAATATAAAAAGTATCATGTCAGAAAGTAAAATAAGGTTGGGAAAATTTCAAGCAGGCTTGTTGTTGTTTCTGTTTTAACTGCAGAACTTTTTGAAGCCCTTTTTAAGTTGAGAATGTGAATGAATCTCTAGGACAGGAATCTAGAATAGAGCATTTCTCAAAGGTATGGTCAAGCAATGATCCTTCTTTCTTTTTTTCCCCCCTTAAAACCGTCATCATTGTTTTGAGGGATGCTTATTGGAGAAGGAAATGGCAACCCACTCCAGTGTTCTTGCCTGGAGAATCCCACAGACGGGGGAGCCTGGTGGGCTGCCATCCATGGGGTCGCACAGAGTCGGACACGACTGAAGGGACTTAGCAGCAGTGTTCTTTATAACCCAGTTTGGGAAACAGCGTGGCAACAGAGTAATAGCATATATCTTAGCCTCTGTGCAGCCCTTGCTGCAACTACTTAACTCTGCCATTGTAATGCAGAGGCAGCCACAGGCAAAACAGAAACAAATGGCTGTGTTTCTGCAACACTTTACTTATAAAAGCAAGCAGTGGGCTGGATGTTGCCTGCAGGCCATTGTTTTCTGACCCTTGGTCTAAGATTTCTTCCAGGGTCTCATGGACTTTTTCGGGGTCTTTTCTAAAAAATCTTTCCCAATATTTGGCAATTCTAGATCTTCTAGAGGCTTCCAGAATGGTTTGCTTGCTACCCTTTGAATCATACACACATCCTGGAGTGATCTTTGGGAGACATCTTGGTCTTGGAAAATCCTAAAGTGTTTTCACTTTAAAAAAGCTCTGCCGCTCACAGAGTATCCCCCCAGCACATCTTGAGCCTTTTGCTTTTAAAAAGTCCCTTCAAAAGGAGAATAGCTTGTTCATCTAGAAGAGAAGTGGGACAGAGTCTTATCAAACAAAACTTTGGGTTGAATGAGAACTTCTGTGTTGTTGTTGTCAACTTAAAAAAAAAAAGCACAATGGGAGAGTTGTGAGTTGTTTTATTTGGGGCAGTATGAGGACTGCAGCCCTGGAGAAAGTATCTCAGATAGCTCTGCAAGACTGCTCCAAAGAGGCAGAGGGGGAAGACACTATATGTATGATTTTGGTGAAGGGGGAGTATATGTAATCAAGGACAGATTTTTTTGTAGAAAGTTTCTGCTGGTCTCATGAAGCTTCTGCTAGTTACAAGAAATAGTCATCACTATGAAGGATTTTAGTGCTGTTCTGGCTATGAGGAAATAAAAGAATTGGGCTCATAAAATCAGCTCCTGAGAATATCTAACTATCTAAAGACCTATCCTGCCAGTTTGCTGGAGCACAGAGTGCCTCATTTCTGCTTTCCACCCTGAACTCCTTCAGGGGGTGTTGGAGGTCAGCAGCTGCAGCAGCACATGATTTAATCTTTGTAGAGATAGATGGCAAGCACCCATGGCAAGTGCCAATTTGTGGTTGACCCAGTCAACCTAAAAAAAAAAAAAAGCACACTGTGTGAGTTAAGTTTTATTTGGGGCAAAATGAAGATGATAGCCTGGGAGACAGCATTTCAGATAGCTCTGAGAAACTGCTCCAAAGGGAGAAGGTCAGTATATATGTGATTTTGGTGAAGGGGGTGTACATGCAATTAAGCACATATCTTTTGTAGGTTTCTGCTAGTCTTTTGAAGGTTATTACTAGTCACCAGGAGCATATGTTACCATGAAGGATTTTATTGCTTTTCTAGGTATGAGGAGACACAAGAATTGGGCTCATAAAATCTTTTCCTGAAAATATCTAAGTATCTAAAGACCTGTTCTGCCAGTTCCCACCCCCCCTCTCCCCCCGCAGAGCACAGAGTGCCTCATTCCTGGTCTCCACCCTAAACTCCTTTTAGGGGGTGTTGCTGGTCAGCTGTAGTGGTTCATAATTTGATCCTCATGAAGGTAGATGGCAAGTGCCAATTTGCAGGTGATATAGCTCAGGCTTTTGGAGAAATGAAGGATAATGCCAAGTTTTACAAAAATCCATTCCTAATCTCTGAGAGACTCAGCCTGGAGCAGAGCCCTTGAAACTTCTGTGCCTCATTGTCATGTGCAGAGCTGTCGCTTTGACAACACTGTACCCTACCGAAGCCTGTCCTGAGCCCAGTGTGCAGGGTGGATGGGCTAACTCTGGTGCAGCTGGTTTTCCAGCTTCAGGATGCTGGAGAGTGGAGGAAGACATTCTCTGGAGGACTGATGACTCAGTCAGAAGCACCTGTTAAGAAATGTAGCCCCAGATCTTGACCACTGCTAAACTGTAGGGAAGGTGGAAGAGGGGAGAGGATGCGGCAGGGAGAACAGTGCCTTAGGAGACACCTTGTCGGTTTCTAGTTTAACCAACCATTAACCTGAGTTTGACCTCATGGACAACTTGAAAGTGGAGAGAGTGGAAAGATCACAGGCTTTGCAGTCTGAAAGATGTGGGTATGAATGCCAGCTGTACCACTTACTGGTTATGTGACCTTGGGCAGGACTCATAGCTTAGCCTTTCTGTACTTATGTGGAAAATGAGAAAGGTGATAATAGTAGCTAACATTCATTGAGTCTCCACTATGTGCTGTGTGGTCACTCAACTAGTACAGACAAGATGCTCACCCTGAATGAGCCTATGTTTTAACTGGAGCATAGGAAGAGACAGGCAGCACACAAATAATGTAGAGACTTGCAAAGTGTGATATGCATACAATGGAAAATAACTGCCAGGGTTGAAAGTGCCCACTTCCGTTGGCGTAAAAAGGGATGGGCTCCTTGTATAACTGACATTTAAGCTGAGGATGATTTTTTTATGTCCTTACTGTGAAACAGATACCTATACTTAAATGCAGGCCCTCACTGGAGGTAAGCACTGGCCTTATCATTTTATAAGTGAGAAAACTCTGGCACAGAGGGGTTAAATATCTTACCCAAGGGCATACAGCCTAGGAAAGGGCAAAGTAGGGACTTTAACTTGGACTTTCTGCTCTTCTTTTCATTCTGCTTATCTCACAAGGTGTGCTGAAGCCCAAAAAAGAATATATGTGAACTGCTTGGCCTGCTTATTAAATATCAGTCCTGTCCTAATACCACTGCTCCATGGTTAATCTTTTGGGATGACTTTCCTGGGGTCCTGAGGTTAAGCCACTAGGGAGCAGGCCCCCAGGCCTTGATCCTGGAGGAGGTCTACATTGAAATAAATCTAAATGAAATGGAAGAGGTTCTGCAGCTGGGACCCCACCCTTTTCTAGACTTCAGTCCAGCAAACAGGCAAGGGAAGGAGGGATCTGATCAGGGCAAGAAGACACTAATCCTTACTTAGACTCCAGGCGAGCTCAACAGAGTGTGTTGTTCCAGGGACCAAAAGCCACTGACCAAAGGAATAGGTTTCTTAAAGCGGGTTTCGGAACTCTGCCCCGTCCCCCACCTCCCTTTCCTATCTTGGCATGCTCCCTCGTATTCTGCTCTGCCTCTCCAGAGAACTGGTGCCTCAGAGATGAAAGCCAAGAAAACGCAACGAGCCATCGGCGGCGCTCACTCAATTGATTTTTACACAAAATTTGCCTTCATGCACGAAGGATGGAAAAATGATCCCATAAATAATGGATAACAAAAACAAATGCAGGGAGGAAATCAATAGTCACACACTTGATACCGCAGGGAGATGGGAGAGGAAAGTATGGAGCCCGGTCCGGCTAAACGGCACCCCAGGGAACCCCTTCCTGTTGGAGAGGGAGGGACACATGTTCTCCTAGCAGACCCCAGGGGACAGTGAGCTGGGAGAGTTTGTCTGGGCTTCTCCTGGTGTGTCAGAGTCAGTCTCAGGACAAAGGAACCATCTGTTCCTCAAGGATCACTCAGGTTTCCAGCCCACAGACCTAGGTTCCTGCCCTGGTTCTTCTCCTGAGCCTCTGGAGCACCATCTTTCAGAGGTGCCTAAATGTTTTCATGCTCTGTCTGAGGTTTCTCCCTTTCTCTGTTCACAGCACGTTGCCTCCAGATCTGACCATCTGCTCTTCTGCTATTGAAGCCTCCTGAGTGGCATGGGGGTAGGGGTTTGAATCCTGGTTCTAGCATTTCCTCTGCCTGTGTGACTTTTGGTAAGTCATGCATCCTCTCTGAACTTTAGGTTCTTCATCTGTAAAATGGGGCTGGTACAATCTTTTATGGTGGTGTGAGTGTGCTTAGTCGCTAAGCTGTGTCTGACTCTTTGCGACCCCATGGACTGTAGCCCTCCAGGCTTCCCTGTCCATGAGATTCTCCCGGTAAGAGTACTGGCGTGGGTTGCCATGCCCTCCTCCAGGGGATCTTCCTGACCCAGGGATCAAACCCACTTCTCCTGTGTCTCCTGCATTGTCAGGCAGATTCTTTATCACTGTGCCATGCTGGTAGGAAGGATGAAATGATTTATTGTGTATAAAGTGCCTGGCGTATAGTAAATGCACAAAATAGGACAGGTAAAATCACATTCACCTGAGCCCTTCCTCCAGGCTCACCTCCACGACTTCACTGCTTCATGTGTGCCTGGGTCAGTAGCCTCGTAATCTTTTTTTCTTTTGTTGGTCACACCACGTGGCATGTGGGATATTACTTTCCTGACCAGGGATTAAACCTGCACCCCCTGCAGCAGAAGCATGGAATCTTAACCACTGGACCACCAAGAAAGTCCCATTCTGTTTTTTTTTTTTTCCAGTTTTAATCATATTCAAGTTGTTGGACTTGGTGGTATATTCAGTACATTTACATGGTTCAAAACTGAAGAGATGCAAAATGGCATACAGTTAAAAATCCCTTCTACTCCTCTTCCTATCCACCCAGAGCTACTGTCAATTTCTTATTAGAAATTATTATTTCCTCTTATTATTCCTCTTATTAGAGGAAGTTGGCTAATTCTAAGCATATATATTGGCTTATTTACATGTGCATGTGTATAAATACATATTTATGAATAGGTGTTTTCCTGTGTTTTTTTTTTTTCAAGATAGTAACAAACTATGTATACTGTTTTATGCTTTTCTTATTATACTTGCATCATGGAGCTTATTCCCTGTTAGTATATAAGGAGTTCATTCTCTCTCTCTCTTTCTTTTACAGCTTCCTATTGTACTCCGCTCTAGGGATCTATCATAATTTATTCAGCCAATCCCCACTGATGGAATTGAAGGTTTTTTCCCCAGTCTTCTGCTTTTATGAGCAATGCTATGATTGGTAACCTTGTACCTACGTGACGTCACCATTTACCTCTTTGGGACGATTACTAGATGTGTCATTGCTGGGTTGGAGGGACTATGCATTTGTACTTTTGATAGATATTGTCAATTTGTTCTCCACAAAGCATGTGCCTTGAATGAGCCCGACAGCCTTGTGAGAGAATCCCTCTGTCTCCCACTCTGGCTGGCATTCGCACAGGTCCCTCTACGCATCTGTTCGCCTCCACTCCACGTGCTCAGACTCTGCATGGATTCTCTGCTTCAGACATTCAGAAGTATCCCTTTTCCTCATTGGGTCATACTTTGCTGCTGCTGTAACTGTCGCATGCTGCTCCCTCTCCCTGGCATAATTCCATCCACCCTTCAAGTCTTTACTTCAAGGCCAAATCCTCTGCGGTGCTTCCCTGTCTTCCCTGAGCTGAGTCAGCTGGGAGCTCCTTCCTCTGGTCTCCCACACGACTTGCCATTTGTATAGCACTCATCACAGGTATCATGTTTGTTTATGTACTTACTCTCCATGTCTTACTCATCTGTGTGTCCTCAGTAAGAACTGTAAGCACTGAGTTAATATTTACTGGAGGGACATGCAAGGTACTGTACTAAACTCCACTGGGGATACAGTGAGAAAAAAGGCAGGATCCCAGCTCTTGAGGAATTACATAGCTTATCAGAACTCCATCATCGTAGATAAGTGGATAGCTATTCATTTTAATCATTTCCATAACCATCACAGAATTCGTGTCAACCTTGCAGTGAACTGTACACAGAAGTTAGGGGATGTATGTGTGCCCTAGAGATAAAAGAATAGGCGCATAAGCAAGCCCATCCTCATCTTAAATAAGTTTTCTCTTTTTTTTCCTTTTCCCCCTCCTTCCCTCGATCACTTCTTCCCTCCCTCCCTCGTTCTCTCTTTTTTCCCTCCTTTCCTTTTTCGTTTTGTTTTCCTCCCTCCCTCCCTCTTTCCTTTTTAGCTCTCCTTCCTTTCTGTCTCTCTCCATCTTTCTCTTTTTCTGGAACAGATGAGGAAAAAACAACTTTGCCAAAGTAGATAGGAATCTTTGAAATGTCAGGTGCATGACAAAACACATTGTCCTGCTTTCTGGTTCTAATACATGTATTTCACTTTAAGACCAAATCAGGTAGCTCCCAGGAAGAAGTGATAGCAAATACAGCTTATACTTCAAGAAGTCACAGTAAGAAACAGGAAGAGTTATAGGAAAGAGGAAACACTGACATGAGAAAGAATCC
This sequence comes from Budorcas taxicolor, assembly GCF_023091745.1. Classification (NCBI taxonomy): domain Eukaryota; kingdom Metazoa; phylum Chordata; class Mammalia; order Artiodactyla; family Bovidae; genus Budorcas; species Budorcas taxicolor. The sequence continues at coordinate 57,147,333 of NC_068916.1, forward strand.
TGAGAAGTGAAGCCTGAGCCTGCTGGCACCAATCAGTTTACAGAACTGGAAGAGAATTTTGAGCTGCTCATTCTCTTGGCTTCCTGAGTCGAAACCCCAAACCTAAGAGTGGAGCTTGATCCTTAGTGTGGATTATTATTTTATAAATTATTAAGAAGAGCAATATCTCTCCATTTACTGAATGTCATAACAAAAGAAATAGGAGGGAAACCAAGACATTGTCTACCCAAAGAGCCCAGCATTTGGACAGTGTAAAGTCACTAAATAATTCAGCAGCTATTTGAAAGTATAGTGTTTTGTAATTTCGACAGAACCATCGTAGTCTGGCTCTCTGTAGCACAGAATTTTAAAAAGATGCTTGCCTTCCTGAAGATCTATTTCTAGGAGAAATGGGAATCGGGTAGAAATGCTGGGCAGGAGAAAGAGGGCTATCTAATTAGAGAGCCTCGTGTTTACTCTGATTTTTAAACTTTCATGAGCCTGCCGAGGGTCTAACCATTTTCTAGTAATATCTTTGATTTCTTTCTCTGTGCCAACACATTTGTGCTCTGACTATCCAGATCTGTGCCCTGTATGCTTATGGAAAGGGAAACCATCGTGTCTGAGATGGCTGCAACATATTGACACAGAGAAGGATGGAGAAAACAAATGTAGCCCACAATCTATTGCAGTGAGGTTGATCATGTGCGGTTTGTCTTGATCAGAGCAGTTAGAGACTCCAGACCAGTGGCGTCTGGGAGAGGCTGCATTCTGAGGGGGCTGGGGTGGGACAAGCGTGAGGGCTGATCCCAAGGGAAGCCATCACTCATGATTCGTTTGTTTGTTTGTTCCTGACCTTCCTACAGAGAGGATCTCATGCCATTTACACACAAAATTAAAGCACTGTCAGTATGACTGGAAGGCAGCATGGCATGATAAATAAGAGGGTGCTTGAACTGGTATTTAGGCTCTGCCACCCCCTGGCTACCTGACTTTGGGTGAGTGACTTGAGCTCTGTGCGTCTCAGCATCCTGATCTTTAAACTGCAGGTCATCATCATGCTGACCTCCCAGGGCTGTTGTAAGGATTATACCAGGAAATAATGGAAAATAGCAGAATAGTACCTGGCACACAGGAAGTGCCTACTACATGTCAGCTACTATCATTCCTTTGCCTTTAGTTTCTCTGAACCCCAAGAATTAGAGTAGGCAAGTAGCTAGTTGCAGAGGACTGAGCTTTGTGTTTTATGTGGCTATGATTGAGTGAGAGCCTCTGCAAGTACTTATTGGCAAGACAGACTCCTGTAGATGAGTTATGTAAGTGGCATCCCAGAGGTCCCGGCATGGATGCAAACCAATTAAGTTAAGCACTTACCGCAATCACAAGTGCAACTCATAGCTTTAAAAGTGGGAAGAGAGGATATGTGAACTTGGCTTTGCATTACTCGGTTTTGTCAAATCTATAAGAAATATAGCCCATGAATGCCTCACTCTTGTTCTTCTAAATTGTGAAATACTTTCTGTTGAATGAAGTGTAGAATTCTAGATCCATGTATTCTTAGCTGTGCAATTTTGAACACCTGTTTACATTCTCTTAAGACTTAGTTTCCTCATCCATAAAAAAGCTTCAGTGCAGGAAACAGAAATCACCCTAAGAATTTTGAAGCACTGAGATTTATTCCTGGGAATGAAGTACTTATGGAACTGGTGGGAGGGCTGAATGCTTGGGCTGTAGATTGGACATGTAGGGATGACTCTCAGAATATTAGGGGAGCTATAATCTTTGTCAAAATCTTGGCAGTGAGTAATTGGCAGCTCACCACTGGAACAACAGAGGCCCAGAACACACCATCTTGGCTGCTGTCCAGGATTCAGGAAAGCCTCCATTGCCAGTGCAATGTCTGATCTGGACACTGGATCACTGAAACCAGCTGCCACTACCACCACAGCTGCCTTTGGAAGCTTGAGATGAAATGTTAGTGTCTCCATACTTTTTCTTGCCAGCTGAAAACGGTACAATAGCAGGAAATGACACTTCACTCTATTTCTGCCTTCTAAATCTTGCCTGAGTGCATCTACATAATGGAATCTATCTCACATCTAGAACCCTAGCTGCAAGGGAGTCTGGAAATTAATTACTAGCTTTCTAGCCTCTCCAAAACAGGAAGCTACCTTAAGAAGATGGAAATTGATGCTGAGTAACTGGCCATATCTAGACCAGAAAATAGTAATATTAATAACTATGTCATAGAATTATTGTGGGGATTAAATGAGATAATGAAATAATTTTAGCACCAGCAAAAAGCAGACAAACAATAAATTAATTATATCTAACACTACTCCTTCAGTGGGGTACAATGCTTCATCTTCTAAAGATAAGGGAAAGACTCTTTCTTTAGGTGCTGGACTGAATTTCCTGCAAGGACGGAGAATTCTCTACCAGCTCAGTGTCCTCAGTGCCACCAATGGCTCCTTCTCTACCTGAGGTCATAGCACAGGTGCCTGTAACAGCCCTGCTTATCTAGGGAACCTTTCCAGGCCATTCTACCTGTTCTTGGTTCAACTTTGCTGTTCTGAACTCTTCAGTTCCCATCCTGTTGCTTCAGGCCAAATTCCTAATTCTCTGTTCGCCCCTGTCATAGTGAGACCTGAATTGAATGAACTGTCTGCTTCATCTTGGTTTTATCTCTGGTTAGTACTGTTCCTATTTCACACCCAGCCCAGTCCTTTGAACCCTGTATTTAGTGTGGAGCCTAAGACCCCATTTGTCGTCAAAGAAACCATGTAAGTACTGAGAATTCCAAGATAAAGCTCTAACAAAACAGGATGGCCTAAGGCAAACACAGAGAAAATTTATCTTCAGTGTCTTTCAATCCCCATTTTGTTTTTAAATATTTTCCACATACACGTTGAACTGGAGAGTTGCCTTTTTACTTGAGATCATGATAGAATAGATATTCTCAGCAAATCGTACTTGTTCTACATTTTTTCATGGTTTTATAAAGTAGCCCGTTGGCTCAAGGATTCTTATGCCTGTCTGTGCCTCAGTTCAGCTCAGTTGAATCAGAATCTCTAGGGGAACAAGTGAGGTCTGGGCTGCAGTGTATTTTAAAGCTGTCTCAAGATAATAATTATAATGTGTAGCCAGAGTTGAGAACCACATGGCCAGCTAGTCTGACAATCTAACTTGGATTCCCATGCCAAGGGGTGCAAATGTTTTCATGTGCTGGCCCAACCAGGGCAGTTCTGGTCCTTCTTCAGAACTGGTCTGCAGGCAATGCCATAACTCAAAAAGTAAGTTCATGATGGGATCTCCATCAAGATGAGATCTTGCCATCTCTTTGGCAAGATAAAGTGATAGGTAAAGTTCTGGTGTCAGGACAATATTTTAATAATCCTTCAGGTTATACCATTTAATCATGTATAATCATGTATAATCATTTTATCCCTATTCATAAAACCAGTTCTAGCAGTTAACATTTGATTCTTGGTGAAAAATTTTTATTCTATAACATTAAATTATATTTTAAATTATTCTTCTGTGTAACCCCAGGCAATTACATTTTGTTTAATCTCTGCACCGCCCCCCCCCCATTTCTTCATTTATTCAGTAGGGATAGTAATAATAGCTACCTCAGAGAGTAATACTGTGACAATTATATGTGATTGATGATATATGTAAAGTATCTGGCATATTAGAGATGAAAAATGAATTTGATCTACTCTTACTATTATTGAATTGCCATTTATTCTTTGGCATAGTGTTTATAAAGCTAAGTGATATCAGCAGGTAAATAAATTGGACATTCTCAAGTCTGTGATCAGTGGAAGAAATTGAAATGTGTCCTCTCAGAAAACCTGTGGAGTACTACTTAACATGGAATAACCCTAATGGAAATTTCCAATAGGAATGGCAAGTTTAGGGTTACCTTCTTGGTTTGTTTATCTAAGTTGAACTGCTCCTGCTTGTGGGCTGCAGAATTAATGGAATGGGTAACATGTTGCGAGCTGTTCGCTCCACCGCTTTTCACATGAAGTGGATTACCAAAGTTCATTGTATGAATGAGGCTGATATAAATGCAGGGAGAGAATGGGTGGTAGAAAACCCAAGATGTTCTAAATACCATATGTATACATATGTATACAATAGCATGAATGAAAGTCTTTAAAATTTGGAAAAAATTCATGTGTAGCCATACAAAAGGGCCAAAATAAAGTATGATGTGTTTGCTCATTAATTTAATGAGCTTTAATGAACACTTAAGTGTGTGTCAGGCACTGAGCTAGTGCTCAGAAGAAAAAGAAAAATAAAACAAAGGCATAGCCCTCAATAGGTCAAGGACGCCTGGGGAAACTGATAAATATTAAACAGTGAGTGTGATTGAAAGTAATGGTTTTTGGACTACTTGATAACATTGAACAAATAAGGAAACATTAAGTTAAAAATGTAAGATATGGGCCTCTCACCTTTGAAGATGGTCTACACTCTGTGGAGTATGTTTCTCCTTTGGCTGCTCTTGTATTCTGAGGAGACCCCATGCCCTTGGACCATTTTGGAAAGACTGAAAAGAAATACAGTATATCAGATCATTATCCTGGACACCTATATAGTGCTTTATGTCAATTGTTTCTCAACAAAACTGGAAGAAAAAGAAGTGTATATGTGGGACTAGGAAAAAAAAGAAAATTAATGGATTAAGATTCCTATAATTCATAATTTAGAGAGAGATTATGCTTGTATTGCTCTTGTACTACCAATGTAAGAAGTCCTAACTAATAAAATGAATGTACTTTAAAAAATTACATAAAAATATACGAAAACGTTGGCTAGTAATCTTAAGGTGGTATGGTATTGTGGCTAGATTTCCTCCTTCATTTCTCTAGTTCAAAAATTTCTTGATTTTTAAATATATATATTTTTCTTAACAAAAAATTCAAACATAAACTATTTATGAAAATCCTGAATCAAACAAAGATGATCTACCTTCCATCTCTTTGCTTGCCCAACTTCATACTTGCCTCCGTTTAGGTTACTTGAAAGCCAAGACACAAACTTGGGAGCAGATATTTTCTATGAGAGGTGATCCTCAAAAGACTGACTGAGAGAATGAGGAAAGTGAGACACAATGAAGAAAAGCTAATACATGCAGGGTGTACTTGTGAGCTGGTTATCACTGGAGCAACCAGAGCTCAGCCTCCCTTGCAAACCTCTGAGAACCATGTGATCTGTGCTTCAGCTGAATGGTCCCTCTCCTCTGAAAGATGGGAAGCTGGGCATTTATCCACACCTATGCACCACTGACAGAGGACTGTTCTTGGAAACTTCAGCTCCCTCCCAACTTCCAGGCCGTGCTTTGCCAGGAAAAAGTGGTCATCCTTGGCTGAGAAGAAAGCCTGGAGGCAGAAGAGCAGAAACACCAGAGGGGGCGCTAGATGCAGACCATGTGCCTTGAGCTATCCACACTCTGCTGAAATCAGGTGGACAGAAGCCTGGGCAGGGCACACAAAGCCCCTGCAGTATCCAAACACGTGCAACTTCAGGCTGTCTTCTTTCTGCTATTTAATATTTGTCAACAACTTAGGAACCTGAAAGGGAAGCTGATCACATGTGGGAACAGCACAGAGTTGGGAGATGAGAACAAATTCAATGAATGTCAAGTTCTGAAATATCTCAAGAAGTTGGAATGATGGACCAACTTTTAGGATGGGATTGAAAGAGTGAGAAGTGCAAATTAAAAATGTATACTTCCAAACAAACAACTGCAAAGACAAAGGCCTGGAAAACACAGTTTAACAAAAGAAAATTTCATGCAACAAAACACATGTGGGTTGAGTAAAGCCTCAGTATAAAATATGAACCAACAGAAATTTCATTCTGGGACTTCCCTGGTGGCCCAGTGGTTATGATAGGGAAGCTAAGATCCCTCATGCTTGGGGCCAAAGAACCAAAACAGGAAATAGAAGTAATATTATAACAAAATTCAATAGACTTTTAAAATGGTCTACATTAAAAAATCTAAAGAAAAAAAAGAAATTTCATTCTATTTCACACTTCAATGTCTGCATTGAATGTGGGGAGTATAAAGGTCATGGTATTCTGAATGAACTAGCTAGCAGGAATGCTGAGCTGAATTGTAGGCAATCCCCCTTGAAGTAGGGCATAGACCGAGTAGGTACAGGAGAATCACCAGGGTTGGCTCCCAGTGATAAGGAGGCAGAAACCATTCACCTTGGGATGAAGGCACTAGGAAGAGAAGCCTCAGCAAGTCGGGATAGGATGGGGAACATGAGTGCTTGCTTCAAGTATCTTATGAGCTGTATTATGGGAAATGGAAAGAGGCTGTATAGCATGATGGCAGAAAGCTTGCAGTATAGAATCGGGGACACCTGGATTTGTTGTAGTCCCATTCTGGTGTTTACTGATGGCCCTGTGCAGGTCATCTGAGAAATGAGAACACTAATGATACCTATGTCACATGCTTGTGTGTGGATTAAGTGAGATGTGTATGTAAATTGCTTAGCATAGTACCTTACCCACATGTGTACTCAAATAATAATGTTAGTTAGAATCCTACATAAGAGAGGAATTAGACTTGGTTTCTTTGGCCACAACTTGGTGAATTAAGACCACTAGAAGTTAGTAATTTGATCTTAATCTACAGAGAGCCTCTTGCACCATCAGAATGGTCCAAATATTGGATAGACTGCCTTTGGAATAGTGGTGTCCCTAACACTGGATCTAGGTAGTCAGCCAGATGGTCTCTGACTGCATCCTTAAAGGAGATTCAAGAGTATATTTAAGTCTCCTACACCTGGGGTCGCCACTAGGCCTTTGCTGCCTGCCGTGACTGGCATGGAGTCACCAGGGTTTCTATGGGAACCATGAGGGACTTAGAATTCTGTGTCTGAGCACTGAATCCCAGAGGAAAGAGACAAGCACTGAAGCAGCTTCCCCTACAATAGCATTCATTAAAAAAAATCGTCTAATTAAATATTAACCCCAGAGATGGAGCATTAATGGGTCTCTTATGTAAACTTTGTACATCTCACTCATAACTATCCGGGAAAGGACTTAGGTAGAACACTCCAAGGGAAATAAACTTATATACCTGTATCTTTCTTCCATGCCATCACTAACAGAAGGCACAGAGGGCGGTCCTCAGCTCACTGCTGCTCCTGCTGCTGCTAAGTCACTTCAGTCATCTCCCACTCTGTGCGACCCCATAGACAGCAGCTCACCAGACTCCCCCGTCCCTGGGATTCTCCAGGCAAGAACACTGGAGTGGGTTGCCATTTCCTTCTCCAATGCATGAAAGTGAAAAGTGAAAGTGAAGTCACTCAGTCGTGTCCAATTCTTAGCAACCCCATGGACTGCAACCCACCAGGCTCCTCCGTCCATGGGATTTTCCAGGCAAGAGTACTGGAGTGGGGTGCCATTACCTTCTCAGCCTCAGCTCACTACCCTCTTTGTATTGCACCTCCTCTATTGACCACAGGTGCTTGGGAGGAAGATGGGGCAGAAGTGTCAGGAGGGAGGGCTTGGGACCAAACCTGTCATCCTCTTTGCATCTATCCTGCCTTTCCTTCTCATCTACTTTTTTCTGGTCCACCTCTGGACTCCTAATGTAATGGATTCTTGGGAGGCGACATAGGCAGAAGTAGTGGGGGTGGTTAAAAAGGGGACAAAAGTGAGGAGGAGAAAGAAACATTTAGTGGAGTGCTTTGTGATCTTGGACAAGCCCATTGATCTTCCTGGGGTCCTCTGGGTGGGGGGAAAAGGATTTGAACTACAGCTCATGGATTTCTTGAGCAAACATTTCGGAGCATTTCCGATGTAGTTGGGATACAGTGAGGAAAAAGGCCCAAGTCTTGCCTTGGAGAATTCCTAGTATAGCTCAGAGGGTCTCAGTGTGGGGTCCATGTAATACTTGTGGTCAGAGAAAGGCCTTCAGGGGACCTGCAAAACCCTTGCCTTTGCACTCTAAATTTATGAGTATTTGTATTCGAGTGTGGGGAGGTGGTGGTGCAGGCAAATCCTCTATTTTTGTCAAATTGTTAAAAAAATTTTTTTTCCCATCAAGTTCCTATTTGAATTCATGACCCTCCAAACTATTAAGAATCCCTGCAGTTCTGTTATTTGTGTCTTTATCAAGTTTGCCATCTTTGCATATCAACTGTGTAGTTTAATTTTTCTTTAAAGTTGAACACAGGAGTATGTCTGCTTTAACAATAATATTCATGAAACTATGAGTGTGGGTCTGATGAGTCCATCAGTTTCTATCTCCATCTCTGTTTATCAACTTTAAAATAAATGCAAAGCCATTCAAATAAAAGCTGTTCCTTAGTGTACCACCCCAAAACATTCCTTACCACCGGATACTGGGTATCTGGCCAACAGCATACTTCTGGAAATATGGGGTCTGGTGGCTCCCCCAAATCCATCCCAGCCCTGGGCTTCTTAAGACTTTCCCCCCACTTTCCTTCTACTCCCTCCTCTGCTTCCTCTGGGGCCAGTCAAAGCGCAGATATCAACGTCCCTCCTTTCCACATTGTCAGAGGCAGCCGCCAAACTCCGGAGTTGTCCCCAGACCGAAGCTAGCAGCAGGAGACCCCGAGTTTTCGCCTTGAGCGACCCCTCCCTACTGCGGGGCCTGCGCCGCTGGCCTTGCCGCTGCCTGGCTGACTTCCGCGTGAGTGACAGGGGCTGGCGGAGGGCTGGCAGTGAATGGAAGCAGTCCTGACACCCGAGCTGTGTGCGGCGCGCTAATTACACTGATGTGGGGTCTGGGCCGCTCGGTCCTTTGCTCAGAGGAAGGATGCGATGCAGGCGCGGGGAGCGAGCGGCACTACAGAGGAAGCAGGGGAACAGCAGCACCTAGGCACATCCATAATTTATAAAATGCCAGCAGCAACAAAGGCAAAGAGGGACCAGAACCAGGAGAACAGAATAGCATAAAGCTTTTTAATGGTCTTTTTCTATTAATGTCAGATGGGTGACCGCTTTTCAAGTGGGTGGAAGGGTTCCAACGCCTGCACGGTTCAGTCACAGAAGCTAAATGCTGCCATTTACCCCTCCTCCCCCAGCTTCATGGAAGAGCTTAGCTGTCCTCTAAGCCAAGTGTAATATTTGAGGTTTGAGTGGGCATCTGATCCATCTAAACTGCCTGCTTTTCCAGAGGAATTTCTAGCAGAAGAATTGAAACTGCTCTGTTCATCTGTAATAATAACATCCCCAGCAATCTAGCATTTCTAACATTTGTAGAAGGTCCTACAGCAGCAGTCCTCAACCTTTCTCGCACCAGGGACTGGTTTTGCGGAAGACAGTTTTTCCACGGAGAAGAGGCAGCAGGGCAGGAGGATGGTTTAGGAATGATTTGAGTGCATTATATTTATTGTGCATTTTATTATTATTACATCAGCACCTCCTCAGATCATCAGGCATTAGATCGTGGAGGTTGGGAACCCCTTCCCTAGAGTAGATTTTAAGAGCACAGACTCTGGTGAAACTCACCAGCAGTTGAGACCATGGAAACCTACCAACTGTCTTGTTGCCTCAGCTTCTTCAGTTTTAAAACAGAGATGATAAAATTAGCTACCTCTTGAGACTCTTGGGGTGATTTGGTGATGATGAATATAAACTTACCTAACAGAGTTAGTATTTGTTAGCTTAACACTATCCAAGTGCTTCCACATTTGGTTTTATTTTTTTATGCTACTCATATTCTCCCAGAAGTAACTGTTCTGCTAAAGTTAGGTGTATTTTACCCATGCACAGTAAAAGGGAAAAAAATTTTTTTTTCTTTTTTTTTGCTATGTTAGTATCTTTAAACTTACTGTTTTGGAGATTTGTCCATGTAGCTATATATAACTCTGGTTCATTTGTGAATTCTGCTAAGCAGAATCCTATAATTGATATTTCTGTTCTATTGCTATTCAAAATAAAAATATATAATAATTAGGCCACTCCAATTCCCTTGCTTTACTGATAGGCCCCACACTGTCTGAATCTCCCTCCATTCTTTCTTTTATGGATTTTCTACTTGATTTTCTAGTAAGGAGCACATGCCAGGATCCCAGGATTATTTTCCCAATGGATCAACATTTCTTAAGCATTAAATTTAGGGGAAAAAAAAATACCCTTGACTAATATTTTCTTCCCACAGACTTTCTGGAGACAAGTTTTCTCTAAGAGTCTCCTCTTGAATTCAGGAATACTTTAGAATCAAGGATGCCATTTATGTCTAATATATACCCATAAGTAGCCTGAGTCACTGACCACCAAAACTGGAATAATTATCTAACGTACTAGTAGGGACAAGGTAAGAGTGACCTTGAATAGTAGCTAATTTCCAAAAGTGCTATGCAAATATTGTAAGCTCAAAGGAAATTTAAGGGCTCAGTGGATAGAATTAGGCCTTCAGAACAAAAAACAGACTGATAAAGAGCTAAAAAAGAATGACAAAACACATCTAAAAGCCATCTGAAAGACAAAACACATCTAAGCCCCTGCCAAAAAAAAACACTAAAAAATATCCATGGCGACAAAGGGAAGATAAATTGATGCCAAAGCTGACATCCATTAACCTCAGATCACTGATCTTTCCTCATTCCAGTGTGCATGAGTTTCCAAGGGTTGCTATAACAAGGCGCTACAGACTGGGTGGCTTAAACGACAGAAACTTGCCGTCTCCCAGTTCTGGAGGCTCAAAGTCCTAGGTCAGGGTGTCATCATGGTTGGTTCCTTCCGGAGGCTGTGGCAGAGAAACCGTTCCAGGCCTCTCTCTGAGCTTCTAGTGCTTTTCTGTTGGTCTTTGGCATCCCTTGGTTTGAAGATGCTTCACCCTAACCTCTGCCTTCATCTTGGCCTTCCCCCTGGCTGCTTATCTCGCTGTCCAAATATCCCCTTTAAATAACCACACAGTCTTAGCTTGATCATCTGCCAAGACCACATTTCCAAGGTCACATTTGCCAGGACTAGTGGTTAGGACTTCAACTTCTTTCTGGTAGACACCATTCATGGAAACATCATTCATAACACCATTTATGGAAAGCATTTTGGAGATCTACTTTATTTTTGAAAAGTTTATACTTTCCAAAAGGGTTCACCATATATGTCCACAAAAGAACTGTACATCAATGTTCATAACAGCATTGCTCATAAAAGTCAATGAGTGAAATCAATCTAAATGTTTATCACCTAATAAATAGATTAAAAAATTGTGTTATAGCCATTAAATGGAATATTATTCAGCCAGAAAAATATAGTATTGATTCATATTACAACATGGATAAACCTCAAAAACATTACACTAAGTGAAAGAAGCCAGACACAAAGGCTTATATTGTGAGATTCCATTTATATGACATGTCTAGAACAGATGAATCCTTAGGATCCAGTCTACCTTATGGTAGACCACTGGTACCAAGAGCTGGGGGTGTAAGGAAAAGGTTGTGGGATTTGGGTGGAGATGATGAAAATTTCTGAAATTAGTGGTAATTGTCTCACAACCTAGAAATGTACTGAAACCCCTGAATATTATAGTTTAAGAAGGTGAATTTTATGGTATAGTAATTAAATCTCAACAAAAATTAAAAAAAAAATTTTGAATCCTTAAAAAAAGGATTCACCTATATGAACAAAGTTCCTTTAACTAACAGCTCTTTTAATACTTGGAAGAACCAAGAACAAAAAAGAGCATATGTTAATATGTGAATGGATAACATTAGGGTGTTAGGCATGATTATCTCTCATGGTGGGATTAAGGGTCACTTTTTTTTGTTTTTTTGTTTTTTTCTATATTTTCCAAGTTTTCTACAACAAGCATTTTCTAATTTTACAGTAAAAAACTCTTTTTTTAAGAATTGCTTTCTGATTCCATCACAAGTACTTTTGATGTCCAAACGTCTAAATTTAGTCACACCTGGGGTGGACAGTTCCATGGAAAATTATGCTTAACACTGACAGCACCTCTTGTTTTATCTTTCATCTTAGAATTTCTCCAGCATAGCCCACATGAATTTGCTCAGGCAGAACATAAGCTCTGCCCCAAAGTGTAGAGTAGTTATTATCCTCAAAGGATAGTGAAGAGTGTATACAAACTATTGATAAATGTGCCAGCTTCCAGATCTTTCTGGGGACAAGGTAGAGAGGTTTCTCAGGAGACTCCGATGGAAACACGCCTTCATTGTCCAAAGCAATTACAGTGGCAGGTATCTTAATGATGACCATGCTTCTTTTATCTCATTCTCCCCCATCCTTGCTTTCATTCTACCTTGGGTAACTGTCCAAAGAGCTATCTCTACTCAAAAAAAAAAAAAAAAAAAAAACACAAAGAGAAAAAAACCAAGGAATTGTTTTCAAGTAGTGTTTAGCATAGCAAGAGAGCACAGAAATTTAAATAAGAGCTAAAAGTAACAATAACTGCTAAAATTCACTGGATGTTTACTTTGTGCCAGGTACTATGTGTTGTTACGCACTGTTCACTAAGACCAAGACAAACTCTGTTTCATACACAAAGAAAACGGGATTCAGAAACATTTATTAATGTAACTCAAGGGAATGAAACTAGTAAAAAGTGGAGTTGAATTCTTGGGCTGGCTCCTTCAAAAGCCAGAACACTTTACTGTCACATTATCATGCTTTGAAAGACTGAAGCTTAGGCAGCAATGAAACCGTCTGAACTCATGGTGGTGTGCTGTGCTTAGTCGCTCAGTCATGTCCAACTCTTTGTGGCCCCATGGACAGTACCCACCAGGCTCCTCTGTCCATGGGGATTCTTCAGGCAAGAATACGGGAGTGGGTTGCCATGCCTTCCTCCAGGGGATCCTCCCAACCCAGGGATCGAACCCAGGTTTCCTGCATTGCAGGTAGATTCTTTACCAACTGAATCAGCAGGGAAGCCCAAGAATACTGGAGTGGGTAAACTATCTTTTCTCCAGGGGATCTTCCCAACCCAGCAATTGGAGCAGGGTGTCCTGCATTGCAGGCGGATTCTTTACCAGCTGAGCTACCAGGGAAGCCCCTGAACTCAGCCAAGGGGAAGAGTGAGTATTAGTTAATCTAACAACACAACAAAACAGTCCTCAAATCATTTACATGTATCTTTGCAGAAATACATCTTTTTGCAAAAAAAGACCCTTGTTTATTTGCCTATAACCCTTTCGCTCAGCAACTCTTTCTCCATGATTGAGCTAAAAAGAGAAAGATCTTGATGTTTCTTTTTGCACACAATTAAGAGATGACTGAGCTGCACAAAGGACAATTGTAGTCTGGAATGACAATGAATTGTGTGAGGTTATTTACTACAAAGACATTAGGACTCTCAGCTGGCTGCATGTGCCCAGCACAAAGGAAAGTGGGTATTTGATAGCTCTCCAGTTCTTCTGTCTGGGGATTCAGCCAAATGGAATCATCCAGACTCAGAACATACTTTGGGGTCTGAATTTTCTATTTCAGCTGTATCTGATAATCAAATGAGCCAAGTAAGAGAAGTACAGAGCTCAGATTCTCCATCTATCAATGTCCCAGGCTGACTTTGGAGATTTGAAACTCTAATTTGGAGGAATGAGGAAGATTGGCCAGACAGATGACAACAGTATGTTCTGCTATAGTGTTGAAGACTTGTCTGTATGTTTAAGCCCAGGAAGGAGATAGAGAAAGAAGAGGCAGGTGGAAACCACAGCCAAAGGAGTGTTGGTGAGAAGTCACACTGTCTGAATAACTGTTATTCAAGGGTCAACTATATTAGGTCCTGGGCTTCACAGGCGGCACTAGTAGTAAAGAACCTATCTGCCAGTGCAGGAGTCATAATAGACTTGGGTCTAATAGATCCCTGGGTCAGGAAGATCCCCTGGAAGAGGAAATGGCAACCCACTCCAGTATTCTTGCCTGGAAAATCCCATGGACAAAGGAGCCTGGAGGGCTACAGTCCATAGGGTCTCATGGAGTCGGACACCACTGAAGCGACTTAGCACGCATGCACATATTAGGTCTTGTGTGCAGCTAGGTTCTCCAGGACTTGAATCTTCCAGGGCTGCGGTGAATGTGCCACTTCTGTTTCCTATTCCAGCACTTCATTTGTCCTTGGGGAACAACCATTGCCCCTCTTGATAAAGCTATCAGTCAAGGTGTCCTTGCTTCTCTTGGACAAGCTAGGTTTGTGACCCAAGTAGGCCATGCTGTTCCCTGAGAGTTCTACCCTCAAGAGAGAGTTCTTATCAGCTCCAGCCACATAGATGCCACAAACTGCTATGGTTTCTGCCCTTTCTAGTTCCTTAAGTTTTGTGTATTTGTGTGAGCTCCTCCATAGCTTTTTTGTTAAAAAAGCTCCCCACTTTTTGGCCCAAGTTAACCAGTCTGTTTTTTTCACCTAGCTAATGAATCCCTACCATGTAAAGCTTTTATTACGTGATGCTTCAGTGGTTAAAGAGAAAGTTGAAAAATTTGCAAAGCATTCTGAGGACAGTCACAAAAACAACTTGCAGATGATAGATTTGTGGGGCCCACTTCAAGAAATATCATTTTGTCCCAAGAAGGGAAATTTGTGCTGACTTATAATTTCTTCCTTGGAGAAGGAAATGGCAACCCACTCCAGTGTTCTTGCCTGGAGAATCCCATGGATGGGGGAGCCTGGTGGGCTGCCGTCTCTGGGGTCGCACAGAGTCAGACACGACTGAAGCAACATAGCAGCAGCAGCAGCAGCATAATAACCATTTTTGACTGAGTCTGTGCTCCCTAACAAGATGGAAGTTGAGGAAATTATATTGGAAACTCATGTGAAAATGTTTCCCCCAGGACCAAGTTGTCTTTGAAGAGATAAACTGTGTGAAAATCTGCACTCAGTTCTCCATTTTATTTTCTTATTTTTGCATGGAGACACAGCACACTTCCTCAGAGACTGTTTACATTTGTTTTCTGCAATTTTTCATGTCTGTGTTACTCTTTAATTCACTACAGTCTGATATCTGCCCTCACAGCTGCCATAGTCAAGTCAAATGGGCCTTTTCTCGATGTCATTTTATTTGGCCTGTTGAAGGTATTGCACTGGGGACCACTCCTTCTGTCTTAAAGCACCTCTTTCTTTGGCTTCCACGAGTTCACATTCTCCTGATTTTTTCCCCTCCTTCTTCTCCAGCTGATTCTTCTCAGCTACTCTTGGAAGCTCCTTCTTTTACCCATCCCTTAAATGTTGGTGTTCTTCAGGGGTTTGATTTAGGTCTTCCTTTCTTCACACTGCACACAGATGATGGGTTGTTTTATTCATTCCCATGGCCTCAACTGGCATCTATTTGCAGATAAGTCTTAAATGTACATATCTTTCTTTCTCACCTCCCTGAGTGCCAGACCCTGTGTATAACAGCCCTCGAGAACATTCTTTTGAATATGTCATGGATACCTCAAGCCCAAATTTTCAAAACTGATTTATTTATTCTTTTGTGTAGCATATTTCAGCAAATGGCATCACCAGCCACCCAGTTTTCCTGGTCAGACACTGGAACATCCTCTTGGACTCTTCCTTTTCCTTGACTTTCCACAGCCAATAAATCACCAAGATCTATCAGTTCAACCAACTAAAACATCTCTTTTAAATCTTAAAAAATCTCTTAAATCCGCTGCCATGCACCTATTCCAAGTAACTATCAACTCTCACTGCATGGCCTTC
Organism: Budorcas taxicolor; assembly: GCF_023091745.1. NCBI lineage: Eukaryota > Metazoa > Chordata > Mammalia > Artiodactyla > Bovidae > Budorcas > Budorcas taxicolor. The sequence goes on from NC_068916.1 coordinate 57,162,973, forward strand.
CGGCTAGTTCAGCTATCTGCAGAGGAGATTTCCTTCAACTCTTTATCCACACCAGAGTGTGGCAGCCAGAGTGAATCTTTCAGAGCATAAATTAATTGATGGTGTCATTTCTCTGTTTAAAACCCGTCAATGCTGCCACTGCTTTTAGGATCAAGTCTGGATTCTTGGCTAGCCCTTCCTTACTGCCCTTGCCAGCCATGCCAGCCTCATCTTTTTGTTGCTTCTCTCCTGCCTCGTTGAACTCCTGGCACATTGAACATCTCACACTCTGCTCTCTCTCTCCTTCAGCCTTTCACACACATCCCTTTTGCTTTTCACTTAGTCTTGCTCAGCTTCCATGTTCTTCTTCCTAGAAGCCATCCGTGTGCCTCTCCTTCCCTCTTTCTCCCCGTCAGTTAGAAGAGTGCCTCCATCATGTGCCACATGAGACTCCGTGCCACCCAGTCATATGCCTTATCACAACATATTGAAATCACCCGTATTTAACCACTTGCCTGTATAGTTAGGGAGATAAAGGACCAGGGCGTCCCACTATTCTACACTAGTATCTAGTTCATCATTGGTACTCATTACACATTTCATGAATTAGTTAATTAATTAATAACATAAAATAATGTAAGAAAAGTTGGCAATTCACTTTTTATCACTACCATAAATACAAGATGAGGAAATAAAGAGCGAGGGAAGTTTGATTAAGCTATTTGGGAAAATTCCTGTAAGCTTGGGTTATTAGACATTAGTCTTAGCTTTCTCTGGGGAATGGTGACATCTTCTTAGGAAACACAAAATACAAAAGAGTCTCACTTGCTTAGGAAAACAGACAGAGGATGGGACTAGGTGACATCTTCATGTTGGTGAAGCTTCAAGCTTCATGAAAAGCTGCAAATATGGATTCTGGCTCACTCAACAAAGTGTTTTTTACCCATTTCCATGTTACATGATCACACCTTCATTATGAAAATGCACATTTTGAAAAGATAAATAGCTTAAGTATTGAGAGGAATTATTATGATGCTTCCTTTTTGTATATCCTTAATCACTTTGCTCTCTGTCACTTCTCCATAGTTGATGAAAACCATCAGCTTTGGTGCAGTCTAACACCTACACACTCTGAGCCTGTGTCCTTGCCACTGAATGTGCTGGATGAAAGCCCATCACCCCCTCGACTGGATTCACTTTAAAAAGATGACTTTGAAACTAAAGTGGCCCCACCAGGCAATCGTGTCACTTGCCCTTGGTTCATCCATCCTCCCGTATCCTGGACAATATTTGCACATGTCCTCTCCCAGTTTCTAATGCCTCCTCCACAGTCCTCATGTTCAGCTGGCAGGTCAGCTTTATGCTTCACTGAGAATAGAAGCAACTACAACCAAACCTAAACTTCCCAACATCTTCATTCTCCTACTCTGCCTCTTGTTACTGTAGAGGAGCTTTCCATAGTCTTATCCAAAGCCAATGCCTTTGCTTCTGTACTAAATCCTCTCTCCTCTCACTTACCCTAAGACATATTAATAACTTTGAAAAATCTGTCGGTACTCCCCACATAACCAGTTTATGCTCTCTAGAGCATATTAATCCCATCTTACAAAAGCCTTCCCTTGACTCCGTTCCCCTCACCAGCTGCTGCTTATCCCACTTCTTTGCTCCCCTTTTCATCAGAACTTCTCTAGAGTTGTCTGTGTTTCCTGTCTTCAGTTCCTCTACTTTCCATCTCTCTTGCATCCAGTTCAATCAAGCTCCACCCGAACTCCTCCATTAATTTAATCAATGACCTGCCCTTGGTGAAATTCATTGGTTAATTAATCAGCCCTCAGCATCCTAATCCCATCAACAGTATCTAAGCAGTTGATCACCTCTTTGACTCACTTTTTACTTTGCTTTCAGAATGACACATTCTCTTGGTTTTCCCTTACCTTTAGGTTAATCCTTCACAATTTCCTTTGAGCTTCCTCCTTTTCTCTCCCAGCTCTTAATTGCAGTGCCTCAGGTTCAGTCCTTGGACTTCTCTCTTTACTTGCTCTCTACTGGCCATCTCACCAAGGCCCATCTCAAGTCTGTTGACTCACACATGTAAATTTCCAGCATCCATCTCTCTTCTGAATTTAAAATTTGCATATCCTACTGCTGATTTGACATCTCTCTTCAGATATACACCTGAAACTTAATATGTCCAAGGACAGAACTCCTGATCTTCCTCAATAAACCTGCTCTAGCCCCAGCCTTCTCTGTCTCTGTTTATTGTAATCCCATCCTTCCAGGTGCTCAGGTCAAAAAACTTAGTCATTCTTCATATCTGGTCACCAGGAAATTCTGTTAACTCTTCTTTTGAAATATATCTGCCCATTTCTCACTGCCTTCGTGGCTACCACCCTAACCCATGCTGTCATCATTCTCATACAGGAGCTCCTAAGAATTGGGTTCCCCTGCTTGCATGCTTGCCCCTCTTTGCATTGTTCTCACCAAAGCAGCTAACATAAGTCAAGGCAGGTAATATCTATACTCAAGACGTTTCCTTAGGGTAGATGTCGACATCTGTACAGTGGCCCACAAAGCTCTGTGTGCTCTACATTTCTGCTCCCTCCCGGTCCTCATCCTCTACTGGGCTCACTCCATTCTAAACGCTGGTCTCCTTGCTGTTGTGTGAATATGCCAGAACACTCTGTCTGTGCTGTCACTGTTTCCTCTTCTTGGAATGTTCTTCCCACACATTATTTGCCTGCTTTCCTCACCTCCCTGAAATGTTTGATCAGATCTCATCCACTCACTTTCATAACACGGGCCACGTCCCGTTCTCTTGATTCTCTTTACCTTGCTCAACTTTGTCTTTTGTGTTATGGTACCTGTCACCTTCCAATTTACTTATTATTTTAACAATCTGTTTTCTGACTTCTTGTAGAATTTATTTATCTTTGACTGTTTGGGGGTATTACTTTCCCAAGCCTCTAGAACAGGGTTTCTCATCTGCAACACTGTTGATCTTTAGGTTTGTGATGGGCTGCTGTTCTGTGCTTTGCAGGATGTTAAGCAGCACCCAGTTAGAACCCTATATGAAACAACTGATTGGTTCAGGATTGAGAAAGGAGTACAACAGGGCTTTCTATTGTCACTCTTATACGCTGAGCATATCGTAAGAAACGCCAGGCTGGATGAGTTACAAGCTGGAATAAAGACAGGTGGGAGAAACATCAACAACCTCAGATATGCAGATGATACCACTCTAATGACAGAAAGTGAAGAGGAACTAAAGAAATTCTTTATGAGGGTGAAGGAGAAGAGTGAAAAAGCCAGCTTAAAACTAAATGTTAAAAAAATACTAAGATCATTGCATCTAGCCCTGTTACTGCATGGCAGATAAAAGGGGAAAAGGTGGAAGCAGTGACAAACTTACTCTTCTTGGGCTCTAAAATCACTGCGAATAGTGACTGCAGCCATGAAATCAGAAGATGATTGCTTCTTGGCAGAAAAACTATGACAAACCTAGATGGTATATTAAAAAGCAGAGACATCACTCTGTTGACAAAGTTCCATATAGTCAAGGCTATGGTATTCCCAGTGGTCACGTATGGTTGCGAGAGTTGGACCATAAAGAAGGCAGAGCACCAAAGAATTGATGCCTTTGAACTGTGGTGCTGGAGAAGACTCCTGAGAGTCCCTTGGACACCAAAGAGATCAAACCAGTCAATCTTAAGGGAAATCAACCCTGAATACTCATTGGAAGGGCTGACGCTGAAGCTGAAGCTCCAGTACTTTGGTCATCTGATGTGAATGGCTGACTCATTGGAAAAATCCTTGATGCTGGGAAAGATTGAGGGCAGAAAGAGAAGAAGGCACCAGAGGATGAGATGGCTGGATGGCATCACCAATGCAATGGATGTGAACTTGGGCAGACTCCAGGAGATTGAGAGGGACAGGGAGGCCTGGCATGCTGCAGTCCATGGGGTTGCAAAGGGTCGAATACAACTGGGGGACTGAACAACAACAACAACGGCCTCTAACCTCTAGTTGCCAGTAGCTCCTGTAAATGTGACAACAAAAAACGTCTTCGGACATTGCCAGATGTTTGTTGGGGAGCGAAGTAGTCCCCACTTGGGAACTATGGTAGAGAAGAGTGCCTACCCCTAGCTGACATTCCATCATTATTCATTGAAAGGAAGGAAAAAAGGATGAGCAATTTTAGATACATGTATTCCTCGTGGTGTCTCCCAGCATTCGTAATTTACCATAGTCATCACAGGAGCAGCTTTCACCCTTGAGCAGTAAAAGCTGAATCCCAGGCACTCATAGGACACAATGGCTGGTTCTGTTCTTGGTTCTGTGCAACACAACTTGTGGGAGAGGAAGGTGTAAAGTTAAGGTTAGTAAAAGAAAATTAGCCATCCAAAGAAAGACACACAGAGAGGCACACTGTCTCGGAAGGGATGCTTATGAGAGTTATGTGGATTCGTTCAGGAGGATTTATAATAGACGTTGGGACATTGAGTCTATTTCTATACAGCTTTCATTCCCTTGAACAGCCATCTTTGCTTCTCAGTATACCTATAAATCAGTTTCAGGTGTCAACATTTGATTCTGTCCAAAGATAGTAAATGATTAAAAAAAGAAAAAGAAAAACTAATAATGCGAATTTTGTTGAGCCCATATAGGCATTGTCATTTAATTCATAACAGCCTTGGGAATTAGGTCCTACTATTAGTCCCCATTCTAGATATGAAGAAATAGGCTCGGAAAGGTTAAATAATTTGTTCAAGGCCACATAACTGGAAGTGTGAATGGGCTGGAATGATAGACTAAGTATGCTAATGTTCATATATTAGAAGTATATAATATGTGCTCGTGCTCATGCTCAGTCGCATCTAATTCTTTGTGAACCCATGGACTGTAGCCCACCAGGCTCCTCTGTCCATGGAATTCTCCAGGCAAGAATAGTGGAGTGGGTTTCCATTCCATTCTCCAGGGGATCTTCCACCTAGGCATCAAAGCTGCATTTCTCGTGTCTCCTACAATGGCAGGCAGATTCTTTACCACTGCGCCATCTGAGAAGCCCTCTTATATACAGTGTTACTTATAAAAGGTTTTATTAAGTAACATTGTGCAATCATAAGACCCATGTACAAGTCGGTCTCATTAATTGACAGCTATAAATGCCACCTGAGCCCCTCATTTCTTTCCCACAGTCAGAAAATACATAGCACATCAAATCATAAAGACAATAATAATTTAAGACTTTGGGCTGATTCTCTTATTGGAGTGTTCTTTTTTATTTTCAAAGGAAGAGTACTCTTCAGGAAAGAATGAGGCCAGCAATTCTGTTCAGTGAAAAGACTCCATGGACTTAACATGCTTTAAGGCATGAGAAGAGTTGCCTTTAACAGAGTGTTTCTCCTAAAGGATGTGTCCTCAGAGTCAAGATTCCATTTAGCTTGTTTATTTATTTAGTTGAAAGGCAAATCATACTTATGGTACAAAATTAAAAAAAAAAAAAAACCTACAGTGAAAAGTAAGTCTCTCTCCCTCTCCTTTCTCCCAGTCACTGAGTTTCTCTCTTAAGAGACACTCTCCTCTCTCCAGTTCCATGGGAGTCCTTCCAGTCCCTCTGCACAAACAGCCATGTCGGTGAATTCAGGACTTCATCTGGAGAGCATTTCCTGCTTCCAGCGCACATCCACATTGAGAGCATCTTCTCTCAATCTCAGCAAACTGCCCAACTGCGTGAAGGAAACCTGCTGATTACCCGCATGTGTGTCCCCTTCACAGCATTCATCCAGGGTCCTGAGACATTTAACGAGCTCTGGTGTCTCCGCCACAAGTTGCTGCTCCCTTTCCATACTCTTAGAAAGATCTGAACACAAATGTCCCACAGGTATTTAGTTGTAAAACCCAAATAAAATGAGTTAGCACTTGCCAAGATTGATTTTTTTTAAGGCAGTGATCCTTGAATTTCCCTACACAGGCATGTTTCTCCCCTTCTCTGCTGGGCTTAGATGCCAGCTGTATGTTGCCATGGTCCGAAGAAGGACTTGTGTGTCTCCCCTGGCAGATGCTGCCACTGTTTTAGCCTGAGGGCCCTGCAGGCAGCCCCTGGCAACATTTTAAATTCAACATCAAACTTCAACTTGAAATTTGAAAAAGAGGGGGGGAAATGACAAGATGTCAAAGTCTCTGAACCCAGCAAGTGGTGCTTGCAAATGTACCCAATCGGGATTGCTTTGAGCAGGGGGGACGTTCCTTGTTTTTTTGTGGCTGCTGAAAGTGACTATACACCATCAAAGGGACCTTAAAAGATGTTGGAAGAGCTCAAAGGAGCTGCTGTGTATCAGTAAGAAACCTCCAGATCTGGCCAGCGAGCCTTGGAAGCAAAGGCAGGTGGAAAGCTTTCCAGAGTATATTTTTGAGGTCAAAGAGCAGGTTGCAAAACAATGCATATAAAAGACCCATCCTTGGAAAAAAATTGTGTGCGAATACATAGCAAAAACTTTAGCAAGCTATACTCGTTAAAATTCACAGTTCTAAGATCATATAATATTTAAAATTTCTTCCTTATATCTTTCTCTGTCTTCTGATTTTTTTTTGCAAAGACCCGATGTATTATATTGTAACCACAAAAATACTATCTGTATAAACTTTGAAAATACAAAAGAAAAAAGCTGGGTGTCTAGCCCCTCAGTGCCTACAGATTCCTAGAGCAGAAAACAGCAAGTTCTCAACTGCCCAGGCAGCTTAGTGCTCAGATCTCCAGGTGTGTAGAATTCAGGGGGCAAGTTCACTTAGCACAGTGCTTAGCGTGGTGGAACCAGAGTTCAGTAATAATAGCGTCCAACTGGATAGTGAATCACAGCATAGCACTACTTTCACCATCCATTGCATCGCACAGCCTCTCTGGGAAGTATACATACAGAGCAGTCATCTTTATTCTCAATTTGCATATGGAGAAACTGAAGCTAGAGAAATGTAGGAGGTAAGGAGTAGCTTTGCCTGAAACTTGTCTTCAAGCATTTACCACCACAAAATTGAAGAAAGTAGGGAAAACTGCTAGACCATTCAGGTGTGACCTAAACCAAAACCCTTATGATTATACAGCAGAAGTGAGAAATAGATTTAAGGGCCTAGATCTGATAGATGGAGTGCCTGATGAACTATGGAATGAGGTCCGTGATATTGTACAGGAGACAGGAATCAAGACCATCCCCATGGAAAGGAAATGCAAAAAAGCAAAATGGCTGTCTGGGGAGGCCTTACAAATAGCTGTGAAAAGAAGAGAGGTGAAAAGCAAAGGAGAAAAAGAAAGATATAAGCATCTGAATGCAGAGTTCCAAAGAATAGCAAGAAGAGATAAGAAAGCCTTCGTCAGCAATCAATGCAAAGAAATAGAGGAAAACAACAGAATGGGAAAGACTAGAGATCTCTTCAAGAAAATCAGAGATACCAAGGGAACATTTCATGCAAAGATGGGCTTGATAAAGGACAGAAATGGTCTGGACCTAACAGAAGCAGAAGATATTAAGAAGAGGTGGCAAGAATACACGGAAGAACTGTACAAAAAAGATCTTCATGACCCAGATGATCACGATGGTGTGATCACTCATCTAGAGCCAGACATCCTGGACTGTGAAGTCAAGTGGGCCTTAGAAAGCATCACTATGAACAAAGCTAGTGGAGGTGATGAAATTCCAGTTGAGCTGTTTCAAATCCTGAAAGATGATGCTGTGAAAGTGCTGCACTCAATATGCCAGCAAATTTGGAAATCTCAGCAGTGGCCACAGGACTGGAAAAGGTCAGTTTTCATTCCAATCCCAAAGAAAGACAATGCCAAAGAATGCTCAAACTACCACACAATTGCACTCATCTCACACACTAGTAAAGTAATGCTCAAATTCTCCAAGCCAGGCTTCAGCAATACGTGAACCGTGAACTTCCAGATGTTCAAGCTGGTTTTAGAAAAGGCAGAGGAACCAGAGATCAAATTGCCAACATCCGCTGGATCATGGAAAAAGCAAGAGAGTTCCAGAAAAGTGAAGTTGCTCAGTTGTGTCCGACTCTTTGCGACCCCATGGACTGTAACCTATCAGGCTCCTCTGTCCATGGGATTTTCCAGGCAATAGCACTGGAGTGGATTGCCATTTCCTTCTCCAGCGGATCTTCCCGACCCAGGGATCGAACCCAGGTCTCCCGCATTGTAGACAGACGCTTTACCGTCTGAGCCACCAGGGAAGTCCAGAAAAACATCTATTTCTGCGTTATTGATTATGCCAAAGCCTTTGACTGTGTGGATCATAATAAACTGTGGAAAGTTCTGAAAGAGATGGGAATACCAGACCACTTGACCTGCCTCTTGAGAAATCTGTATGCCGGTCAGGAAGCAGCAGTTAGAACTGGACATGGAACAACAGACTGGTTCCAAATAGGAAAAGGAGTATGTCAAGGCTGTATATTGTCACCCTGCTTATTTAACTTATATGCAGAGTACATCATGAGAAACGCTGGCCTGGAAGAAACACAAGCTGGAATCAAGATTGCTGGGAGGAATATCAATAACCTCAGAGGGAGATGGTGATGAACAGGGAGGCCTGGCGTGCTGCGATTCATGGGTCGCAGAGAGTCGGGCACGACTGAGCGACTGAACTGAACTGAACTGAACTCAGATATGCAGATGACACCACCCTTATGGCAGAAAGTGAAGAGGAGCTAAAAAGCCTCTTGATGAAAGTGAAAGAGGAGAGTGAAAAAGTTGGCTTCAAGCTCAACATTCAGAAAACAAAGATCATGGCATCTGGTCCCATCACTTCATGGGAAATAGATGGGGAAACAGTGGAAACAGTGTCAGAATTTATTTTTTTGGGGCTCCAAAATCACTGCAGATGGTGATTGCAGCCATGAAATTAAAAGATGCTTACTCCTTGGAAGAAAAGTTATGAGCAGCCTAGATAGCATATTCAAAAGCAGAGACATTACTTTGCTGACTAAGGTCCGTCTAGTCAAGGCTATGGTTTTTCCAGTAGTCGTGTATGGATGTGAGAGTTGGGCTGTGAAGAAGGCTGAGTGCTGAAGAATTGATGCTTTTGAACTGTGATGTTGGAGAAGACTCTTGAGAGTCCCTTGGACGGCAAGGGGATCCAACCAGTCCATTCTGAAGGAGATCAACCCTGGGATTTCTTTGGAAGGAATGATGCTAAAGCTGAAACTCCAGTACTTTGGCCACCTCATGTGAAGAGTTGACTCATTGGAAAAGACTTTGATGCTGGGAGGGATTGGGGGCAGGAGAAGAAGGGGATGACCGAGGATGAGATGGCTGGATGGCATCACTGACTTGATGGACATGAGTCTGGGTGAACTCCGGGAGATGGTGATGGACAGGGAGGCCTGGCGTGCTGCGATTCATGGGGTCACAAAGAGTCGGACACGACTGAGCGACTGAACTGAACTGAACTGAACTGAACTGATTTTAAGATGTGCGCACACTTGGGAATCATCTTGTGAATTTCAAACTATATGCTGCTCCTTTGGAATGGTGATGAGAAAATTTTCCTTGAGAACCAGAAATGTAAACTTGGGAATCATTTGAGACAAAGGCTTCTGAAGGCAATGCATTATCAATTCCACATAGTTGCATTATTGGATAAAGATCATCAGATCAGGGAATTGTACTGTCCTACCTGGCCTCCAGTGAACATTTTGCAGGATTTTAAAGGGCTGAAATTTGGGCAGGGGCTGCCTCTTATTCTAGGTTTGGCTCTGGCCCTTAACATGTGGGTGACACAATGTGACACTCTTTTCTTGATGAACAAAAGAATGAATGAATTTGGATCAGAGTTTTAGAGGAGAGAGACCCTTCATTCTCTGTCCCACGCTTCGAGTCTGTTTCCCCATATGGTTCACCTCTGATCCTCTCTGCTTCTTCTCCCCTACCTGACTCCTCCCCTGCCTCTGATCAGAACTTCCACTTGGGGGTGGGTGGCTTGGAGGGTAGAGCTGAGAGAAATATGGGAAGTATAGAAAAAAAAATACGGTAAGAAGAGGGGTGGGTACTGTGTATAAAATAGGTAGCTAATGAGAACCTACTGAATAGCACACGGAACTCAATGCTCTATGTTGATCTAAATTGGAAGGAAATCCAAAAAGGAGGAGGTATATGTAGACATATAGCTGAATCACTTTGCTGTACAGCAGAAACTAAGACAACATTGTAAAGCAGCTATACTCCAATAAAAATCTTTTTTTAGAAAAAAGAACAGAGGTGGGTAGTCAAATATAAGATATTAAAGAAGAATGTAATCCCTTTGCTCCCTCATCTACCAGAAAAGGAATGCAATTTCCCCTCAATTCTAGCTGCTCTGGGCACTGACTATAAAAATATTAAATGAGAAACGGAGTAGGTTGTTGTCATTTCAAATACAAATGGGCATGCACATTCAGCCTTTACGGCTAGATAACTTCCACTTCCAGCGCTCTGTATGTATTGGCTTTGACTTATCGATAGAACATCCTGGGGCCTGTAGTCCTTCCCACAGAGCAAAGACACCATCAGCAACCGCTTTCTCCTCTCAACCCATGAATAATAATGTGGATGATGATGACGGTGTTATTATTATCATTTGGTATTTAGCCAACGTCTTTCCCCGAAGTACTTAAAGCACTTTATAGGCATTGCCTTATTATTCCTCACAATACCTCCCCTGAGAGAGGGCCAGAACAGAGAGTTGATTTCCATTTCACTGAGAGAAGAGGCTGAGACCCAGAGCGATGAAAGGTCTGCTCCAAGGTCACCTGGAGAAACTGGGCTGAGGTTAGGAGAAGAACTGGGGTCTGGTAATGGCTGTTTAAGGGCGCCTTCCCACCCGCCTTGAGGGAGGAGTCATTAGCTCATTCACTGATTTGTAAGTGTAATAGGACATTAAAAGGGAAGTTTTGGCCAAGGCAAATTCTAAAGTGAGGTGCTGGAACAAGATACGAACATTTTCAAAGGGGGTGGCTGAGAAACCCCTTGCTTACCTCAAGGGTATAAAAGGGCCATTAATTGGAGATGAGAGGAGTTTTGAAGAGGATTTCTTTACCCCAAGGGGAGGCATGGAGGCTGTGCTTCACCTCAGCCCCAAGGCAAAAGACTTCAAGACCATCAAAGAACTTAAAATGAGTCCCTTGCTGTTTCTAGTGGGCAGTGGACAGCTGTGAGCCATGTTCGAGAAATCTAAGGAAGATGAGGTTGGCCTAGTGGCCTCTGATGATGGAGGTCTAAAACTTGGGAAATCATTGTTCTCCTAGAGTTAAATGGAGTAAAGGATACCTGAGTATTTCCCATCATCAGATATGGACCACATGCAAGAAAAAGTCAGCTTGGGGCCATTGCAGATTCTGCCCAAAAAGTCCACCAGAGGCAAGGGGGCCTTGGTAGAAAAAAACCTGGAAGTGAAATCTAAGATGCCCAGGGGTGATGGGAGGAGCCATAAGCAATGAGCAGAATAGGAGGCATTAAGCAAGCAATCTGCACTGATGTGGGTCTCAATGAATGCAAGGAAACCTCTCAAGAGAGTGAGCTTTACACTTCTGCCAAGTCTAATATTGGCATTGTCCAGGGAGAACATTCCTGCTTCTGTGTATGGTCAGGCCACTCAAGATGGCTCTTTCTTGCCCTCTGTACATCCCCTGCCTGACCAGCCTGCCTCTCCTACACCCTACTTACAACTGACTGACCTTCCTATGTACTTGTCCCGGGCCCCAACTAGTGACTGTTCTTATCAAAGCACAGTGAGTGGTGTGCACCTCTGCTGGTTTCCCCGGTAACTAATGAGCCAACCTGATGTCAATTCTCCCTATAACTGGCAATCTCTCTCCCCACCCCAGGGAGTGAAGACTAATGCCTTGTCCTGCCCGCTGTCCACTGCACACTGGGGTGTTGCTCCAGGACCTTGCCTCAGACATGTAAGCTCCCTGTCCCATCAGACCACTGATGTCTGTGTTGCTGAATCTGGGCTCTTTCCTCAGTCTTCAAGCTGGGCAGGTGCAGGCCTTGCAGACCTGTGGGGTCCAGCCCAACATCCTGTTACCTCTGCTCCCTCAGCCTGCCTCTCCTGCAGGAGTTTGGTGGAGTTAGGAATGAGAAGTATTTACAGAAGTCTATCAGATCCCATTCCCCAACTCCAGTGCTAAGGCAGGGGAGCTGAACATTTAAGTTATATTAGATATATTTATTATTACATGGTGACTGGGTATCTTAATTACCAAATTGAGACCATGTTTTATGAATTAAAGTAAATATAAGTTGCCTAAGAGTAAACAGAACAGTCATGGGAACCAGCCTAAATATTTATCCTGTGGAAGAAGAACTCACTCCACAGGGCAGGTGTAAATGAACAGAGGGGTCAACATTAAATTACTTTGTGATTACATCCCATGAACTTGTTTAACAAAATAAGTTATATAAGCTTTCCTGGGGTCAGGTGTCGTACCAAGAAACACTGCAATGCTGTAAACATGATTTTCACCATCATTTATATCTAGTTTTATCCAACATCATATAAAAGTGAAAGTGTTAGTCGCTCAGTCATGTCCGACTCTTTGCGACCCCATGAACTGTACCCTGCCAGGCTCTTCTGTCAATGGAGAATTCTCGAGGCAAGAATACTGGAATAGGTTGCCGTTCCCTTGTCCAGGGGATCTTCCCAACCCAAAGGATCAAACCCAATTTTCCCGCATTGCAGGCAGAGTCTTAGCTGCCAGGGAAGCCCTATCAAAAAGCAGCTACCATTTAAAAGCACAGATTGTGGGTGAGGCACTGACAAAGCACTTCACATCCATTATCTCAGTTAATGCTCTCAGTTACCCTAAGAAGTAGATTTTCCTCCCATTTTTTTGATAAGGAAACCAAGGCATAGAAAGGTAAAGCCAACTTGCCTATAGGTACACAGCTTGTTAAGTGGCAGAGCTAGAATTCACCCCAGGTTTGTCTGACTCTAAACCTTGCTTCTAAGCCATGCTATAAACCTTCTTCAGAGTCATACAAGCTGTTCTGGGCCTTTTCAGTGTCCTCCTATCAGGGTGACACACATTTAACTTTTCTATCCTCTGAGAGTCTATATCACAGCCTGTAAATTTGCCCAAACTAAGTACCCTGAGCTCAGCAGTGTCTTGGTCCATGGGTGGAACTTAAAAGTATCTATTGACTGGCTGGTAACACATATTCAAGTGTGAGCTTTGGAGTCAGGTTGACATCTGACATTTATTAGGTGTGTGATCTTTGGTAAAGTACTTATCCTCAGTTTCATCATCTGTGAAATGGGTTGATAATGCCTTCCTGCGAGGGCAGCTGGGAGGATTGAATAAGCCAGTTATCTATTACTCTACATGCCTTAAGTAATTGTTTGTTGAAAGAGTCACTAAGTGTAAGTGTAATGCTGCCTTGTTGGTGTTTAGTGGCTGAGTTGAGTCTGACCCTTTTGTGACCCCATGGACTGTAGCCTGCCAGGCTCCTCTGTCCATGGCATTTCCCGGGCAAAAATAGTGGAGTGAGTTGCCGTTTCCTTCTCCAGGGGATCTTCCCAACCCAGGGATTAAACCTGTGTCTCCTACATTGGTAGGCAGATTCTTTACCACTGAGCCACCAGGGAAGCCACTAACGCTGCTTTGTGTTGTTCCTTATTCACATATTTAACGACTAATATTTCCAATCGGATGAGAGGTTTCATAATGGGTCAGTTCTCATCCTCTATGCAAGTATTAGGTAGACAGTGCTGGGTGGATATCAGCGGCTGATTGATATCAGCCATTTTTGCCATGGAAGCCTGCATGGTCTGGAAACTATCCTATCAACATGGAGAAGTATCCAGTCAGGGCAAGTGCATTTCAGGGAAGTGAAGTAAAGGTATGTGACTAATGCTCAATTAAGTTGATAGCTAAAAAAGTATATGTCGTGAGTCAGTGCATATCCGAAGTGCCTATTATATATAATCTCACTGACTCTTCACACAATGCTGTGAAGTAGAGGCTATTAGTGCATCTTTTTTTCTTTTTTTGGCTTTAGGAAAATAAGACTTAAGAGAGGTTAGGTAATTTATCCAAGGTCATATGACCACTGTGGGGATGATGGTATTGAAAACCCATTAACCATTTACTGGACCTAGGAAGTCTGCCATTAGTAATTCCTACTTCTGATCTTCCTTATATATAATTCTAGTGTTCACCCAGCACAAAATGTTATTACATGTCTTCTCTTCTCTACTGTGTTTTAACATTCACACTTTCATTCCTTTTGATATTTATCAAGTTATTTGGCATCCCCCTTGGAAATAAGGCAAAGTAGCTAGAAAAGAATGTGTCTTGCCTATTGTTTTATAAGCATTTTGAATTCAGAAAACATGTCTTCCCCATCTTTATGTCTTTTCTGGGCCTTGCTCAGAGCATGTGCTCAGTGAAGACTTGTTAAGTAGACTGTTGATCAGATATACTCCCAAAATATGTATTCAATCTGTTCACTTCTCTCCAACACCACTGTAACTCCAGTTCAAGCTACTAATAAGTTCAAGCTACTCTCCCCTGGAGAACAATAAGCCGGTTTCAGACTGTTTCTTCCATTTCCACACTGTGACTGCAGTGATCTTTTTTATACTATTTGTAACAGGAGTAATAATTTGGAAATTTTAAACTAACATACCATTCTTTTCCCCATGAAGAGTCCAAACAGCCATCTGCCATTGCATGCAACTTCTGGTGAGAGTGAATGGGGATGTCTGTCCTGGAGGAAGCAAAAATGGATGCAGGAAGTCCACACCAAAGGAGAGGGAGAGGGAGCCTGAGGCCCTCTATTCCAGGGGGCCTGGGGGTAAGATTAGGGGACAGAGATGGTGAAACATGTGTGCCTGCCTCCTGCTAGGTGGATTGAAAGGAGACTTTCACTTGGCTTCCTCATTCTGATTTGGCCTTTGGGAGGAGACTGCCTTGCCCGTGCCAAATGTGGAAGAGTCACTTCAGGGTAAAACCAATGGCATGGAATGATAGAGTTAAATCACAAAAAAATCTAACCTTGGCCCTTTATAGCACAGAAAGTATCCAGAAGCTCCCTTGTGCTCCGTGGAGGGCTGCAGTGGAATGGTTTGGAAAGTGTATTGACCATGGAAAAACTAAGGACTGCAAGCTGACCCCTGAACCCAGAGTTGAACGGGACTCAAGGGCAGGCTGCAAGGTCTGTAGTACCAGGAATATGGAAGTTGGTATAGATGGGCTGGGGAGTTGGGGCTTTACCACCAGGGGTAGTAAGACAGGCATGCTCACTCAGTTCTGCAGCAGGTAGGAGAGGAGAGGAAGGCAAGGGCCCATTCCTGCTGCAGAATCTAGAAAGGAGTCTGCTGCTGCTGCTGCTAAGTCGCTTCAGTCGTCTCCGACTCTATGCGACCCCATAGACAGCAGCCCACCAGGCTCCCCCATCCCTGGGATTCTTCAGGCAAGAACACTGGAGTGGGTTGCCATTTCCTTCTCTAATGCATGAAAGTGAAAAGTGAAGTCGCTCAGTCATGTCCTACTCTTCGCGACCCCATGGACTGCAGCCTACCAGGCTCCTCTGTCCATGGGATTTTCCAGGCAAGAGACCTGGAGTGGGGTGCCATTGCCTTCTGCAGAAAAGATTCTGAGACCTTAACTAGGACCCACGTTTGGTCCAAGGCCCTCCCCTGCCTCCCACAAGGATTTGTCTGTCCTCTTCCATACCTCAGGGGCCATTGGTGGGGGAGGGCAGGCAAATCCTCCCGGCATTTTCTGAGACCAAGATATGATAAATATTGAAATGTCAAGTTTCTGCTGAAGTTAGGGAAAAGTTAAGATTGGATCTATGTGAGGAAATAGAGAAACATTTCCTTTGCACATCTGAACAGAGTTGAGTACGTTTCCACTTGCAGTTAAGTTAAATCTAAACTCCCTCCCATGGCCTACAGGGCTCAGCATCATCTGGGCCAAGTCAAACTCCCCCATAACTCACGTCTGATGTTGCGTCAGTCCTGAGAGCATATGCATGTCTCTCTAGTCAATCCTCAGAGTTTGTGCGCCTCTCACCTATCAATCCAGAGTGCATGTGCGCCTCTCTCCCGTCAATCCTGAGCGCACGCGCACCTCTCTCCACTCAGTCTTGAGAGCATGTGCACCTTTCTGCAACGGGACATGACATTGATGCCACCCTCTATGGAAACTGCCTTGTCCAGCATTCTCTGAATTACATATTCCTCTCTCTTCAGGCTTCAGCTTACACGTCACCTACCTACTCAGAAAAGCCTTCGGTGACCCCCTCACCTCAAATAGCTGCCTGTCCCCGTTGTCTGTTTTCCTCTATCCTGCAACTCTCTTTGGGGCCATGGTAACAATTTGGAATTATTTTATTTGTATGCTTATTCATTTCCTCGTTCACTGCCTGACTTTTAGACTCTAAGTTCCCTGAAGACTAGTTAACTAAAGTATCTGATGAAGAGAGTGAGGAAAGGAGGGAGGGAGCCTTGTTAACAGATATTCTCAACACGAACAGAACTGCTGAGTCATTCTCCCAGTCTCAAAAACTGTTTCTCGAGCATCGTAGCAGATGCAGTTGGTACCCAACCTGTATCCTTTTATTAGGCCAGTACATCCTTGCACCAGCCCTGCAGAGGTTGGCTGCTACTGGCTCACATATTTGTAATCTGCTCAAAAGGGCTGTCCGCACCTGCAGAGAGCCACATGGTGGGAGATGCCTCCAGAGGTGGGAATGGCGTGGCATCTGGCTGATTGACGGGGGAGCGTGACAGTTCAGCTCCTTTGCCTGGGCAGGATAACCTCGGAGATGCAGTTCATTCCACAGAGATCCCAGGGAGATCGCTTCTCGGCTAGGTTTTCCCTAAGTCCCGTCTTTGCCAGGCTCCTTCTCCTGTCCTGTCTTCTGCTCTCCCTCTTTCTAACCCCTGTCCGTGACCCTATTAGAGTCTTCTGAGGGTAGTCCCTCTCAATCACTACACAAGAATCACCATCTGGGCCTCTGCATCCAGAGAAACTCATTTATTGCAAGCTTCTTTCACGGACACTGTGCTGGGCAGGGGCAGTGGAGGAAGGGGTACTGAGAAGAGGACACAGGCCACTGCTGAGGCTGGGACCACAGCAGTGTTACCTTCCTCTTCCCCATCCTTCACACCCCGATTCAACCTTGCAGATGCCATGGATGTTCCACTCAGAACACCATCAATAATTGAAGAAGCTCCAAAAGAGGGACTGTAAATGAAGATGAAAGATGCCAATGGAAGACAGGCAGGTCCCACTGCTTGGGGAGGACCTAAGCGATCATGTCTGGGAAAAAAGCATTTTAGTTTTCTGCTGTGAGAAAGCTCCAAATGCTTTGGAGGCTGAAGAAGCAGTTCTGACATAGACACGAGAGCGCAGGCAGGGCTGATGGGCCTTTTTCATCTCCCCTTCTTTGGCTGATCAAGAGGCAGGCACTATAAATCTGATGGCAAGGGCTGAGACAGTAGCAAACCTCTTTTCATCTTCCTTCTTGTTTTTTGGAGGCACTAAGGAATGGGAAGCCAGCCATGCCCTGACTGTCAGGCAGCCTCAGAAGGGGAGGGACGCAGCCTGGGGAGTTTCGCCCTGGTCCTCAGGTTACAGTGTGGTGGGGTGGTGGTGCAATAGCAATGCCTGTGTGAGGCGTAAGATGGCAGTCCATTTGGTACTGTCCTCCAAGTCATCTCAGGCACTTGCAGTCAAGGAAGAATGAGAGAGAAATCAGGTTAAGAGTAAAATTAAAGAGGGAACATGTTAAAAGGGATATTTAAAGGAAGTGTTTTCATCTGAAACAACCTGCGCTCACCTCTTTTTGGAAGCCTAAATGTCAAGCAACAACTACTTATTAAGAATTTATAAGGATGCAGACACTGAGTTAGACATTGATATAAACCTGAACCCTTGAGAATGAGACATGCTCAGCAGTGGATTCAAACCAGCTGGGGAATCCAGTTATGCTGAAGACAGGCATCCTCTACGACATCTGTGGCTGGGAGTCCTGGCTTAGAATTCAGGCTGGATTAGCATGCTTGGTGGATCGCAAGCTCCTTGAAAACAGGGGTCTTTGTCTTGTTCCCCAGTGTTTCTCCAGTGTTTAGAAACAGAACTCTATGAAATCAAATAATAAATGGGCAAGATAAGTGTACTGACTTGGCGTTCATTGGCCACCCATCTCCTTTTCTCATGAGCTAGGTTTCTTTGGCAAGATAACTTGAATTTTCTGAGCTTTGGTTTCCTTGACTATAGAGCAAGAAAAGATAATATCTGCCTTCTAGGTTACAGATGAGATTTGAACATGCTGTGCTGTACGCAGCACAGTGGATGGCAGGGTAAGCACTGGCAAATGGCAGTGACTGTCATTCTCAAGACTTGTATATTTCATGTGACAAGTGAACAATAAAATAATTTTACAGGCTTGAAAACTGATTGCAGAGAAGATCTGTGAACAAGCAGAGTAAAACAAGGCAGTGACCTCCCAATTTTTCCTGGCTGACCATTGCAAAAAGTGCCATAAAAAAATAAGGCTATTCTTAGTTGTCAAGAAGCCTAAAAGAGCAATTTTGAAATAAAGGAGGCAATAATGTGTTACAAAATCCAATCTGTCTATTCAGATCTGTTTCAAAAGACTGGAAATTAAATGATCATAAAAAGATCTTAGAGAAATACCATTTAGGGAAGAAAGCTAGTTATCTAATTATGTACTGTGTGAATTATATCTAATTCTAATCCAAATTTAATATAAATGCATTCATTTATAATAAGAACCTAATGACAATTTAAAAGCATCCTATTAACTTTGATTTTAAAATCAAATACTTATTCCCTCACACAAATTTGATGTGATATGTCCAAGAGAGCCTATGAATATTCATAGCTAGTATATGAACTGCATGTCCATATTCATATAATACACTTCTTACCCAAGCTGAAAGATGCATCCTTTTTCCTCTGGAAAGGCAATCATGAAAGTAGAATGGAAAAGCCAACAGTCTCTTAAAGAAAAGTCGCAGCATCCAGAGGGGCTGCCAGCCTAATAAATTGTTTGTTGAACTGGTTTGGATGATGAGGTTGACAAGGCAACATGAAGCTTAAAAAGGAAATCTGCCAAGGTGGCCGATATGCCTGGGGCTCAGGCTGCCTCTGGTGCCTCCATCAGGCATGATGAAATTCTCAGAAGCCCCACATGCTCTGCTGGAAGCAAAGGCACAATTCACTGACCATGTCAGTTGGAGATCTCGCCCGGCCCCTTCCAACCTCAGGCAATCCTGATCTTGGGGCCCAGGAGAGTCTTTGCTACTTAGCGCTGCACCTGGCTGCTCCATCTCTCGGAGGACGGCCAGGTGGAGACATCTCAAATGAGAGGCTGGAGTCCTGAGCCAGAATGCGTGCATATAGTGGACTTTATTTTACTCACTAGATATGGCCCTTAGAATCACTTGTGTGTTAAAAAGATTTTTCTAAGTTGACTATGTTGTCCATGTACTGTATTGTAAAAGGGTGGCTCAGCGGTAAAGAATCCACCTGCCAGAGCAGGAGACACAGGTTCGATCCCTGGGTCAGGAAGATCCTCTGGAGAAGGAAATGGCAGCCCACTCCGGTATTCTTGCCTGGGAAATCCCATTGACAAAGGGAGCCTGGCAGGCTGTAGTCCATGGGGTTGCAAAGAGTAGGACGTGACTTAGTGGCTAAGTAAGAACAATGACAATACAGTAAAAGAATCCTATGGCAAATTCTGTTGTAAAGTAAGGAACGCTTTTGGAGAGCTGCTTTCTCTTCTGCAATTATGGGGTGGAGTCTGGTGCACCAGGAGCTCTCAGCAAATACAAGGGAGTGGATTGGCAAGGAAGCACCTGGCCTTCGGAGTCATGTCCTGCATTTGGGTTCTACCACTGAGTTGAGTAGGATTTTGTTTACCTGAGCTAAGCCCCTGAATGGAAGAATCGTCATCTCTAAACTGGGAATAATAATATCTGCCCTATAAAGGAACAGAGTGAATGAAATAAGCATGGCACAGTGACACAGGAAATCCCCCCTCCATGTCAGCTCTCATCAGAGTTGATGCTTCTTGAAGCGGCGACCTTCTGCACCAGCCAATCCCACAGGAACCGGCTAAGTCATGGCTGTAACTCATCCTGGGTTGAGGAGGGCAGGCCTTCAGGCAGATGTGACTCCTTCCCTGCTCCACAGCCTTTGCTGGGGCCTCTGGGAAAGCTCTTCCTCTATTTTCCCTGGATTGTTTGCATGTCTGTCTTCCCACCTAAACTGAAGCTCTTGGAGTGTCATCTTAGATGTAGCATCATGAGGGCCCAGCACAGTGCTCGGCACACACTAACTGTGCAACTGGATTAATTCACATTGCAGTTTTAAATATCTCCACAGGTGGCTTTGGGTGTTAAGAAAAGGGGAAAGAAAACCTTGTAGGTTAGGTCTCTTTTATTTGTAAGTCCAGAAAACCCAATACCAGTGGGCTTAAACACAGGTAACTGCAAAGTCCAGGAGAGGGGTTGCCTCTGGTGATGCTACCAGGAACTGACTTCGCTTCCTCTGTCATTTGGCTCAACTTTCTCTGATTGACTCCATTTCAAACAGGTTGTTTGCCTCTAGCCAGCAAAATGGCTGCATAGCTCTGGACCTAAACTCTTGCAGTTTCTAATCCAGCAGGAAAAAAAACAGCAAGAAGTTTTTGTCCCAGTAGAAGACTCATTTCAACTTTATTGTGGTCATGGATCCATCTCTGAGACACTCGGGATGTGACCAGTTGACTGGCTTGTATTACTACCTGAGCCATAGGTGAGAATATCTTCCCTGAAATTGTGAATTGAGATTGGAATTGGTGTGGGTTCTCAGGCTTGAAACTTGTCTTTAAATGTACTTAGGATTTTGTTTTTGTTCAGATCTGGACAACACATCAGGAGATGGCTGCCAACACATTGGGAGATGACTGCCATTGGAAAGATAGTTTATTACTTGGAGTTCCCAAGAGGATGGGGCCTGCAGGCCAGGCCAGAGCAGCGAAGCACCAGGAGTCAGAAGGAGGAAGGGAGAGCTTGGGTAAGAGCCTGTATTGTGGTTTGCACAGGAAGGGATGGGCTAGGAAGGGTTAACAGCTGAGCAGGTTTAGGATTGGAGAGTTTGAGTAATTTGGAGGACTGTAGACCACAGAGGTGGTCCTTAGTTGTCTGGTACATAGTCCTGGGTGATTTAGCATAAGGGGATGGTGTCCAGGAAGGCAGGAGCCTGGTGAAAGGAGGAAAACAGTGGGTAGAGACTCAGGATTGATTGGTTTGCATGATAAAAGATGCACTCACTGGTAAATTGTTTGCTGTCTCTAGGAATTAGCTACCCCTGGGAGGGTCAGTTCCTCCCTGGGTCTACAAGCCCTCAGTTGTCAGAGCATCATAAAATATAGAACATTAAAGACATGATGAATACAGTACTGGATGATAAAAAGCCACTGATAGATAGCTACTACAAAGACGAGGGTGTAACATAGGGATGTCATCTCATTCATTCATTCACTCATTCAGTTATTCACACAGCATTTACTGACCATCTTTGAGGTACCACACTCTGAAGTGGGTGCAAAGGACATAGAAGTGAACAAGCCAAGCACAGTTCTCTCCTCCTGATAGTTAGAGCCATTGATCATATAATTAAAATTCTTTTTAATTAATTTAATTATTTTTGGTCATGGTGGGTCTTTGCTGCTGCTAATGGGCTTTCTCTAGTTGCAGTGAGTGGGGGCTGCTCTTCATTGCAGTGGCTTCTCTTGTTGCAGAGCATGGGCTCTAGGGCACAGGCTTCAACAGTTGCAGCATGCGGGCTCAGCAGTTGCAGCTCACAACTACTAGAGCATGGGCTCAGTAGTTGTGACGCTCGGGGTTAGCTGATTTGCGGCATGTGGGTCTTCCCAGACCAGGGATTGAACCCATGTCTCCTGCATTGGCAGGTGGATTCTTATCCACTCTACAACCAGGGAAGTCCCACAATTATAGTTCTTAAGAATGCTTAGTTCAGTTTCACTAGGACTTATCCTACATGATCTGGGATCCAGTAATTCATTTTTAAAGGCTTTAATCCTTGAGAAGGGGACAACAGAGGATGAGATGGTTGGATGGCATCACCAACTCAATGGGTATAAGTTTGGGTGAACTCCAGGAGTTGGTGATGGACGGGGAGGCCTGGCTCCGGCCCATGGGGTCGCAAAGAGTCGGACACAACTGAGCGACTGAACTGAACTGAACTAAATCCTTTTATGTATTTTAGGCTATAGTGGGATGTTTGGCCTGGAAGTATATCCTGGGCCAGGGAAAAATATCTGATCCCCATAAATAAAAACACTACAAGTGAGGCTAATCCTTCATGGCATGTATAGTATTTCAGAAATTATAAAATGCTCTAACAATTCTCCTGTATTCCTCACTATATCCCTCTTAGATAGAGATTATTACCATTTCATTTATAGCTGGGGAAGCTGAGGTTTTAAGAAGAGGTGAAGTGATTGGCCTGAGGGTTTTTAATCAACAAGTGGCCAGGCCATGGCTCAAAACCACATCCAACTCTATTTCCATTTTACTGGTGCTTTCCAAGTGATTGGACCCCTACCGGAGCACACAGACAGGGCATCAAAGTACATGACCTCACCTGGCAAGAAGTTTATTTCTATTCCAGTTCTCTTTTAATCCCTTTTGTTCTGCCAAGGGCAAAGTCTCCTATATATCTTTATAACACCTTTCACTTACTAACCTCTCTCTTTTGAAACCAAGGAGGTGTAGGACTCTGTCTTAGAACCTTTGGCAGGTAATTTTTTTGATCTAGAATCTAATAACATTATTTTGCTTTATTTATTACAAGTGGTATTGGTTTTTCCATTGATGTTTAAGGCATTAACTTTCTCTTTGAAATAAATTTATATTTGAAGTTAAGAAAATGTTGTTTTAAAACAAATGCTAAATAAATAATATATAGGTGGTTTGTGGAGATGGGCAAGTCATGAGAAAAATATCCAAATTACTGCAGCCTGGGAACACCCCATAGACCAGGCAAGTAGGAAGAGACACATGGAAGGAATTAGAGGGTTTCTCTCACTTCTTTCTCTTCCAGGGAGGAAGAGGACTTGGCCAGATCCTGCTGCCCGTAGAAGCCTGGGAGATTGTGGTTCTAAAGCCAGGGTCCACTGACTGATGCCAATCCAAGACGCTGTTTCCAAATCCTTTGTGAGAAGAAAAATAAGGATAATGTATATGTCAGTGCAAGAATGCCAGTTGTTCTTTCTTAGGTAAGAAGGTACTTTATTCTGGAACTATGTTCTTCTTGTCTTGGTACAAGTGCCTTTGTGTTAAGTGTTCATGCTTTAGTGGTTGCTTGATGATAGTAGATGACCACTGTTTCTTGTAATTATTCTAATAGCTTTACTTGGCAAAATAAAAAGCTGGCAGTCTTATCTTAACAATATTTTTTTTTTCTGTATATCACTGAATCTCTGTTCTAGGAGACTTCAATTGCAGGAAACAGCCTGCCTTCTATAGTTAGAGGAAAAAGGTATTGATAGACCCAGCATTATAGTTGTGGTTACTAACAATGCAAAACAGCAAGCCATAAATCCTTATTGAACCCAGGCACTGATGTTTATCATTGAAGAGATCCTTCTTTCTCTCCAGTGTAACTAAATAAAGATGGAAGATTAACGAAATAAGATAGCTGTTAAATTAAAGAAGAAAAAAGTTCAAGTTTCAAGGAGACTGTTACAAAAACAAACAAATATGCAAATAAACCAACCCCCAAACTCCTAGACCAATATGTATCTCTCAGTGGCCTCAAAGGCCATCTCACTTGAGATGGGCGAGCTGATAGCCCATTAAAAAGGACAGCCCCACTCCCTCTCATACACTGATGATGGAAATGCAAACTGGTGTGTCAGCCTAACTCAACCTTGCAATTCCTTTTCCACTCATTTGCCTGGGAAAATATAACTGTGCACAAGTAATTAATTATAAGGCTACTTATCAAGGACATCACTTACAGTAAATAGTAAAGAGTTAGATACAACTCAAATATCCAATCCCAAGAGATTGGTTGTGTAAATCATGGCACATTGATAGACTGAAATAGTGTAAACATATCAAAATATGCTGTAGAGGAATACATAATGTCTTATAAAGATGTTAAGAATATATTGTTAAACGAGAAAAGCAGAAGAGTGAAACAGGTACGGAACACTGGATGAAGGATGATTTAGTTTTGATTTAAAAGACAGGTACAGTATATCTGGATGGTGACATTATGGGTAAGTTCTCTTTTCTTCTTTTAGTGTGTAAAGATATTTTCTAAAAATGTCTACAGCAAAAATGTACTACTTTAACTTTAAAGGGAAAAAAAAAGTGATTTCTTTAAATCGGGCTCCACTTAACCTGTTTAAATGGGTCGGCAACCATACACCTAAGCTTAAAGGTATGTATTTGAGGGCTTTCATTTTGCAGTGCTGACGTGCTTCCCCTAGAACCAAAGGGAGACACTAAACCTCTCTGCACACTCTTTGTAGATTCCCACCTGTGACTTGATAAATATTTGATGCAGTGGCCAGTCAACATCCCTACATTAGTGAAACTTCTGCCCAGGAGCAACTGCACAGCTCTCAGCGATGAGATCGGAGTAAGTTAAAAAGAGTGTATTCATTAGCTACTTCAAAGGATTTGGTTTTTTTAGCTGGCAGTTTTGCAGACTGGCTTATTGGCTCTGCCGTCTACTGTGTGACAACCGAAAAACATACTACTGCAAGGAGGAGCCTGCTTCTTCCCTTCACAATATTTTCTTTCCTTTGTGTTCACAGCCCAGGAGGCAAATGCAGTATGCCTCAGCCTCCTCCCTTCCCCTTGATTAAACAGCTGTGAATATGTAAAATGACTTTAGGATCTGTCCAGTATCTTTGATTCCCAAAGCCTGAAATCTAGTCCCTCTGTCTGATACAGTTTTATATCGTGAGATGGACCACTTATTCTTTCTGCACGTTCATGGTTACAATGGATAATTAGAAAGTCAGCACTTTCGTTCCTAAATAGCTTGTGTTGACTGGTGGTGGAATCAGGGAACAAAGTGTAGCAGGGCAGTGAAGGGACCTAAAAACTAGCTCAAATTAATCACAACCATAGTGGCTTCCAGAAGGACCTGGACAAACTTCTACTCATTTCTCAAAGCTCGGTTTAGATACTGCCCTTTCCTGGAAACCTACCAGGATCCAGCTCCACAGTTTCAGGCTTGGATCCCTCCCCTGAACTTCCATAACTACCGTGCTGGTTTATAGCTCTCTGCAGCCAACTTAGTTTCAAGAAGACTGTCCTGTCTACCATTGCCTAGCATAACCTCTGGCACTTTAAAAACTACTGAATAAATAGTTACTAAATTGAATACATTTCTCTGGAAATGACTGCTGCAGAGGACTTAGAAACTTGCAGGATCACATGGTATCACATTTGAAAGGTTCCTTCATTAATTTCTCCATGCCCTGCCTGCCATAGCTTCCCAAGCAAACTTGTCTAGTCTTCCTGCACATGCTAATGACAAGGAGTTCAGTTCAGTTCAGTTCAGTTCAGTCGCTCAGTCGTGTCTGACTCTTTGCGACCCCATGAATCGCAGCATGCCAGGCCTCCCTGTCCATCACCAACTCCCGGACTTCACTCAGACTCACGTCCATCGAGTCAGTGATGCCACCCAGCCATCTCATCCTCGGTCGTCCCCTTCTCCTGCCCCCAATCCCTCCCAGCATCAGAGTCTTTTCCAGTGAGTCAACTCTTCTCATGAGGTGGCCAAAGTACTGGAGTTTCAGCTTTAGCATCATTCCTTCCAAAGAAATCCCAGGGCTGATCTCCTTCAGAATGGATCTGGTTGAATCTCCTTGCAGTCCAAGGGACTCTCAAGAGTCTTCTCCAACACCACAGTTCAAAAGCATCAATTCTTCGTCGCTCAGCCTTCTTCACAGCCCAACTCTCACATCCATACATGACCACAGGAAAAAACCATAGCTTTGACTAGACGGACCTTAGTCAGCAAAGTAATGTCTCTGCTTTTGAATATACTATCTAGGTTGGTCATAACTTTTCTTCCAAGGAGTAAGCGTCTTTTAATTTCATGGCTGCAATCACCATCTGCAGTGATTTTGGAGCCCCCCAAAATAAAGTCTGACACTGTTTCCACTGTTTCCCCATCTATTTCCCATGAAGTGATGGGACCAGATGCCATGATCTTTGTTTTCTGAATGTTGAGCTTGAAGCCAACTTTTTCACTCTCCTCTTTCACTTTCATCAAGAGGCTTTTTAGCTCCTCTTCACTTTCTGCCATAAGGGTGGTGTCATCTGCATATCTGAGGTTATTGATATTCCTCCCGTCAATCTTGATTCCAGCTTATGTTTCTTCCAGGCCAGTGTTTCTCATGCTGTACTCTGCATATAAGTTAAATAAGCAGGGTGACAGTATACAGCCTTGACATACTCCTTTTCCTATTTGGAACCAGTCTGTTGCTCCATGTCCAGTTCTAACTTGCTTCCTGACCTGCATACAGATTTCTCAAGAGGCAGGTCAGGTGGTCTGGTATTCCCATCCCTTGAAGAATTTTCCACAGTTTATTGTGATCCACACAGTCAAAGCCTTTGGCATAGTCAATAAAGCAGAAATAGATGTTTTTCTGGAACTCTCTTGCTTTTTCCATGATCCAGCGGATGTTGGCAATTTGATCTCTGGTTCCTCTCCCTTTTCTAAAACCAGCTTGAACATCAGGAAGTTCACGGTTCACGTATTGCTGAAGCCTGGCTTGGAGAATTTGAGCATTACTTTACTAGCGTGTGAGATGAGTGCAATTGTGTGGTAGTTTGAGCATTCTTTGGCATTGCCTTTCTTTGGGATTGGAATGAAAACTGACCTTTTCCAGTCCTGTGGCCACTGCTGAGATTTCCAAATTTGCTGGCATATTGAGTGCAGCACTTTAGGATTTGAAACAGCTCAACTGGAATTCCATCACCTCCACTAGCTTTGTTTGTAGCGATGCTTGCTAAGGCCCACTTGACTTCATATTCCAGGATGTCTGGCTCTAGATGAGTAATCACACCATCATGATTATCTGGGTTGTGAAGATCTTTTTTGTACAGTTCTGTGTATTCTTGCCACCTCTTCTTAATATCTTCTGCTTCTGTTAGGTCCAGACCATTTCTGTCCTTTATTGAGCCCATCTTTGCATGAAATGTTCCCTTGGTATCTCTAATTTTCTTGAAGAGATCTCTAGTCTTTCCCATTCTGTTGTTTTCCTCTATTTCTTTGCATTGATCGCTGAAGAAGGCTTTCTTATCTCTTCTTGCTATTCTCTGGAACTCTGCATTCAGATGGGAGTTCACCTCCTTCAAAATAGTCAGAGGTAGACTTTAAGTGATTTAGGAAAATGAGTAAAATAAAAAATGAACCTGATGGGTCCTGAGTTAAATCAAGAAGTAGTAATTCAGCTTCTCATTTTTCTGCTGGACCTTTCTCTCACCTGGGGTCAAGTAAACCCCACCCAAGTGCCTACGATAGCAGTTTAAGCTCTGCTTTCCAAGCCAGAGGGCTATTCAGTATGCCAAGGAGTTCTTGAACTCTAAGAGGAAAATGGAGTATTTTCTGAAGCATCATTTTTACTTGGAGAGCTGGAGGAGAAACATTTTTTAACTAACTTTTTGTTTATTTACTTATTTTTGGCTGTGCTGCGTCTTCGTTGCTGTTTGGGCTTCTCATTGCAGCGGCTTCTCTTTTGTGGAGCACAGGCTCTAGGGAGCGTGGGCTTCAGTAGTTGCAGCATGTGGGCTCAGCAGCTGCGGCTCCTGGGCTCTAGAGCACAGTCTCAGTAGTTGCGGTACACAGCCTTAGTTGCCTCGTGGCATGTGGGGTCTTCCTGCATCAGGGATTGAATCTGTGTCCCCTGCACTGACAGATGGATTTGTTACCACTGAGCCACCAGGGAAGCCTGAGAGGAAACATTTTTATATTAAATATATATATATATATATATATATATCTCATATATAGTATGGAGAAAAATACATGCATGATTTTAGAGATAACATAAGACTTAAAAGAAATTGATTAGCATCTTTTGGGCTGAACATTAAAACTTCTAGGGGTTAAAAATTCAATTTTGGTCTGAAGGGTTACTTTGGTGGAAAAAATATGAAAAATACACCTGGCTTTACACATTATCATCTTTTACCACCTGGGAGTATTTGCATTCCATTGGTTTCTTTCAGAGATTGGAAAGACTTTAAAACTAGAAGGAATCAGTATATAATGGTGGAATTTCAGGCAGCATGAGCCCTTTCACGGAAGATGTGTTGCACTTATAAAGGCCATTCCCCAGTATTCTGTCAGCCTTAACAGTTAGTCCCAGTTCAGGATGGGTACGGTAAATGTCCTTTTGATTCAGTTTTGACTGTGTTTGAGCAGAGTATTTACCCGCTAAAGCCTCAGTTTCCCTAGCTGTAAAATGAAATGAGAATATTTCCCTTGCTTCTGAGAGGTGTTGTGAGCTACTGTATGAAAAGTACACAGCTCAGTGCCCAGAACATGAGAAGCACTTAATGGTCTTTCTTGTCAGCAGTACTTATAAAGGAGCACGTGCTAAATTACACCCACCCCTGAATTTATGGACCTGGGCAAAAGTATAAATGGAGAAGTATATGTCTAAATATTTAAAAGTTATAAACAAGTTGCTACTGCTGCTGCCGCCGCCAAGTCGCTTCAGTTGTGTTCAACTCTGTGCGACCCCGTAGACGGCAGCCCACCAGGCTCCTCTGTCCCTGGGATTCTCCAGACAAGAATACTGGAGTGTGGTGCCGTTTCCTTCTCCAGCGCATGAAAGTGAAAAGTGAAAGTGAAGTCACTCAGGCGTGTCTGACTCTTCGCGACCCCATGGACTGCAGCCTACCAGGCTCCTCCATCCATGGGGTTTTCCAGGCAAGAGTACTGGAGTGGGGTGCCATTGCCTTCTCCAATAAACAAGCTAACAACTGTTAAATATAGTGAAATATTTCCTATCCTTCCTACCTTAAAACAAAATTGAATATTGGTCTTTTTTGTCCTTAAACATTCTTTTTCTTTTCTCCTGTGGTAAGAACTCATATATGAGATCTGGAGAACAAGTTTTATATGGCTGAATATTAGCAAACTTTAAAGTTGGCTGATCTTTAATTTTTTGCACAGATGTTAATTTTTTGCAGTTTTGTTCTTTGGCTGACAAAGACATACATAATTCATACATTATGATATATTTATTACATAAAATTTTTCCCTCATTTTAGCAAAATTGCTAATTATGTTGTTATAATCATGATTTTTACATAATTTGCTTTCTAATGGTAGTAATGTCAAATTAGTCAACCTTGCTTAAGTCATTATATTTTTATTTTTAAATTAACTTTAATATGAGCCTGGATGGAAGGGGTGTTTGGGGGAGAATGGATACATGTATGTGCATGGCTGAATCCCTTCACTATTTTCCTAAAACTGTCACAACACTGTTAATTGGCTATATATTTGAGCTTAGTTGCTCAGTAGTGTCTGACTCTTTGTGACCCGTTGGACTATAACCCGCCGGGTTCCTCTGTCCATGGGGGTTCTCCAGGCAAGAATACTGGAGTGGGTTGCCATGCCCTCCTCCAGGGGATCTTCCCAACCCAGGGATTGAATCCAAGTCTCCCACATTGCAGGTGGATTCTTTACCATCTGAGTCATCAGGGAAGCCCAAGAATACTGGAGTGGGTAGCTTATCCCTTCTCCAGGGGAACTTCCCAAGCCAGGAACTGAACTAGGGTCTCCTGAATTGCAGGTGGATTCTTTACTAGCTGAGCTACCATTGGCTATACCCCAATACAAAATAAAAAGTTCAAAAGAAACAAAGTTATTTTTAATATGGAAAAAACTTTTTATTTAGCCAATAGCAACTGAAATAGTCAATAACATTATTGTAGTAACATTTACATTCAGAAATTAACAATGAATTTTATACATTAGAGTCCAAATAGTATGATAGGGTCTTATGTTAATTATTATTTATAGAAAATATTATTAAATATTTGAATCCATCATATAAATCATTACCACTTATATTGTAGTTCTCACAGTCTCTCAAAGCAATATCTAGATCCATCAAATATTCATTTCTCACCCTTCAGCACCCAGCAGATTGGAAGCCCGCCCCAACTGGAAGCCTCATGTCCTTTTTTAAGAAATTTCAAGATTGAAATGTTATAAGGAAGACCAAAAATTGGCAATTTTCTGTGATTTATTCAAATCTCTATTTAATGGACACTGTACTTTGGTCCATGTGTATGTGTGTGCATGCTCAGCTGCTTCAGTCATGTCCAACTCTCTGGGACCCCATGGACTGTAGCCCACCAGGCTCCTCTGTCCATGGGATTCTCCAGGCAAGAATACTGGAGTGGGCTGTCTTCAGACTCAAGCTTCAGCATCAGTTCCTGGGTCTCTAGCCTACTAGCTGATTCTACAGTTTGGACTTTCCAAGCCTCCACAATCCTGTGAGTCAATTGCTTTTATCTTTTTCTTTGTTGCACTTCATATGTGTTATGTTCCTTTGGTTACTCAGACAATAAAGAATCTGACTGCAAAAAAAAAAAAAAAAAAAAGAATACTGGAGTGGGTTGCCATGCCCTCCCCCAGAGGATCGTCCCAACTCAGGGATCGAACTCATGTCTCTTACTAGGGTCTGTGCTCTAGACCCCTAGAGCTGCAACAAATGAGCCCATGTGCCACAACTACTGAAGCCTGTGCCCCCTGGAGCCAGCAACTCGTAGCTACTGAGCCCATATGCTACAACTATTGAAGCCTGTGCGCCCAGAGCCTATGCTCTGCAACAAGTGAAGCCGTCACAATGAGAACCCATGCACCACCACTAGAGAGTAGCTCCCTGCTTTCCAGAATTAGATAAAGCCCATGTGCAGCACACACACACACACTCACAAAGTAAATAAATGAAAAGAAGTTTGGAGATTATTTGTGTGCAAGTATTCTTTTTATGGGGAAGGCCTGGTGGAACAGCAGTAAAGAATCTGCCTGCCAATGCAGGAGACGCAAGAGGTGCAGGTTCGATCTCTAGGTCTGAAAGATCCCCTGGAGGAGAAAATGGCAATCCACTCCTGTATTCTTGCCTGGAAAATCCCATGGACAGAGGAGCCTGGCGGGCTACAGTCCATGGGGTCACAGAGTCAGACACGACTGAGTACATACACATTCTTTATAGTGATGCAAATATTTTTATTTGCATAAAAATATTTACCTGTTTTTGTTTTCCTATATTTTATAGGAATGTCACATTTGTTACACACTTCACATACAGTTTATTTCAATTTAAGGAAAAGAGTTTCTCTAAGTTAAAAAGAATTCATCTTAAAAAGGAAAAGAGCCAAACTTGTATCAGTTTGAATTTTGAAGTTTCTGTAAGCTTTGGCTAATATTATTAACAGCAAGCAGCAGTTCAAAAATAGTTGTGGGCACTGCAAATTCAAAAATATTTATTTTGTTAAAGATCACCATTCTCTTTACATAATGATCATCTTTTATTTCTTGTATAATTCTAGTGCATCTTGTTACTTTGTGTAAATTAACTTTTATTGTTTTAATGGCATTTAGTCAACTTTTTGTTTGTGTGTCTGAAAGCAGTTTTAGTGGTAAATATGACATGTTTTTAAAAATCAAGACATTTCATATTTGGACAAATATAGAAAATGTCCTATGCAATCATTGAATTGCACCAAAAATGCTATCACTTAGTATGGCTGAGAATTTGTCTCTGAGTAAGAAACTCAAATAATGCATTGTCCATGGCTCACAAAAATAACACTTGTTCCTTCCCAGTGGCTATTATCATTAGCGTGCCCTCACTGTTCTTTCCATCAATGCCCGAAATTCAAAGTTGGTTTTGCAGTTCCACTTTTTACAATCTGTGTGAAACCAATAAAATGTTCATTTTGACTTCCTCAATTTTTATCTTTTGATAGTTTGACCATATGTACATTGAATGTTGGCCTTTCCTGGTAGCTCAGCTGGTAAAGAATCCACCTACAATGCAAGAGACCTCAGTTCGATTCCTGGATTGGGAAGTTCCCCTGGAGAAGGGATAGGCTACCCACTCCAGTATTCTTGGGCTTCCCTGGTGGCTCAGACAATAAAGAATCTGCCTGCAATGCAGAGACTTGGATTCAATCCCTGGGTTGGGAAGATCCCCTGGAGGAGGGCGAGGCAACCCACTCTAGTATTCTTACCTGGAGAATCCCTATGGACAGAGGAGTCTGGTGGGCTACAGTCCATGGGGTTGCAAAGAGCTGGACATGACTGTGTGACGGTCGTGTCATGACTGGACATGATGAATGTTAGTTGTTCAGTATGATTTGTCCTAGCATACTCTAGTTAAATTAGTTGTCATTAATGTTAAAACTTGTATGTGTAATTTCTTTTCTCATTTTTAATACTATTTTGAATTATCTATTTTTATATGGCTTTTAAAAAATCTATCTTACATTCTAACATCAAATTTGAAAGTTTTCTGACATCACATTTTTTCTACCAAACTAGAAAATGTCCATTGTTTTCTATAGATGTTGTGCTACTGTCTTGCAAAGCTTGGTTAAATATGGAACACCTGTGATTATTTTTTTTTTTAACTTGTAGTTGGTTTACCATGTTGTGTTAGTTTCAGGTGTACAGCACAGTGATTCAGTTACACACACACATGTATACATATATATACACACACGCACACACACACACACACACACACATATGTATTATATATCTTTTTTCAGATTCTTTTCCGTTACAGGTTATTACAAAATATTGAATCCTGTGACTATTCTTTAAGAATATCATTCCAAGATTAGTATTTAAGTGTTTACTGGTTTCTTGGTTGATTACTATTTGCTATTTTTAATACTTACTTATCTATTTTTTGGCTGCATCGCGTCTTCATTGCAGCTGCAGGATCTTCATTGAGTCACATCCAGTCTGCTTGTGGTGCAAGGGCTCTCTAGTTGCTGCATGTGGGATAGTTTCTCTGTAGCATGTGGGAGCTTAGTTCCCTGACCAGGATTCAATCTGTGTCCCCTACATTACACGGCAGATTCTTAACCACATGACCACCAGGAAGTTCCCTGTTTGCTATTCTTTAGGGCTTTTTTTTTCACTTCTAGTTTTTGCATATGTTGTGGTTTTGTTTATTTTTGATACAGGTAACATTTTGTATTCTTTTAACTGAGAACCTAAGTATTTCTAGTCACAAATGGTTCCTCTGGCCAAAACTAATTGTGAAAATTGACTGTGATATGTGTAATAGTAACAAAATACTTTGGTCTTCCATCTTAAGATATTAAAAAGTTTCTGTGGTTACTTTCTCTATTTGAAAAACATTTTGTTTTTGTTTGAAATATTAAATTTTCTGCCATTTATTCAATGGGAAATTCATAGCCAATAATTTGAATCAACTTAACATTTTTCCTGAATCAATCAGATGGTTTCAGAAGGATATGACAGATTTTTCCCAGGATCACTTTCCAACAAACATTAAAGATCCAAAGATTTCATATTTCTCATCAAGTTGCCAAATTTTTTTTGCAATTTATCTTCTGATGGGTAGGCCAGAATTGCATGTGTTGTGAATTTTATAGAAAAAACATATGTTTCATTGTTTTGACCAGGAAAAAAAACTTCATTAGTAAAGAACATAAAGTAATAGGTGTTTCATTCAATCTTTTTGAGTCATGGATGGTAAATATACTTTGCTTGTGCATTTCCTGGTTTTGCATAGTAGCTAAAATACATTAAATAAAGAACTTGTAATACCTGCTTGTGAACTGTGTGTGGGTCATGCTCAGCAGAAGCCTGTTTACTTTCAATGTCTGAAATTTAAAAAATGAAGCAGACCATCTCTTTGAATATACTCTAATATCTTTTCAGTCCTTACTTTTCTGAGCCTTACTGTCATGTTTTGTGTTTCTATCCCAGTCTCAACTTGTTCTCATTTTCAATGATCTATAGAATTAAAAGATAAAATGTAATTATATTCAAAAGGTTCCAAGTTTGAATATATGTCATCAAAAATACAATTAAAGGGAGAAGGAAATGGCAACCCACTCCAGTATTCTTGCCTGGAAACGTCCATGGACAGAGGAGCCTGGTGGGCTGCAGTCCATGGGGTCACATGACTAAGCATGTGTGCATGAGGGTGGAGGGTGACGGGTTGGTAGCAATAAACTGGTAGAACTAAAAAAAAAAAAAAAGAATACAATTAAAAGAGGTGTTAAAATATTGAAAATCAAAATTATTTTTCCTATTTGTTGTCTCTGACAGAATAGGGACCTCCTTTTTTCAAAATGTCATTTTTCTTCTAAAATAATCTATTAAAGTTAAAAACAAATCAAAATAATAATGGTTGGTCATTACAATTTAAACAAAAATTATTCAAATAAAGCTTAGTTTTTACTTTAGTTTTAAAATGTCATTATAGCTTATATTCTCATAAGCATAAAATTATTTATAATTCTTATATGCAATATCCATCAGTTTCCAATGCCAAAAATTGCTATATATGCTCAAACATGTTATATCTGGAGTATATATAAAAATGACATAAGGATTGTTGTTTAGTTGCTTCCTTTGTGTCTGACTCTTTGGGAGCCTATGGACTGTAGCCCACCAGGCTCCTCCATCCATGAGATTTCCCAGACAAGAATACTGGAGTGGTTGCGTACTCCAGGGGACCTTCCTGACCCAGAGAGCGAACCTGTGTCTCCTATATTGGCAGGTGAATTCTTCATCACTGAGCTACCAGGGAAGCGTGATATAAGGATAGTATTGTTTAATATTGTAAAATGTTCTCTGGCTGCCATATGTAATTATTGAAAATACTGCATTTATTCATGAGTGCTTACAGGTCTACAAGCTGGAACTTGAAGAAAGCAAGAAAGTAGACGCTCAGTACTCCCGGGAAATGATACTTTATCATGCAAGAATCTATAGCATTCATGACATCTGAGAGGAAGGATTTGACAAGTGAATTAATTTGTCTTTTCTCTTACCTAAATGCTTCCACAGCTCAAATTCTCCTTATGCTAAGCAGTGTCCTATGCTGTTGGCAGCAGGACAACTCATGATTCTTCTTGACATTTGATTGAGTTAAGGTACCTTTTGCTTTCAGAACAGAGAGCAAGAGATGTGCAGAAGCATTTTCTGCAACCTAAATGGTGTTAGTCATCAGTGTGGATGTTTACGATGATGGCTACTCTGTGTCAGTAGTGGGTACCCAATCTCATAGGGTCTTTAACAAGCTTACCATTTCACTGTGTGTTCGTGACTATCAGACTCTCTCGCAAATGAGGTCCAAGGTAGGAGCCCTTCATGACCAGATCTACAGGCCAACTTAAGCTCAATAAAAGAATCTAATATTACTTATCTGTACAACTCATATGTATAAAGTAGACATAGCTTCCTCCCACCAGTACCTGAATAAATGGGTGTTCCTTTTTCTAGGCATCTTTTACACTAATATATACATACATGTATTCTTAACATTAAAGTATATATATAATATTTAATTTTTATTTACTTGTTTTTGGCTCTGCTGGGTCTTCGCTGCTATGTGGGCTTCTCTCTAGTTGCAGTGAGCAGGACTTGCGCTCTAGTTGCTGTGTGCAGGCTTCTCATTGCAGGCGGCTTCTTTTGTTGCAGACCATGGACTCCGGAGCACACGGACTTCAGTAGCTGTGGGGCGTGGGCCCGGTAGTTTGCACTCCCAGGCTCTAGAACACAGGCTCAGTAGTTGTGGTGCAGGCTTAGGTGCTCCGCAAGTGGGATCGTCCCAGATCAGGGGTTGAACCTATGTCTCCTGAGTTGGCTGGAAGATTCTTTACCACTAAGCCACCAGGGAAGCCCTAAAAATATGTATTAAGACATTAAAAAATATTAATTATGTCATAATATAAAAGCTTTGTATCTCCTGTTTAACAATATATTGCTTTTCATATTGTTACATAAAATTGACCACTGATTTCACCTTATTAATAACTATAATGATATTATACTACATTTTTAAGCCAATTCCTCCTTGATTGACATTGACTTTTTCAAATTTTTGTTCTAGATGAAAAGGATATTCTCATGAACCTCAAAATATGAGCAGATGGAGGAAAATTACCAGTAGTTTAAGACCCACATCCTATCAGGGTCTGTGCAGGAGGAAGCCATGAGGTATCTGACAGACCTGAGAACAGGAGAACTCTTAAGACTGGCGCTAGCTAGTTCAGTTCAGTTCAGTCACTCAGTCGTGTCCAACCCTTTGCGACCCCATGGACTGCAGCACGCCAGGCTTCTCTGTCCATCACCAACTTCCAGAGCTTACTCAAACTCATGTCCATCTAGTCAGTGAGCCATCCCACCATCTCATCCTCTGTTGTTCCCTTCTCCTCGTGCCTTCAATCGTTCCCAGCATCAGGGTCTTTTCAAATGAGTGAATTCTTTGCATCAGGTGGCCAAAATATTGGCGTTTCAACTTTAGCACCAGTCCTTCCAATGAATATTCAGGACTGATTTCCTTTAGGATAGACTGGTTGGATCTCCTTGCAGTCCAAGGGACTCTCAACAGTCTTCTCCAACACCATAGTTCAAAAGCATCAATTCTTCTGTGCTCAGCTTTCTTTATAGTCCAACTCTTACATCCATACATGACTACTGGAAAAATCATAGCTTTGACTACACGAACCTTTGTTGGCAAAGTAATATATCTGCTTTTTAATATGCTGTCTAGGTTGGTCATAACTTTTCTTATAAGGAGCAAGTGTCTTTAATTTCATGGCTGGAGTCAGCATCTGCAGTGATTTTGGAGCCCAAGAAAATAAAGTCTCTCACTGTTTCTGATGTTTCCCCATCTATTTGCCATGAAGTGATGGGACTAGATGCCATGCTCTTAGTTTTCTGAATGCTGAGTTTTAAGCCAACTTTTTCACTCTCCTCTTTCACGTTCACCAAGAGGCTCTTTAGTTTTTCTTCGCTTTCTGCCATAAGGGTGGTGTCATCTGAATATCTGAGGTTAATGATATTTTTCCCAGCAACCTTGATTCCAGCTTGTGCTTAATCCAGCCCAGCATTTTGCGTGATGTACTCTGCATATAAGTTAAATAAGCAGGGTGACCATATGCAGCCTTGACATACTCCTTTCCCAATTTAGAACCAGTCTGTTGTTTCATGTCCAGTTCTAACTGTTGCTCCTTGACCTGCATACAGATTTCTCAGAAGGCAGGTAAAGTGGTCTGGTATTCCCATCTCTTGAAGAATTTTCCACAGTTTGTTGTGATCCACACAATCAAAGGCTTTGGCGTAGGCAATATAGCAGAAGTAGATGTTTTTCTGTAACTCTCTTGCTTTTTTTATGATCCATGGATGTTGGCAATTGATCTCTGGTTCCTCTGCCTTTTCTAAATCCAACTTGAACATCTGGAAGTTCATGGTTCATGTACTGTTGAAGCCTGGCTTGGAGAATTTTGAGCATTACTTTGCTAGCATGTGAGATGAGTGCAGTTGTGCGGTAGTTTGAGAATTCTTTGACATTGCCTTTCTCTGGGATTGGAATTAAAAACTGACCTTTTCCAGTCCTGTGGCCACTGCTGAGTTTTCCAAATTTGCTGACATATTGAGTGCAGCATTGATCACTGAGGAAGGCTTTCTTATCTCTCCTTGCTATTCTTTGGAACTCTGCATTCAAATGGGTATGTTTTTCCTTTTCTCCTTTGCTTTTTGCTTCTCTTCTTTTCACAGCTATTGGTAAAGCCTCCTCAGATAGCCATTTTGCTTTTTTGCATTTCTTTTTCTTGGGTATGGTCTTGATCCCTGTCTCCTGTACAATGTCACGAACCTCTGTCCATAGTTCATCAGGCACTCTGTCTATCAGATCTAGTCCCTTAAATCTATTTCTCACTTCCACTGTATAATCATAAGGGATTTGATTTAGGTCATACCTGAATGGTCTAGTGGTTTCCCCCACTTTCTTCAATTTAAGTCTGAATTTGGCAATAAGGAGTTCATGATCTGAGCCACAGTCCCCTCTCGGTCTTGTTCTTGCCATCACTTCATGGCAAATAGATGGGGAAACAGTGGAAACAGTGAGAGACTTTATTTTTCTGGGCTCCAAAATCACTGCAGATGGTGATTGCAGCCATGAAATTAAAAGACGCTTGCTCCTTGAAAGGAAAGTTATGACCAACCTAGACAGCATATTAAAAAGCAGATATATTACTTTGCCAACAAAGGTCCGTCTAGTCAAGGCTATGGTTTTTCCGGTAGTCATGTGTGAATGTGAGAGTTGGACTATAAAGAAAGCTGAGCACAGAAGAGTTGATGCTTTTGAACTGTGGTGTTGGAGAAGACTGTTGAGAGTCCCTTGGACTGCAAGGAGATCCAACCAGTCCATCCTAAAGGAAATGAGTCCTGGGTGTTCATTGGAGGGACTGATGCTAAAGCTGAAACTCCAATACTTTGGCCACCTGATGCAGAGAGCTGACTCATTTGAAAAGACCCTAATGCTGGGAAAGATTGAGGGTAGGAGGAGAAGGGGACGACAGAAGATAAGATGGTTGGATGGCATCACTGACACAACGGACATGGGTTTGGGTGGACTCTGGAAGTTGGTGATGGACAGGGAGGCCTGGTGTGCTGTGGTTCATGGGGTCGCAAAGAGTCAGACACAACTGAGCGACTGAACTGAACTGAACTGAGTGCAGCACTTTCACAGCATCATCATTTAGGATTTGAAATAGCTCAACTGTAATTCCATCACCTCCACTAGCTTTGTTCATGGTGATGCTTCCTAAGGCCCACTTGACTTTGCACTCTAGAATGTCTGGCTCTAGGTGAGTGATCACACCATTGTGTTATCTGGGTCATGAAGATCTTTTTTGTATAGTTCTTCTATGTATTCTTGTCACCTCTTCTTAATATCTTCTGCTTCTGTTAGGTCCATACCATTTCTGGCTCACTGAAAATCAGAGTAGACCAATCTGAGAACAACTACTGGGACTGTGAGGGGGTTTCTACACTTCAGTAAAGATGGGGGTATGGGGTCCCAGATAAGGTGTAAAGTAGCTGTGATGGTTTTGGCTCTTTGAACTGCAACTTAATTACAAAGCTGCTTTTCAGAAGAAAACCTTACAACAAAAGAAGACTTCTGAGAATAGAATCCAAATGAGCAAGTATGGGATAATAGAAGTAAAGGAAAAAGAAAGTCTAGATAAAAGAGCAGAGGAACTACATCTCAGAACGTATAAAAGGCCATTAAAAAAATTCTTGATAAGGATACCAGAAGAAGGAAATCTAGAATAATGAAGCCAGAAAAGTTACCCCTGGTTCACCCTTTCTTCATAAAGGAAAAACTAAATTCCTATAAAAATAAATAATAGAATAAGATTGTGTTCAAATCAAACATTGTCAGATGTGTTAACTAACCTTATTGTGATGATCATTTTGCAATATATAAGTATATCAAATCATTGTACACCTTAAACTTATACAATGTTCTATGTTGATTGTATCTCAATAAAACTAGAAAAAAGTCCAACACTAAGTCATTGCAAAAAGAGAAAGGAAAAAGAGTCTAATAACATTCTAACAATGAAAATATACAAGGAAGACATGCTTATAAGACATGAAAATTTTAACTATTTCAAAATGAGCTAAAAAAACTAATAAAATCATATTAGGCAGGAAAGAAGTATATAAATCAGAATTAGAGACTCTCAGAAATGTAGGAGAACTCCCAATTAGAATTAATATTAATCATTTGAGAAATGGAGATTAAAAATTGGAAAAATAGAAGTGAATAAGTACATTATAACACCTTTAAATAAACAGGAGGTGAAAAGGAGGGAATTCCAACAAATCAAAGATCTGAAAGGAAGTGAGGGATGTAGAAGGTAAACAAACAAATGAACAAGCCACATATAATAGAAGACACACAGGGAAGAAAAAAGCAATGGAAATTTAAAAGTAATTTAAATTTAAAAAGCAAACTTTTAAGAAAATTTTTCCTGAGGAAAAAGAGATTTGATACTACCTAGGAAAATCAATCCAGAATGACTAATGTCAAGGTATATTCTCAAACTTCTGGACATTACAAGAAAGAAAAATATCATTTGGGTATCTAGTCAAAATATCAAGTCACCTTGATGGGAAAGAAATAATTGTCTTCAAAAAAAAAAAAGAAACAATTGTCTTCAGACTTTATTCCAGAAGAGATAGTGTAACATATTGAAGATATTCAAGGAAAGAAAACATCAGCCAAAGATTTTATATCCAGCTAACAGGTCACAAATGATGAACATGAAATAAATGAGAATACTGCTCCCATGAATTTACTGAAGAAAGGCTTTTTAGAGAACGAAAATGAAAAGACATTGGCATAAAGCCTGATGGCGAGCATTAAGTATATATTTACTCAGAAAACTATGATGGTTGTAAGAAGAGTACATGCTCAGGCAAAGAAGATATTATACAATAATTAAAGGGAAGAATGATAAGAGAGATAGAATATCAGTTCAGTTCAGTTCAGTCGCTCAGTCATGTCTGAC
Source organism: Budorcas taxicolor (assembly GCF_023091745.1). Lineage (NCBI taxonomy): Eukaryota > Metazoa > Chordata > Mammalia > Artiodactyla > Bovidae > Budorcas > Budorcas taxicolor. Next base: position 57,203,604 of record NC_068916.1, read on the forward strand.
TCCTTGCAACCCCGTGAATCGCAGCAGGCCAGGCCTCCCTGTCCATCACCAACTCCCAGAGTTCACCCAGACTCATGTCCATCGAGTCAGTGATGCCATCCAGCCATCTCATCCTTGGTCGTCCCCTTCTCCTCCTGCCCCCAATCTCTCCCAGCATCAGAGTCTTTTCCAATGAGTCAACTCTTCACATGAGGTGGCCAAAGTACTGGAGTTTCAGCTTCAGCATCATTCCTTCCAAAGAAATCCCAGGGCTGATCTCCTTCAGAATGGACTGGTTGGATCTCCTTGCAGTCCAGGGGACTCTCAAGAGTCTTCTCCAACACCACAGTTCAAAGGCATCAATTCTTCAGCGCTCAGCCTTCTTCACAGTCCAACTCTCACATCCATACATGACTACTGGAAAAACCATAGCCTTGACTAGAGATAGAATATAGAATATACTTATTGAATATACTTGTTGCCGATGGGGGTAAAGGATGTTTATTGCAATAAGATGCTGGTGGATAGAGATGAGAGAGCAAAAGAAATTGTTGACTGTTTTCAGTATTGTTGGGGAACCATTAGAAAATAACAAAATTAAGGTGCGGTTGGAGACTGAGGTTATTTTAGCTTTACAAAAGTAACCATAAAAATAAAACCTTCCTAAATACCAAATCATAAAAATAAAAACTTCCTAAATACCAAATCCTAAAGTCAATCCTAAAGGAAATCAGTCCTGAATATTCATTATTCATATTGGAGTCCTGAAACTCCAATACTTTGGCCACCTGATGCGAAGAACTAACTTATTGGAAAAGACCCTGATCCTGGGAAAGATTGAAGGCAAGAGGAGAAGGGGATGACAGAGGATGAGATGGTTGGATGGCTTTACCTAGTCGATGGACATAAGTTTGAGGAAGCTCCATGAGTTGGTGATGGACAGGGAGGCCTGGTGTGCTGCAGTCCATGGGGTCACAAAGAGCTGGACACGACTGAGTAATTGAACTGAAATACCAAATACATTTGAGAGAGCAAATAAGTGAGATACAAGTGCTAGAAAACACTTGCATGTATATAACATAAAACAGTATGAAGTAAAATAAGGTGCAGAGAGGAGTGTACATAGTGTGCTGCCATTTGAATAGAAGGCAAAATGAGGATATATGTGTGTGTATGTACATACACATTTGATTATTTTTGCAATTAAAGGATAAACAAGAAACTAATAATTGGCTATGTACGGGGTTAAAACTTCTCTGAGTTACATTTTAATATAGTTTTGACTTTTGAACCACTCTGCTGTTTTACATATGCAAAATAATTAAGTTAGTGCTCACTTCAGTGGCACATATCAAATTGAAATAATGCAGAGATGATTAACATGGCCCCTGCACAAGGATGACATGCAAACTTGTAAAGCAGTCTGTAGTTTTGTTACAGATATTAATTAAGTTTACTGTGGTAATCATATCACAGTGTATACATATACCAAATCATTATGCTGTATACCTTAAACTTTCAAATATTATATATCAGTTATATGTTAATAAGACTGGAGAAAGTTAAAAAGCCCACTATCACAAAAAATTAAATCAATATATTAGGAGAACCCTAACATTGAGTATAAAGAGAAACAAATGAATCTATTTCAAGGTTTAAAGGTTTTTAACAGACCTTGTTACCTTTAGTGGGCTGTATTCTAGGGATTAAAAAAGTGCCGCAAACAATCTGGAACTTATGAGTAGGTCTATGGTTGGTAAGGAGAAGGCAATGGCAACCCACTCCAGTATTCTTGCCTGGCAAATCCCACGGACGGAGGAGCCTGGTAGGCTGCAGTCCACGGGGTCGCTAAGAGTCGGACACGACTGAGCGACTTCTCTTTCACTTTTCACTTTCATGCATTGGAGAAGGCACTGGCAACCCACTCCAGTGCTCTTGCCTGGAGAATCCCAGGGATGGGGGAGCCTGGTGGGCTGCTGTCTCTGGGGTCGCAGAGTCGGACACGACTGAAGCGACTTAGTAGTAGTAGTAGTATGGTTGGTAAAGGTACTGAGAACAGGCATTCTGACTCTTGGGTGTACTGCAGGGAGGAGCAAGTGAGTATTAATAAATATATTGATGTTGGATTGAAAACTAGGTTCTCACTGTGAGAGAAAGGAGATAAAAATATGGACTGGGGGAAAAGAAGAAAAATTTTCTGGTGCTGAATTGGAGTTGGAAAGTGAAAGTCGCTCAGTCATGTCTGACTCTTTGTGACCCCATGGGCTCTGTTCATGGAATTCTCCAGGCCAGAATACTGGAGTGGGTAGCCTTTCCCTTTTCCAGATGATCAGCCCAGGGATTGAACCCAGATCTCCCTTATTGCAGGAGGATTCTTTTCCAGCTGACCCACAAGGGAAGCCCAGGAATACTGGAGTGGGTAGCCTGTCCCTGCTCCAGCAGATCTATCTGACCCAGGAATTGAACCGGGATTTCCTGCATTGCAGGTGGATTCTTTACCAACTGAGCTATCAGGGAAGCCCAATTGGAGTTGGGGATCAAGATAAATTAATGATTTAAAATCAAACATACTTCTTGGCTATGTCTACTGAAAGGACCTAGACACCATGACACCTCAATAGCAATGAGCACTCTATAAGCACCCAATTCTTGCTTTCTATGAACTACTTCTCATTAAAAGGAATCAGGCCTTCTTGGAGAAAGGCTGATTCCAGGTCTGGAAAGTACCAAACGAACTTGGGGCTTCCTCTGCTAAAGAGCAAAGAAGTGCTCAGACGTTGATGGGATCATGTCTGAAGGACAGAGACCAGCTAGAAGGGGCTCCCCGCTTTAAGGGGGCCAACTTGAAAATTGAAACTTAGTGGTAATGAAAAATCCAAGTTCATAATAATACTCAAGAAAATGGAGTGTGAGGGGAGAGAAAGCTCTTAAATAGAATGCCAGTTAATGTAGAGGAAATTATAAAATTTTTTAAAAAGTGATTATTGTAATCACTGATATAATAGTTGATTCAGGCAAGGCTTATGAATGGCTGCTAAAACATCGGGTGAAAGCTGTTGGGAAACAAGATATCCTCAAAGTGTTATCCCACAGATTACTTATTAATTATATAAAGTTTGAAAAGATGCCTTTACAGTGGAGCATTCTGGCAGACAGCACCTTAATTAACTGTTTAAACTTTAGCAAGACCAGTAAGAACACAGTGGCTTCCTGTGCCTCCTGTGATGTGCTGAGAGGGACCTAACATCACCTCTGTAGAGTTTTTGCTAAAAATTTTTACATAAATCTAGTTCTGAAGAAGTAACTAGATAATCCAAATTATGGAACGTTCTATAAAAGAACTGAACTGAAAGTCAGTGACAGGAAAGACCAAAAGAAAAAAAAAAAAAAGCTTTTGTAGAATACGGGACTAGAAAAAAGCAAAACATGCTCAAAGGACATTACTGGGAAAATTGAAGAATTTAGTAAGATTTTTATATCATAGAATAACATGATACGTATTGAATCTAATGTAATGACAATTTAGTTATATAGGACAATGTCCTTGTTTCTTAGGAGATAATTGCTGAAATACTTTGGGGTGAAGTTTCATAAGCTCTCTAACTTCCTTTCAAATGGTTCAGTGAAAAAACACCTCCAAATATATGGAAATATTATACAATGAACACATGCAGCATTTAGCTGCATATATTAACAGCTGGTGAATCTTAAGGGATATTTCAATATTCACTGTATTATTTCTTCAACTTTTCTGCAGGTTAAGGAAATTTCATAGAAGTTTGGAGCAGGGGAATAAACACATGGATTAGGAGGTAGGTGTGTCACTCCAAGACAGTGAATCTACAGGATAGCCAGCTGGTGACCTGGGACCTCAGTGACCTGGTCTGAAAAGATGAGCTATATTGTATCAGTCAGGATCCTTTGGCTTCATGTAACAGGACACCAGAGTCAAAGTAGCTTAAACTGTAAGGATACCTAATTATCTCATGTAACAAGAAGTTTAAAGGTACATGGCTCCAGGGTTGTTAATTTGTCAGCTCAAGGAGGTCCTAGGCCTCTTCTCTCTCGGCCTCTAGGCTTTACTTCACGGTTGCAAAATGGCTGCCACAGCAGCTTCATATGTCGTGTCCTCACAGACATATCCAGAGTGTGCAGAAAGGGGATGGACTGGCTCCTCCTTGGGCTTTGCCCTCTTGTATCAAGAATAAAGTTCTTTCCATAAGCCCCTCAGGAGGATTTCTTTTACATCTCATCACCCTTAACAAACCAATTCTGGTTCATCACCTGGGGTTGTTCACTTGAGCAAAACTGATTGGGAGGGGTGACTGTGGGATCGGCAGCTGATAGTATTTTGCCACATGAGCCAGTCAGACTCTCTTGCCCAGGAATCTGAACCAAGAAACTGGCCTGTTAGCGAATGCACCGCCAGAAGTTGACTTGAGGCTGCGGCACCTGAGGCCACGACAAGCCAAGGTTAAGGCAAGAAAAACTCCACAGAGAGAGTGAGGAAGCCATTTTGTTAGAGAAAGAAGGACAGAACACACGAGGAGTGGAGAGGTGGGTCAGCTGCTGTTCCCCCAACTGCCTAGGTCCCTGGTGTTTTCTGATTATGACTTTACGTCTAGATTACAGAGAATGTACTAGTTAGGACTCAGAAATAAACAAAAACTGTCCTAGCACAAAAGAGGGATTATTAATAGTTACCAACGCACTTCCTAGCCAAGGCAGGAAGTTGAGCCTATCCTTAGGAAATACTAGAACCGGAAAGGGCCAGGACGAGGCACCTTCTGTCTGCCTCTTCCCTGTGGGTTTCTCTGTAGTTTATTTGATTTTATTTTTAAATTGAATATAGTTGATTTACAATGTTTTAGTCTCAGGTGTATAGCACAGTGATTTAGTTACACATACAAAGTACACACATATCTCTATATATTCTTTTTAGATTTTTATAGATTATTACAAAATATTGAGTAGCGTTTCCTACCTATACAGTAGTCCTTTTTGGCTATCAGTCTCATATACAGTTGTGTGTGTATGTTAATCCCTACCTTCTGATTTGTCCTCCCTCCCCCTCCCTTGTGGTTTATTTCATTATCTCTGCAGTAGGATGCCTGTTTCATGTTCCCCACATTATCATACATCTGCCTACATCTTCTAAATTTGAGTTAGAGTTTTATCCCCCTGAAGAACCCGGGTGGTACTCAGTCCCTGGGTCCTAGTTTCAAATTCCCAAAGGAAAGAAGCTGAGACCTAAGTTGGGTCAGAGGTCCAATCTGCCTGGTCCATAGACTTTGGGGTCACAGCACGCATGCACAGGATAGTGAGGAGCAGAGGTAGGAGAAAGGGGTCATGGACTCAGGCTGGAAAGACACCCCAAAAGATTTCCACCATGATCCTCAAAAGAATGGCTTTCAAGATTGAAATGGTAGGAGCCTGTCTCCAGGGGACATTTTGCATTGTTTGAAAAAATATTTGGTCATCACAGTTTAGGGGTGGGTGCTACCTGCATCTGATGAGGAGAGGCCAGGGAGGTTGCCAAAATCCTAGAGTGTTCTCACAACAAAGAATAATCCAGTCCAGAATGTCAGTGGCACTGAGGTTGAGGAAATCTGCCTCTCTTTGATTCTTTCAATCAAACTGTACCTGTACCACAGAGCACACACCCAGGCTTGGTAAGTCATAAATCATTCTCCAGGCCATAATGCTGGAGTGGGTGGCCTTTCCCTTCTCCAGGGATCTTCCCAACTCAGGGATCGAACCAGGGCAGATTCTTTACCAGCTGAGCCACAAGGGAAGCCCCCAAATACTGAAGTGGGTAGCCTATCCCTTCTCCAGTGGATCTTCCTGACCTACAGATTGAACCGGGGTCTCCTGCATTGCAGGCAGATTCTTTACCACCTGGGCTGTCAGGGAAGCCCTGGTAAGTCATAAGTCTCAGTACCTATTTTGGGGAGCAGAGGTCAAATGAAAACACCATCCTGGGATTGTGTGGATGCCGATTCTACTGCTGACTCACCTGGATTCAGGGTGCATTCTCAGTAAAGGAACCCACAAAGGCAGCAGATGCTGAGGTTCCTGCTCCGGGTGGGAGATTGTTAAAGAAGAAGCGAAGATGGAATAAGCAGAAACGGATCCAGGCGGAAGACAGAACTAGAAACGCACACCCACAACCTGCTTTTACAAGTGCTCAAAACATAAACAGCAGCTGTCTAGCTGGTACCTGCTCCTTCCCAAACACCATAAGGGAGAGCCTAAATCCTACGACCCACACAGCTGTCAGCTATGACAGGAGTGTCTTTTTTTCCACACAAACTCGTCTGGCAGGAAGGTAAGGCTCCAGGCCATTAATCAATACAACATCTGCTTTCATTTCTAAGGATCATTGTCCCTGAAATCTTAAAAAAAAAAATCTGTAAATGGCTCAGAGAAAAGAGGGCTTCAGGAATAAGGAGAGGAAAGAGAGTTTAAGGCAAGACATTTCCCCAAGATTCCCACTCTGAGGCTGCTATTTGGCAAAGGAGAGTACGTTTTCTGGCGTTTCTGGTGGAAACCTCAGAAATCAGATAACACAGGGTCTTTGCTGCCCTCTACCGATTATGATGAAGACTAGCAGGGAGTTTAAGAGGAGGCGGCTTTTCGGTGGATCGCTTCATCCTTTCATTTAATGTTCTATACATATTTACTGTGTGTAAGTATACTTTGCCTACACCCTGTGCTGATGGTGCTAGGGATTAGTGCAACAGTGAAAAGTACACGTCCCTGTTCTGCTTTGGGATGTACATTCTAGCAAAGGAGACAGACTGTGTGTAAGTCAACAAATAAGAAACATTTAGCATGCCACAGCTACTGAAGCCCGCACGCTCTAGGGCCCCAGTGCCACAGCTGATGAGCCCCTGTGCCTACTGAAGCCCGCGTGCCCTGGAGCCAGCAAGTCGCAACTACTGAGCCTGCATGCTGCAGCTACTGAAGCCTGTGTGCCTAGAGTCTGTGTTCCACAGGAAAAGCCACCACAGTGAGAAGCCCATGCACCGCAACTAGAGAAAGCCTGTGTGAAGCAACAAAGACCAGCACAGCCAAAAGTAAGTAAAGCAGTATGCACACGTTAAAAAATAAAAGAGAGAGAGACATTTAAAGTTTGTTCAGTGGGCTCTGAAAGCACTTAACAGGCAATTTAAGACTTGGGGAGCTGGAAGGTGACATGTGAGCTGAGACTGGAAGGTTGAGACAAAACCAGCTGAGAGAAGAGCCAAGAGCTCTGTGAGAAGATTGAGGAGTGAGTATAAACCCGCTTGCTGGGTCCCTGAACTTGATGTGGGAGCAGGGGTCAGCGTGGAGGGAAGGCCAGAGGGGAGCGGAGAGACCTGGGTCATGGAGGGACCCTGCAGTCTGCAAAGGAACTTGGATTTTCTTCTGAGTAAATCTTAGCAATAGAGGAAGCTGTTGAAGCATCGCTGTTTTTGTTTTTAAAAGATTATTCTCTCAGTAGGACCATTTTGTCTTAGAATTTACAATCGACTTTCCCAAAAGTATCATAAGGCTTAGGATTGGTTCAGGATGGTGGAGTAGAAGGATGTGCATTCATCTCCTTCTGTTTGAGCACCAAAACTGCAACTAGCTATTGAACAACTATAGACAGCAGGATGCTGGAATCCACCAAAAAAAGATAACCCACATCCAAAGGCAAAGGAGAAGCTGCAACAAGATGGTAGGAGGGGTGCAGTCATGATGAAATCAAATCCCATACCCACTGGGTGGACAACCCACAGACTGGAGAATAGGGCTACCAAAGAAGTTCTCCCGCCATTGTAAAGGATCTGGGCCCCCATCAGGTTTCTCAGCCTGGGGACTCAGAAAGGGGCTAGAAATTCCCAGGGGATGGGACTTTGAAGGCCAGTGAGATTTGATTGCAGGACTCTCAGAGGACTGAGGGAATGAGGACCTCATTCTTGGAGCGTACACACAAAATCTTGTGCACATTAGGACCCAGGGGAAAGGAGCAGTGACACCACAAGAGACTGAACCAGACCTCCCTGCTAGTGTTGAAGGGTCTTCTGCAGAGGCATGGGGTGGCAGTGGCTCACCACAGGGACAGGGGAACTGGCAGCAGCAGTTCTGGGAAGTGCCCATTGGTGTGGGCCCTACTGGAGGACATCATTAGCTCTACCTTAGAGGCTGTAGACTCCAGGGCCAAGCAATTAACAGGGAGGGAGCACAGCCCCACCCATCAGCAGACAATTGGATTGAAGTTTTACTAATTGCAGCCCTGCCCACCAGAGCAACACCCAGTTTTTCCCACCCCCAGTCCCTCCCATCAGGAAACTTGAACAAGCCTTTTAGATAGCCTCTTCCACTAGAGGGCAGACAAGAAGCAAGAAGAACTACAACTGAGTCTCCAGAACAAAAACATAATCAGAAAGTTAAAGTGAAAATGCAGAGGATTATGTTCCAGATGAAGGAACAAGATAAAACCCCAGAAAAACAACTGGATGAAGTGGAGATAGGCGACCTTCCAGAAAAAGAATTCAGAATAATGATAGTGAAGATGATATAGGATTTTGGAAAAAGAATGGAGAATATGCAAGACATTTTACCGGAGAACTAAAGAGCCGACAACGAGAGGTGAACAAAACACTAGAAGGAATCACTAACAGAATAATTAATGCAGAAGAACAGAGAAGTGACCTGGAAGACATAATGGAAGAAATCACTGCTGCAAAACAATATAGAAAAAAGAATGAAAAATAAAAAGTGAAGACAGCCTAAGAGACCTCTGGGACAACACTGAATGTAGCATTATCCACATGGTAGGGGTGCCAGAGAGAGAGAGAGAGAGAGAGAGAGAGAGAGAGAGAGAGAGAGAGAGAGAGAAAGGACCCAAGAAAATATTTGGAGAGATAATAGCTGAAAACTTTCCTAACACAGGAAAGGAAATAGTCAACCATATCCAAAAACTGCAGAGAGTTCCAGGAAGAATAAACCAAAGGAGGAACACCCCAAGACACACAGTAATCAAACTGATAAAAAGACAAAGATAAAATGTTAAAAGCAACAAAGGAAAAATGACAAATAACATACAAGGGAACTCCCATAAGGTTCTTAGCTGATTTCTCAACAGAAACTCTGCAAGCCAGAAGGCAGTGGGATGATATATTGAAAGTAATGAAAGGGAAGAACCTACAGCCAAGAATATTCTACCCAGCAAAACTCTGTTCAAATTTGATGGAGAAATTAAAAGCTTTACAGACCAAAACAATTAAGAAAATGGTAATAGGATCATACATACTAATAATTACCTTAAATATAAATGGATTAAATGCACCAACCAGAAGACAGACTGGCTGGGTGGATGGATACAAAAACATGCTGTCTACAAGAGACCCACCTCAGACCTAAGGATACTTACAGACTGAAAGTAAGAAGATGGGAGAAGGTTATTTCATGCAAATAGAAATCAAATGAAAGCTGGAGTAGCAATACTCATATCAGAAAGTTTACAAGGTATGTACAGGAAAGAAATAAGTAAACATCTAGAGGATCATTCTGTCTCCTGGGTGGATCAAGTAAATTAGGGCAGGGGACAAGATTAGGAGGCATGTGACTTCCCTTGTGGTCCAGTGGTTAAGACTTTGTCTTCCAATGCAGGGGATGTGGGTTCTATCCCTGGAGGGGAGCTGAAATCCCACATGCCTCAGGGCTAAAAAACCAAAACATAGAACAGGAGCAATATTGTAACAAATTCAAAGAAGACTTAAAAAAAATTTTTTTTAATCTAAAAAAAAAAAAAGACTAGGAGGCAGAGCTAGGCGGGGGCTGTGTGGGAGGCAGGCTGGACCAGAGTGGTGGTGGCGATTGGCAGAAATGGATGGACAGGAGGTGCCTTTGGGATTTGCAGCTTCAGGACCTGCTGATGAGTTGGAGGTGGCAGAGGATGATTGACAGCTGCCAGGGCTAGGAAGGCAAACCAATCAGCCGTGACATGCGATAGAAGAAATGTGGCACCTGCGGGCTCCGTTGCGGGTGCTCTGTGGGCCAGGGGCCCAGAGCCATTCCTCGCGTGTGTTTGCTCTTTCCTTCTGCTTGGCCTGGGTGATTATACCTGACAGGTCTCAGGGAGGCAGCCCTCATAAAAATGGCTGTAAAGCCTTTTGCTAATACGCCGCCTCCCATAAATGTCAGGTGATGAGAATTACAGCCCCGCAGACTCATCAAAGAGAGAGCAGGCCGTGGCTTGAGGAAGCCACAGCGACTGTAAGGGCACCGAGCTGTCTTTCCCAGCTGTATTTCAGTGTCGGGGAAAATGTGACCGGAGGAAGTGGAGTGCGAGCTGAAGGCAAAGTGGCTCAGAGCCTTTCTTGGAAGTTGTAATTATCAAATCTGTCCTGCAAAGCTCCTCTTCCCTCGGCCCAGGGCTTCTGCAAGGTGAAGTGGAGCACCATCTTCACTTGCACTAACTCAGCCAGGAGCAGTGGGAGTGTTAGGGAACCTGGCCTGGTGCAGCCTCTCATTCTGGCAGTTGAGAGGCTGAATGAAACATACTGTTTCCCACCTCTTCCAAGCCTTGACCCACCTGTCAGCTAATTAAGACCTAGCACCCAGGAGTGTTTCCCTGCTCACCAGCTGTCTGGCGGCCCTTTGATGCACCCCATATGTCTCAGCCCCAACCCCCTACCCTCTTTATTTCTCCCCTTTTGTGTCTCTTTCTGTAATAGGCACTCAACATGCAGCTAAAAATCACTGGGATAATATGATAAAACATGGCATTATGCTGGGGTCCTGGAAACTGGGCTGGGGATGTCAGGGAGCAAAGAAATATGATATGAAAAAGTCCCGGTTCAAAGTTACTCATCTCACTGACTGCCAGCTGGATGAGTAACTTCAAGGGCGAAAGTAGAACACTCACAAATAATGGTGGCTAGCATCCATTCTGAGAGCAAGACTGCAAGTCAGGTACCTGCCAGGGGCATTGTCTCAGGGGGTCCTCCTGATAACACTCACGAGGTTAGTACTGTTGACATTCTTGCTTTCAGAGGAGGACCCTGAAGCTTGGGAGGTGGTGACTTTTGCAGGGTGACAGCTTGTGAGTGCTGGAACCCTCTTTCAACCCAAGTCTACCTGACCCTGATGCCTGTGCACTACTGTATCTCTGGCCCATCAGTTAGGTTAACAGGAGATTACTCATAGCATAGGGGATATTCAACATGTGCCCTTATTAGGAGGCCGCACTACCTTTTGCTTTTCCCAAACTTCTCTTGTACACACGTGTGCACCTGAATACACACACACACATGCCCCTTGATCCTTCTCATCCTGACCCTAATTCTTTGGATGCCAATGGCATTTTATTTATTTACTTAGCGGTGCCGTTGATAGCTGCAGCATGCTGGATCTTCAGTCTTTAGTGGGGGCATGTGGAATCCTTAGTTGGGGCTTTCAGGATCTTTTCATTTTAGCACTTGGGCTCTAGTTCTCTGATCAGGGATGGAACCCAAGCCCCCTGCATTGGGAGCATGGAGTCTTAGCTGTGGGCCACCAGGGAAGTTCTCCTAATGGCATTTTGACATTGAATCAAAATTATACCAACACTGTCATATGTTCATTGAGAAAGCATTTTCAGGAAGAAAAATCCAGTGTATAATAAACTCCAATAAATAATCACCCCCAAACACCAATACATTTCTGGAATAGTTTTCTATATTAGATAAGATTTTCCCATTTGCTTCACTATTAGTTTTTTTTTTTAATTTACTGAAGTTATTTCTGTCAGAATTAATTCTCCATTTAAATTTCAAAGTGAAATTTTAAAATAAATTTACAAAATTTTTCAAAGTGAAGAATTGAGTCGTCCAGCAGTTCTGTCTGCATCAGATTTTACCACTTATATTGTTTGTGTGAGGTTTCTTCAATGACTATTATTTCTACCAGGTCTAAGATTTCTTGGTCAAATTTTACAGATTTGCACTTTAAGATTTGATCTTCAGTAAAGTTTTGGCCAATACCACCTTTTACCACATGCAATGGTAGGGATTTTCAGTTTCAGTTTATATTGGTTGTTTTTACCAGACGTATGCATTATGAATTGGACATCAGACTAACAGTTTGTATTTATTACTTTGCTGTTGCTGTTTAGCCGTTCAGTCTTTGTGACTCTGTGGATTCTAGCCCACCAGGCTCCTCTGCCCAGGGATTTCCCATGCAACAACACTGGTGTGGGTTGCCACTTCCTTCTCCAGGGGATCTTCCTGACCCAGGGACCAAACTCGAGTCTCCTGCTTTGCAGGTGGATTCTTTATCACTGAGTCACCTGGGAAGGCCCTGTTTATTACTTAGCTAAGTGATATTTAGATAACCAATGAGAAAATTGGAGCAGTTTATGCAACAGAGAGAACCAGGTAAAACAGACAATGATTCAGACACGGAGACCTAAGAAAGACAGTAAGAAGAGATAAAATAATAAGAATAAAAAGTATATTTATAAAAATGGTAATGGCTAATGTTTATTGAGCACTTACTCTAAGCCCTGTTCTAAACATTTTAAATGGGCTTACATTCATCTAACCCTCACATAAACTCTTTGTGGAGATATAATTATTATTTCCATTTTAAGAAAGAGCAAACGTGGGCACAAAGACTGGAAATAAATTGTCCCAAATTACACAGCTGGTAAAAGGTGGACCCAGGATTCAAACCTAGACAGCTTATGACAGAGAAGTTGCAGTGATCCTTGTCCACGGAATTCTGCAGGCAAGAATACTGGAGAGGGTTGCCATTTCTTCCTCCAGGGGATCTTGCCAACCGAGGGGTTGAACCTGAATCTCCTGCATTGTAGGTAGATTCTTTTTTTTTTTTTTTTACCATCTGAGCCACCAGGGACAGTGGATTTCAAGCACGGATTACCCACAATTGCGGAAAAATGAACAAATAGTTAAAAGTTTCTAAAGTCTTTTTTTTTTTTTTGCTATCATATCTGTGACCTCATTGTGGTGATTCCATTCTGTTTAAAAAATATTTTTCTGAAAAGTTCTGTATATTTTTAGACCTACACGTAATAAGGATGAATCTATAAAAGATTACAAATTCACAATTATACCTGACCATTTGTTTAGAGCTTATCTTTGATGATATATTTGCAACATTTCATATGTCTGATCTTTGACCAACTTGAATTAAATAAACTTCTAACTGGAAAAAAAAATGGCTCCTGAACTTGTCCCCTCTTCCCCAGTCTTGCTGTCGTTGTCTTAGCTAAAAGTCTCATCATGGTCAGTCACAACAATTTTTACTGTCTTAGATTTAGTTTATCTGCTTTCCCTTCTAGACTATGTACTCCACGGACAGTGTCTTTAGCAACTATGATAATCCCTGGCACACATAGGTGTTCATTAAATGTTTGTCAGATTGGCAAATGAATGAGTTTGTCAAATGGACAAATGAATTATCTTCTGAATTCAAAATCAGAACACTTGGTCTGATACATTTGTTTAATGGAGAGTTCAGGTAACTTCTAAGATGGTGAGTTATTGCAACAGCAATAGTACATTATTACTTTAGTTATCAGTTTAAATACTTTTAGAAAGTTTCTTAGGTTTTAATATTTCAAGGGCTTAGAATATTTTCTCTGTTAATGGACAACTTCAATGTTAAAAAGCAGAGAAGGTAGTATCACAAACCTTCATCTCCCCATCACCTAGCTTCAACAGTTAGCAAGATACAGCCAACCTTGTTTCGTCTGTCATCTGCTCCCCTCCCCTCACAGTCTCTCCCTGACCTTGGTGCTCCCCATCTTTGTTTATTTTGAAGTTAATCCCAGATATTACTTTATCCAGAAGTCTTCAGTAGGTATTAGAATGTTTTTTGGTGTCAATTAGAAGTGATAATCATTAACTAATTTGCACATTGACATTTATTGACTGGTACTGAGCTACACATCTCACACGCTAGTAAAGTAATGCTCAAAATTCTCCAAGCCAGGCTTCAGCAATACGTGAACCGTGAACTTCCAGATGTTCAAGCTGGTTTTAGAAAAGGCAGAGGAACCAGAGATCAAATTGCCAACATCCGCTGGATCATGGAAAAAGGAAGAGAGTTCCAGAAAAACATCTATTTCTGCTTTAATGGCTATGCCAAAGCCTTTGACTGTGTGGATCACAATAAGCTGTGGAAAATTCTGAAAGAGATGGGAATACCAGACCACCTGACCTGCCTCTTGAGAAACCTGTATGCAGATCAGGAAGCAACAGTTAGAACTGGACATGGAACAACAGACTGGTTCCAAATAGGAAAAGGATTACATCAAGGCTGTATATTGTCACCCTGCTTATTTAACTTATATGGAGAGTACATCATGAGAAACGCTGGGCTGGAAGAAGCACAAGCTGGAGTCAGGATTGCTGGGAGAAATATCAATCACCTCAGATGTGCAGACGACACCACTCTTACGGCAGAAAGTGAAGAGGAACTAAAAAGCCTCTTAATGAAAGTGAAAGAGGAGAGTGAAAAAGTTGGCTTAAAGCTCGACATTCAGAAAATGAAGATCATGGCATCCGGTCCCATCACTTCATGGGAAATAGATGGGGAAACAGTAGAAACAGTGTCAGTGCAGATGGTGATTGCAGCCATGAAATTAAAAGACTCTTATTACTTGGAAGGAAAGTTATGACCAACCTAGATAGCATATTCCAAAGCAGAGACATTACTTTGCCAAGAAAGGTCCATCTAGTCAAGGCTATGGTTTTTCCAGTAGTCATGTATGGATGTGAGAGTTGGACTGTGAAGAAGGCTGAGCGCCGAAGAATTGATGCATTTGAACTGTGGTGTTGGAGAAGACTCTTGAGAGTCCCTTGGACTGCAAGGAGATCCAACCAGTCCATTCTAAAGGAGATCAGTCCTGGTTGTTCATTGGAAGGACTGATGCTAAAGCTGAAACTCCAATACTTTGGCCACCTGATGCAAAGAGTTGACTCATTGGGAAAGACTCTGGTGCTGGGAGGGATTGGCGGCAGGAGGAGAAGGGGATGACGGAGGATGAGATGGCTGGATGGCATCAACGACTTGATGGACATGAGTTTGAGCGAACTCCGGGAGTTGGTGATGGACAGGGAGGCCTGGTGTGCTGCAATTCATGGGGTCGCAAAGAGTCGGACACGACTGAGCAACTGAACTGAACTGAGTGAACTGAACTGAGCTACATTCAGGAGAAACTGATTAAAAAACATGAATACATTCCTATTCTCTTGGATTCTGTATCCAACTGGACATTGAAGTTACTATTTAGCTATTTCTTTGTCCTAGTTTCTTGATATGTGAAAGAGATAGTGATGTACCTTACTTAGATGATTGTTGTGAAAAGAAGATGGATAACGTATGAAAATTCTAGCCTCAAAAATTATTCATTGTAGTTATTTGAAATGGACTGAATAATGGAAAACCCATGAGTCCATAGTAATACTTCAAGATGTCAGAAAAACTAATTTGTCCTCAGTTGAGATAGCTATCAAACCATCATTTTATTTTGAAAGTTGATAAGGAAAGGGAAAGAACTAAGCGCTTATCCACTTTTAGCATAGAAACTGTAATTGGGGGCAATAGCCTCTGTTGTTGAAAGAAATCTTTAACTTTCAGAATAATTTTTAGTTAGTAAATGTAGAAGGTAACATATAGTTAGAAAATCACTATTTTGCTACCCCAAAGGAAAGTACTGATTCAGAAAAAAATACAATCATTAAACCATTAGGTTAATGGTTATTAGGTAGGGTGATATTTGTTCAATTTTGCTGGAGATGGGCCTGGTTTATGACTGTTGTCCAAAAATAATTATTAATAGTGCAGATAACATTACAATGTAAGGATTGAGCTGTCATCCCCTTTAGCCCAATGTCAGTCATTAAAGGTAGGAAATTCAGATATGTGTCTCCTAGTGTGAATACACACTACTATTTAGAAAGAGTTCTTGATAAAAATGTTCAGTTTGTACTTGATCAAGTCTTCAGATCTAACTTTCAGCTTATAAAAATAACAGTGTTAGAGGAAGCAATCAGATCCAAAAGGTGAAACTGGCCAGGGGTCTTCAGCAAGTCAGTGTCACGAGAAAGAGGGACTATTCTAGGCTAACAGTCTTAAGTGACCTAGCAACCAGACACATCGCATGATTCTGAATTGGATCCTGATTTGACCAAACCTGTTCAGAAGGACATCTTAGGGACAGTTGGGGAAACTTGAATATGGATTTGATATTTCTGTGACTTTGGTAGATGTGAAAATGTTATTTTTGATATGTGGGATTTTTGTTTAAGAGATATATAAATACTGATTTAATGTTTTTTAGGGATGGAATGTTATGATGTTTATAGTTTGAAGTACTTCAGAATTAAAAACAATAAAGTGAGTTGACAGGATAAGAAATAAGATAAAATATGTAAGACATATTATAGACGTAATGCTAAATATTATAGTAGGTAGTAAAAAGTGATTGGGATGTTACAGAGATACCTTGGGTGTCATAGGAGAATTATGATAGAGGAAATTACCTAGATGAGGGTGGCTAGAGGTCAGATTTTCTATTTGAAGAATGCTTCCTGGAGGAAGTAATTGTGTAAGTTGAGACCTAAAAGAAAGTGTGGTAGGTAAGATGGTCCCCAGTGGTAGCACCTCTGGTATTTAGCTCTTGTGCAAGCTACTCCTTGAGTGTGGACTGGACTTATTGGCTTGCTTCTAATGAACAGAATATAGGCAGAAGTGATGGAATTTCACTGCCAATACTAGGTTACGGAAAGTCTGTAGCTTCCATCTTGGGCATTCTCTCTCTGCCTCTGTCTCCCTTTCTCTCTCTCTCTTTATTGAATTGGTCATGCTAGGAGAAGCACACTGCCACGTTGTCACCAGCCCCGTGAAGAGACTCATGTTGTATGTCTTCAGTTGAACAACCCATGAGAAAGTGACGCATGGCACCATCCAGATGAGAGAACTTGGAATCAGATTCTACACTCTAGGGTGAGTCTTCACTCCTGAGCCTCAGGGCCCCCTGTGTAAAATGGGACAATACATTTGCCTTAAAGGGTTGTTGAAGAGATTAAAAACAGTTTATGATACCATGGGTATAAAATAGGTGTTCAAAACGGTAATTATTAAAAAGAAAAACCTGATTTAGCATTGGAACCACTTCTCAAGAGTCAATTCTGAAGAGTGATGTCATAGCCAGGACTTAGAGCCCTGATGATATTAATTAGTCTTAAGCCAACACTGTCTGTTACTTCAGTTTGATATACTAAGTTTTAGGATCTATAATTCAGTTGCTGTCAATCTGCCCCCTCCCCATACTAAGTTTTAGGATCTATAATTCAGTTGCTGTCAATCTGCCCCCTCCCCAAGGAGTTTCTTCCATTCATTCAAATTGACAGTTTGTTTTCATCGTTTATTAATGCCAGTGACTATCTTTCTATGAGCTATCTATTTTGAGGATTGTCCCCCTGTCCCCCCCAGCAGTGGGGATTAGTCTGTCATGGGTCATCTGTACAAGTATTATTTTCCGAATAGTTTGCCAGGATTTGGAGTTTGCTGATGTTGAAAAGGGGGATCTAACCATTCACTCTCATTCAAGCTCCATTTTGTTTAAATGTTACGTATTTAATGAAACTTTAACCATACTTTCCTTCTCCAAATTTTATGATCAGAATTGTGTTTGGGTCTTATCACATTTTATCATGCTTAGTTAATTTTGAATATTTAACTGAGATTAAGTATAGCATGGTATTTATTGAAATACTATAATTCACATACAATAAAATTCATCCTTTAAAGTACACAGTTCAATAGGTTTTAGTATGTTCACCAAATTGTACAATCATCACCACTATGTAATTTCAGAACATTTTCATCATCCAAAAATAAATCCTGTACCCATTAGCAGTCACTCCTGCCTCCTGAAAACCTACTTTCTGTCTCTATGGATTTGCCTATTCTGGATATTTTCATTAAATGGAATCATATACTCTGTAGCCTTTCGTGTCTGGCTTCTTTCACCTAGCATAAAGTTTTCAGGGTTCATCCATGTTGTAGCATGTATTGGTACTTAATTCTTTTCATGACTTAATAATATTCCTTTGTATAGATATGAAAGAAAGTGAAGTCACTCAGTCTTGTCCAACTCTTTGCAATCCAACGGACTGTAGCCTACCAGGCTCCTCATTCCATGAAATTTTCCAGGCAAGAGTACTGCAGTGGGTTGCCATTTCCTTCTCCAAGTATAGATATACCATGTCTGTCTATTGTATAGATATACCATGTCTTTAAATCAATTCATCAGTTGTTCAGACATATTGGCTATTATGAATTATGCTGCTATGAATATTTGTGTACAAGTTTTTGTGTACATACATGTTTTCAGTTTTTCTTGGATCACGGTGTTTAGCAGTCAGGCTTTGCTGCTGTACTATCTCAGGTTTAAGGCCAGGTTCTGCCATTTATTAGCTGTGTAAACCTGGGATTTCTTTGGAGGGAATGCTGCTGAAGCTGAAACTCCAGTACTTTGGCCACCTCATGCGAAGAGTTGAATCATTGGAAAAGACTCTGATGCTGGGAGGGATTGGGGGCAGGAGGAGAAGGGGACGAGGATGAGATGGCTGGATGGCATCACTGACTCAATGAACGTGAATCTGAGTGAACCCCGGGAGTTGGTGATGGACAGGGAGGCCTGGCGTGCTGTGATTCATGGGGTCGCAAAGAGTCGGACACGACTGAGTGACTGAAATGAACTGAACTGAAACCCCAACAAGTTTTAACTTCTCTGTGTCTCAGTCTCATCTATAAACTGTGGCTGTTCATAGTACTCAAATCCTAAAAAGCCTTTTTAGGAGGCCTAAAACAGATAATACCTGGAAAGTAATTAGGACAGTGATTGGTATAGGCGGTTTGTTGCTGTTTAATCGCTAAGTCCTGTCTCACTCTTTTGCCACCGCATGGACTGTAGCCCTCCCAGGCTCCTCTGTCCATGGAATTTTCCAGGCAAGAATACTGGAGTGGGTTCCATTTCCTACTCCAGGGTATCTTCCTGACTCAGGGATTGAACCCATGTCTCTTGATCTCCTGCATTGGCAGACAGATTCTTTACCACTGTGCCACCTGGAAAGCCCCTGCTGCTGCTGCTGCTTCTAAGTCGCTTCAGTCGTGTTTGACTCTGTGCAACCCCATAGACGGCAGCCCACCAGGCTCCCCCATCCCTGGGATTCTCCAGACAAGAACACTGGAGTGGGTTGCCATTTCCTTCTCCAATGCATGAAAGTGAAAAGTGAAAGTGAAGTTGCTCAGTCCTGTCCGACTCTTAGCGACCCCATGGACTGTAGCCCACTAGGCTCCTCCATCCATGGGATTTTCCAGGCAAGCCCCTAGGTCTGAGTAAAAAATATCTCTTATCATTAGCTTAATATTTTGGGCTCCTTAATGGTGGAATTCCTCTTTATCGTGCCTTTGAAACTCCAGCATCCGAAAGGTTTTTGTTTTTAATAAAAAGTTTAATAAATATTCAGAATTCCTCCTGGGTATTAAAAGTAAAAGTTAAGTCGCTCAGTCGTGTCCAACTCTTTGCGACCCCATGGATAGTAGCCTACCAGGCTCTGCCGTCCATGGGATTTTCCAGGCAAGAATACTGGAGTGGGCTACCATTTCCTTCTCCAGGGGATCTTCCCAACCCAGGGATCGAACCTGGGTCTCCTGCATTGCAGACAGACGCTCTACAGTCTGAGCTACCAGGGAAGTATTAGGGTACGCTAATTTTACACAAGTATACTTTAAAATTGAAGGACATATGGTTTAAATTATAAATTGCCAAGACGTTTCCTTCCCCCAACTTAATAGAGCAATTTGTAACACTCATTAGCCTGCAACTAATTATTGAATACAATTTAACAGGTATTCTTGTGGTTAGTAATATATCATTTAATAACACAGGGGAGCCTGGTGGGCTGCAGTCCATGGGGTCGCGCAGAGTCGGACACGACTGAAGCAACTTAGCAGTAGCAGCAAACTGGTGGCCCCTTGCTGCTGCTAAGTCGCTTCAGTCGTGTCCAACTCTGTGCGACCCCATAGACCACCAGGCTTCCCTGTCCCTGGGATTCTCCAGGCAAGAACGCTGGAGTGGATTGCCATTTCCTTCTCCAATGTGTGAAAGTGAAAAGTGAAAGAGAAGTCGGTCAGTCGTGTCCGACTCTTCGCGACCCCATGAACTGCAGCCCACCAGGGTCCTCCATCCATGGGATTTTCCAGGCAAGAGCACTGGAGTGGTGGCCCCTTAGGACTCTAGATTCTAAAAATCTGGGAAACAGCTCGTTTCTACAACAACCCTGTGATTGGTTTACCGGAGACCCAGGTCGATTTTTGACTGGCTCACTCAATAGAAATGGTCAAGGTCCGAGCCATATGACCGGTAGGAGAACAACGCCGCTGCTACTGCTAAGTCGCTTCAGTCGTGTCAGACTCTGTGCGACCCCACAGACGGCAGCCCGAGGACAATATGGCCCCACATTTGGCTTTCCTGGAAGCCGACAGACACGTGGCTACCTCAGGCCTAGCCGTACGTGGGAGGACCTAGTTACGCTAACCTCGAGAGGGCGCCGGCGGCTCCTCGTTGCTAAAGTCTCGTTTTCCCATAAAGCCTCTGAGCAACCAATCAACTGACTGTCTCCATACCGCTTTTAAAGTCGGCGGGCCCTTTAACCAATAATAAGGCAGACACCACCCTCACCTTGGGGATTGATGGAGAGTTTGACCAATCACCTTACAGATCTTTGCTATCTCCGCCTCTCTCTCGCGGGATTGACGATCCACCCGGCCAATAGGGGACGCCCAGTCGGCGGGTGGATGAAAGCGGCCCTCTGTAATGGCGGAGCGTGGTGGGGACGGGGGAGACGGTGAGCGATTCAACCCCGGGGAGCTCAGGTAAGGGCACTGCTCAACCTTACATCTTGGCGCTCTGGCGTCCCAGGGGCTAAGCCTGCTGCGCGGAGAACCGAGGTGGAGGGTGGGCTGAGGAGGCGCGGCGGCTAAGAGCCGGGACCGCATGGGGTTGGAGAAGGGGGAAGGGAAGGCGGGTTGAATGAGGGAGCCGGGCCGGGTCTCGGCCGCGGCCTCCTGTGGGTTCTCGGGGCGCTGATTTCCGTTTTCGTGGGGCCCAGGCGCCCCTAGCAGCTTGCGGCCCACAGTCTGGGCCCGGGGTTCCTGCTTTGGGGCCCCGCCTCAGACGCAGTCCGCCTCCGCTTGGGCGGCCCTCAGCCTGACTCCCAGCTCGGCGCCGCCGCGGGCCCAGTTTTCCTCCCTGAAGCCCTCCATGCCGCGGGGCAACTCCTCGGCGTCCTGGCTCGGCCTTCTTCACGACCTCCGCCGCCTTTTGGTGTCCCCGCTTCCGCCTGGTTCCTTTTTGCCCGCGTCGCTTGCTTTCCTTTAACTTCACTGGGCCTCCGTTTCTCTTATCGTTTGATCCTTTATCCCGAGTTTATGAGGAGTAACAATAGCGGCAGTCATTTGTTTCGTGCTTCCGAGAGCCAGAGAGCCCTTTTCTTAGTGTTTTCTCTTGTGATCCTCACACCCACCTTTTGGAGTAGTTGCTCTTCTCGTTTTGCAGGCCCCGGAGCAAGAGCCACCTTCAGTTAAGTGACTTGCCTATCCTTCAGGTGAGGAAACTGACGTAGAGCCAGGTGTCTTTGGTAGAATCTTGGCTTCAGGAAGTGGCTTGAACGCCGGCAGCCAGGCTTGGGATCCTGCACTTTTCTGTCCTCCTCCCTTCTAGTCGTCTGCCCACGCTGTCTCCCTAAGGACGGCAGCAGTGACCTTTCTCGCCCTGGTTTCTGGGCTGCCTCTGGAATTTTTAATTGTCGTGGAGAGAAAAATCTTTAGTCAGTGGTTTTTAAGGAAAACGAGGTACAGAGCTTGACGTCTGTTTGATACTGTCTTTTTCTTGTATGGAAAAAAATGGCATTTCAGATGTTTAGTCCCCATTCTGAATAGTGCCCTTGACATCCTTTGAGAATGAGGAAGAGTAGAATAAGTTATGAGGACTCTAGCATTGTCTAGAGCTCCAGATAAAATTGTATAAGGAAACTGGGTATTGTTACTAAAGTTTTCAGGGGGGGAGAAAGCATGTCTTTGAGATGATGAGTTGTCACAAAAATTTTTAGTTTGGCAGGAATAAAGTCTTATTTCAGGGATGGATCTCAAATCTTTTAAACCCCACGTGTATACTTCAATACTAAGTGATCACAGTGCGTTGCCAGGGTCGTTTAGTATTAGTGATGAAAGGGTTATACCTGATTCTGATCTCCAGAGGTACTTAAGCTAGCCTTATGGATTGATTTGGAAACATTACTTTGCATTTAAGCGAGTATCTTACTTCAGTTTTACAGTGAGTAGCCTTTTAGATTTTATTAATAGTAAGTGTAGACACTGCTGCAAAACTGATTTGAATAGTGCTTTAAATTAGGTGTTCTCTTGCAAATGTTTCATACCTTAACTTCTGGGGTTGGAAATTCCTTCCGCAGCATGTGGTACAGACTTTTATTTTAGCATTTCTCATGTTTTAAGAGAGATTAGTTTTTTGTGGCCTCTGATGACGGAAATTGGGGCTTAATTTTTTGTATTTGTATTCTGAATATATGTCATGGTGTTGTCACTGTCATAGTGCCTCGTGGAATCAGGTTTTCAGGTATATATATTGTAAATAAATTGTTATAGGAGATTTAGAGATGGTCCATTTATTGGACTCACATTTATTGTGTGCTATATGAGAGTCATGGACCTAGGTGCTGGCAGTAGTCTTGAACCAGACTAAAATCCTTTGTCCTCCAGGAGCTTCCATGCTAATTAAGATTGATCTAAATTTCAAACTAACCACATCAGATGAGGAAATCAGCCTACAAGTGTGAAGAGATTTACACAAGGTCACTGGGTCCGGATTAAGACCTAGGTTTCCTCACTTAGTCTACTTTATAATTTGCCTCCCATATATCAGCATTTAAAAATTTTTGCTCTGTTGTGCTAAAGTATTTGCAGTCCTCACCATTGGGAAGATTACATATCTAGATATAGTACTTCGAGGGAAATAATTTGTTCTTGGAAAAAAATTTTTCTGCATTTCTGTTCATGCGTGTATGCTATTTTCATAAAGATCCAAAGTGGTAGGAATGCGAATAATCCACAATAAGATTTATTTGGAGATCCAAATACCTTTCTATTCCTTTATGAGTAAGAATCATTACATAAAAGATAACTTTTAGAGTCATGTTGGTACAGATACTTTACCCAGGGCCTTTATTTACTTATTAATGCTTTATGACTTATGACAAGGTGCTTGTCTGAATTTCCTCAACTGTATACTGGGAATAAGAATACGCTGGTGTTAGCACTAACTAACATGAAACAAGTTCTTTTTCTGTGCTATAGTTTCCTCAGTAAAACCAGTGCCAAACTTATCTCATTGAGTTTTTGTGATGATTGAAAGACTTAGTACATGTACTAAGTACATGTACTTAGTGCTTAGTACATAATGTCCCTATAAATGTGCTTGGTATAGAAGAAATACCTAGGGTTCACTCTCATTATTAAAACAGTAATTGAACACCTGGCTTCTGGGCTCTGGGTGGCATCAGTATACTAAGGAGAAAATACGAGTGAGTATAGGTAATATAAAACTAAATAAGTGTGAGATTTTTTTTCATAGTATTTACCTCATAGTTGTGAACTCAGATTGGGTAATGACATAGAAAGGTGGTGGGAGAGACTAAGGTGGGAAAGAACTTGGAGCTTAAACTGAAGAATGAGAGAGTCTGTTACATAAAGCTCTGAGGAAGAGCATGCCAGGCAGAGGAAACAAGTGCAAAGGCTTTAGGGTAATGAAGTAGTTGATCAAAAGGATTAGAGTCTGTAGAGAGGTCAGCAACGGCCAGGTTATATAGAGCCTGCTAATAATGATTATAATAATATTAACACTGCTACTAATATTAATACTGTTTAACAAGGTAATTTTAGTAGTCACTAAATTATGGGTTTTGATTACTACTGTTACTATACTGATGTTGTAGTAACAGCAATAGTAACTAATAAAAATGTGCTGAGCAGTGTTCCAAGTACTTCATTAGCTTCTTTAACCCTTCACTGCAGGTAAGGTTGTTGTGATAAAGTGCATATAAAGAGCTCAGCACATGTGCTATACATATCTGACATTAGAAAATGGCAACTTGAGGCTGTTGATAGAGGAAATTATGTGAATTTTGCTACCATTTCACTGCAGACATTTGAAAGCATCTACCTTTTCAGTTAGAGTACTATGCTAGGTTTTGTGGGAGAATGAAAGTAATGGTGGTTAAAATAGTTCATGTGTCACAGGTACCATCCTAAATGTTGCACGGGGATTATCTTATTGAACAGAGAGAGAGGTTTTATTTCTGTCCCCAATGCCCCTCACTTAAATCTGAGTATATTCAGGCTCAGAAACTATGTAAGAAGCCTGAAACAGAAGGCAGAGCCCTGATTTGACTTCCCATGGTTTTAGAGCCTAAAATACGTAAGTTATAGCTAGAAAGTGACATTCAAAAGAAAGAAATAATGTATAGCTGAAGGCTGAGATGGAATATCTTTCCTTGGTGAAGATTTTTCCTGTCCCAAAGGTTAAGACATTGCTTCGGTAACAGTGACCATCAGCCTTTTGGGAGTGCGTATAATTTGAAAAAGGCTGATTATTGTTTCTGCAGTCATTGCTTTTAACTCATACTTCTACCATTGAGTGTAGGATGATTTGCAGATTTGGTGAAATGTGTTTGGTATAGTAGTTTTGGATGTGTTTACAATCCTAGTGCTCTCCTAGAAGGCAAATTGGTTCTTTTATTAGGATTTTTTTAAATGTCAGAATTGAACTACAATGTGGAAAATTTAGAGAAAGTTGAAAGGATAGTCTTAAGCACAGGGTTGAAAAATGTAGGAAAGTTGGAAGAATCTGGTGAGGCCAGAGTGTCAGAATGATTATTATCAGATGCACATGAGGATATAATGGTTAATCTTCTCCTGAGCACTGGAATGTAAAGTTCATGTTTATAATGGAGAGAATTATTGTAGCTACTAGGTAGACTGTGACAGGTGCTCAGTAAATTCACAATGGTATATTATAGTAAAGATTTTTATAAGATTCTACATACCCTATTTATAAGGTACAGTATCACCTACATACTCATTGGTGCATTCAGCAAATACTTACTGAGCCCTACTATGCTGCTGCTAAGTCGCTTCAGTTGTGTCCGACTCTGTGCGACCCCATGGACTGTAGCCTACTGGGGCTCCTCTGTCCATGGGATTTTCCTGGCAAAGGTACTGGAGTGGGTTGCCATTTCCTTCTCCAGAGGATCTTCCTGACCCAGGGATCGAACCCAGGTCTACCTGTGTTGCAGGCAGACGCTTTACCCTGAGAGCCACTAAGGAAGCTCTTTTTGAGCCCTGCTATGGGCAGGCATAAATAACTATGTGCTGGGGATATAAAGGTGAACGGGACAGACAATTCTTGCTCTAAAGGGGCTTACATAGCATGGTGTAGTTTGTAAGAGCCTTTCGCTGGTGTTTGAATACTGTCTTTACCACTGAACGAGCTGTGTGGCCTTGGACAAGTTGTTTTACTTTTGTGTGCCTTAATCTGTAAAGTGAGGTTGATAAAATCTATTTCAGAGTTACGTTGATTGTGTGAATGCTAAGTTGCTTCAGTTGTGTCCAACTCTTTGTGACCCTGTAGACTGTAGCAGGTCAAGCTCTTCTGTCCATGGGATTCTCCAGGCAAGGATACTGGAGTGGGTTCCCACATCCTCCAGCAGGAGATCTTCCTGACCCAAATCTTTTATGTCTCCTGCGTTGGGCAAGCCGGTTCTTTACCACTAGAACCACCTGGGAAGCCCAGTAAGCACTTGTAAGAGTTAAAACATTATTTTGAAAAAAAGCACTTAGGAGATAAAGAAAACCATCTAATGTGATATTGCTTATCTGCTTGAATGCCATGGAGAAAATAAAGGAGTTTAGCTAGAGATTGAGGACTGGGGTGGCGTGCAGTGTACAGAAGGGCATTTCCTTCTATATGAGAATGCTAATTATGTCTTAAGCTGTTAGCCTCCCCTGCTATAAAAACATTGTGTTTAGAAGTAGTTTCAAGATTCCAAAAAGTCGCAAAAACAAAAATAGTATGCTTAATGTTAATATTTTACCTATTCTCCTTTGTTGCTTGGTCACATACGTGCTCTCTGTTACTCTGAACCATTTGTGGTAAAGGGCCACACACAGCATGGCCCTTTACCTCTAAATACTCGAGTGCTTGTTTTCTGAGAATAGTGATCTTCTCTGACGGACAGCACGGTTACCTACTTTGTAAATTTAAATTTGCACTGATAAAAAGTAATCTTTTGTCTTTATTCCAGTGTTGTCTGTTAATGCAGGATGTTCTTTATTGTATTTCTTCCCTCTAGTTTAGTATCCTGTCTAGAGTTGGAATTGTATTGTCATGTCTCTTGGGCTTCCTTTAATCTAGAACATTTCCACAGCCTTTCTTTTTTCTTCTTTTTATAACAGCATTTCTGAAGAATATACTCCTGCTCCCCCCTTGGTTAGAACATCATTTTGTGTTTGTCGAATAACTCATTATTATTATGTTGAGGTTAAACATTTTGCTTGGAATAGGTGGTATTGTGTCCCTCTCAGTTGTATTAGGTCAGTTTCTCTATTCCATAGTGTTTTGTTTATCCTTATTTCTATTGTAAGAAACATGTGGGAAGATACATGAGGGCCATGCAAATAACCCCTCATTTCCTCCTAGATTTGGTGTCCATTGATCATTCTTACTGATGCACTCTGCTACAGTGATACAAAATGATGAGTTTCTAACTCTGCTTGCTCTTAAGGGCTTTAAAAATTTGATGTAATCAGAGTTTAGTAGCTATATTTTTCTTACTTTGAGAAAGAAAATTTTATTCTTTGGTTTCCCATACAGGATGGCTCAACAGCAGGCCTTGAGATTCCGAGGCCCAGCTCCCCCACCAAACGCAGTGATGCGAGGCCCACCACCTCTGATGCGACCTCCTCCACCTTTTGGTATGATGCGAGGCCCTCCTCCACCACCTCGGCCCCCATTTGGACGTCCCCCTTTTGATCCTAATATGCCACCAATGCCTCCTCCAGGAGGGATTCCTCCACCTATGGGCCCTCCACACCTTCAGGTAAAGAATGTAGAGATAGCTATTTCTTTGTTGAGGTTAGTGTCAGTAGTATGTATGAGTTTTGGTTTTAAAACTTGTATTCTTGGGTTTATAGGAGAATGAGAACTAAAGAGAACATCTTTATACTAATGTGTTGCTTCAGAAGCACTGATAATGATAATTCGTATGGAAATTCAGAATGGAAATTTATATGGTGATGAAAAAATATGTATATTAGGATTGAATAAGGTAGTTCTAACTTGCTTTCATCTCTGACTATTGTCTTTAATAATCTTCTTTATGGGAAATGATATTTGAAAGCTTATGTGTAAAGAGAGCGACGTTTGTTTTCAATGATATATATTACTAATGCGTTTAAATATATCTATATATATCTATATATTCCTGAAGAATTCTTTCCACGAATGATCCCTAGTATAGAATCTAGAATGTGACAATCAGCACATTTTGTAAGCACAGTATTTGAATTTTTTTCCTTTCCCAGGAAAAAATATGAGTGTCTCAGTTTTAGAAATTGAATTTTTGTGAAATTTCCTTAAATGGAAATTTTCCTAGTGTTTTAACCGGAAGCATATATCCTTCTTTAGTGAAGTTATGAAGGTATCAACTCTCAAATACCTACTTTTGAGGTTATATTCTTTTTGACTATTTGAGTTTTCTGTTTATTTAACCTCTACAGTTCTGAAACCAAATACAGTAGTATCACATGCCTCCTGTTAGTTTAGATAATCAAGAATGAATTTACTAAAAATAGAGATGATGAGGTCCTATTTAAGTGACGTTAGTGCTGATAGAATTGTATTTATGGCAGAAACACCAGATTTTAGTACTTTGCCTATTTTGTTACCTTCCTAGAATAACAGCCTGTCCCTCCTTTCCCCCCAGCCCTCTTAAACAGTTAAATGGTTTTATATTTTCTTTAGAATTAGAATACGAAGTAACTTTTTGACTTGTTGACTGTGGTATAACTTGTTATATGTGAATTTACTTTGTGCCTTTAAGAGTTAAACCTCCCTGTAGAATATTATAAAATGTGATGGGTTAATGTAGCCCTCTAATGGAAATATATCAGATGTTGTAATGGGATGCTTCCTAATGTGATGCTTTTTTTGGTCTTGATGGACCATTGTGTGATTTTACATTAAATCCAAATAATTTTCAGATAACTTTCTCATTATTGGCATAGTGCCAATTCCATTATCCAGATTAAGATGCTTTGGATAATTAAGTTCTAATGCTACTTGTAGATTATAGAGGAAATCTTTTAATCCCTGTTCAAAATCTGTTTTCAGAATTGCAGACCTTTTTTCTACTTTAGTGAGTAAGATATAGCAGTTACAGTTAAATTCTTTGATTCAGGATCTTGGGTTGAGTCAGCAATCATTGAAGGAATTATGAGGGCTAGTGTTGAATCAGTGGTGGTTTCAGGAGATTTATTTTTCTAATTGTAATATATACCATTTAAATTCTTTTCCCAAAAGTAAAGTGAATAATTATTTTACTGTGTCTTTTAAACTTACTAATGTTAGCATCTTTGGTGAGCTACATTATTATTATTTGAAAACTAGGAAATAAATGTTTTCCTAGCTAATAATTTTTTTCTTATAGGAAAAGAGAATAAAAGGTTAGGTATATCTGATTTTTCTTTTTAAGTTATTACTTGTTATTTGTAAAATAACATTTCTCTTAGAGTTTTTTGGTTCCTGTTGTAGGTGAGCTGTCAAGGCATTGGGTGGCTGGTGTTAAGAGAATCAGTTTTTTTCTTCTGAAAGTAATCTAGTGCCCAATATATGAACTAGCAGTTAAGGTATAAATAATAAAGCAAAACTCACCTATAATTCTACAACCCAGAGATGACTGTTAGTATCTTGACATACTTTCTTCTAGTTTGTTTAGTAATCATTTTTATTACAGAAAAACTTTGCTTACACAACAACTTAGGTAAATGTATTTGAATTGACTATAAAGCTAATATCTCTTACAGTGCCTTACCTTTTGGGTAGAATTTAGTAATAATTTGAAGGAAAAAAGACAAACCCAAGTGACATTACTTCTTGTGAATTAACAGAGACCACCTTTCATGCCTCCACCCATGGGAACCATGCCTCCTCCTCCTGGTATGATGTTTCCACCAGGAATGCCTCCTGTGACTGCTCCTGGAACTCCAGCACTGCCTCCTACTGAGGAGATATGGGTTGAAAATAAAACTCCAGATGGGAAGGTAAATTATGAAATGTAGTTAGGTTGTTACCTTCTTGGTGACAGAAGAGTAAAACCTGGGAGTTTGGCAGATTGAGATCAGTGACTGTATCCTTGCCAATTAAGAATGAAACTCAAGTAAGCCAGGGTAGGGCGGGACTCCAGGAAAGGTTCACTTGATTGGACTTTTGCACAGACATGAGGTGGCCTGGAGCACCTTCATAGGTTTGCCTGTGATTCTGAAACCTGTGTTTTTAAATACACACCTTAGGTCCCCTAACAGTTCTCAGGTTTAGTGATTACTGGGAGAACTCACAGGACTCAGCAGGTAGTTGTATTTGCAGCTATGACTAATTATAGAAAAAGGATACAGAGCAAAACCAGCGAAGAAAAAAAAGGTGCATGGGGCGTAGTCTGAAGGAAACCAAGCACAAGCTTTCAGGAGTCCTTTCAGTTGGAGTCTCATAACAGTGTGTTTAATTCCTGTGCCATGGAATTGTGAAAACACTGATACAGTGTTGTCTGCCAGGGACGCTGTCCTGAGCTGAGGAATCAAGGTTTTCATTGGGGACTGGTCCCATATCTGGTACCATCTGTCTTGCACTTAGCAAATTCCAGACTTCCAGAAGGAAGGCAGGTATAGAGCATAAACTGCATTGTTTGCGTAAATAGTTGAGCCATTCCTATCAGTTAGGGAATGGTGGACAATGGCTTTCTAGGGATAGTGGTCTTAGATCTGCTGTGTTAACTGTGCACAAAACATAGCCTTGGTTCTCCTTTTTTGATGTGTTAAAAATACAATATGCTCTTTATAGAAAATTGAGGAAAAAGGAAAAAGTGAAAAATTACCGATAATTTCATATATGAACAGCCAATTTTGATGTACTTTCTCTTTTCTAGGTTTTTTAAAAAATGCTATTTAAGACAAAATATAATTATATTACTTATACATGATAGTTGACAGGTTCTTTGAAACTGATGATTTTGCTTCTTGTGCAGGTTTATTATTATAACGCTCGGACACGTGAATCTGCATGGACCAAGCCAGATGGAGTTAAGGTTATTCAACAGTCAGAACTGACGCCTATGCTTGCAGCCCAGGCGCAGGTTCAGGCCCAAGCACAGGCCCAGGCACAAGCACAAGCTCAGGCCCAGGCCCAGGCCCAGGCTCAGGCGCAAGTGCAAGTGCAGGCGCAAGCAGTCGGTGCTCCCACCCCCACGACCAGTAGCCCAGCACCTGCAGTGTCTACTTCAACATCATCATCAACCCCATCCTCTACCACTTCCACCACAACAACTGCCTCTTCAGTTTCGCAGACGGTATCAAGTGAGTATTAGTCAGCGTGTGTTTTCATTTAGGGACTAGGGAAATGGACAAGTAGGAATGCATTCCCTTATGGTCCTAGTTTAAGTATTATCCTTGATATTATTTAAAATACATTTTTGACATTAAGACTTTTGGCTAAAAAGAACAGAAATTTATATCAGTAGAAGAAATTATTTGTTCAATTGAAATTCATGAAGCTAAACTGGAAAAGTGCAGAGTTAGCTGTTCAACTTGGCCAACAGTAATGTTGGGTGCTGTGGATTTGCAAAATAAGTGTGAGTCTTGGCCCCTATCTTGCAGAGTTTCCAGTTTTTCTAATTGAGGAGGCAAGAAAAATGCATGTGAAACAATTAGAAAATAGTGTGCAGAGTTATACAGCGAAGCTAGAAGATATAAGAATTCAAGAAAACGGAGAGACAAGTGAGTGGACTACATGGGTATTGAGGTGGATCATAAAGGGTGTGTAATAGGATTTGAACAGGTTCAAACTTTCAGAGAGGTGTTTCAGATGGGGGAAACATAGGTCAGGAAATGACGGTAAATATAGTTTGTAAGATTGTTAGGTGGGAGGATTTTTATTAGTTAATATATTGAATAAGAGACCAGGTTATGGAGAGTTTTAAGAACCAGGCAGATGAGTGAGGCAGGCAGGCGCTAGGTGGTTTGTATAAATTCAGTATTCTGGAAGATTTTTTCTTGTGCTCATTTTTTGGTTAGTGTTGAAATTGGGGAAACTTAGGAAAACTTGCAGTAATCTTGTTTAAAGGTAGATAGGCCTCGGAATGATGTGCAGGCAGATGTAATGAGGACTTGAGTTAGAAGCAGTCCAAAAGGTAAGAGAACTTTCAGGTATGAAATCACAGAAGCCCAAAGGTAACGTCTTTTCTCTAAAGATTAGCAGTGATGAACAGATTTCAGGGGTGAGGAGAGAAGGATGTTAATTTGCTTAAAAGACTGTCATTAATAGTTATGATACTGTTTCTGGGTTTATTTTTTTATATATAAATGCTGTACTTATTCTGCAGGTGCAGATTGAGCGCCCAAATATTTAAATAATTTTATTGATTTGATTATTTAATATGCTATGAAGATACATAGTTATCCTTATAAGGCGATTACAATCCTTAGAGTCTTTTCCTACCTGGATAATAGGTGAGAATAAGGGGGAAAAAAGAAACTCTTCTCCCTCCACCAGTAGCTTTGGGGACTAGGGAATTATTAGTGTATATTACCTTATAAGAAATAAGAGAAATCTAGTCATTTTAAAAATTCAAATTTGATTTTATTTATACAAGGAGTAACCAAAGTAGTAAGGTACCTGTGATAGGGAGACAGTTTTTGTAAAGGCCTTATCTGATATTTTTTAGATAGCTTTGGAGAAAATATGCTTAATAGAAAGATGTAAATAATGTTTTATTAGTCTGATTTCTTCTGTAGCTATGTTGAATTCTGAAAATATAGAAGTTTAGCAGTGATACTAGCTAGTTGGTTGAGGATCTTTGCCTTTTTATAGGCAAATGTTTCTTAAACCTGTGCGGCAAGGCAGAAAGCTGCCAGTTTTTATGGGGTACTTTTGGTTGAAATGGGAGATGGAGATCGTTAAAAGCAGTGTGGTTCTATGGGGGAGGCTCTGTGTTGATTCTGTTTTTCTCCCTGCCTTCTTCGGAAAGAGAAGTCCGTAGTACTTGTTAAGGAAAGTGGATAGCCAAAAACTTTGAACTGTTCTCTATATATTCCATTTCTGTATTGGAGTGGTCTATCAGTAGGCCCATAAGTGTCTTGTGGTTATTAACCATTTTATTCAGAATTCCTGTGTTTTCATTTTTTTTTTTTTTTGCACTACTCTTTAGTGATAGAAAGGAACATCTTTATTCTAAGAACAAAACAGTGAAATCTTGTTCTTTTTACTGCCTTTAAACATCAGTTTTGATGTTGTCTTTGAGTATTCCTGACATCTATTTTTATTTCGCTTGATTTACTGTCATGAAGTGTTACCGTACTATAATTCTTAATATATTTTTTTCCATCTCTTAGAGGTAGTCACTTGTCTTTAGTTAAGGTCCGAGGCTGGATTAGTAGTATATTTTGAGTTCTAGTGTTATACTAGTCATTTTAGCAAATGGAGTTAATAGAAATTTACTTACTATAAAGTCCTAGCTACCATTCTCCCAGCTCCTCATTTAATTCTTTTATTTCCTTTTTCCCTTTTCTGTCATGACTTGCAGCCACTAATCAAATTCAGAAAATCCTGTTTCAGCAAGAGGATGAGTGAATACTTTCTGCCACCTCCATTGGTGTACCTTTCCCCTTGAAATTTGATCCCTTTCTAACTCATTTTCCTGATTCCAGTACTTTCTATCATAATTTTAACAAATATTACTAAGTACTATTACCATAATTCTTTGAAAAAATGTAATTCTATTAACTGCAGTATAACTCTGTGGGTAAATGGAACTAAAAATTAAGGAGTTTATATTTTAACCCCAGTTGAGCCTAAACTTGTTTTATCTTATGCAAGTTTGTGAAAAATGCTGATGAAATCCTACTTCTCAGGGAAGTTGGGAAATAACTAGATATATTTTCAGCCATTGCAGTAGATTACAAATGATAAATGATATATGTATGGGACTGGGCAAATGTTGCATGTAATTTGTATTTTTCACACTGTTATAAAATTATATTAATATGATACTGTACCCTAAGGCTAGGTCTATGCTAGACCACCAATTCATTCCTGGGCCCCTGAAGATACTTGTTTGGCCCTGCTGTCTATTTAGCCAAGGTGAGTCCCTCATTAACAAGTATGAAATTGCACACATCTTCCCAGCATAAGTGAGTTTTTCATTGTTAGGAGCTGAAGGAAAGATAGTGACAAATTTTTCAGTTGAATTATTGGGTGGTTTGCATTAAACAGTGTGCTTTCCCTTAGAATAAAATTGGCATAAAGGTTCGGAAAGCACTGTTTTATTTATAAATTTGATGAATTCATTCTTAGTCCAATATAGGTAAAGTTTGACATTTTTCCTTCTGTCAAGATAAAGATGACG
The DNA here is from genome assembly GCF_023091745.1 of Budorcas taxicolor. Lineage (NCBI taxonomy): Eukaryota > Metazoa > Chordata > Mammalia > Artiodactyla > Bovidae > Budorcas > Budorcas taxicolor. The sequence goes on from NC_068916.1 coordinate 57,237,377, forward strand.
TATTTGTTACCAATGAATTATAAAAACAAATTTTGTTTTGGAACTAGATGGTTTAGTTTTGTACTGTATTACATTTGAGAACTGAAACTTTAAAGAAGGGAAATATGAATTTTATATATTTCGAGAGTCACAGTTTGATTTTCTGTGCGATTACCAGGGGTGAAATGTTTTTATTTTTCATATCTAAAAAGAATGTGTTAGCAGAACCAGATTATCCTAAATTTCACCGTCTCCTGGTCTCACATTGGAAACCTGAGTGGTTTCTTTTTTCCCCTCTTTTTTTAACCTTTTTATTTTGAAATAATTATAAAGAAATCCGTTTTTTTTTTACTCCATTTGTTCATATCCAGTCAGTCATTAGTTATTGCATATCTTTTTCCCTCTGTTCTTCCTTTCTTGGACAACTCCAGATGTGTTGAAATTGATTTTCGCATCTCTGTTTTTCCTTTTCTTCCTATGCATCTGCCAGGTTAATTCATCAAATGAACAGTGATTATTACTCTCATTCAGAAACCTTCATTCTGCCTCCACCCATCCCTTTTACATTCATGAAGTCACATAAATAACACGTGAATGCATTCTTATTAAAAAAGAAAAATCAAATCTGAAGCATGTGTAGTAAAAACAAGAGAGTATATACAGATATAGTTTGGTGTTCATTCTTTTAGATTATGTCTCTGCATTTACATGAGTTCTTTCCTTTCCCTACCCAGTCAAGTGCAAACTCATTAGTTGTGTGTTCAGGGCTTCCCAAATTATGCTTCTTGCCTACCTTTCCAGTTGTAATTTACTGGTTCTGATGGTATGCCTAGTGTTTGACTAGTTAACTGCTTGCCTTCTGTTTTCTAAACAGTTCCTTTTTGTCCTCTACTCTTTGCTTTTACTCAGTTTTCTCACCACTTGCTTATTTTCTCTTTTCACTTTGTCATTTTCCTTGTTAAAACCATAATCTTTCAAGGCCTATCATCACAGTATAAAATTTTCTGTACTGTCTCACAGTAGAAGTGGTCTTTGGGTCTTGATTCACACTCCTGTACATTTATCCCATCTCACTTTGTATTTTAGTTATTTTTTGTGTTTCATTTGACTATTTTCAAGCTTCTTGAAGACAGAGACCTTGTTATAAATAGCTTGCAGTGCATGGAATGGGCCCTTAAATACTAAATGAGTGAATGATGAGTGAGTATAGTAAAATCGTTTATGAACGAGTGATACATATTTTTGTTTTATTTCTTATCAGCACCCACAACACAAGATCAGACCCCAAGTTCTGCTGTTTCAGTTGCCACGCCTACAGTTAGTGTTTCAACTCCTGCTCCTACAGCCACGCCTGTGCAAACCGTTCCTCAGCCGCACCCGCAGACGTTGCCGCCTGCTGTTCCGCATTCAGTGCCTCAGCCAGCAGCAGCAATCCCTGCTTTTCCGCCTGTCATGGTGCCTCCGTTCCGAGTCCCCCTTCCCGGCATGCCAATTCCACTTCCAGGTAACCAGCGGGTGATAGCGGTTTCCCAGCTATGTTTCATATTGTCAGTTAGTTTGTTCTCATGTGTCTGTTACATTTGAAATTTGCCTTGAATCTCACTTGTTTGAAACATTTTTGAAAGATTCATGGCTAACTGCAATATTTTCTCTTCAGTTTTGGTAAATGTCCTTTTTTGTTATTGTTGTTTACATGTCTTAAAATTAGAGCCACATTTAAAGCTACATTCATTTTGGATAATGGCCTCAATGAATTAAAAGTGATCATCTTTCTGTGTAAATATGTTCTAAATGCCATATTTTAAGGGATTGACTGTATGAAGTTAAGAAATCACGTCATAAGAGTTACCACAAGTGATTTATATATCATCCATTGGTCCAAGGACTTTACATGTAACAAGTCGTGTAATTTTCACCACCATCTTAGGAGGTAGATACACAGACAGGTTAAGGTTATTTGCCCATGGTCACATAGCTGCTGATAAGGTGTTGGGGTTTGAGTCTGGGCACTTCAGATCCAAATACTGTGCTCATAATAATGATGTTATACTGAGAAAAAATTGTGAGTCATGTAATTTTAAAAATTCATGTGAAACAAAACGCATGCTTCCCCTGTAACAGTTGTGAAGTATAACATAGCACTTAAATGTTTACATAATTGCAGTGAATTCATGTGTTTTATTTTCTTAGGGGAAATCATTTCAACTAGAAAAGGAATTAAAAGATTTTGGAGTAAATTTTCCCCCATAGGAATTAAACAGTGATAGTGTTCAGCATCCTAAATAGGAGAGTGTTTGTTGTAATCCACCGTCTGTTCTCCTAGATTTATAGTTGAAAATATTGATCCTTTAAAGAGGTCACGGCTTCCCTGGTGGCTCAGACAGTAAAGAATCTGCCTGCAGTTCAGGAAACCCAGTTTGGATCCCTGGGTTGGGAAGATACCCTGGAGGAGGAAATGGCAACCCGTTTCAGGATTCTTGCCTGGGAAATCCCATGGACAGAGGAGCCTGGTGGGCTATAGTCCATGGTTGGACATGACTGAGCGACTGACACTTTCACTAAAGAGATCAAGTTTACAAGGCTAGTTTGTAGCAAAGATGAATAGAACCTAGGCCTCCTGTCTAATTTCACGTTTCTTCCACGTGACTGCTGCTTTATTGCCTTATTGCATTAGTTTTTGTGTAAAATAGGGTTGTGATACAGCTGTTAAGAGTTGTACACATGAATTATCACTGTTTCTCTAATTGTCTATTTCCTTGTAACTACTTTGAAAAGAATACTTTCAGCTATTATACCTGAGGAAGAAAGAAGCCAGAAATTTAAGAATTAGTGGGTTTTTTTGTAAAATCTTTTTCATGTTCTTGTAGTGTTAGATAATGCATAGTATATAATATTTAAGAAACTGAAATCATTTGAACGTAAGAAGAAAATAAATTTTCTCAAATACTAGGTATTACCCTTTTTCAAAATTAAAGATAAACAGCTACATACTTTCCTGTTTGGAGTACTCTTTGTAGAAAATGATGTGATAAATGGATAAAAGCATGATATAACCTCTTGCAATCTTGGTCTGCTTCAGGGCCAGGACAGTGTTAAGACCAGATCCTGAATTCTGAGTCATCTTAAGGAGCTGGGGTTGTTAATTCTGTAGAGAGAAGATTGAGAGGTAGCGTAATAACATGTATGAAACATTGGAAAGGCTGTTATCTAAAAGAGTGGTTTTGATATGGAGGTTCTTAATAGTACCAGTGACTAGCAAAGAGTAGCTACTCTTGCTAGTACCAAAGAATAGCCAAAATTATTTTTATAGGAAGTGGAATTTTCTCACAATAAAATCTCTTCAGTTACAGCTGTCTTTGAATATTTTGGTCTTCTCTGGCCCTCACCCACCATTACAGTTGGTAAACATTTGGGTTATCAGATGAGGTAGCACCTATGAAGTTTGACAGCAAAAGATGTTTAATAAATGGCAGCCATTAATGACATTTTGTAGGTCAGTTGGAAGACGACCTGAATTAGATAATCTATAAAATTTTGTGCATGATACCAAAGATTCTTTGGAGAGGGAACTAATTTTTTATAGAAAGTAATATTAATATTTTTGAAGTAATATTTGTTGAATATTTATAGTAAGGTAAATGGGGGATCTGGATGTAATTATTCTTGGAGCCTTAAATGCTGTTTGAGATAGCAGTATGGCTCTGAGGATGATTAAAGAGGGGCTACTCAAACAAAAAGAAGGAAAGGAGTGGAAGAGTTAGGTGTAAAATAAAACCTTCAGAGGTGGGCTTTGGGATAGTGAATTGGATTAGGATTATAGGATATCTACTGTAAAATCTTATTTGGAATTTTAAGAAGTTTATAGTCAGTGACATCAGGATTATCCAGAATACTAAATGGAATTTTCTAATTTCCTGGTAGAACATAATTTGAGGATGGATGGAGTTGTAGGGAAATTGAACAAATGCTCCTTTTAAAAAGAAGACTAAAAAAATAAATAAAATTTAAAAAAATTTTTTAAAAAGTAAAAAGAAGACTAAAAATTTAGCTCTTTGGTTATTTTGTGAGTCTTCATGGTATTCATATAGTCACCCTCAGAAAACCTTAATTTGGTCTTTTTAACAAGAGAGGAAAGAGACATGTTCTTTTATCGTGACCTGTGATAGTCAAATACAAGAGTTCTCTGTTGGCCCAGTTGATATTAGACAATGGCAGTTAGGCCTAAATATCAGTAAGTAGGATTTTCTTCTGTTTTAGTTGTATAGTTGAGATTATTTATTGGGGAATGTCTTCAGGAACAATCTTTGAGAATAAAGTTCATGTAGTCTAAGAATGGAATTTCTAGTGCTGGCTTACTAGGCTCAGTGGTCCTGCAGATGGCAGTATTTATACTAATTTAAACCTAATACATGTTGTAACTTCCTTAACCAAATGAATTTTTCCGTTGCTTTCTTTAAACATGGAAAATAAAACTGTACATATAGCTACTCAGCATGCTTTTATGATCCAGTGCATTTGTTTTAGTTTCAGTGTTAATAGAAGGTTTAGCTTTATGTTTTTATTTAAAATGTAATTAAGAAGTTAAGGCAGTTTGCAAAAATTGGCAGTATTTTTGTGTGTGTGTGAGTGAACATAGGCACATTATTTATAAACCCAGGGGTTTAGCTTTAATTTTTTTCTCTGAATCATGAAGAATTTCTTTTCATGTACGTTGTGGGGAAAATAGTTTATTCGTTTTAATTTTTGTCAGTACCAAAATAGGTTTAGTATTTTTTTAGCCAAAACAAATAGGAGATAAAATTTAATTTCCAAACCCTTTGCTTTAGGCCTTTTCCTTTAAAAATTTTTAAAAATTCACTCTAATTTCAACTTTCCTCAATTAAAAAAATCTTAGTTTTCCAGCTTTTCCTTTCAATCCCTTTTTATCATCATTGTACTGCATCGTGATGAGCCTTCATTCTTCTAAGAACTGTACGTAATTTCCATTCCTTTAGCTAGTTTAAACAAATTGAGGTTTCTAAATTAATCAACCCATGTAGTCATCAGTGGGGCTGTATTTTTCTTAATTTGATAGCCTACTTCCACAGTGTCCCAAGCCCATGGCATTCCACAAAGCAGGCACTACACGTGGATATTCTGTCTTCAGTTGAATGCTACCCTCCTGTTCATCCTTGCCCTTGTTATTATTTGCAGTAGAATATATGGATCTGTCTCCTACTTAATTTTCTTCCTTGCTCTCTCACTCTTTGTCCTATCTTACTGTTCTCCTTCTGCATGGTTGTGCTCCATGCCTCTGCTTCTGCATGTAGTTCCCACTTAGCAGCAGCACAGAGAAGGTGTCTTGTCAGTGCCATGCTGTGTCTGCCTTTCACTGGTTTCTTAAGCAGCATAGACTTGATGTCCTGTGGGAAAATGTCCCACATGGAAACCTGTTATGCATATGTAATGAAGGGACTCTTCCTTTGTTGCCTTCAAACTCTTGAGACTCCTTCAAAAATTACCAGCTGGTTTGATAAAAAGGTAATTGATGCTATAACTTAGAATTAGTTATCATTGAATTTGGCACCACTTCCCACAAAATGTCAAACAGAAATTTTACTCCATCCTTGGTCTTTTTCATTTGGAAATAACATTCTAAATTGTAGTGGTAAATTATTTCCCTGAATCCCAGTGGTAGCCGACATACAATGGCAGCTTTCCAACGTATGCTTGCTTATCCATTTTACAGGTGTAGCAATGATGCAAATAGTCAGCTGCCCGTATGTAAAGACAGTCGCTACCACCAAGACCGGTAATTTTTAAAACCATCTTAGTTTGTTTTGTCTGTAAGTTGGCATGGTAGTGAATGTTGTTGTTTATCCTTTTATTTATTTATTTTGCCCAAGTGAGTGGATTTTTTTTTTATATTTTTCTTTTTAATGAGCAGTATAAATACAGTTGTCATATTTGGCCAACACTTAATTTTCCCAGTTGCCTGTAGTATTAGCTTTGTTGGTTCACAAAAGCAAATAAGGTCAGATCACTTTATATCTTGATTTCTGTAATAAGTGTAAACAACTTCATTCTCATATTCATAACATTTAATTTTATTTTTGATGTGTGTTTTTAAGTTAAATATAAAAAATCATTTCCATGTGTAAAGTGATGTGATTATGCTTGCATGCTAGTGAGTTTGTGTGTGTGAATATTTGTGTGTGTATAGTATAAATTTGCATTTTAAAGTTACTGAAGTTAACTACCTGAAACTTAAATTCTAGTATAGGATATGAAAATTCTTTTTTTCCAATTTTAATTCACATTTTTGATTATGTAGCACCAGCTTATTTAGCTGTCTGGTGAAAAATATAAATCTTGGCTTATCTTTTAAAAATAAAAGAAATTTTGCTCTCTTTTTGGAAAATAATAAACTGTCAGAGTTTACAGGGCTATGTGACTTCATCACTTAGTATGCTAAAATTGATTTGATAACAAAGTCAGGGACTTATTTTTGCTTATTTTTTCAATAATTTACTTTGAAATAGAGTTTTATTCATATCCTTTTTAGGTATCTTAGAATAAGAAAATAATTTTACCTCAGGAAGTATTCTTAGTAAATGTGCTTATTGCTTTGATTTCATTAGAACTTAAGAAATTCTTTATAAAAATTAGAGAACTTACCATTTTTATAGTTTTATGTTATTATGATTTATCAAGATTTCATTATAGGTGTGACGCAAATTTCTGACTTTAAGGTACTTCTTGGGTTGAATTTCTGAATCTAATTGAATTTAGGCATTAGAAGTAAGCCAGATTTAAGTAATTAAATAATATTTTATACGATTTTTTTGTTTCATTTGGCTCATTCATTTATTGATGTTTAATAGAAAGATTTAGCTCATATTTTAAAGTTTTACTTTGTATCACAATCTGGTACTTGGATCTAATATTTTCTATTATTCTTCTTTTAGGTGTATTGCCAGGAATGGCCCCTCCTATCGTACCTATGATACATCCCCAGGTTGCTATTGCAGCTTCACCTGCTACCTTAGCTGGAGCAACAGCAGTTTCTGAGTGGACTGAATATAAAACAGCAGATGGGAAGACATATTATTATAATAATAGAACATTAGAATCAACCTGGGAAAAACCCCAAGAGCTAAAGGAAAAAGGTATAGTTGTAATGACTTAGTGGGACATAGTATACATAGAATGGTATTTGAAATTCTGAATTAATTCCTTTTTAAAACATTTGAGGGATTTTCTGTTTATATAGTGTTGGATTATTTATTTCCACTGAATTGATAATGTATTTATTTAAAAAGCCACAGTTGTTCTGCTTACAGGTTTGTCTGTCATTTTACCATCTAGAGAAGTTAAATTATATGTCCACAGTAACAGATATATTTTTTACTGTTGTCAGGAATTGCATAATTGCCTAATTAGCTGTTGAATTACTGTCATCATGCTTACTGAGATTGATAGTAGTGACCAGGAAGGAGTGTGTGTATTGTGTGTGTGCTGAAGAAAAACTTTAGGCTGTTGGAACCTTGGAGGAAGAGGACTTATACCCTGTTTCTGTTTTTTAGTATGTTATCCCTTTCATTTGTAGCAGAAATGATACATGAACATAAGACTTTATGTCCTTCTGAAATCAGTAGTTCTTTTCTGCTGACAGTTTCCTAATTACTATAGCAAGGTATTTGAAGTTGAGTATGATATGACAGGAAGAATGTTTTATTTTTGTGGTTAAAAGCTAGAAATGGAATATCCTAACTTCTTAGTCTCAGAGTTCATCAGAAGTTACATCAGAATCACTATGTGATGTTATCTCCATTTTTTAATAGAAAAACTAGAGGAGAAGATTAAAGAGCCAATTAAAGAACCTTCTGAAGAACCTCTGCCAATGGAGACGGAGGAGGAGGATCCTAAAGAAGAGCCAATAAAGGAGATAAAGGAGGTAAAGGGCCATTTCCTACTGACGTGAGAGCCAGCGTTGATTGTTGGGTACAGTTTACTGGTAACTGAAAATCTGTTTGCTGTAGTTTTAGATAATTGCTGTAAATCTGATCCCTGAAATTTTAGGGTTCTTTGAAATTTGTAATTTAATTTTCCCTTTGAAAATTTCATTAAATTACTTCTTACGTGAAACCAAAGCCCCCCTAGAAAGAAAGGGCCCTAGACCAGAGCTGATGTCTCCTCCTGACTTACAGACTGGTACATGTTATAATTTTAAGTACAACTTCATATTTGGGGATTGTTCATTGTATTTTACCTGTCCTTTCTTGCATGGAATAATCTCTGAACAGCACTAAAAGAGCTCTGCTTTTTGGACGTTCTGCTGAGTAAGGAATTTAGCAGAAAAAGAAACAACCTTAAATGAAGAAATCTAATATTCTATACCCCTTTCCTTATTTCTACTCAGATAGTTAGTGACTCTCTAAGTTAGAAACATCTTCTGACAGGGTCTGTATTTCTATGTGCATGCCTTCTCAGTCATGTCTAACTCTTTGCAACCCCATGGACAGTAGCCCACCAGGCTCCTCTGTCCATGGAATTTTCCAGGCAAGAATACTGGAGTGGGTTGCCATTTTCCTACTCCCAGGGATCTGCCAGACCCAGGGATTAAACTTGGATCTCCTGCATTGGCAGGCAAATTCTTTATCACTGTGCCATCTGGGAAGCCAATGGGTTCTACTGTCGTGGAATTCAGCTCTGCCTAAGGGGCAAAGATTTAGAAATTCTGACTCAGAGTCTCCCCTCTCTATGGTAGCAACAGACGTTATGTTAGTTTTACTTTAAGGTATTTGCAGTCTTGTGTTTGTGGGATATTCAAGTATAAATTTGTGATATGAATTTAATGGGAGTAATACAATTTCCCATAGGAGCCCAAAGAAGAAGAGATGACTGAGGAAGAAAAAGCTGCCCAGAAGGCAAAGCCAGTAGCTACTACCCCTATTCCTGGTACTCCGTGGTATGTAGGTTACTTAATTAGTAAGTTGTTTTATTTATTTATTTATTGCCATGTTTGATTATTACATTATTACACAATATATAGAGAAAGTACTTGAAAAAAAGTATGTCAAATACTGAATGTTTTTTGGTTGTTTTATTTTGGATTCTCAAATCTAAAACTCAATTGCTGCAGTGTCTTGCTCTCACAGAACTCTCTGTTAATATTTACTGATTATAATTATAGATTTGAACCACTGTAAGATCCTGAATCTCCTTTTTTATTGTTTGAAATGTTTAAAAATTGCTTTTATATATATTCTCATAAATGAGTATGTTTATGAGAACTTCGTAAAAGTACATCTTTTTATCTTAGCTTTGAGTAGTCTGTTTTTCTTTCCTTTTTTTGTTTGGTTCTCCCTTTTCTTCCTCTCCCCACATCAGGACTTTAGTTACCTATTCTGTTTAATCTGTATTCGGTCTACTCATGGCAATGAGTTGGCTTGTTTCTTGAGTCTTGTAATGTGTAGATTCCCTTTCAGTAGTGTCAGCAACAGTATGATTACTAAAGACAGTTTAAGATTTTTTTCTGGTTATTTTCCTACCTAGGTGTGCTAATACAGCTCCAGTGTTATGAGCTGTCAGTGTGGAGTGAGAAGCTGTCAGGACATTTCAGAATTAATAGAAAGACTATGGACAAAGAATTCTTGTGTCACCAGGGCTTCCCTGGTGGCTCAGATGGTAAAGAATCCACCTGCAGTGCAGGAGACCTGGGTTTGATCCCGTAGAGGAGGGCATGGCAACCCACTCCAGTATTCTTTGCCTGGAGAATCCCCATGGACAGAGGAACCTGGAGGGCTACAATTCACGGGGTCGAAGAGAGTCAGAAAGAACTAAGCACTCAACACATGGACAAAGAATTCTTGTGTCACAAAACTACCTTGTGCTAATAATATGCATGATAAAGTGCTTAGGGTGAAGTGTACTGATTAACTGCATCATTTAATATATCAAAAAAATAAGACTGGCAAGATACTCAGAGGAAGGATAGTGATAAAATATTAAGTCTAAATCTAAAAATATCTAGATGGTCAGTATATTGTGTTCACTGTTCTAGAGACATTCTTTGAATATTCTGTATATTTCAATTTTTTCATAATACTGAGTAAAAACCTATGGAAATAAACTAAAGAAATGCATCAGCAATTAATCAATTGATATAAATACGTAAATAAAAATAGTCACCATGCCAGTCTAGGTAAATATGAAATTTCAAATACTATAAGTTCAAAGATAAATTTTTCGTAAGTTAAAATCCAACACAGGTTACAAACAAATTGTGAATGGCAAATAAAGGCAGCCTCACTTAGACTTCGTCGTTCAGTTGCTCAGTCATGTCTGACTCTTTGCAACCCCATGGACTGCAGTACGCCAAGCTTTGCTGTCCTTCACCATCTTATGGGGCTTGCTCAAACACATGTCCATTGAGTTGGTGATGCCATCCAAGCATCTCGTCCTCTGTCGTCCCCTTCTCCTCCTGCCTTCAGTCTTTCCCAGCATCAGGGTCTTTTCCAGGGAGTTGGCTCTTCTCATCAGGTGGCCAAAGTATTGGAGCTTCAGCTTCAGCATCAGTTCTTCAGTGAATATTCAGGGTTGATTTCCTTTAGATTGGATTTAGATTGGTTGGATCTCCTTGCAGTCCAAGGTCCTCTCAAGAATCTTCTCCAACACCACAGTTCAAAAGCAGCAATTCTTCAGCGCTCAGCTTTCTTTATGGTCCTGCTCTCACATTCATACATGACTACTGGAAAAACCATAGCTTTGACTAAATGGACCTTTGTTGGCAGAGGAATGTCTCTACTTTTTAATAGGCTGTCTTACGTTTGTCATAGCTTTTCTTCCAAGGAACAAGCGTCTTAATTTCATGGCTGCTGTCACCATCTACAGGGATTTTGGGGCCCCCAAAAATAAAGTCTCTCACTGATTCCATTATTTCCCCATCTGTTTGTCATGAAGTAATGGGACTGAATGCCATGATCTTCATTTTTTGAATGTTGAGTTTTAAGCCAGCTTTTTCACTCTCCTCTTGCACTTTCATCAAGAGGCTCTTTAGTTCCTCATTGCTTTCTGCCATAAGGGTGGTATCATCTGCATATCTGAGATTATTGATATTTCTCCCAGCAGTCTTTAATTCCAGCTTGTGTGCTTCATGTAGTCCAACATTTCTCATGATGTACTCTGCATATAAATTAGATAAGCAGGGTGACTGTACACAGCCTGGACATTCTCCTTTCCCAGTTTGGAACCAGTCCATTATTCCATGTCCGGTTCTAACTGTTGCTTCTTGACCTGCACACAGGTTTCTCAGGAGGCAGGTAAGGTGGTCTGGTATTCCTATCCCAGTTTGTTGTGATTCACAGTCAGAGGCTTTAGCATAGCCAGTGAAGCAGAATTAGATGTTTTTCTGGAATTCTCTTGCTTTTTCTCTGATACAGCAGATGTTGGCAGTTTGATCTCTGGTTCCTCTGCCTTTATGGCAGGCTAAATCTTTCTGATGCAGTCTTAGTAACCAGTTGGAAAAGTTACAAGTCTCCATGACCTTAAAGACTTTTGTTTTGTCAAAACATTAAAAACTTTCTTAGAACCAGAAACTAAAGTTTACTGAACCTAGCAAATCTCTAATTTTTAATTCTTCTTTATTCTTAAAAAACAAAAAAGTAAAATAAAGTCAAACCTATGCTCTGAAATCCCAAGAAAAAAATTCCAGTGTAATTATTCTTGTTGCTAGGACTATTACATCAGTGCAATGCTAAGTAGAAGAAATGAACATCCCTGCCTTATTCTCCATGTAGGGGGAGAAATTCAGTCTTTTACATCAGATATAATATTAGCTTATATGGTTTTTAAAAATTTTGATAATGTTTTTATCATAAATCTGCATCTTTTGAAATGAGTTTTTCTCCTATATTCTTTTAATATGGAGAATTACTCTGAATTTTGATTGTTTAACTTTGCATTTCTGTAATAAACCTTAATCATGGTAGATTAATCTTTTTAATGTATTGTTGGGTTTGATTTACTAATATTTTACTGAGTATTTGTGCATCTATACTTGTGGCATATGAATCCATAAGTTTCTTTTGTAATGTTTTTGTTGGATTTTGGTATTAGGGTTTTGCTGGTTTCAGGAAAGGAGTTGGATGGTGGCTGGTGATTTCTATTCCACTATTTACTGAAAAAGTTTGTAAGATAATACTTTCTCATTAAGGTTTTATAGAATTAACAAATTGTCTGTGGTCAGTTTTTTGGGGGAAGATTTTTGGTAACAATTTCAACTTCTTTAATAGCTATAGGACCATTTTTTGTTTGTTTCTTCTGTTGTCTTTGGTTAAGTTGTATTTTTCAGGAAATTTGCTTATTTTGTGTAAGTTGAATTTGTTGTAATTATTTTCTTAGTATCCTTTGAATGTTTCTGTTATTATTTTTCTCTTAATATTGTTTAAATGTCTATGATCTGTGGTGATAACCCCTTTTTCTTTCCACATAGTGGTGATTTGTTCTCTATTCTGGACCAGTCAAGCCAAAAGTTTGCCTGTTTTGTGGTCTTTGCATAAAGACCACAAGTTTTAGGGTGGTTGGGCCTCTCCACTCTTGCCCATTCTTACTTCCTTATTTCTGATTACTTTGGGTTTACTTTATACTTTTTCTAGCTTCTTTTTCTAGTAATTATGAAATTACTCTTAAGTCAGTGTTCTTTTCGTATTGTTTAAAGCTTAACGTAGTTTGCTTTTAAGCACTGCTTCAGCACCAGCCTACAAATTTTGATGTGTTGTATTTTCATTGCCATTCAATTTTTATTGTAAAATTTATTTTTGATTTTTGTCTTTGACTCACTCATATTATTTACAAGTCTTTTGTTTCAGTTCCTTAATTTGAATTTTTTGTATTTCACTTGTACTGATTTAATCCTCCTGTGGTCAGAGAATGTGCTTCCTTTGGTTTTGATACTTTCAAGTTCATTAAGATTTTTTTTTTTTAATTGTTCACCAGGTGGTCTTTCTTGGCACTGTTGTTTTAGGGTTTCGTTGGTCTGGCAGTTGTTGAGAGAGTTCTGTTAATCTGTTATAAGAGTGGAATTGCCTATTTCATCTACTTTTAAGCTCTGTAAACAGGCTTATTATATATGTTTTACAGTTGTTACATGTTCCTGATTGTCTTTTTTTTTTTAACCATTATGAAAAGACCCTATTTCTCTCTCATACCCTTTGTCTTGTGCTTTTTCCATCCATTTACTTTCAGGCTTTCTATAATTTTATGTTTAAAGTTTGTCTCTTAAAACAGCTTATAGTAGTGTCTTGTGTTTTTACTCACTTTGTCAATTCTTGCTTTTTAAATGGGAGTGTTTAGGCTGTTAACAGGAATGTAACTTTCGGTTGGATTTAAACCTGTTATTTTCTGTCTTCTCTATTTTTGTTCCTCCATTCGCCCTTTACTCTCTTCATTTGAATTATTTGAACATTTTCTAGCATTCCATTTAATAATTTATCTCTTGGCTTTCGGTTGATAGCTCCTTGCGTTAATTTTTAGTTTTTCTTGTATTATAATATATCCACTTAACCATCATAGCCTACTTAGAGCTTTTATTGTAGCACTTCATGTAAAATGTGGGAGCCTCATTATCATATAGGTTCTTTTTTAACCTTGTACCTACTGACCTTTATGTTACAGTTGTCATATGTATTACTATTACATACATTGAAAACCCCAACATGCATTGTTCATGATTTTTCATACATGTTTTGAAGAACTTAAGAGCAAAAAAATCTTTGATATCTTCCATTTCAGTTTTTTTTTCCCTTCATTACTGAAGATCCAGGTGCTGTTTGGTAGTTTTTTAGGTATCATTTCCTTTCAGCCTGAAAAACTTTCTTACAGGGTAATTCTGATAGAAATGAAATCTCTTCGTTTCCCTTCATTGAGAATGTCTTCTTTTCCTTTGTTCCTGAAGGATGTTTTTGCTCTGTATGGGATTCTAGGTTGGCATTTCCTTTTTTCTCCTGACTTTAATGATGTTGTTTTAATGTATTTTCGCCTCTGTGGTTTCTGGTAGGAAATCCACAGTCCCTGGACTTGTTTACCTGTTTGTTTTCTGCCATACTTTTTGTTAGCTGCTCTCGAGGATTTTTCTTTATATTCGATTTCCATCTGTCTGTGTTGTGTCTAAAATTGATTTTCTTGAAGTCTATCCTGTTTGGGGTTCACTGAACTTCCTTAGTATTTATGTCTTCTACCAAATTTGGAGATATCTTTGGGCCATTTTGTCTTTAAATTTTTTCTGCCCCAATATTCTCTTCTGGGATCCCAGTGACATGTCTGTTAGGCATTTTGATATAGTCCCATAGGTTCCTGAAACACCATTCTTTTTTTTTTTTTTTCCTTTTTTACTAGTTTCTCTGCTGAGAATCTCTGTCTTCTTTCAAGTTTTGGTGTATCTTTGTTTCGTTTTTCTTTATCTCATTAAGTGTAATTATAATTGCTGCTGTAAAGTGTTTGATTAGTTCAACAATAGAGGCTTTGTCTGATTAATTTTAACATCTAGGTTACCTTGAGCTTGGCAGCTGTTGATTAACTTTAATTATCTGGTCATAAAGACCTGATTTCTCTTAGTTTTAGCTGCCTGTGCTACTATTACTGTGCAGCCGGGGGCCTCAGCAGAGGTTTGAGGGAGAAGAAATTTATACCCTTGCTTCTCTAAATTTTGACTCCATATCTGTGGTTTGTTTGTTTTTTTTAAACCTTAGAGAGTTCTTATGTACTTGTTTTTTTCTATATTGTTGCTGAGTTTCTAGTTGTAATTAATAGGAACAGTGGGTTGTACTGGGCTACAGTGTCATAGCACAATAGGTGCTTTTATTTTTAAATACTTGATATAGTCAATTATTAAAAGCTTCATAAATAATTGCATTTGAGTTTGTAGTCTGTCTGGTTTGGTAAGAAATAGTAAGTATTATGTAATAGGTCAGATGCTGTGGTGTGTTCTTTAGCTTTAGAACTGCTTAATAGCATTATTATTTGCTGTTAGGCTCATCTTTTGTGATAGGTTAACACTGAGTGTGCCAGACATGTTCCTGAGCACTCTAACTGATCATGAATATTTTTCTTTTCCTAGTTTTCTGTTAGTATGTTGAGTTGCTGTTTTACCTCACCCATAGCCAGTCACCTCTCCTGTTCTGAAAATCATATTTGGCTCTCTGTAAGGAATAATAATACGAGTGTGTCCTTCCCCACCACCACCACTTCCCCTTTTGATTGGATGGCATTAAAAGACCTAACTATAAAATATGTTCCATAAGGTAAGAAAATGTTTAAATCTATTCCTAGGTGTGTTGTTTGGACTGGTGATGAGAGGGTCTTCTTTTATAATCCTACCACCCGTCTTTCTATGTGGGACCGACCCGATGATCTGATTGGAAGGGCAGATGTTGACAAAATTATTCAAGAGCCCCCTCATAAAAAAGGAATGGAAGAAGTGAAGAAACTAAGTAAGTCTTAAATTAGGATTTATCCTCTAATTTTAGTATTCTTTTAATATTTTTATGGAATATATGAGGCAGTTTAGAAATGTCTGTTTTCAAGAAATATAAGGAAAGGAATATTTGAGAAATGGAAAGTAAACTGCGCTTCTAGATTGAGTTCATATAATTAAAAAATAAAGAATTTGGATAAAATTGTGGTTTGTAAAATATTTATATATGTATTTTAAAAACATCTTGTTCTTTTCAAGGTTGTCAGTACAGGATACATTGGTACTGCTGATGCTTGCTTCATTCTTATTAATGGTACTAAAAATGCTCCTCAGTGAGCCTTTTAGCACCTTTTGTGATTAGTGTTACATATTTTGAAATAATCAAGCTGTGCAGAGTATTTTTAAAATATTTTTTATTAAAATTTCATTAACTAAAACTGCAGTCTTTTAAACTTGATGAAATTTAGGGAAGTAAACCTTATTCTTGGGACTAGAGAGACACCTGCACCTTATTAAGAGTTAATCTTTTAATTCACCTTACCCTCAGACAGCCTTTCAGTATATAAGATATATAGTAAATATAAATATTTGTATATAATTTTTATTGCATTTTTAATTGAAAATTTGCCATGGTATTGATAAGATCCTGTTTTTTAAAAAACCCTTTATGTAGTATAGAAGCATGATAAATGACTCATTTAGTACTTTAGTTGAAATAAATCCTGATTATATCATTTATAATAATTGAGAAATCTTCATATATTATATGTATACACATGGTACTAACATTTTCTGCTTGCTAGTGATTTCCAAATTATTGGAACTTGGTCTACCTGGTGCAAAAGGTATAAGGGTTTTATCCATTTATTTGATAAATTTTATGTTAATAAAAATTTCAGAATGAGTCAAGTTTAATGTAAAGGAAGAGTAATAGAGGAGTTGTAGAATTATCACGATTTGTTTACTGTTTTTTAAAGAAGTGTTATAGATAGATAAATAGTTAAGGAGTAATTTTATTAAAGAAAAGATTGTATAATATATGCATATAACTATTCATAATTTTTGAAATTTTTTTTGCCAGGGCACCCAACTCCGACAATGCTGTCCATCCAAAAGTGGCAGTTCTCTATGAGTGCAAGTGAGTGAGCTATAAGTTGCAGCTTTAAAAAATACTGCTGACACAAGTGTTCTAGCAGTGGCTAGCAGAAGGATTCATACCTAAGTATTTAAATTGTTGCTTGCTTATTTTTATTCTGACAGTTAAATTAAATTTTCTTATAGTTAAAGAAGAACAAGAATTAATGGAAGAAATGAATGAAGATGAACCTGTTAAAGCCAAAAAACGGAAGTAAGTAATACTTATAGTTTATGTAGTTTAGGTAGATTTTTAACTTTAAAAGATGATTAGGCTACAGTCAGTTCATGATTAGAACAGGTAATGTGTGTGTGTTAGGAGGCAGAAGTTATCATTGCTCTCTTTAGGCCTATTACTAAGCCTTGGTTTGAGATGTAGAAATGGTGTCCCTTCTGTTTCTAGATGTGGGAGAGTTTTGGTTATTTAAATATGTATTATGAAGCCAAATGACATTATTATGATAAATTGTTTTCAGAAATTCATTACACCTGAATTTTATAAAAAAAGTTTCCTTCCTAATGTAGACCCCAACAGATACTGTTCCAAAAATCTGATAAATGTAGACCCAGACTTCTCTCTCTTTTTATATACTTGTCACTTCACTTAATCCTTGTATCCGTGGTCATTACTTGTTGAAGAGGGAACCCCTGAGGCTATTATTATTAGAAAGTGCTCTGAGAGAAAGAGAGTGGTATAAATGGAAGCCTTAGTTTGACCAGTGTGCAGTAAAATATGAATGTTACTAGTTATGGGGGGTGAATGGGTGGGGTAGAAGGCGTTTGTATATGAGTGGGGGAGGCATGGGACCATTATTTAGCAGCAAGAAGGAAAGTTTGAAGACATTATTATGGATTGGTTTGTCATAGTCCTTATCTGAGGACAGATTGAATGCAGCCAAATTATGGCAAGAAATCAGTAAGACAACCCCTGTTAAGGGTGTTTCTTTTTTTAAAAAAGTTTCTTTATTGGCAACAGTGTTAAAGAAATTCAGATACTAAAGTGACTCATAATTGACTACAGTAACAACAGTTGTTTGAATTTTTACAGTTGACTTTTTAGTTCTTGACCAAATGTATTTTTTATTAGTTGTAATCAACTGAATTTGTGTTCTTAAAAATCTAGAATAAGAATTTGTTTTCTTAATTATTATAAATGACTGTATTCATTCTGTTTATGTACCATGATTTTGGATGCTCCTACAATGTTAAACTTTTAGGTTGTTTTTAATTGTTTGTTCTTATAGACAACTCTGTAAGGTTTTTAACTGCTTTTATCAGGAGAATGTCAAAGAAGTCCTTTATGTGGATTGCCCGAGCTTCTCTATTTAGGTACAAAGCTAAAAGCCTGTTTTTCCTGGCTTAGTTTTTCTTTTATTTCTTTTATTGAGATAGATAGTGATAGTTTGTATTGTGACATTTTCATTTAGTATAATTCTTTAAAGGTTATTTGTTTTCATTAGTTGTATTTCTTGTCTTTTAACTCTTTATATAAATAGTTCTTAAATAAATTATTATAAGAGGGTATATTGTTTGGCAAATTGCTTTTACCTGTTTGTTTTGTGCATATCTTAGGTCACAGACTATCTCGCTAAGTTCCTGCAGGTCACGGATTGTATCTTCTATTTTTGATTCGTTCCCTAAATTGCTAAATACCTCTCACCATATTTGTGGGCTAGCCTTAGTTCCATTTAAATCTCCTGGGCTACCTTCATTTCCCTATATAGCATGATTTTGAATTTCCTAATGTTCTGTTTTCCTAATTCCCTTAAGTTTATGCAGGAAGTATGAACCAATTTTATTTGTATACAAAGCAGATCAAATTTAAGATGGAAGATCTGCTTAAACACACCTGAATATTACTGAATTACTTTTTTTGATTATTCACATGAATGGGCCTTCTTCATAGGGCAGATGTGTGAGAGGTGACTTGAGTTCATGTTCACAATGTCACCTGAGTACTGTACAACAGCAGGGTTGCCCTTAGCCCTGAGGTGCACTTTTGGAGAAACAAGAAGTAGTTTAGTCATTGATGAACAGTTCTAATTCCACCTAACTACTCCGGGGCCTATGTTGCTCTCTGGGACCTGTCCTTCAACTTAAATCTCAACTTATCACCCAGAAAGTGAGTAAAAAAAATGTCAGGTAGGTAAGGTATATATCTCACATATCCACTTGGCCAAATTTGCAGATATTTTATTTTCAAAATAAATATTTGAGATTAGTAAGACTTTTACCAGTTTTTCTTAGATTAAAAATCGTATGCATTTATAATGTAAAAACATTTTGGAAAATACTGTTTTTCCTATATCATTTCAAAAACTAAAAATTCTGTGCTGTTTGATTCTAACACTTAGAGTTTATTGCAATATTGGATAAGTTTTGTTTTTAAGTAAGGTCGTTTATTTTGTGTATCAAGTAGTATCAGGGAGAGACAGCATATTAAAGGTATTTTTCTTTCCTAACAATGTAGCCACTGTAACATCATTAGAAGCTCATTGTAACTTTATTATTATAATGAAAGTTGCTTATCCCTATAGAGTTGATTTGAAAAGCTCAGTATAATTTGTTTTTGCCAAAAATACTCTGCTCAGTAGTGAGTCTTGAATATTCCAGTGATTTTAAGATTTTAGTAAGATTATATATTAATATTTTGTCAGTTGATGCCTGTATTTTCTTTTTTATAGGAGAGACGATAATAAAGACATTGATTCAGAGAAAGAAGCTGCCATGGAAGCTGAAATTAAAGCTGCCCGAGAAAGGGCCATTGTCCCTCTGGAGGCCCGAATGAAGCAGTTCAAGGACATGCTGCTAGAGAGAGGGGTCAGAAAACAATCTTTGGGGGAGATATTTCTGTTTTGTATAAGTAATATAAATATGTCTTGCTAAAAGGTCAAATCTAAGGTTAGTGCTCATGTCGTGGGGGCGGGATAAGGGAAGCCTGTCAAATCACTGTGCTCTTTTTCAGATAGCCGTTTTCTTGGCTAATTATATTATGTTTTAACTAAATGCCATTTTATTATCCTTTTAAGTACAAATAACATTTAACATTTATTGGGTCATTAAATTTTGGTGAGTAATATGACGAGTATTAACATTACAGAATGGCGGACTACTCGGGATAGGTAAGGTAAATGTGATTCTTTTAATATCTATAGAATGGCTTTTGGTTAAAGGAGTACTGGTACTTTATGATATTACTATTAATGAAGCTTAATTGCGAAGGGATTTCAACCTTTTGATTATATTCACAGATTCATTTGAGTAAGTAAAATTGTTCAACTTTTCATCACAACATTGTTCACAAGATTAGAGCAAGCTTGGGAAATCAAAATGCAAATCTTCAAGGCTTTTTCTGATGTACTGATTTTTAAAATGTCACACAGTAGTGGTTATTTTAATGAGTAATTAAGTGTGTTATTTCTATATAATATAGAAATGTTCAGAGCCAATTAGTGTGGAAATTTGCTTTTGCCTAGCCTCCCACTGCTTGTCATTTATTAGTGATGGAAACTGCAGTATGGTTTTTATTATGTGTCCTTTTTAAGTAGACGTCCCGTAGATTTCAAGCAAAATTATATGACCTTTCAGTTTTTAGAGCCAACTTAATTTATGAGGCAATACATTTTTTTTATTTTAAAGGTGTCTGCTTTTTCAACATGGGAGAAGGAGTTGCACAAGATAGTTTTTGATCCTCGGTACTTATTGCTCAATCCTAAAGAGAGAAAACAGGTAAAATGAAAATAACAGTAAGAAATGTATATCCCTTGCCAGCATAACTTTTAAATTGAACCTTTTCATACCTTAGTGACCCTCTGTGTGGACATTTCTGCCTCAGAAATACTTTGATATTTTTGCCATTATGGACATGGCTTTTGCCTCATGAACATTTTGTCCTTATGTTTCATATATACTGATGTTATACAAAGGTTTCAAAATCAACTCATGTACATTTATTAATTTTTACTGGACAGTTCTTCTGAACTGATAGTTCCAGTGTTTGAGCCTTCCCAACTATTATGTGTCGGTATATACATATATATGTATCTGTATCGTAGACAGACAAGACTCAGCATGTTTTATCTCACACCTTCTACATATACATCTGTTAAGTGGCAGCTGTTAGGATGTCTTTTCATAATAAACTTAATGGACTCTTCAGGTCTCTACTGAACTAGAATTATAAGAACTAGAGTTGCCTTATTACTGAGCTGCTGTTTATTCCCATTGTGATTCAGTGATATATATCTCATAGTGAATGCTTCCTCTAAAGTATTGCACACTGCGAACTTTCCTGAATTACCTGGACCACCCTGACACTGATCTGTGTAAAACGTTGAGTATGTTGAACCACTTGCTATAGTGCTATTGAGGTACACAGTTTCATTTGGTAGAAGTAGTTGTCCATCTTCCATATTTATAATTTAATGGTTGGAATAATTTAGGTCTAATCATAGACTTTATGAAAAGAGGAAGTTTACACTGTGTCAGAAATGTATTTGAGACTCGAAATAGGAAGACATGACTTTCCATATGTATTTACACCTGTATTTCATGCACAGTAGTCTTTTTTATTTTAAACTCTTCATGTGTGATGGTCTCATTTTCACTCAGTTGATGGCCCTATCAGAACCTGTAAATTAGCCTTGATTTTTTACTTTCCCCACTGTGCATTTCAAGTCTCATCAGCACAGTCTACCTCAAAAACCTTTTCTAAATCCAACCTCTTTTTTACCATTTCCTTCACTAAACCCTAATTCAAAATACTGTGATTGTGGTGCCTAATTGAACTCCTTGCCTCCTCCATTCTTTCTGTCCTCTGTAGTCAAGTTCTTTTTCCACACAGCAGCCAGATTAATCTTAAAATTTAAATGACAAATTAAGGCAGTATTCTGTTGCTTGAAAAATGTGCGCCTCTTTCTGTTTGAGTTAGAATAGAGTTTTCATGGCTGTAAGATTCTCTATATACTCATATCTGCATAGTTCTCAAGGCTCTTAGGTTCATTTATTCACTAACACTGATATGCCTTGGCCAGTACTGGAATATTCTGATACTTACTAGTCCCTCTTCTGGAGTGTTCTTCCCCCAGGTGTTTCCATAGCTTACTAAATCATTTACATTCAGATACTTGTCCAGATGCCTTCTGATCAACCTCTTTGCCTTCATTACTCTCAGTAGCACTCAGAACTCTCATCTAAAATTATTTTACCATGTCTTTTCCTATCACAACCTGGGGACTTTGATGTTTGAGAGTTTGCTTAGATGTCTTTGTAGACCCTGACTGCTAATGATTAAGAACAAGGCACTAAAATGCTCTTTGGGCTCTCTTAGCATCTGGGTGGGCTCTTACGATTGTTGGCTTTACTGTAGAACAGTGGTTCTCAACCAGGGTTTTTTTACACTGGAGGACATTTTAGTTTGCCCCAGTGAGGGAGTGCTGCTGGCATCTGGCAGCCAGAGATGCTTCTGAACATGGTCTGGTCAGTGCTGAGGTTAGAAACTGCCCTGCTGTAGGATGATTTCAGTTTATTGAGATCCTCTAGAGCAGGTCATTTTTAAGCTGGTGAGATCCTAGATAAGGGCTGAGTCTTGATAACATGGTATATTTTCTCAACGTGGTATGTTTCCTCAATGTGGTATATTTTCTCAATCTAGTTCGCCTCAATCCTAATTTATGTTCTCCCAGTCCAGAGACGGTTTTGCCTTTTAGAGGAAGGGTCAGCAAAATGTTAACATGTAGGATTAGATAATAAATACTTCAGGTTTTGTGGGCTGTATGGTCTCTGTCATAATTGTGTAACTCTGCTGTTGTGATGTGAGAACACCTATAGATTTATGTGAAGGACTGAGTGGACACTGAAGTTTGAATCTTATTTAATTTTATGTGTAATTAAGTTTTCTATTTTTTCCCCCACCTTTAAAAGTATCAGAACTATTCTTAGGCTGTATAGGAATGGGCAGCAGGCCAGGTTTGGCCAACAGATAGTGATTTGCTAACCCTTGCTTTCTAAAATCACTCCTTGCCTTTTACTGAGTTTCAAAAGTGCCCTAGATACGTAAAATTGGCAAGGAGGATCTAGTGATTAAACTGCTTTTTCAAAATCTTTGTTATAGCTGTATTGTGTCCTTACTTCATGGGTATCTGGTGCTGTCAATTCTCGAGCTAGTGAAGGAGTCTCTAATTTTAAAAACTGGCTCTTGGTTTCCTGACTGCTGGTTTAGGGTCAGCTTTCTCTTGTCTGCCAAATCCTTTATTGCCTGTCCATGTGCTTTTCAAGTTCCCAGAGTTGCTGTTTCTTTTTCCCCCATTTCTCTGTTCTTCCTGATTTGTAACTTAATGGAGATCCTCTATTGTCATTTTATTGTTGTTTCAAGAAAGCAAGCAATAGATATGTATGTTCAGTTCATAATCTTGACTGTACATTATTAAATGGAGAAAAATACACAGAATACACATATTCTATGTATATACATACATATATATGTATGCATGATTACATTTTGGTGAAAATAATTATATCTTAAAGAAAAGCACAGAAATAAGATTCCAGTATAGATTCCATCCATATTGTTAATGTTTTTTCTAAAAGGGATTTGTGAAGACTGAGATTTCTCTTTAACTTTTTATATTGCTTAAAATTTTAAAAATAAACCTGTACAGAAAGTAAAGCCATCAGGCACAGGCTTTTAACTTTTTAATTCTGGAAGCCTAAAAACAAGACTTGTATGCTTGTGTAATTCTGTCAGTTGAAGCTTTAAAGTTGAGATTTGCTATAGATCATTGGCATATAATTGAGTTACCTATAATTAATATACTTTTCCTATTTGGGGACAGATATTGACATAGCATTTTTTTTTTTTTTCATAGATTCTGTAGTTTGGTATTTAGAGTACCAGTTGAAAGACTGACATCGATTTGTGTTTTTTTTCTGATAGGTATTTGATCAGTATGTAAAGACCAGGGCAGAGGAAGAACGCAGGGAAAAGAAAAACAAAATAATGCAAGCCAAGGAAGATTTCAAAAAAATGATGGAGGAAGCAAAATTTAATCCGAGGTATATGGTTTATTACTGTCAAATATCAAAGCATGTATGTATTTTCTCCTAGATCAGTTAAACCATTTTTATATATATATCTTTTGGATTTGGAGACATGAAAAGCTTCTTGTTTGATTATTGATTTCTGGCTTTCCAAGAACCTTCTTTCTTAATACATTTTCTTTGGAGGATTCCTGGTACTGGTTCCTGAGGCACTGGTTTTCAAGAAGGTAGCTTGTTTTAAAAGATTCTCTTTGAGAATAAGTTTCTTTCTCTGAAACTAGTAAATGATTAAAAATCTACTGTCTCTTAAAGGTTTACACATAATAAATTGCAGAGCAGGGATATTATTTTGATTGAATTGAAATAATGTAGGATCTTTCATTTTAAAAATTTCTAAATGTGTTGATGATTGTTCGACACTTCTAATTGATTGTTAGTATATATTGAATATATAAGATGGCTGAAGGAAAGGAGATATTTTAAACTTACACGCTTAGGATTATAATAATGTCATCAATTATTGGATATCTTAGATATATGAACTTATACATATATGCAGTTAAAGTAACATGCATATGTATGTGTGTATTACCACATTCAGTCTTCAAAACAGCCAATATGATTTAGGCGCTCATATCCTACTTATTTTAGAAATAAGGAAAGTAAGATTTATACACATTAGGTCACTTCACTGAGTGGATGTAGAATTTCAACTAGATTGCAGTATTTTAAATTGCTATGAATATCCCAGAATATGGAGAATTTCTGAAACTATGGGGTAGAATCATGGAATCTCTGGGTTAAATGGTACTGTTTAAGGGTAATAGAGTTTGAGACTCTCCAGGAGATCTTGGGCTTTTTTTCTTAATCAAAAGAGTAAAAATTCATGGGTCCGTGTAGTTGTGACTCTGTTATAAAATATTTTTTGGAAAAGAATTTACTCTTAGGAGATGCATGCTGAAATATTTATTGATGGAATCTCATGATGTCTACAGGTTACTTCCGAATGATTCCGGAAAATATATCCATAAAAACCCTTTGTGGATCTGGGAATAATTGAGACTCCAATGAGATTTCTCTTTTGTAGATTTGAAAAGTTAAATCTTGCTGTATCACAGTACCCTACTAATATTCTTTTGGGGCAGATAAAATTGTTTGAGTGATTTTTACTATGCAGGTTATATCAGAAAGTAAAGCCATCAGGCACAGAACTGGAAGTCTTACCACTTGGGGCATTGGGCCATATTGCTAAATTGACGCATTTGACAATTGGCGTAGAGATTAGGACCCATTTTAGTAAGTATGAAACAAAGAGGAAAAACTTACTAAAGTTGAGAAAATACCATCCATAGACTTTCTTTGAATTGGAAAAAGACCACAAGCACAGAACTCTAAAGCACTAGAGTATATTCCAAGGGAAAGAATGACTGGGAAGAATTACCTAACTTTAGTGCCTGTTTTTTCTATGTCTTTTTTCTTTTTTGTTGGAAATTTCAGGTGTACTTCCTATGGTTAACTTCAAGTCATTATTACTCTTTCTCATCCATTATCACCGAAAACTATCCCCCTCACTCTTTTCTGTAAAGAACTGTTATACCATGTCTGTTATAAAGTATGTAGCAAAATGCTATTATAAATCCTTTGCAGTAGCATTTTTGGAGTTAAAACATGAGTCATATGAAAACATCTCTATGGAATCTAATGCTAAAACTTCATTTTAGTCTGTTCTGATAGAAAAAAATTTACTGCCTTTTTTTTAAACCTATGTTAAGTAATAGAAATATGTATTAAATGATTGAATTCTCACTTGTTCATTGATTTTACATTTTTAAGAAGTTTGTTCTTTAATCATTGTAATACTTTTTCTTAAAATTATAAAGTAGGGTACCTAATTTAACATGAAAAGAAAACAGATTTATTGGACTTAATCTTTGTTTTAATACATGAGATAAAGTATTTTATTTTTGTATTGAGATAGATGGTTTTTAAGGGAAAAGTAAGTTTTATTTTTCACCTCTAAAAATAAGCTAAACATGGGAGCATTTGAATTCTTACTATATATAATAAGGTAAAAAGCTTCAGATATTGAAATATATCCAAATATATGAAAGCTTTAGAAATGCTTCTTTTATTCATGGAAAAACTTCTTTAATACTTGGTTTCATTGTCCCTCATAGACTTGATTTTCCATATTTCTACCGAAGCTACCTAATTGTTCATCCATTTTGATCATATTTTAAATTCTTTGAACATGTTTTTATTTAATTCTTCCAATATAATTATAGTAGTTTAAAAGATTTGTCTATACCTCAAGCAACATCTGGGTATCTTGGGTTACTTTTTGTTGCTTAAGGTTTCCCCCCCTCCTGTGAATCACATGTTTCTTTGTATGTGTGTGATTTTTAATTGAATATTGAAAACTGTGGAATAATAGGTATCTTCCTCTCAAGAGTATGGATTCTTGTTTTAGCAGGCAGTTCAGTTACAGGCTGATGCCTTTAATTTTAGGTTTGATTTTATGCTGTTACTGTGAATCTCAGCAAGTGGGAATTGTTTTTGTCAAACTTACAGCTTTGTCTCCCTGTGGATCTCTTGTGGGTTTTGTTGTCCTCATATTGTTCTTTTTCCAACACTTCTCAGTGTCTAGTGTCTCGTTTTTGCTCTTAAGCATGTAGCAGTTTGGTACAGGGAGTAGTTTTTCTGCTGTTTTATAGCTTGGTCTTGGCTGTCTACTTACTCATGGGGAATTTCTAAATGGTATTTTTCTGGGGTGCCTTCTTTCTATAGCTTCTTCCTCTGCCATTTTTTTTTAGCACCCCCAACTCTGATCTTTGCTGCTTCTAGCTCGTGGGGATTGCTGTACTCTTTTTGGACTCTAGCTGTTTGCATTTTGGGAAATTGTCCTGAGGCAGAGGGGCCATGGGGCTTCTTACACAGTTTTACCCTAGCTGTTGTCCAGTGCTTGAAATCAGTTGCCTCATATATTTTGTCTGATTTTATAGTTGCTTTTGGAGGGAGAGCTAATTCAGGAAGAGTTACTCAGTCTCTTAGAGTGGAACTAAAGGAACTCTGAAGTTTCTTGAAATACACAGATTTTTTGCTCTCCGATGTCTGTCCCCCTAACATCATGCTGATAGTAATACAGAGCTCTAACCATGTTTTCACTCTTTAGCCCTTTTACTCTTTTCTGTTGGTAGATGTTGGGACTCATTGTCTTGTTGGCACATACTCTTAATGGGAAGATGATATCATCTGTTCCTTTCTTTAAGTAGAAATAGCTCTACCAAAGTTAGCACACTTGCCATTTTGTTGCAGAGTTACATTTAGTGAATTTGCAGCCAAGCATGCTAAAGATTCAAGATTTAAAGCAATTGAAAAGATGAAAGATCGAGAAGCCTTGTTTAATGAATTTGTGGCAGCTGCAAGGAAGAAAGAGAAAGAAGATTCGAAGACAAGAGGTGAGAAGGTAAGAAGGTTTTTGGTTCAAGTGGTGTGATTGATGGGAGTATGAATGGGAAGGGACTAACCTGGTGCTGTTTCTAATCTCATTCATGGGCATAAATATTAAGTTGGCTAAAAGGTTCATCTGGTTTTTCTATAACATTGTATGTATGGAAAAACCCAAACAAACTTTCCGGCCAACCCATAACAAGAGCCATATTTACTGTCTAGCTTTTAAAGTTAACTTTTACAATTGTTTATGTGTGTGTGTTTGACTGCTTCCATAATGCACGTTTAGTAATGTCACGAAACTGCATAGATTTTCTTTATATTTTGTTAATTCTGTGCCCATTAAATCCAGAACTGGTTATTAGGCTGTTCACTGGTGCTTGTCTGCTAACATTTCAAGGTTCTTCATAGGCAGTAACATTTAAATTTTTCAAAAAGCTTCTTTATATTTTTTGCCCTCTAAAAGATAGCATTTTAGTGACTTTCTAATCTTTTAGTAAACATATCTTACATATGAATTATTGCTTATCAGAATTAAAGGTCAGCTATTAAAGATTAATGAATTCCAAATGTCATTTGATAGTGGTGTCACAAATGAAGAGGAGCACACCACTGGGGAGGCACACTGGTAGGGAGGTGGCACCAGTGGTGCGTGAACCATCAAAACACGCAGCCTCTCTTCTCAGTGACCCTGTGTGCTTTTGAATGGAGAAAAAGAACCTCTGAAGCTTTATTATTCTTGACATTTAAAATTGCCTCTAATTCCAGAGGGTTAAAATATTTCAAATTCTATTGAGAAATGTTGTTGTGGAAATAACACCACTCTTGTTGAAAAGAAGCGTCTTTAATTGAACAATAACAGCAGTATTAAGTGAAATAACTTTTGTCAGAAATAACTGAAATTTCCTGGTTATGTGATTTATTATGCTTCATGGTAGATCTTTCCAGAATCCTTTCACTCTTAACTTTTTTGGGAGTAAATGATGCTGTTTCTCAGAGGAAGATTGAGTTTTACATAAGCATTTTGTCTGTTGAATTAGAATCATGTCAATGAATTGTTTGCTATGATTGACTTTTAGTAAGAACTTACTGATATCATATGATTGCTTTTAAACAAATTGAATGTTTTTGCATTTGTAACTGATATTCTTTCTCTAAACATGTTTTTTGTAGCTATTTTATGTATTGTTTTATAACAAGTGAATAGACTTTTCAGTTTTGTGCTGTGTGGCCTGTCAGTCAGTTCGGTCTGACAGCTGTTCAGTTACTGATAATGTAATTCTCTGATGAGGAACGAATTGGCATCTCCTTGGTGGCGTAGATGGTAAAGAATTTACCTGTAGTACAGGAGACTTGGGTTCAATCCCTGGGTTGGGAAGATTTCCTGGAGAAGGGGATGACTATCCACTCCAGTATTCTTGGCTGGAGAATTCCATTAACAGAGGAACCTGGCAGGCTGCAGTCCGCGGGATCGCACAGAGTCAGACATACAATAAGCAACACTTCACTACACTTGTGTGGTGCTTTCAGCCTCATGTGGTTCTGGTACATTGCTTTTGAAGGGGGGCAGTCTTTTTTCTATAAAGTAATGAGAGTTGTGTCCAGAATGTGTTAATTAAAATAAGACATTAAATAAACATTACATCTAAATAAACTTTTTTTAGCCTTGTACTATTACATTTTGGGGGAAAAATAGGAAATTACTAAAGTGAAACTTTTCTTAGCCAATTTAAAGAATGCAAAGTCAATTACTAACTAGGTATTGAAAGTAGAGGTTTAAATGTATATTTTATATTCAAATTTGAGAAGTATCTGGCTAATGAAGTTTTATCTCTTCATGACTGCTGCTGTATATTCTTATGAAGTATATTGGCAGTACATTAAAAATTTCTCTTTTAGTATTTATTTACTTTTGGCTGTGCTGGATCTTTGTTGCTGCACACGGGCTTTCTCTAGACTCAGCAAGTGAGGGCTGCTCTAGTTGTGGCATGTGGGCTTTTTGTTGCAGTGGTTTCTCTTGTAGAGCAAAGGCTCTAGGGTACATGGGATTGATAGTTGTTCCTCGCAGGCTTCCTTGTCCCACATCATGTGGAATCTTCCCAGGCTAGAGATCGAACCCATGTTCCTTGGATTAGCAGGAGGATTCCTTACTACTGGACCACCAGCGAAGTCCTGAAGTACATTTTTTAATTGCATTTTAACTGTGTATGATTGAATAGTAAACTGATACATTGGAATTTCTTTGTTCTTATGATTCCTAACTGGTCTTTGTAACAGATAATTGAATCAATAGCTGAATAGTAGTAATTGAAAGGTAATTTACTTGCTGAGTCAAAACTCATGAATGATACTGACTTTTGATGAAATACTTTTTTTTCCTCTTTAGTTGGGATTTTCAAACTAGAGTGCAGTCATCATTTTCATGTAGCTTTCATGGGTAGTTTTATTTAAAAAATGCCCCTAAAACTTTTACTGGGCAGTTTTGTTTACCAGCGTAGCTACCCTTGAGTTTTTGTTTGTTTGAGAATAATTTTATTATTCTAACCAATTTTTATTATTGTTTCAAATAATTTATTTTTTGGAACAACAGATTTGAAGCTGCACATAATGGGGTTAATCCTTTTGTAAAGTTGGCATTTTTCTCTCTTCCCTCTCTTTCAAATTAGCTGCTAAACATTTTTTGTTGCAGTACATTTGACTGAGGAGACTATTTCTCCCTTAACTAAACAGCTTAGTTGGTAAGATGCTTTTATTTTTAGAGAGGAAAATAGGGACGATAGGGTGTTGAATTGTTGCTAATGATAATTGACTTTTTATAGTTTAGAAAGATTCTTATTTGATGCAGCTTAGCTATTTTATTAACATAAATTTTGCTTTCTGGGAATTTAGTGTTCATTGTGTCATATACAAAGTAGATATGAACAGAAAAAGTGTTACATTGCTATTACATCAAGTAGTTTCTTTATTGCTATCTAGAAATACTGGGTTTATGAGTTATTTCTTATTAATCCAAACAAAGTCAAAAGCAGAGTTCCATGAATGGAGAAATACACTGAATAGTTCTTATCTTTTAGAAAAGTCTCTAATACAGAAGCTGTGTTTCTTATAACCTTACAAGTGTTTTCCAAAAAGGACATCCACCTCCCTTTTAATCCTCTTTTAGGAGAAATGAAGTTACAGGGAGAAGGGAGAGGGTTGAAATAGAACTAAGGAATGATTCATTTTATTTTGTGGCCCCACAGAAATTCTGTTTCTCATTCCCTTGGTCAGATGGGGAGACAGCATATTTAATCCCTATGGGGAAGAGAGGATCTTGACATGGTTAGAATCCTCTGCTGAAATGAGTTTAGCTACCTCAGATGTCTTCACTGGTAACAATACACAATAACCTAAATGAGACTGAATTTTAAAGTGGATCCTCAAAGTCCATAGAAACAAATGCTTGTTTATTCTCTTCTTCTCGTATTAAAAAATAAAAAGTAAAATTGGGAAGAGGCTTTCTAAGTATTGCATATGTTGACACTAAAGGATTGATATATAGTATCTTTAGTATAATGTTACTAATTTGGTACTTAATTTGTTAACATAATTTCATTGACACATATTCTGGTGAAGGCATACATGTTTAATGGCTAAAAAGTGCAAGAAATCTGAATATAGGTTTTTTGTTTTAGAAATGACTAATTATAGAAATTATACAGTTTTCTTATACATACAAAGGTAAAAACATTGCTCTTTTTTTAAAGCAAAATATAAAAGTTTATTTTTTGTTTTTACACTTTTGACAGTAAGTTTCAGATTTGTAATAAGACTTGCTGTTTGGGTGCAGCTGTATCCAAATTCCTCTATTAATTTTAACAGTTGTATTAATCTACTTTAAAAAATATTCTTACCATATTGATGTTGAAGTATTTTTGCCATTTGTTCATAAGCCTGAATTTTAATTTCTCATAAAAGAGCAGTTCTGATACTTTTTTGTTTTTGACTAAAATTTCATTTAAATGTATTAAATTATTCTCATCTTTAAGGTCAGTGAGCTTTGTTCTAGTTGTAAATCTTTATGAAGAGTTTCTCATGGCATATTGTTTTCCTCCCACCTTACACCTGTTTTGAAATATAGATTAAATCGGATTTCTTTGAACTACTATCTAATCATCACTTGGACAGTCAGTCTCGATGGAGCAAAGTAAAAGACAAAGTAGAAAGTGATCCACGTTACAAAGCAGTGGATAGTTCATCCATGAGAGAAGACCTTTTCAAACAGTACATTGAAAAAATAGCCAAGGTAACCATTGTGTTTACTTTCATGGTAACCATGGAATAGTAAAACTGTTAATTGCGTTATAAAGGTATTTGCCACTTCTTCAGGGTTTAGAATTTTTCTTGTTGGTATTCCTAATAGAACCTTTAGTAATTAATTTTGGAATGAGTGTTTAGGTATATTCTTGGTAAAAACTAGGTTTGAAACCTTGTATTTGGCAAACTAGTCTGGGGTCATATGTTAATGGAGTTGGTAATTTCACTTTTACAGAATTTAGACTCAGAAAAAGAAAAGGAGCTTGAAAGGCAAGCCCGCATTGAGGCAAGCCTTCGAGAACGAGAGAGAGAGGTTCAGAAAGCTCGTTCAGAACAAACAAAAGAAATAGATCGAGAGAGAGAACAGCACAAACGAGAAGAAGCTATCCAGAATTTCAAGGCTCTTCTGTCTGATATGGTATATATTACTGTTTTGCTTTTTTCTGTTAAGTATTGGGTATTAGAAATCTGTTATATTACCTCATTAGTGGACATTTTAATATTCTTTAAATTGACTCTGAGAGTTGTAATTTATAAGTTACCTATAAAGTATTTTAAAATTGAGTACTTGGTATTAACACCAATAGAATAGGAAATCGTAGTTATTTAATATTTTCAGAAGTTTGATGTTTTGTATTTGTAAAATTTCATAATCTTTTAGTCTCAGAGCTTTTAAAAAATTGTCCTTGATGAAGTCATCTTAAATCATCATATACTTGCATGGGACTTAAAAAAAAATCCTCCTGTATTACCCAGGTTGTTCAGATATGTAGGGTTTTTTGTCCCTACAGTGAATGCCCTCAGGCCACCCTGCTGTTCTGCTTGCTTTTTCCTCCTTGTTACTGTCTCTCCTACGATTTCTTCTAACAAGGCTCCTGTCATCACTCCTGTTGCTTCCTCTGATTTCTTCCCTTGCTTCTCCTGGTCGGTTCTCAGTGACTTTTTTTCTGTTTCCTGCGCAGTTACAGTTGTTTCCTGTTTTTTCTCCCTGCCTCTGCTTCCCCCCGATTCATTCTCTTTATGGCAATCACAGAAATCTTTGTAAAAGGCACATCTGATTCTTGTCACTCTCCCTTGTTGCTTGAAGAGAGTGAAGGTCCTTGCTACTCCTGGCAGTTCTTTTTTATTTTGTATTCCCAGTGCCAAGCTCAGTGTTCACTTGACATGTTTTTAGGTACTTTTTTTTGGGTAAATAAATATTTTTATATTTTTCTTCATTACTTTTTTTTTTGGCTTTTCAGCATCCTGTATTTCCTGGTGTTGGCAGCAGGGTGACTTAACTTGTAATGCCATTGCTATCCATGAAGCATGCCTTTCTGCTGGTTGCAGACCCAGCCAGAGCTATCACGTTGTCTGTTCTCTTATCTTCTTAATGATGTTCATTCCTGCTTGTATGTGCAAGTGTCACTTCCAGGATATAGTTAAGTCCCAATTTGACCTTAAGAAATTTTTTCTTTGATCTGGTGAGCTGCTTATGCTGTAAGACAGTCCATTTTCTCTCTTATTTATATCCATTTCTACTACTAGAAGTTGGTAAGGTCTTCAGTAAAGTACCTAGGAACTTAAAGTTCTTAGGGACCATGGTTTATGGGCGATAACTTCTCTGCATCCTTCTTACCTTTCAGCCCATACTATATAGCTTAGATGTGCTCTGGTAGATGAGATTTCTGGTTTTAAAGGAGTAGATTTTCAGTTACTGCTTGGCTAAGACGGAGTCATCAGAAGCTTTTTTTATTAAATGTATTGTTCCTAAACAAAATAAATGAGTCTTTTATTGACGAAATATAAAAAGATAAGTCTGTCTCAGGTGATGGATAGCATTCTCTGTTTTTAGGTACGTTCTTCAGATGTGTCCTGGTCTGATACTCGGAGAACTCTACGGAAAGATCACCGCTGGGAATCTGGATCCTTGTTGGAAAGAGAGGAGAAAGAGAAGCTTTTTAATGAACACATTGAAGCACTTACCAAAAAGAAGAGGGAGCACTTTAGGCAACTTTTGGATGAAACTTCTGCAGTAAGAGTCTTCTACTTTTCTGCTTTAATCTGGATGAATCTTTGTTAATAATTCCTATAAGTAAAATATTGATGTGATTTTTCATGTCATGGTCTTTAGGACCATTACTGAAGTTCATGGGTTTCATGGCTCTTCTCTGAGTTTTTTAAGTAAAGTGGTACTCTTACTATTTAGAACTTACTTCATTTTTATTTTGTATTCCCAGTGCCAAGTTCATATCTATTCCCTTAGTAATTCCAGATGTTCTTATCTGTGTGTGAACATTGATGCTTCCTGATGATCGATTTAATAGATACCTTCCTTTGCTCTATTTTCAATTTGGTACCTTCTTCCCCTTGTTTGGCAGTTTGTGCTCTCTGCAGGTTTTGCTCCTATTTGATCTCTTTTTTGGTGGTGGTTTCTTTAGAAGTTATGATATTGCCCATGGAGATACAGGGTTTGCAGTTGATTGTCATAGGTCACCTTGACTTGACAGTATGGCCATGAAAATAACTTGTGGCAAGCCAACAAAAAGAAATTGCGTTAAAGCTGCCTCCCTCTCCCTCACTAGTCCCATCACACTTGGGCCTAACGAGTGATTGCAGATCATTGTGTGCTATGATGTATCACCCCTCAAGAAAAGTCAGTTCTGTTTTTTTATTCACTTGTCTTTCAAAGATTACCTTAACATCCACATGGAAAGAAGTTAAAAAAATCATTAAGGAAGATCCTCGGTGCATTAAATTCTCCTCCAGTGACAGGGTAAGAAAATTTTGTCTTGAGATTTACTTTCAGTTTATAAATATTAACTGGGTGTTTAATCAGCAGCACTAGTATCTTGACTAAAACGAGGTTGATGGTTTTACGTGAATAATGTTGAAAGAAAGAAATCTTAAATTTTAAGTTTATGTTTTCTTTCCTGTATGATATCTTTAGCAAGACAACACAAGAGGAACTTTAAAATTTTAATCGTTGGGTTTAAACCTGTGTTTTGGGATCTTCTAAGAGATTAAATGAAGCTGTAGTTTTTATTTATTGTATAGTCAGGTCCCACTAGATATATTCAGGCTGGTAATTGGTGCTGGGCTACCAAAAGTGCTTAACCCTTACAACCATGCCAGCAGGAAAACGTAACATGATCTCTAGTTCTTAATGTCCCAGAAACTTAGGGGAGCCTCAGCTGTGTGAACCTTGTAGAAGCCCTCTTCTGGTACACTCTGACTCCTCTGTAGGAAAAAAACTCACCAGGGGTCTGAATTAGTGAGTGATGTCAACGAAAGTGTAGCTTATTCCCATCCATTTTGTCCCTCGGCCTTCATATTTTCCTTCTTCCCATTGTTCTTCGTCCTGGTTGGTTTCTCTAGGTCGAGTTCAAAAAGCCCATGATCTAATATTCTTCCCCCTCCTACTCCATTAAATTTTAGATGTATGGACCACAAAATATACATGATTGGAAAAGTGTGGTAGCTGGATAGCTGAGAGATCCATGCAGTCTCTGAACTTTTCTGATTGTTTAGAATTAATAATGCCTTTTTAAAGCTTGGAGTTTCTGCATGTCTTTGCTGGTCCCTTACTAAGCTCTCTTACTGAGCTAAATGCTCAGTTGAACTTACTAAAGTTCTGAGTATTACTTTGTAAATTATGCCACATTATTTTTGTGCTTGAAGATATACAGTCTTTAGGAATGCACATTTAAACCTTAATTTCTGTATTTTTAAGAGTGTCTACCATGTGAAGCTGTGATGAAGGGTTAAGGAGATATTTTATAAAAGCCTCAGCACAGTGTAGCACGTAGCAAGCCCCCAATATATGGTTATAACATAAAACATATATTAGCTGCTACTAATATATGGTTTCTTATTCTTGCTTTTTACCTTTAAAATGTACACTGCAGATTTTACCTTTAATGAATGTTGCATGAACAGAAATGTGTCTTACTGCTTTTTTCTTTTGAATTATTTTATGTTGTGACTTATCGCTCATTAGTTTAATAAATAATTGATAATAATTTTGGAATTAGTGGAATTTTCTCCCTAATCTTACTGTCTTTTTGCAGAAAAAACAAAGAGAGTTT
Source organism: Budorcas taxicolor (assembly GCF_023091745.1). Taxonomy (NCBI): domain Eukaryota; kingdom Metazoa; phylum Chordata; class Mammalia; order Artiodactyla; family Bovidae; genus Budorcas; species Budorcas taxicolor. Next base: position 57,272,795 of record NC_068916.1, read on the forward strand.
GAAGAATACATCAGAGACAAATACATCACAGCCAAAGCTGACTTCAGGACACTTTTGAAAGAGACCAAATTTATAACATATAGGTATGTGCAATGAAATGTTTCATATTGCCAATCATTGTCTTTACTAGTCCTACTCTGATGGCCAAGCCTACTTTGCATTCACACACATGTTGACATTGTTAATTTTTAGGAATAAGAAGCAGCCAACTTTTCTCAAAGGCTGAATACAGCCCATATCTACCTTTTTTTTTTTTCTTTTTAAGAAAGGGCCCAGATGTTAATTCTTATTTTGTGTTACCCACCCATCTATTTTTTAAACACTCTTTTGTTTTTACTTCACTGCTTTTTCAGAAGTATTTTCAAATACATTAAAGTTGTATTTCATGAAGAGACTTAAAAAAAAATCCTTCACTGTCTTTCCTCCTCTGAAGACTAAATATTTAGTGTGTTCATTCTAAAGCTTGAAATCATCCTGTTTAAACTCAGCAAATGCCTTTTTTTCTCAGATGAAAGCAGTTTGCTGGATACATTTAAATTAAAACTTCAAAATTATAAAATCAGCACTTTAAAACAAGATTTTGCTGTAACATACCCAATAGTTCCCCACCCCCTAACAAGTTGTCATCGGGAAAACAGTTTTATATCGCTTAGCAGTCAGTGTGCAGGAAACTATTTTTTGTTTCATGCTCCAACTTTTCCTCTTTTAAGAAAAAAATTTGAAACATCTTAATGAAGGGTATGCACGGGAGGATAGATAGTGCTGAGGGTGTGGTTTTTAGGATTTTGTCATTGGATTTTTTGGTCAGGATCCTTAATGTTTTGCATCAGCTTGGGCTTTTAAATTAGATGTGAAGTAAGACTTCTTTCTACATTTTTGTAGTTAATTTAGTGAAAGATGTGAAAGTGAAAAAGCTTGTGAAAGATGCTGGGATTGGCAGCCCCGCAGACTGAAGTCCTCTGTTCATCCACAGAACAGGTACAGCACGGGCAAGGTTACCCACCCACCCTCAGCCCTGATCTGGAGGGACCACCAGCAGGGGTGGGAGGGTAATTCAGCTTCTGAGGCCCTTTCACTCCTTGGAGTCTTTGCTGAGGCGACTTACAAAGGTGACCACTGCAGTGAAATTTTTCTTTAAAAAAAAAAAAATGGAAACACAATTAGGAACTAGATGGACATTTCCAGTTCATTTCTGAAAGACCTGTGAACAGCAGTAAGTAATTCTTGGACTTCTTTTCTTATTTCAGATCCAAAAAGCTAATCCAGGAATCTGACCAGCACCTGAAAGACGTAGAAAAAATTTTGCAGAACGACAAACGGTATCTAGTACTAGACTGTGTGCCAGAGGAGAGGCGTAAACTGATTGTGGCATATGTGGATGACCTGGATCGCCGGGGTCCACCCCCACCTCCCACAGCGTCAGAGCCCACAAGACGATCAACAAAATAATTTGGAATACTCTTCCACAGGGTGTCTGTTCATTCAAAACGCTTGCATGAGCCAGTTTTCAGGTTTTTACATGTATGTGCATTAGTCAGACTATTGCAGAACCATCTGATGAGCAGAAGGAGAAGCATCCGTGAACAGTTTCTGAACAGAGAACACTTTGGAAATATTTATGCTTTTCTTTGTATGGCATGACTGACTTACATACTCAAATATAGGCTGTCTCTAGTAAATCTAAAATCTTAAAGCTAAAAAATCATCCTTTTATGAGATGTGGAAGTCAGTGACTTTTGGTGATGTTCTTTCTAGCAGTGTTATAATACATGCAAGATGTAAGAGCATTTGTGGTTTGAACTTGCAAGATGCAAATACCACAGATTTCCCCCCCAAAAAAAACCTAAGTTAGGGTTTGTTTGTTTTGATTTTGTTTTTTAAAGCGGGTAAAAGGAAAAAACACTGAAAATTGAATTATCTTCCAGAGGCTAAGATTATTATAATGGACATACTTTGACCTTTGTCTCTAAAGAATAGTTTCATTTGTTCACTTATGTGCTTTGATTATCCCCTTTGAATTATAGGCCAAGTCTTGTTGTTTAGCCTAAGAGAAGATTTATTTAGGAATTTCTTCTCAGGTATGGAGCCACAGTCATAACTAACATGTTGGCCAGACTAGGACTGCTGGTTAAACACATTTTATTCACCATTAAGTGATCTTTATCAATATTCTGGATTAGACAACAAATTACCTTTCTTGGATGTTCCTTGTAAACTATACTCCTGTTTGAATGTTAATTTTTTGTTTCTAAAGTTTAATTTTAAGATGTTTGAATGTTCAGTTTATGTATTTGAACTACAATAAACCAACCCTTTTTATATATGTGGATTGTATATGATTATTGTTATATAATGTATAAATACTTCTTTTAAACCTGTTCTTAAAAGCAGCAGCAAATGCTGCAAAGAAGGTTTGAATCTTGAGTATCACGTCATTTAAAAGGCTTGAATATAATAAATTACTTGTACCATAAAAGGGAAGAAATTTGTAAAGAACCATTTTGGTGCTCAGTCTCATAGCAATATCTTACTGCTTCATAGCAAGAAGATGCTGATGTTTGTCTGTTTTCTTGTTCTCATCTTTTATATTAACATATTGATGAATGACTTTTTGGATTCCTTTCAGTGTGTTGAGTGCATCATACCATGAAACTTAGATTCCTGGTTACTCTGTCTAGCTTTACCTCTCCAGTTTAGAAAGATCTCTATTCATTCCTTCATAGATTTCTAGTTTGAATCACCACCATAAATAAAATGTTTAAGAAAAAATATACGTTAATAGGATAATTTATTTTCCCTGTTATCTCACACCTTCTACAATGGCGACAAAACCTTTAAAAGGGACGGCAATAGATACGTTTTATATGCATACAGACCCAGACACACATCACACACATACAAAAACACAGTCACATCTCTGTGATATAGTGCTTAGCTTAAATATATTAAGCGCCACAGAAATTATGTGGACTCTATATGTAGAGTTGGCTTCCCTGGTGGCTCAGAGGGTAAAGCGTCTGTCTGCAATGCAGGAGACCTGGGTTCAATCCCTGGGTCAGGAAGATCCCCTGGAGAAGGAAATGGCAACCCACTCCAGTTCTCTTGCCTGGAAGATCCCATGGATGTAGAAGCATGGTAGGCTACAGTCCATGGGGTCCCAAATAGTTGGACACGACTCAGTGACTTCTCTTTCTTTCTGTAGAATGGATTATCTACAGTTTTAACTTACAAAATTGGTAATTGATGGTATTTTTACATAAATCCATGGATTGAAGTCTGAAGTGAAACTGAAAATGCGTGACAAAAGAAACAACTATTATAGAATTAAGATTGTCTTACAAAGGTAAAGTTTCTGGAATATTTATTTTGTTACCCTGAAATCCACATAGTATTGTGTGCCTGCTCAATACGCTGTTTCACACTGTAGAAAACTATGAAGAAAATGATTTGGTGATACCTATTTTAGTTGCCTACTTTTGCTGCAAAATACTTGGAATTAACCACATATGGTATAAGTCAAACTTTTCTATGCAGATTTCTTTAAGGGGGCAGGTCAAGACTTTGTGTATTAGGTGTTTTTTTTTTTTAATTGAAATACAGCTGATTCGGAATATCAGGTTAGTGTCAGATTACAACACAGTGATTCATTTTTATATGTATATACATATATATTCTTTTTCAGGTTCTTTTCCCTAAAAGTTATTACAAGATAACAAGGATAATTCCCTATGCTATACAGCAAGTCCTTGTTAATCTCTTAATTAGTAATGTGTGTATGTTATACCTAAACTCATAATTTAAAACACACACACACACCCCCATTAGGTTCTTATTAATGACAGGGTCATTGTAGTTACATTGTGTTTCAGTATCTTCATTTTGATTTGGTGCTTATCAGCAAACTTTTTAAGAATACATGATTCCTTGCTCTCTGATACCTGTGCCAGTGTTAAGTTCTCACCTTCCTGTAAAGCCCCCATGTGCTAAATGATAATTTTGAAAGCAGCATTCAAGACAAAGCTTAAGTCTCCAAAACTATCTGAAGCAAAGCATAATGTTTTTATTTGTTTACAAGTTGAAATAGTGAAAGCTTACATCCTCCATTTACTATAGATAATGATCACAAGTCTTTAATTGAGATAGTTCATCACAGTTTTAAAGGTAATCCTATTATATAACTGTTGCCTCACAAGACAGTATTTTAGATACCTGTGTTTATTGTAGTTTAATGTGCTTTTGTGAGCCTTAAAATGAAATATGAACCAAGGCAAAAAGCCCTATCTATCTTCTGTGTTAAAACAGTAAATCATGACCATTTATAAGGAATAAACAAAGCCACTGACTGTACATTAAGAAATTCCATCCACAGCATGTTTCTATATTTTCTCCATTGCTTAGCCTAAAAGTAGTTTTGTTTTTCTCCAGGGAGAACTCAGTGACAATATCCCAGAATTCCATTACAGAGTAACTAAAAACCATGGATAAATATCTTTTTTATATTTAATAGGGGAAGACATATATCATAATTGTTTTGTTGGGTGTGTGTTATGCTATACATTTAACAGTTATTGCTTGTTACTCAAATTATACTGGTAATATATTTGGAAGCACAAAATTTAGTTTTACTGCTTAAGTTCAGTGTTAACTACTAAAATCCCCAGACTTAGAAACTGGAAACTCACTGAGGTGCTTTAAAAAGATCAGTGAAGCAGATTTTTGCATGAGGCAAAGTCTGAATTCACTTAGACTTTGCCTGTAAAATAAGCCATGGTTTGAAATTAGCTCAGGATCAGAATAAGGATGTTCCTTATTCTGCAACACACAGTCATGGAAATTACGGATTTTCATCAAGTAAATTAACATTTCTAAAGCAAATGAAGATAACATTAAAATTTATATGTTAAATCTCTTAGAAGTAAATTTTGAGCTCTGGTTATGTGAAATAAGGTTTGATAGGTAAAGTTAGAGTTAGCAGGTTCAGGAAGAAACTAAAAGGAAGGAGACTGAGCCTCTGACATAAGCTTTACTCCAGCCAGTACACAGCTGGCCCTACAGACTACCCAGGGAAACAGCCACTGTGGACAAGTGAAAAAAGAGCTGGCCTTTCTAATCAATCACTTCTGACAGAAGCATCTTAAATACAGCAGTTAAATCTTTGACAGCCAGATGATAACAGTTACTCTAATATGATGTCCTACTTAACCAAATTGTACATTTTGCAAATGCAGACTGCAAAGCATTTTTGTAATTCCTAATGGTATTAATTCTACTATGTTTCATATGGCAAAGTCAATGGTACTGATAAGCAGCATTATAAATAAATACAGTAACCACAATTTATTTTGCTTTGAAACTATTCATCGCAGTCTCCTGTCTCTTGATCTTCGTGTTCCCAGGGGATAGGATCATTGTCCTGTACACAAGGGACTGTGTCTCTGTCATGCCAAAACTGCTCGACATCAGGGAGGATGGGAATCTCTGCCTTCTTGGCTTTCTCTTTGCTGAAGGAAGGAGAGCCAGTTTTCTCTTTCTCTGACATGAATGGTGGGGATTCCAGAGATGGAATACTATCACGAAGGACCTGGGAGTTATCAGCTGGTGTCTCCTGAGACTCTGAAGCAGGTGGATGTTTTTTGGTTATCCGTTTCCATATGCCTTTCAAGCCTTCCTTGAACTCCTCTGACATCACTAGAAAAATGAGAGGATTTGCTGAAGAGATGGAAAACATGAGGACTTGAGACAGGGCTATAAAACCTTGTGGGGGGGCTGGGCCTCCAGCCTTCAGATGCCACATCCACAGCCAGGCTATCCACTCAGGAAGCCACAGGATAGCAGAGGTGATGGCAATGCTCAGCAGCATCACTGTGAGTTGCTTTGAGCGCATCTGGTTTCTAAGATTTTGAGTTTTAGTTCCTCGTTTCTGACATTGGCCATAAGCTCTCCAGAAATAAAAGCTAGCAGAGAGTAACGGGAGGCAAAATGCCAGCAGCGGGTAGAGCTTACCAAACGTTGACGTGAACTCTCTCGCCATAGCGGGCACATCCACAAGGCACATTTCCACACCTGCGTGATGCCTGGTGGTGCTGAAGAACCATTCTGGCAGGGGTAGCAGGCTTGCCACAGCCCAAATAGCCACCAGCACTGACCAGATGGTGTGGTTGTGGATACTTACTGGCTTGGCTGGGTCACATGCATACATGAAGCATACCTTGGCCACTGCAACGATCGTCAGGCTCTTGGCTGCCATGCACATGTGGATGAACCAGTCAGAGGACTTGCAGACAAACCAGCCTAGATCCCAAACACCTCTGGAGTATGCTGTAGCTCGGACAGGTGCAGAAAACAGCAGGAGAGAGAGATCAGCCAGGCTGAGGTTGAGAATCAGGGAGTGGATCATGGATGGCTTTCCTTTCCAAGCACTGTGGAGGAGGATGCCAATGACACACACATTCCCCACGAAACCCACCAGGCAGATAGCCACCAGGAGAGCTGGGACTAGAGTCCTCCAGTCCTTGGAGTCTGAGGGCAGGTACCCGCCGGCAAAGTGGAGGTGAGCAAAAGACACGTTCATGGTGTTGGAGTCTGCCAAGGCAGCTGTCAGTGCATCCGCTTCCTCTAGCACCTACTTGCAAAAGTTAGCTTCCTTTTGTCTTTCTGCCTTGGCTCTTTGGTGTAGGAAATAAATAACGTCATCGTCAGTGTCCAATGACACCTCTGGGCCCTCCCCTTGCTTTATTCCCTGAGAGCAGACTGTGAAGAAGGTTGACTGCTAAGCTCTTTGCTGTGTGTGCTAGTCCTTGACTGCATTGAGTGACAAGCAGCAGGAGCTCATGGTTGCTGCTCATTAGCAAGTCTAATGACATTGTCAGGCCAGCGGAGTGAAACCCCCCCCCCCCCATAGACCCATCAATGATAAATGAGAACATAGCATGTAAGTGGGTTATGTTCCTGGGGGTCGCTAGAGCCAGTCAAGGTAATTATTTTCAACTAGCTGATTTTAAATCTAGACCCGCATCTGTAACACAGTCAACACCACATATGAGTAACCCACTTCTTTAAATGTAAGCTTGCTTCAGAATCACCAGCACGGCTTGATCCATCAGGTCTGGAGTAGGGCCCCCAAACTTGCATTTCTATCAGGTTTCCCAGGGATGTTATGATGTGAGTCGGGACCACCCTGTTCAAGGAACTGGTGCTTCCCCTTTCAGCTGCAGGAATGAGCTTCCTCTTCTTTTACCCAAACCTCACCACCACTTCGGGTAAAGAATCCATCTGCAAATGCAGGAGACATGGGTTCAATCCCTGAGTCAGGAAGATCCTCTGGACAAAGAAATGGCAACCTGCTCCAGTATTCTTGCCTGGAGAATTTCAGTGAACAGAGGAGCCTGGAGGCTATTGTCCATGGCGGGACATGACTTAGCGGCTAAACAGCACCACCACTTCAGCCTATCAACACCTGGCTGAGATCAAATGCACAGAACTGGATAATGGAAAAAAAAAAAGCTGCTGGTAAGAAGTCCTATTAAAAAGTCTAATTATGGATTACTCTAAGTTTAGTCTATTGTGAATTTTTTAGAGGTGATTTTAGAACAGTGTATTAGAATGAGTTTACATACTAAGAAGACTCTTAAAAAAGTGATGGTGATTAAACCAACCAAATGTTGAATTAGATTTTCTTTTAGAGAGAATTCCTAAAGGATTTATGGAGACAAATGAAATAAAAGAAAATAATTTATTTGCAGAAGGCATGTAAGAGATTTTAAAGAAAATGACATTTTAAAGTTGGGAAAAGAAAAAAGATTCTAGAACCAGTCTTGAAATTTTACAATAGGCAGTGGAAAGATACTCTGGAGGAGGTCAGAGGAGCTGGAATTGTTCATGGAGAAGAGTTTGTGGAATTGAAAGGATTTTGAGGTCTACTCTGTGCTGAGTCAGAAATGCTTAATGTCGTATAGTGGAAAGTGTGCTGAGCTCAGAATCTGACCTTTAGGTTCTGGTTCTAACTCTGCTTTCACTAGTTTTTCTCTGGAAATTAAGGATGACATTTAAAATCTCCCTAAAAAAAACCAAAAACAACTCCCTGAAATCCCAGAACTCAACAAGTAAGTACTGACTCAATAAAAACATACTGAACATCAGCAAAGCTGTCAGTGGTTCTTGATTATCTTTTCTGTTTTCCTTTCCCTCTAGGAAGTAGTTGTGTCTATGAAACAGTGGGGGTAATAACGTCTTGTCCCAGCAACTCACAGTAACCTCTAGTTAGTGCTGTGGACAGTGAAATATCAAGTCTCAATAGCACCATTTTTTGGGGTGAAGAGGCCCACACCATCATATGGGAAGGCAAATGGTTGGGGGCAGGGTGTGCAGAGACACACCCTGAGTACTAAGAGCAAATGAATGTCTTGTGAATTACAGGCTACAACAGAGATAGTTCTACTTGATGTATGTGGAAGAGATGAGCTCAGGACCAGAAAGCAAATACTACTTTACATTATGGCTTATAAACTTGGGATGCTCAGGCTCCTGAAGATACAGAAAGCAAAAAGCTAAATGAGTTTGAAAAGGCTTTAAAAGCATGGAAATTTGATTCTAACTTTTTATTTTAAAATAATTGCAAACTTATAGGGAAAAATGCAAAAATAGTACAAAGAATTATCATTCTGATTTTCCAGCTGTCAACAATTTTTCACGTTTGTGCTCGTGCCCTCTCTCTGCACACACACACACGCTTATATGCATAGACACATAAACATATACATTGTTTTCCGAACCAATTGAGAGTTGGTTTTCAGAAACTTCTGAGTTTTCTTCCTGGATTATCACTAGATATAAAAATCAAAATGAGACTATGTGCTTATAGCAAAAAGGAATTCTTTCCTTTGGCAATACTCATCACCCAATCCAAGTTTCTGTTTATCTTCTGATATACCAGCACTTGTGCATCTAGATATTAGACAAATATAATATGTAGCAGTATGTACCTTATATCCACTTTTTGTTTTAACATCATTTCCATTTAGAGGATAAGTGTAACTTAGCCAACCTAAAAGAAGAATTACGTCCTATGCATTTTTCTTATTTATATCATGAATTCAAATTATTTTGATCTTTCTTCATAGCACATAGTTAAAAAAATTTTTTTTAATACAGTATTCAATTGTATGCCTGGTGGACATTTGCCAAGTTTCCTTATTTTCATTGATTTTTGGAAGTTGCCTAGTATGTGAAAGTGTAAGTGTTAGTCACTCAGTTAGTTGTGTCTGACTCTTTGCGACTCCTTGGACTGTAGCCTGCAGGCTACTCTGTGGGATTCTCCAGGCAAGAATACTGGAGTGGGTAGATATTCCCTTCTCCAGGGGATCTTCCTGATCCAGGGGTCAAAGCCAGGTCTCCTGCATTGCAGGCAGATACTTTACCATCTGAGCCACCAGGGAAGCCCCACTTTCTTATTTGATAGAAGGGATCTTGGAGAGAAATGATTTGGATGAGATAGATGGAGAAGTACAGTAAAAATACTTTAGAGTATTTGGGACGAAAATTGAAAACAACCCACCACCCCCACCCCAAAATACTGGAAACAGCTCTCCACCAGTTGGTGAATGGATAAAGAAATGGCTGTATTCATACAATAGGCTAGTATTTAGCAATATAAAGGAATACATGCTGCCACGTGTAAGAACCTCACAAATACTATGCCTATTGAAGCCAGAGACAATGACGCGTTGAGAGATTCCGTCTATATGAAATATCCAGAAAAGGCAAATCTATAGAGATGGAAAGTAGAACAGTGGTTCCCTGGGCCTACGGGTGGGAAATGGGAGTGACTGCAAATGGGCACAAAGTATCTTTTGGGGGTGAGAAAAATGTACTCAGTTGGGATTGTGGGGGTGGTTATACAACTCTGTAACAATGTACTGAAAACCTTGAATTGTACACTGAAAATGGGCGAATTTTATGGTATGTAAATCATACCTCAATGAAACTTTTTTTTAAAAGAGTTATTTGGGATGGAGGAAAGGTAAAGAGCAGATGTCATAGCTCTTAGAATGCTGAGTGACCTCCAGTAAGAGGGAATATCCCATTCTGAGACTGTGATTAAAGTATATTATGTGGAGCCAGGGAGAGACTGTGATCTGGCAGGACCAAACCAAAGGCCAGTACTAGGTGGAAAGGGGCCGTGGGGAGAAGGGAATCCCAGGGTGCTGGGATTCAGAGCCCTGAGGCTTGGCTTCCCCAGCTTGGAAATGGGCTTTTGGCAGAGCCCTCTCCCTCTGTTTCCACACTCCTGCTGAGACACCAGCAACAGGGCAGCCATCCCCAACAAGTACCTCAGTTGGGTTCCAGTCTGCACGTCCTTCCCCTGACAGGGACACCACTTGCAGTGATGATGCCAAGAGATAACTCTTGGAAATTGAGAAACGGTAAGAAAATAGATATATCTGAGCCATAGACACACCCCATTCCTTTAAAAATTTTTAATTTACAAGGGACCTCAGCCAGCTCAAAGGAACCAAGGCTAAGCAAATTGGTGGCTAAGATTTTAAGTGGCTCCTGATAAAAGCAGAACTAGGTGTGAGCTCTTACTAGGAGCAGGTAAAGTTTATCCTATAGCTCAGTTCCATCCAGGGAAGGGGGAATAATAAAAACGTCCATTTTTTTGAGTCCTCAGTGCCCATCTTTGTGCTAAGCATTCTATGCCCCAAATCTTCACAATAGCTCCTAGAAATACTATTACTTTCTCCTTCTTACAGGTGATGACCTTGGGGCATAAAGAGGTGAATAACTTGCCTATGAGGCTTTCCTCGTGACTCAGGGATAAAGAATCCGCCTGCCAATGCAAGAGATGTGGGTTTGATCTCTGGGTCAGAAGGTTCCCTGGAGAAGGAAATAGCAACCCAATCCAGTATTCTTGCCTGGAGAATACCATAGACAGAGGAGCCTGGTGAGCTATAGTTCATGAGTTCTCAAAGAGTCAGACGTGACTTAGCAACTGAACAACAACAAACACCCCCATGGGAATGTAGGTTGTACAGCTACTAGATGAGAGTTGGGACAGAGACCCCCATGGGTCTGACCCCAGAGTCGGGGTTCCAGAGTGAGTATTGGTAAGCGGTATGCTGCTATTCTGCCCCACTAAGAACATTCTGGGTACTCACTGTTCTCTAAAAACTACAGTTGTGAAACTGATCCAACCAAGGCCAATATTCTAAGGCCCAAATAATGGACTATAGGTCACTTCAACAAGCATGTTTTGAGCCCTTGTGCACTGGGAATATAAAGTTCATGTATTCTATTCTTCTTTTCTGGGGACCTGGAATCATGAGTTTAGGATGGAGCTGGGACTGATGTACCTGGGTCTCTAGTGGTAAGTCGGGGACCTGGAATACCCTGGGTCTAAGAGGAAGTTGGGTGCTTCCGATTCCTGAGTCCAAGAGAGGTGCTGGGTATAGAGGATCCCTGAGTCTAGAGAGGGAGCTGGCTGTCTGGGATCCCTCAGTCCTGGCGAGGGGATAGGTACCTTGGGCCCCATAGTCTTGAGTGGGAGTTGGAAGCCTGCATGATGCTTGGGTTCAGGAGAGAAGCTGAGGGCCTAGGATCAGAGCTTGGACCTTATATGAAGCAGGTGTGAGGTGTGGAACCGGAGTGTGGTTCCGTTGGTCCTAGGAGGGAACTGAAGGCCCTAGCCTCTTGAGTTCTGGAGGGGAGCTGTTCCATGAGTCCTGGAAGAGAAGTCGGGGTTCTAGATCCCTAGCTGGAGAGAGAAAGGGCAGAGGGGATTGCTGGGTTTCCTCTTGCTCTCTGGGTCCCCCCACCCCCACCTTCACTCCCACCCCTGGAAGCACTTGTCTGCAAGGCCTCAAGCAGGCAGGTGCCTGGCCCACCTGGCGCTACCCCAGACTCCACCTATTTTTCTTTCAGTGAATATTTGCTGAGCCACTTTCCCTGGGCCAAACCCAACGCCAGCCTCCGGGAACCCACTGTGGTAGAAGAGTCCCATTTTCTCCAGGAGCTACCAGGTAGTCGGAGAGATGCACAAAGGAGAAGCTGTGGAGAGAGTGCTGCGAGATACTGGCTGAGGAGCCAAGGCCAGAGAACAGCCGCTTCTCATCAAGAGAGGTGAGCGTGGCTGGCTCGCGGGGTCTGAGAATAACCTGCTTCCACCTGTGGGCTGTCAGGCCCTGAATGTTGCACGGAAGCTCTGGGAGGGGCAGAGTGGGGGCGCGCGGGGCGGTTCGGCCAGCTGCCTTTGGTTGGCTTGTTAGACAGCGCTCGGTTCCGTCTCTTCCGGCAGTAGGGACCTCAGCCCTCGGGTCTGCAGCGTTTTTGCCACCCGCGCTCCCACTCCCAAGGTCAGTAAACCGGTTGGTGGTTCCTTCTTTGAGGACAGCCTTGCTTGCTGAAGCGTCCTCTCTCCGGTCCGCTCACAGTGCTCCTTTCTGGATCACAGTTCCTGGTTTTTGTGAGGCATCCTTTGCCTTGGGGCCTTCCTGAGTGGCGTGTCCCATTACTTCTTGTCTGGCATCTTGGAGTGTTGTTCCAGACTGCGGGTGCAAAGCTGCGTGACCTTCCATCTCTAACGTGAGTAGGGGTAGGTCTGGCTGGGTCCGACGAGCCGGCACCTCCCCTGTCCCTTTTGTTTCTGCTGTTGGTTAAGCGGCTCTTAAGTCCACCGTGGGGAAGATGGTGGAAGCAGATGGATTGTGCTGTTAGTTACAAAATGGGCACCACGTATGGATACATAGGTCATCAACTTACCTTATTTACATCAATAACCGTTTATTTTATTGGAGTATAATTGCTTTACAGTGTCGTGTTGATTTCTGCTGTACAGCAACGTGAATCACCTCCCTCCCGGCAACCGCATCCCACCCTTTTAGATCATCACAGAGCCCTCAGCTGGGCTCCCTGCGCTACACAGCAGGTTTCCATTGGCTGTGTGTTTTACACAATGCTGGTGTATATATGTCAGTCCCAATCACCCTCCGCATGACCACTTGTCTGTCCTCTACGTCTGTCTCTATTCCTGCCCTGCAAATAGGCTCATCAGTACCGTTTTTCTAGATTCCACATATATGCTTTAATATATGATATTTGGTTTTCTCTTTCTGACTTCACTCTGTATGACAGACTCTAGGTATGCCTGCCTCACTATGGCTGACTCACATTTCATCCCTTTTATGGCCGAGTAATATTCTGTTGTAGGAACCGTTTATTATGTGTTGGCACATGTTTCCAGACTGGATGGCCATCCTGCTGTATTTTACCTTCCTGACTGGGAGTCAGGCGATCTGCACCCTTCCCCACAAAGGCAGACTGTTGCATCTGCCAGGGACCCTTTCGGATTGTCTGTGTCACAATTTTCCAGACGGGGAGGGAGATGCTCAGAAAGTGTAAGTGACCTGTTCTAGGTCACTTGGTTTCTTGGTAGCTGGGCAGCAACCAGGATTCAGGAGTCTCTTATTTTTTGTTCTTCATACTGTTTCGGACTTCTTCCTGCTGTGCTTTTTTCCCTCTGTTAATAACTTGTGTTTTGACTTTAACAAGGGTAAAATTTGTAGATGTAGATGGGAAGCCTCTTTGGAAAGCAAGAGGATGGTGAGAACATAGGAGGTAGCTGCAATGTATCAGCTGAGAACTTAAACTTTCTTTTCTAGAAACCAAATTTCCAGTCTTATAAAACACAGCAGTGGTTGATATGATGATGTATTTCCTTTTATCTGTTTTTTTCTTTGCAAGACTTTGTTTGCTTTTTACATTGTTAGAATGGAAATTATAATTGCAGCTCTGATTTTTTTTTTAATATTTTATTTGTTTGGCTGTGCTGGGTCTTAGTTGTAGTATGTGGGATCTAGTTCCTGATCAGGAATCAAACCTGGGCCCCCTGCACTGGGCATGTGGAGTCTTAGCCACTGGACCATCAGGGAAGTCCTGAAGCTCTGATTTTGGTTGTAATGAGAGGCTCTGATTGTCCAAAATGACCCTAGGGAGAACTGTCTCAGGGACTGATTTCACAAGTAGTGAAGATGACAAGTTGCTTTTTGTAGAGGCCATAGTCCTAGGAGAACAGCAAGTAAAGGACTAACACATACATATGGGTACAGAATGGTTAAAGTCACGCTTTGAATGCAATGAACGCATTCCTGGTTACAGCTATTTTGTTTTTGTAGGGTACAGTTTGCTGTGGATTCTTATTGAATGACACATTCCATTATTTAGAGGAAGGTCTAGTTGTTTAAAAAAATCAAAATTTTATTGCCACGTCCACCTTGTACAGTGAATTTTTTCGTATTCCTTTTAAAAAGCTTCATAGAGAGAGAGTTCACGTACCCTTAGCACACATGCACGCACACGTCACCCAGTGAACGTTCAATTCAGTGGCTTTTGTTATTTTACTCTTTCACGTTCTTGTCCATGCTAAGTGGCTACTGTGGGTGTGATGCTCTCTTCAGCACCAGCTAGAGCTGTTTCCATGACTACCAAATCCAGCAGGTAGAGTGGCATCATTGTGCACATTTCAGACATCCCAGGACTAGATGGGCTGGGCATGGAACACGCAGCCTTCAGAGATCCCATGCTGTCTCAGGTTCCTGGGGGCCCATTAGAAAAGAGCGTACGCTGCCATCCCTGAGTCCCAGACTTTGCCCTCCTCTTTAAAATGGAAGAGGCAGTCTATAGGTGTTGGCCTTCCTGTTTACTTTGAGGAGGAAAACAATACAGAGTGAAGTAAGCCAGAAAGAAAAGCACCAATACAGTATACTAACACATATATATGGAATTTAGAAAGATGGCAATGACGACCCTGTATGCAAGACAGCAAAAAAGACACAGATGTGTATAACGGACTTTTGGACTCAGAGGGAGAGGGAGAGGGTGGGATGATTTGGGAGAATGGCATCCTAACATGTATACTATCATGTAAGAATTGAATCGCCAGTCTATGTCTGACGCAGGATACAGCATGCTTGGGGCTGGTGCATGGGGATGACCCAGAGAGATGTTATGGGGAGGGAGGTGGGAGGGGGGTTCATGTTTGGGAACGCATGTAAGAATTAAAGATTTTAAAATTAAAAAAAAATTTTAAATTAAAATACTAAAAAAAATAAAAATAAAAAAAATAAAAAATCCTCAGTAATGAAATATCATACTCCATATCTTGGAAAGAAAAGGTGTTTGGATGAAGGGGAATGAGGATTAGAGTTTGATTTCAAATGTTTCAACCTGGGTGCAAAATGTTTGTCAATCAGCTATTCTGCTGAGTGCATTAAAACAAAAACTTGTTTAACGTTTTTCAGTCCCTCATTCCTTGTTGAAAGTTTAGGAAATTCTTCTAAAAGTTTAAAACTTTTCCACCTTGCTTTTTATTTATTTATTTGGTTGTGCATTATTTCCCTCCTTGTTCAGTAGTTGAAAAATTGAACTTTGCAAGTCTGAGTGCTTCCTGTGATGTCTATAAATTTTACCTTCATAAACATTTTAAAAATTAGGTAGAAGAGGTGATATTGTCATTATTTTGTACAGAAGAAACTAAAGCATCCCAGAGGTTTTTGACTTGCCAGTAGTTTCAGAACTTGTTAGTTGCTGGATTAAGAGAGACCCTGGATTCCTGATTCTGCTTCCAACTCTTCCACCAGATCAACCTCGCAGTGGAACATAAATCAGTATACTGAGAGATGTTTTCAGGTGTTCTGTATTAGTTGCTTGTTGCTTCTGTAATAAATTATCATGAATTTTTAGCAGCTGAAAGCAACACAAATCATCTTACAGTCCTGGAGACCCAGAGTCCTAAAATCAAGGTGTCAGCAGGCTGCATTTCTTCTGGAGGATTTAGGGGAGCATCCATTTCTTTGTCTTTTCCGGCGTCTAGAGGCTGCTCACATTTCTTGACTCCTGGCCCCTTCATCTGCTAAGACAGCAGCATAGCATCTTTGTAACCAAAACTGGGGTCCGGCTGCTCCCCACTCAAAAGCCAGTAAAGAGGCAAGGTTGGTCATTATGTAGTTAACATCTTCCACCTGATGGGGGTTTCAGTATCGGCAAGACAGTTCACAGGATATGGCCCAGAATATTATCTATAGCCCTTAAGAAGGAAATAAATGTCCTTAACTGTGCTTAATGACTCAACTGTTATTGTTTAGTCTTGTTGGACTGTTTATCTTTGTTTAGGCATTTTCTCACTTCTGTAATTAAACTTGCTCTTTGGCTAGTTTCTCCACAGACAAAAGGCAGATGGAGGACATGGGGGACAAGGACCATAGGGTCCTGCTCCTTTTCATCTTTCCCTCTCTCTCTGTAACTTCTGCTTTCATCGTCACATCTCCTTCTCTGGCTTCTGTCCCTTCTGCTTCCTTTTGTGATTACATCATACCCACTGAATAATCCATGAAAGTCTCTCCATCTCCAAATCCTTACCTTAATCATATCTGCAAAGTTCCTTTGGTCATGTAAGGTGAATAGTCACAGGTTTCTGGGGTTAGGGCATAGGCATCTTCTGGAAATCTATTATTGTCACTTCCGTGTATTCTAAAAAAAGTTTGGTGGTAGTACATTTGGGACTTGCTGGACTAAACAGAATTAAACAGAATTTCTCTGCACTTTAAAAATGGTGATCAAAGCTTCCATTTGTTGAGACTTTAGTATCTGTGAAGCACTTTGTTAAATTTTATGTTGATTATCTCATTTCATTCTTGTGACAGTACAAAAAGGAGTTCTGTTCCCATTTATCAAATAAACTGAAGTTCAAGGTTAAGTGACTTATTCAAACTCACACTGCTAATAAGTGGCAGAGCTGGGATTCAAACTCAGATCTATGTGATGTTGGAGCATGAGTCTTGGAGAGTCCTTATATTAATGCTTTAATCTGGAAAGCAGGGGGTTTAGGGTACAGACATTTTCATATTAATTGAGCCCAAATCATAGCACCTTGGCTTTACAGGTGGCTCTAGTGGTGAAGGATCTGCCTGCCAATGTGGGAGATGTAAGAGACACAGATTCAATCCCTGGGTAGGGAAGATTCCCTGGAGAAGGGCGTGGCAACCCACTGCAGTACTTTTGCCTGGAGAATGCTATGCACAGAGGTTCCTGGTGGGCTACACAGTCCATTGGGTCACAAGGAATTGGACACGACTGAAGTGACTTAGCATGCATAGCATCTTACCAGGCTAGTGTTCTTCAGAGCACTTTATGAAACAATAAACTTGGTGGCCTTCATATCAGTGTTACCCGATAGAACTTTGTGTGACGATGGGCATATTCTGTATCTGTGCTGTCCAGTGTGGGAGCTGCCAGCCACATCTGGCTGTTGAGCACTTGAAATGTGGTCAGAGCAACTGAGGGACTGAATTTTAAATTTCATGTGATTTAAATTATAGAAATAATCATGTGCAACTAATGGTTTCTATATTAGACAGCCCAGTCTTTAGTCTTCTAATACCTGATGTTTTGGTTTAGCCCAGGCCCATGCAGTTACTTTACTTTTGAGCATAATACTATCTTTGACAGTTTCTTGGTATCAAATGTTATTTGAAGAATGGTTGTTGAAAGCTTCTTCAGAAAGTGCTCCTGTAAAGAATGTGTCTTTGTGGTGGAAGATAATAGTAAAACAGGATTTCAGGTGTCTTTGGGCAGAGTCAGTAGAAATTTGTAGACCACTGAGTCCTGTCTTTTTAAAAAATTTTATTAATTTTTTAATTGAAGGATAATTGCCTTACAGAATTTTGTTGTTTTCTGTCAAACTTCAACATGAATCAGCCATAGGTATATATATATCCCCTCCTTTTTGAACTTCCCTCCCATCTTCCTCCTCATCCCACCCCTCTAGGTTGATACAGAGCCCCTGTGAGTTTCCTGAGTCATACAGCAAATTCCCGTTGGCTGTCTATTTTACATATGGTAATGTAAGTTTCCATGTTATTCTTTCCATATATCTCACCCTCTCTATCCTCTCCCCATGTCTGTAAGTCTATTCTCTATGTCAGTTTCTCCATTGCTGACCTGTAAATAAATTCTGGAAGACAGTATGGAGATTTCTTAAAAAACTAGGAATAAAACCACCATATGACCCAGCAATCCCACTCCTAGGCATATACCCTGAGGAAACCAAAATTGAAAAAACACATGCATCCCATTGTTCACTGCAGCACTATTCACAAAAGCTAGAACATGGAAGCAACCCAGATGTCCATTGACAGATGAATGGGTAAAGAAGTTGTGGTCCATATATGCAATGGAATATTACTCAGCCATATATATACAATGGAACATTACTCAGCCATATGCACACAATGGAATATTACTCAGCCTTAAAATGGAAAGCATTTGAGTCAGTTCTAATGAGGGGGATGAACCTAGAACCTATTATACAGAGTGAAATCAGTCAGAAGGAGAAAGATAAATATTGTATTCTAAGCATATATATGGAATCTAGAAAAATGGTTACTGTCTTTGATAAAACTACCTGGGGAGCTTGTTAGCTGACCGTTTCCCCTAAAGATGGATGTCCTAGTGGAAGAACTCTTCAGTCATTCAACAAGAAGCTGTGAAAAGATGGTCTAGCTATTGTGGGAGAATCAAGGAAATAAGAAGGTCCTGTCCAGCCTTTGCAACAACTCTGGGGGAACAGCGTGCACTTTGGTGAAAAGACCATCTGTAATGTCAGTCTGCCTAGTGCTTAGTTGTTCAGTTGTGTCTGACTCCTCAAGACCCCATGGACTGTAGCCCACCAGCCTCCTCTGTCCATGGAATTTTCCAGGCAGGAATACCGGAGTGGGTTGCCATTTCCTGTAATGCTGCAGAAGACTGTATCATCGGAAACGCTGTAAAGAAAGTACCAAGTTAATGTTCGTATCTACTTCAGCTGTGGAAGACACCTTTCAGGTGAAATCACAGGCAGAAGTTCAATAGCTGAGACAAAGGGAGAGCTGCCCTGGGACTCCCTTGGTGGTCCAGTGTTAGCACTCTGTACTCTCACTGCTGAGGTCCTGGGTTCAATTCCTGGTCAGGGAACTAAGATCCCACAAGCCAAGCCACATGACAAAAAAACCAAAAAACGAAACAGCGCTGTGCTATGTGAAGCAAGTGTTGGGTGGAGTCCTGGTTCCTGAGGCCCTCCCCTCATTTCCTGCTGTGGCCCTTGGGGTGCCCCCCTGAAACTCCAGGGCAGTGGTCCCCAGCCTTTTTGGCACCAGGGACTGATTTTGTGAAAGACAGTTTTTCCATGGACCGAGAGTGGGTAGGGGATGGTTTTGGGATGATTCAAGCCCATTTCATTTATTGTTCACTTTACTTCTTATTTAATGCTACTGCTGATCTGATAGGAGGTCCTCTGCCTGGAGGTTGGGGATCCTGTTCTAGGAGATGTAAGTCACTGACAGTCTAGAAAAGAGTTTAAAAACTCAGAGGCAGGAGCGTTCCTGGGTTTATGAGGAAATGCTGCATAGAAAGGTGAACTATGATACTTTCCAGGTATCTCTATATACATATTTTCAAATACATTTTCTACACACACACATATTTTGGTGGGAAAGAATGGCCCTTATTACTCTTAAACAGAAATGTGATATAATTATATGCTTATGGCCTCTGGTACACGCATATATAACTTTGAAGGGATCCTGCTGTATGCTATTGCTAGTTTGCCTTTTCTTTTATATCATCTCATACGCAACTGTCTGTCATTACATGATCTGCAGCTTTAAAATGGTAGTTGAACATTCTCTGTTGTGTTTGTGCAGAACAGAGTACAAGTGGAGGAAAAGGGGCCTCCTTAGATCTCATGTCACTGATACAAGTCAAGTTCTTCCAACATCCTTGGGTAGATTCTTCACCCAGAACCAGCCTTTTTTTTTCCCCCCCCAGAAAGAGCTATCCTTGTGCATAAATTCCAAATGACACTGGAGATCAGTGTGCTCTGCTGTGTGTGCTGTACTCAGTTGCTTCCGTCGAGTCTGACTCTTTGCAAGTCTGTGGACTGTAGAGATCAGTGAGTTGGCTTTAAATCTTGCTACCGAAGTGTGTATTTCCTGTGTTGTATGGGTACAGGGATCTCCTGGATAACTGAATCAGCTTGAATCTTTGAGTTCTTTATAGCATCTGTTTCAAGGTCTCATATCACCCAATCTTTTTTTTTTCCCCTTGCAGTATTTTATTATTTTTAATTTGTTTTTTCTTTTTAAAAATTATTTTTAATTGGAGGATAATTGCTTTACAGAGTCGTGTTGGTTTCTGCCGTATATCGACATGAATTAGCCATAGGTATACTTCTGTCCCCTCCCTCTTGAACCTCCCTGTCACCCCATCTCACCCCTCTAGCTTGTCACAGAGCACTGGTTTGAACTCCCTGAGTCATACAGCAAATGCCCACTGGCTGTCTGTTTACATATGGTAATATGTATGTTTCAGTACTGCTCTCTCAATTCATCCCACTCTGTCCTTCCCCCACTGTGTCCACAAGTCTGCACTCTATGTCTGCGTCTCCAATGCTACCCTGCACGCAGGCTCATCAGTACAAGCTTTCTAGATTCTACGTGTATGTGTTAATACATATTTGTCTTTCTGACTTACTTTACTCTGTATAAAAGGCTCTAGGTTTATCCACCTTATTAGAACCGAGTCAAATGCACTCTTGTTATGGCAGAGCACTATTCCACTGTATATATGTACCGCAGTTTCTTTATCCATTCATCTGTCAATGGACAGCTAGGTTGCTTCCATGTCCTTGCTATTGTAAATAGTGCTGTGATGAACTTTGGGGTCCATGTGTCTTTTTCACTTATGGTTTCCTCAGGGTATATGCCCAGTAGTAGGATTGTTGGGTCATATGGCAATGTTATTCCTAGTTTTTTAAGGAATCTCCATACTGTTCTCCATATCAGTTTGCATTCCCATCCACAGTACAAGAGACTTCCCTTTCTCCACACCCTCTCTGGCATTTATTGTTTGTATATGTTTTAATGGTGGCCATTCTGACCAGCGTAAGCATTCCATTTCAAGAAGTAATGGATTCAAAAATTACGTGGCTAGTGAGTGATAGGCCTGAAATTGAACCCAGGTAGTCTGACTTTAGCATTTGTGCTCCAGTGGATCAACTTGTCTCCAAAATAGGCTTGCTTTCTGGTAACTGTAATAGTAGGTAATGACTTGTCAAAGGAGTTCCTGGTGAATGGAGCAAATGTTAATAAGCACCATCTCTCTTTCTCATATGAGGTGGGTATTTCTCCCTTCATATGGACCAGAACCTAGATATTTCCTCATTGGGCTCCCCTCTCAACAGCAGCCTGCTTCATGTGAAAGTAACTCAGTGGTTTGGTGAACACCTTTCCATAGATGTCTTTATCCAGATTTACAAATAACTGATATATGTGTTCGTGATTTCAAATGGGATCCTGCTGCTGCTGCTAAGTTGCTTCAGTCGTGTCCGACTCTGTGTGACCCCATAGACAGCAGCCCACGAGGCTCCCCCATCCCTGGGATTCTCTAGGCAAGAACACTGGAGTGGGTTGTCATTTCCTTCTCCAATGCAGGAAAGTGAAAAGTGAAAATGAAGTCGCTCAGTTGTGTCCGACTCTTAGCCACCCCATGGACTGCAGCCTACCAGGCTCCTCTATCCATGGGATTTTCCAGGCAAGAGCATGGGAGTGGGGTGCCATTGCCTTCTCCGGGGATCCTGCTAGATTCCATCATACATGAATCCAGTCTTTCTTTCTGTGTGCTATGTGCAATACTATTGCTTAAAAGACTTTTTTTGCCAGAAGTGTGTGTGTGTGGAGGTGACCACGGGGAAGATGAGGCCGAACTCTGTTCAAGGTACAATTAATAAATATTATAAAATACCTAATAATGACTTGGCTTTAGCATTAATACTTGGTCTATTTCTTGGCATCAGACAAGTTCTTAGTTTCCTTGTCTTTCATAAACAAACACAGTTGATTGTCATAAAGCTTCTACTAAGGCCAAATAGTTTTCCTCTTTATTTCATTTGGGCATACTTAATTATGGCTATTGCTGTATCAATGCTGTTACATTTGGGAGTTATGCTTCTGGCCACTTATGCTTCTGCAATTTAATTTTTCATTTTCCCATTTGTTTTTAATACATTCATGTAATCACTCAATTCCACAACTCTACCAAGCCTGCTACCTAACCTGAACCACTGATGGACAGACACTGCCCTCTGTGGACAGCTCAAAACACTGTCGGTTGATGAAGAAAAGAGTGCATTTATTCGTTCTAAAGGGAGTTGTTTTTTTGCCCCTGTTTGTAGCAACAGGGATGGACCTAGAGATTATCATAGTCAGTGAAGTCAGTCAAAGACATATACCATATGATGTCACTTATATGTGGAATTAAAAAAAATGATATAAATGAAGTTATTTACAAAACAGAAATAGACTCAGGACATAGAAAACAAACTTATGGCTACCAAAGGGGAAAGGGAGGGGGGGATAAACTAGGAGTTTAGGATTAGCAGATACACCAACAAGGACCTACTGTATAGCACAGGGAACTATACTCAATGTTTTGCAATAACCTATAAGAGAATCTGAAAAAGATTTATATATATATATAATATGTATACATAAAACAATCACTTTATACACATGAAACTAACACAACGTTGTGAATCAACTATACTTCAATAAAAAAATAAAAGTAGTTTGTAGGCATCAGTGACTAACATACAAAATAAAAGTTGAATGAAGTTTAGGGACTATTGTTAAATGGGGCATGGATGAAAATTACTTTAGCATAAGCATATTTGAGTGTACACAAGGAAAACGAACACAAATAAAAAATGGTACCAGATGCCCATGAGAGGAGGAATACAGTCTTTTAAATTGTGGCTTGAGGTCCAGCTGCTTGGGTACTGCTTTTGAACCCATTAGAAATGCAGAATCCCAGGTCCCACCCCAAACTCGTATCAGAGTCTGCATTTAACAGGGACTTGAGATGACTCATCCACATGGTGAAGCATGAGAACCTCTTGTGTACAGCGAGGCAGGTGTTTGGCCAGTGGGCTTGAGATGTAGGTAGAATTGGGCTGGATTCCCAGCTCTGCCACTTATTACCTGTGTGAACTTGAGCAGGTGACATTTCTGTGCCTCAGTTTCCTTATCTGTAAATGGGGAATGTAACCAGTACATCCCTCACAGGAATATTGTCAGGCAACTGTCACTAGCAACATCACCACCATCATCACTAAGGATTAATGAGGGCCCACCCTACCCCAGGTGCTGTTACTAACACTTGTTACTAATTTGTGAATGGGATGAGGGAAGGCTGCATGCCTGGCAAAGGGTAAGTCTCATCAAATCTCAAAACCTGATGGGTTGTGATTGTTATGATCACTCTAAAGCATGGTCTTTAGCAAGTGGGATAGAATGGTATTCCCCAGCTGAACAACTGAAGGTTGTGGATTTGGGAGTGGAGGTGGGTGCTGGGCCTGCTAGGGCGTTCAGGACCAAACTGTGAACGTCTGACCCCAGCTTTTCATTAGTGATGTAAAAAGGATTATTTAGGGTAAAACCAGTTTTCTGTTTTTGTTCACTCACTAAGTCATGTCCAACTCTTTGCAACCCAGGGGCTGCCGCATGCCAGGCTCCCCTTCATACACTATCTCTTAGAGCTTGCTCAAACTTATGTCCATCGAGTCGGTGATGCCATCCAACCACCTCATCCTCTGTCGTCCCCTTCTCCTGCCTTCAGTCTTTCCCAGCATTAGGGTCTTTTCCAGTGAGTTGGCTCTTCGCATCAGGTGGCCAAAGCATTGGAGTTTCAGCTTCAGCATCAGTCCTTCCAATGAATATTCTGGACTGATTTCCTTTAGGATGGACTGGTTCGATCTCCTTGCTGTCCAAGGGACTCTCAAGAGTCTTCCCTAACTCCACAATTCAAAAGCATCAATTCACTGGTGCTCTGCCTTCTTTATGGTTCAACTCTCACATTCTTAATGAGTCAGTTTTCTGAGCATTTGCTTAATTTAGGAAGCAGCAGGAGAACTGTGTTTAAAACAGTGGTTCTCAGACTTTTTGGCCTGAGAGGACCTCTTTATCCTTTAAAAATTATTGAGAACGCCATAGAGCTTTTTGTTTATGTGACTATATCTATTGATATTGATCTTATTAGAAACTAAAGCTGAGAAAATTAAAAAAAATTTTTTTGAGGGGACTTCCTTGATGGTCCAGTGGTTAAGACTCTGTGCTTCCGCAGGGGCACAGATCTGATACCTGGGTAGAGCAAAAACAACTTGTGTCCTTTTTTATGATTTATTTTTCTGTTTTATTATTATTGTACATTTCAGTGCTCTCTCTCATTCATCCATTTCTGTTTCTTATAAACTGCATAGTTAGGAAAATTCCTACCTAAACTTCTTGATTTTGATAGCATTCCATGTAAGAAAATTTTAAAATATTAATTCATTTAAAAGAAACTGTAATCAACCCAGTACATGTTAATGTTAAGCAATAGTTTTATAAGAAATAAATATATTTTCTAAAACAACAAAAAAAATAGTTCCTTGATGGCCTGCCTGTTAGGATTCTGGGCATTCATTGCTGGGGCCTGGGTTCAGTCCCCGGTTGGGGAACTGAGATCCTGTAAGTGGTGTGGCATGGCCACAATAAAAAAGGAAAAGTCAGTGAGAAGAGTGGTGTTTTTCCACATTTTTGCAAATCTCCTTAAAGCCTGGCTTAATAGAATGAAACTGGATTCTCCTGTCTGCTTTTGCTTTCGGTCTGTGGAAGTATCACTCATCTTGTGGCCTCTAGGAAACTCCACTGTATACTCAGAAGTGAATGAGAGTGCAAAAGGCACATGATATTTTAGTATTACTAAAAACTAGTTTTGATCTTGTAGAGCCCCTGATAGGGTCTCAGGGAATCCCAGGAAACTGGAAATTTAAGAGATGAAAGTACACTCATTACAAGCAAATATATGTAGTTGAAGTATTTATTCTTCTACATTAATTAAGTGCTTTATAGAGCAGAGCTCTGCTGGGACCCCATGATAAACTTGAAATGCATTAAACAGAATTTCTGCAAAATTTATAATTCTGCATTTTTGCTAATTTGGATTGGTCTTACACACCTGTGGGTTTTGTCATGTTTCCACAGGAGTTTTTGATTAGGGCACTTGGCAATTACCCTTAGACTTCCAGTTCAGCTGCAGAAAAATATTTGTTTTAACATTCTGTATTCTTTGGCTGTTGCTGCTGCAAGTTGGAAATTGGTGATTAACTTACAGGATGTGATCAAAGCATTGCTCTCTTGTCACATTTTATCTTTAGAGAGAAGAGAATAGTGGTAAAAATAGAGCGGAAATCTCTTTAGTTGAATATATGACTTTCAAAATGGAGCTGTTAAGTACATCAGGTTGGTATGCTGCATGTGCTTAGCTGCTCAATCGTGTCCGACTCTTTGTGACCCCATGGACTGTAGCCCGCCAGGCTTCTCTGTCCATGGGGATTCTCCAGGCAAGAAGAGTGGGTTGCCATGCCCTCCTCCAGGGGATCTTTCCAACCCAGGTCTCCCGCATTGCAGGCTAATTCTTCACCTGAGCCACCAGGGAAGCCCACATCAGGTTGGAGTTGGTTATCAAATCTGCATGCAGATTGGGGCTACCCTGTAAGGGAGTGGCTTTCCCTGCTTGGAGTGTTGCCCTTGGCAGTAGCTCAGTGACTAAGAACCCCTGTGATGGCTACTGTGAGTACCATGTCATGACAAGAATTCACAGTCTTTGGGATGGCTAAGTTCAGTGTAGCTCACAGAAACTTCAGGATGAAATTAATCGTGCCTTAATCATATTCAGGAATGTGGTGGAAAATGATTTAATATGCTGTTTTTGGGGGAAAAATTAAGGCTTTGTTATGTAAGTGAAGTAATTCTGAATTCCATTCACAAATTATACTATAATGAGATTTGTGTTTGACATTCTTGTGCACTTTTCAAATGATAGTCTATGAAAACAAAATCCAGTTTGCATTTCTTAAATACATATCATCTGATGCTGGGAGGAGATGAGGAATTTTTGTTTTGGTATTGATAAAGAATTTTGGTTTTTGAGTGGCTGACCTATTTGCAGACGATCAACAGGCTGGAATAACTTGGCAGTTTAGTGCAGTTGCACGGAATGGTCAGAAGAGGGCGAGAGACAGTTGCTGATGCTAATGCCAGGGAGGTGTATAGCCTCTGTGAACTCAGATGCCTAGATGGTGAGGGTGGTGATGTTAATGAGCTGGAGAGGGGTTCCAGGTTTGAAAGCACAAGCTTGCAGTTAGTTCTAGCTGATGGTTGTTTTGTGAAAGAAAGCCCTCATGTTGCCAGTTCTGATTTTTCAGGAGAAAAAAGCATTCCAGGTTTCTCCTTAAAATTTTCTGACTTAAAAAGATAGTTTAATTTCTTTTAAAGCATCATTCAGGCCAAAAAAAAAAAAAAAAAAAAAAATCACATTAGTGGGCTGAACTTGGCCTGTGGTCTGCCAAGAATCTCAGGATTATATCAATACATGGCCCAGACTTATTCTTCTCTTTTTCTTAAAGGACATTGCCATAGTATTTCTTTAAAAGAGGGAAGAGTAGAGTATGAATGAAAGTAGACTGGGTTTAATATTTTAGGGGAAAGTTGTGCCGTTTCCACCGGGATTAGAATTTCAAGGTGAATGATACATTTTTACGGAATTCTGATAGGAGTTGGCTTGCTTGTTAAGCATTCTCCTTCAAGTAATAAATTACTTTAAGTATTACAATCCAGACTTTGTGGGATTGTTGAACTTCTAAATACTCTGCCTTGTTTCCCTGTAACTACTTCTGTATTTTTCAGGATGGTGTCTTGTTTTTAACTTGGGAGATGGAGTGACCCTCTGGCTGGTGCCTCGCAGCGTGCCCTCCACCGTGTTAGTCTCCTGAGAGCTCTGTCTGCATTTTCCCCCACCTCCTCCCACATTGTTCTTTGTAATATTCCTCAGCAGGCAACCAGAGTCATCTTTTGAAAACTCAAATTTGATTAACTTTTTCCTGCTTCCGCATTCTTCCCTGTCCTCTTATAACCCTCCAGGGCCCTCCTACTGCTCCTTAGATTAAAGATAGACCTCTCCAGGACTATTTCTCCCATTTTATCTCAACCGTCTCCTCCTCTTTGCATTCCTGCCACCCTGGCCTTGTAATTGCCATGTTTCCTTCCCCTCACAGCTTTGAAATAAAGCTATTTTAAACCCCCCAAGAGAGCTTTGCTTAAAGTTAGTTAGAACTATACACAACAAGTTCCTTGGAGTGGGATGAGAAGCACTAAGTCAAGGCAGTGTAGACACAGGAGTTTCGAGTTAGGGTTATTCTCCTTTTATTTAGTGACCTAAAGGAAAAGGATAGAGAATATCGGCAAACTGGGGAACATCACATTTGAGTTAAATCTCTCTGATTATCTTATTAATATAAAGCTGCACTTCTGATTGTTCACTTAGGGGACTTCCCTGGTAGTTAAGACTGTGTTTCCAATGCAGGGGGCATGGGTCCAATCCCTGGTCAGGGAACTAGATCCCACATGTCATGAGGTGCAAGCAAAAAAAAAAGTGGAGTGCCAAGAACTTTCTGGTAATAGTCAGTGTTTGGGTTGAATAGTTACCTTCCTAGGATTGTAGACCTGTAACTTTGAAACTGCTTTTACATGTGAGTAAAATGGCATTAACATGTTAACATGTTTGTTGAAGAATATCATTCACCAAATTTGTACACAGACCATAAGTTGATCGATCTTTTCTAATTAAATCCAAATGAAATATTTACAAAGAAAATCAAACAGAACCGCAACCTCATATCTCCCTCCCTGCTTCTAGTAGTTTGGATCAGCAAGGTCCAATAGCCCTTTGTAAGATGATGGAAATGGTCTCTCTGGACTGTCCAGTATGAAATGTGGTTGGTGCAACTGAGGAACTGGATAGTTAATTTTATTTTTAATATTTAAAACTTTATTTATTTTCGGCTGTACTGCATCTGTGTGACTGCACGCGGGCTCTCTCTAGCTGTGGTTCCTGGGCTTCTTATTGTGGTGACTTCTTTTGTTGCAGAGCATGGGCTTTAGGGAGCATGGGCTCCAGTAGTTAGAGCTCATGGGCTTGGTTGCCCTGTGGCATATGGAATCTTCCTAGACCAGGGATTGAACCTGTCTCCCCTATGTTGTCAGGGAGATTATTAACCACTGGAGCGCCAGGGAAATCCAGTTCATTTTATTTAATTTTAGTTAAAATTGCCACATATGAATATTGGCTAGTGCTATGGTCTATATGTTTATGTCCCTCCAAAATTCATATGTTGAAATCCTAACCCCCAAAGTGATGGTATTAGGAAGTGGAGCCTTTAGGAGGTGATTAGGTCATGAGGGCTGAGGCTTCAAGCATGGAATTAGTGCCCTTCTCAAGGAAAACCCACAGAGCTCCCTAGCCCCTTCTGCCATGTCAAGATAGAATGAGTTTATGATCCTCACTTGGCCATGTTGGCACCTGATCTTAGACTTCCAGCCTCCGGAACTGGGAGAAAAATATTTCTATAAGCCTCCCAGTATGTGGGATTTTGTTATAGCAGCCTGAAAGGACCGAGACAGCTAACAGATACAGACTACTTGGTTGTTACGTGTCTGAAAGACTATCTGCCTTCAGAATTTATTTTTGCAAGTGGGGCTTCCCTGGTAGTCCAGTGGTTAACAATTTGCCTGCCAATGCAGGGGACACAGGTTCAGTCCCTGGTCTAGGAAGATCGCACACGCCGCAGAGCAACCAAGCCCACGTGCAGCAACTACTGGAGTCTGTGGGCCTAGAGCATGTGCTCTGCAGCTCAAGAGTAGAACCTGCTCTCAGCAGCTAGAGAAAGCTCATGCACAGCAATGAAGGTCCAACAGAGCCAGAAATAAACAAATGAAAAAAATAGGTGACTCTAACAGTTGAATTTCAAAGTGCCACGTGAACTCTGCTTTTTCATGAGATCTATGAACAAGCAAAGGAGAAAAGAAAGATATAAGCATCTGAATGCAGAGTTCCAAAGAATAGCAAGAAGAGATAAGGAAGCCTTCCTCAGTGATCAATGCAAAGAAATAGAGGAAAACAACAGAATGGGAAAGACTAGAGATCTCTTCAAGAAAATTAGAGATACCAAGGGAACATTTCATGCAAAGATGGGCTCGATAAAGGACAGAAATGGTCTGGACCTAACAGTAGCAGAAGATATTAAGAAGAGGTGGCAAGAATACACAGAAGAACTGTACGAAAAAGATCTTCACGACCAAGATAATCACGATGGTGTGATCACTCACCTAGAGCCAGACATTCTGGACTGTGAAGTCAAGTGGGCCTTAGAAAGCATCACTACGAACAAAGCTAGTGGAGGTGATGGAATTCCAGTGGAGCTATTTCAAATACTAAATGATGATACTGTGAAAATGTTGCACTCAATATGCCAATAAACGACCCAATCAAAAAATGGGCCAAAGAACTAAATAGACATTTCTCCAAAGAAGACATACGGATGGCTAACAAACACATGAAAAGATGCTCAACATCACTCATTATCAGAGAAATGCAAATCAAAACCACAATGAGGTACCACTTCACACCAGTCAGAATGGCTGCGATCCAAAAATCTGCAAGCAATAAATGCTGGAGATGGTGTGGAGAAAAGGGAACCCTCCTACACTGTTGGTGGGAATGCAAACTAGTACAGCCACTATGGAGAACAGTGGGGAGAGTCCTTAAAAAATTGCAAATAGAACTCCCTTATGACCCAGCAATCCCACTGCTGGGCATACACACCAAGGAAACCAGAATTGAAAGAGACACATGTACCCCAATGTTCATCGCAGCACTGTTTATAATAGCCAGGACATGGAAACAACCTAGATGTCCATCAGCAGATGAATGGATAAGAAAGCTGTGGTACATATACACAATGGAGTATTACTCAGCCGTTAAAAAGAATTCATTTGAATCAGTTCTGATGAGATGGACGAAACTGGAGCCGATTATACAGAGTGAAGTAAGCCAGAAAGAAAAACACCAGTACAGTATACTAACACATATATATGGAATTTAGAAAGATGGCAATGACGACCCTGTATGCAAGACAGGAAAAAAGACGCAGCTGTCTATAACGGACTTTTGGACTCAGAGGGAGAGGGAGAGGGTGGGATGATATGGGAGAATGGCATTCTATCATGTATACTATCATGAAAGAATTGAATCGCTAATCTATGTCTGACGCAGGATACAGCATGCTTGGGGCTGGTGCATGGGGATGACCCACAGAGATGTTATGGGGAGGGAGGTGGGAGGGGGGTTCATGTTTGGGAACACATGTAAGAATTAAAGATTTTAAAATTAAAAAAAAAAAAATTTGGAAAACTCAGCAGTGGCCACAGGACTGGAAAAGGTCAGTTTTCATTCCAATTCCAAAGAAAGACAATGCCAAAGAATGCTCAAACTACCGCACAATTGCACTCATCTCACACGCTAGTAAAGTAATGCTCAAAATTCTCCAAGCCAGGCTTCAGCAATATGGGAACTGTGAACTTCCAGATGTTCAAGCTGGATTTAGAAAAGGCAAAGGAACCAGAGATCAAATTGCCAACATCCGCTGGATCATTGAAAAAGCAAGAGAGTTCCAGAAAAAGATCTATTTCTGCTTTATTGACTATGCCAAATCCTTTGAATTTGTGGATCGCAACAAACTGTGGAAAATTCTTCAAGAGATGGGAATACCATACCACCTGACCTGCCTCTTGAGGAACCTGTATGCAGGTCAGGAAGGAATAGTTAGAACTGTACATGGAACAACGGACTGGTTCCAAATAGGAAAAGGAGTACGTCAAGGCTGTATACTGTCACCCTGCTTATTTAACTTCTATGCAGAGTACATCATGAGAAACGCTGGACTGGAAGAAACACAAGCTGGAATCAAGATTGCTGGGAGAAATATCAATAACCTCAGATATGCAGATGATACCAACCTTATGGCCGAAAGTGTAGAAGTACTAAAGAGCCTCTTGATGAAAGTGAAAGAGGAGAGTGAAAAAGTTGGCTGAAAGCTCAATATTCAGAAAACGAAGATCATGGCATCCAGTCTTATCACTTCATGCAAATAGATGGGCAAACAGCAGAAACAGTGGCTGGCTTTATTTTTAGGGCTCCAAAATCACTGCAGATCATGACTGCGGCCATGAAATTAAAAGACTTTTACTCCTTGGAATGGAGAAGGCAATGGCACCCCACTCTGGTACTCTTGCCTGGAAACTCCCATGGACCGAGGAGCCTGGTAGGCTGCAGTCCATGGGGTGGCTAAGAGTCAGACATGACTGAGCAACTTCACTTTCACTTTTCACTTTCATGCATTGGAGAAGGAAATGGCAACCCACTCCAGTGTTCTTGCCTGGAGAATCCCAGGGATGGGGGAGCCTGGTGGCTGCTGTCTATGGGGTCACACAGAGTCGGACACTACTGAAGGGACTTAGCAGCAGCACACCTTGTAAGGAAAGTTATGATCAACCTAGATAGCATATTAAAAACCAGAGACATGACTTTGTCAACAAAGGACTGTCTAGTCAAAGCTATTGTTTTTCCAGTAGTCATGTATGGATGTGAGAGTTGGACTATAAAGAAAGCTGAGTGCCGAGGAATTGATGCTTTTGAACTGTGTTGTTGGAGAAGACTCTTGAGAGTCCCTTGAACTGCAAGGAGATCCAACCAGTCCATCCTAAAGGAGATTAGTCCTGGGTGTTCATTGAAAGGACTGATGTTGACGCTGAAACTCTAGTACTTTGGCCATCTGATGCAAAGAGCTGACTCATTGGAAAAGACCCTGATGTCGGGAAAGATTGAGGGCAGGAGGAGAAGGGGACGACAGAGAATGAGATGATTGGATGGCATCACTGACTCAATGGATGTGAGTCTGAGTAAACTCCAGGAGTTGGTGATGGACAGGGAGCCTAGAGTGCTGCAGTTCATGGGGCCGCAAAGAGTTGGACATGACTGAATGACTGAACTGAACTTTGTTGGTTCAGTCTAACTGTTGGTTCTTGACCT
This sequence comes from Budorcas taxicolor, assembly GCF_023091745.1. Lineage (NCBI taxonomy): Eukaryota > Metazoa > Chordata > Mammalia > Artiodactyla > Bovidae > Budorcas > Budorcas taxicolor. Next base: position 57,304,844 of record NC_068916.1, read on the forward strand.
GTGTACATTTTCTCAGGAGGTTGGTAAAGTGGTCTGGTATCCCCATCTCTTAAAAATTTTCCACGTTTTCTTGTGATCCACACAGTCAAAGGCTTTAGTGTAGTCAATGAAGCAGAAGTAGATATTTTTCTGGAATTATCTTGCTTTTTCTATGATCCAGCAGATATTGGTAATTTGATCTCTGGTTCCTCTGCCTTTTAAAATAGAACTTGTACATCTGGAAGTTCTCGGCTCATGTACTGTTGAAGTGTAGCTTGAAGAATTTTAAGCATTGCCTTGCTAGCCTGTGAAATAGCACAATTGTGTGGTAGTTTGAACATTGTTTGGCATTGCCCTTCTTTGATATTGGACTGAAAACTGACCTTTTCCAGTCCTGTGGCCATTGCTGAGTTTTCCAAATTTACTGGCAATTGCGTAGCATTATTTTTACATATTGTACCCCACGTGCAATATTTCAACTTCAACTCCCCCCAACCCCCACCCCATACAGTATGTTTTAGAGATCTTAGCATGTTAGTACATATTGGGTTGGCCAAAAAGTTTGTTTAGGTTTTTCTGTAAGCTCTTATGGGGAAAACCCAAACAAATTTTTTGACCAACCCAGTATAATTCTACCGCATTTCACTCACTCATGCATAGTATTCTGTATTCTAAAAATACTGTGATTTTAAAGCTATTTCTCCATGATAATCATTCCAGCTGTTCACTATTACAAGCAGTAGTGTAATGAATACCTTTATACAGTATTTTTTAGGCACACTTGGGTGTTACCTTAGTCTATTCAGGTTGCTATAACAAAATACCACAGACCGGGTGGTATTAGCACAGAAGTGCATCTCTTGCAGTTCTGGGGACTAGAAGTCCAAGATATGGGTGCCATCATGGCCAGGTGAGGGCCTTCTTCCGGATTTCTCTGACTGATGACTTCTTGCTATGTCCTCACCAGCTAGAAAGGGCTAGGGAGCTCTGTGGGTCTCTGATATAAGGGCACTAATTCCATTCAGGGGGACTCTACCATCATGACCTACTCACCCCCAAAGGCCCCACCACCTAACACCATCACATTGAATATTGGGATTCCAAAGTGAATTTTCAGTTCAGTTCAGTTGCTCAGTTGTGTCTGACTCTTTGCAACCCCATGAACTGGATCATGCTGGGCTTCCCTGTCCATCACCAACTCCCAGAGCCCGCTCAAACTCATATTCTTTGCGTCAGTGATGCCATCCAACCATCTCATCCTCTGTTGTCTCTTTCTCCTGCCTTTAATCTTTCCCAGTGTCAGAGTAAATTTTAGGGGGACTTAAACCTTCAGAGCAAAGTAAGTGTCATATTCTAGAAGAGATAGTTGAGAATTAAACTGGTCAGTTGAAGCTTGTACACATTCAAAAATGGATAAGATTTGGCCAAATTCATCTCTGAACTGGCTCTCTGGTTTTATACCCTTTCCATCTGTGGATGAGGGTTCTGTCTTTCATAACTTTGCCTATATTCATGTTCTTCTGCTGTAAAGTTTTGAGCAGTTTAATACTGGATCCATAGAGTTGTCTGCTGAGACTAATGAGTTTGCCACTGATTTGATCCCTAAATTAGTTTTTATTTAAAGTTTAAAACATCCAGTCTATTCTGTAATTTTACCACCAACTTTGTTTCTCATTTTGAATGGAAGTGTCTCGTTTTACAGCACATGTTGGCCGTCAGTGGCACAGGATTTATGTCAATAAGAGAGAAGACCTTTGTGTATTGGGGGCCTATTACTGAGAGCTGACATTGACTGAGCACTGAGTATAAGCTTGACATGCTATGTCCAAAGGTCTTCCCATTATCGACTTTCTCCTGACACATAAAGAAGGTTCAGTAAATTGACCACGTAGAAACTGGTAGAGTTGAGATTCAGATCAGGCTAAGATCTATTAAACATTCTGAAATATTACATATGTCTGTGGTAGATTAATATTTTGAACGTGTAATGGTTATTGAGTCCTTCCACTCTGATAATGAGCGGTGTGGACATTGGGAGTAGGGAAACAGACAAGGGAGTGAATGGAGAAGTCTTAGCAAGGTCTTCTGTGCAGCCGTGGTATTACCTTCAAGGCCCAGCTCCAAGCTGGAGGGAGATTGTGTAGGACTCTGATGGTTTTTGCTGTAACCCTTCTTTTAGTCACAAACTTGTGTTTCATCATGACCATGATGTGCTGTAGGGGTTTCTGGGATGGGGAGGATGACTTTACATGGGAAGAGGTAGGCTGGGCAATTTATGGCGAACCTTAGTTGAAGTCACTGCCTTCCAGATCCTTCTTCTCATCTCCCTTCTTCTGCCTTTGTCCCATGTGGCACACAGTGTGCTCTTTTTTTTTTTTTAAAGATTTTAAAAAGTAATTTCATTATTTATTTCTGGCTGTGCTAAGTCTTTGGTGCTGTGCAGGCTTTCTCTAGCTGTGGTGAGAGGGGCTCTCTAGTTGTGGTGCAGGCTTCTTGGGGCTGTGGCTTGTCTTGTTGCAGAGCATGGGCTCTGGCGAGCACAGCCTGCAGTGGCTGCTGCTCCAGGGCTCTGGAGCGCAGGCTCTGAAGCACACCTGTACTCCATGGTGTGCGGAGTCTTCCCAGATCATGGGTTGAACCCGTGGCTCCTGTATTGGCAGGCGGATTTCTTACTGCTGAGCCCCCAGGGAAGCCTCGGGGTGATCTTTTAGAAGTGAAAGCGTCGCTGTAACCAGTGCTCTAACCAATCTGATCTTCTTGCTGGAATATACCAGGACACTTTCTCACTTCAACGTCTTGACACTTGCTCTTTTCTCTGGAATACTCTTTCTGGAGCCCTTCTCCTGGCAGCCTTCGGTTCTCCTCCAGGAGTTGGTTTCAGTGTCCTGTCAGGGAGGAGCTCCCTCACTTGTTCCTGTGGTCCCAGTGGGAGCCACCCAACCCTCTCCTCTGACCTCTGGTCCTGCAGGTCACTCCCTGGAAGTTCTCGAGCATCATGAGGAGCCAGGGTGGGAGCTCCAACAGGCAGAACCCTTGTCATGCTGCATCCCTGCCTGGAATAGCACCCTGGACAATACATGGCCGTTTCGTGAACGATGAAAGCTAGTTGGATCAGTGTTTGTATTTTAAAAATTCACAATATATTTATTTGGCTGTGCTGGGTCTCAGCTGCAGCATGCAAAATCTTTGTTGGGGCATGTGGGATCTAGTTCTCCTCCCAGGTATCAAACCTGGACCCCCTGCACTGGGAGCGCAGTCTTAGCCACTGGACCACCGGAGAAGTCCTCCAGATCTATGCTTGGTCCACTTGTGAGTTGGTCCTTTTCGGAATCTGCTTTTTCCCTTATGAAATAGAGGGAAATGAATATGTATATAAATTAGCATAAGCAACTGCTATGCAGCACACATTGTGCTAGTTACTTGACTTACATATGATCTCATGAGAAGCTCACCACCATCCCATGAGAAAACTGGTGTTTCCATTATGCCAGTAGGGAAACTGAGGCAACTGAGCCAAATCTGTCCCTCGAAAGCTCACGTCCTTCTCACTGCCCAAGAACTCCATGTTTCTAGAATTTTTCTTTTTAACCCCCACCCCAGGACATAACACAGCTGGGTTCTTTTAAAGATCCACAAGCAATTAAATCTATCTTCTATTCTTACCTTTCAAAGTAAAAACAAGCAAAGCAGTCACATCTTTACTTGGTATTGTCAGACTGGGTGGCACGGTATCTGCCCAGCTCAGCTCCCAGTTTGCCCCGTTTCACCACTAAATGCATTTTCTTAGACTGGCTGGGCTTGGCGGGAGATCACACGTGTGATGTCGGTGTACTTAAAATGTGGGTAATTCATTTGTTAAATGAATACAACCATTATTAATTTCAATTTATCCTGTTTATTGGGAACAGATGTTCATTAACATTTATTTAACTGCTAATTTTAGAGCCAAGCTAATTACCTCAAACACAGCGCAGTGGTATCCAGTATGGAGAAGTGATCTGACTGCCGGGCCTGTGCCAGAATGTGAGAATAGTGAGCTCTCTAGGGTGCTGTTTTGCAGGTGGCCAGGTGGGGGCTCCCTTCAATTGGAGTTCAGACCTTATGCCTCAATCCTGTCCTCAGGACCTGAATGCTACCAGATGCTCTAAGGCCAGAGGAGCAAATTGTCGTGGATGAAGGGCTGTTGGGGTGGGGAGGGGACAGTGGTGAGGCTGGCAACAAAAATGAATGAAATGGGAAGGTCTAAGAACTCAACATGGTTTTAATCAACATATAGTTTTGAGAAATCTTTTCCTCTTTTTTATGGATATATTCTTTTTCATATTCTTTTCCACTGTGGTTTGTTACAGAATATTGAATATATATATCAATATCCCTGTGGTATACAGTAGAACCATGCTGTCCATCCGTTCTATATATAATAGTTTGCCTCTGTTAGTCCCAGCCTCCCAATCCTGTCCATCCCCTACCCCTTGTTCCCTTGGCAGCCACAAATCTGTTGTCGACATCTGGCAGTCTGTTTCTGCTTCAGAAATCTTTCTTTGCAGTGAGAAAAGAAATCTATTTCAAGCATGGTAATAATGGCCATTGACCCTCAGCATGAAATTCCTGGAGACAGTAAGGAGGGGTGGGAATTGAAGCAAAGATAGAGGGGATTCGCACCTGCTTCCCAGAGGACCTAATTGTCAGCAACCAGATACATAGATTTTTACATGAAATCTCCTGAATTGTAGATGTTAGCTCAAGTGTTAAAAGAATACACAGTGGACAGTAAAAGAGTACAGTTGTGGCTTGAGTGCTGCCCATTTATAACTTCTACATTAAGAGTTACTGAGATCTGTGGGTAATGCTCAGGTGGCTGGTGAATAGACTTGTCTTCTGAGGTCAAATCTGATTTATTTGGTTTTCAGTCATGTCTTTGGTCCACAGAGTTCTCTGACTAAAAATATTTCACCTTAAGGAAAATTCTTAACCTGTCTGTGCTTCATCTTCTTCGTTTTTAAAATGAAGGAGTTGGGTTTTATTTTCTCTGAAGTCTAAATATAACCTTTGTGATTTGCAAATGTAATATGATTTAAAACTATGCAAGAAACATGAACCTTATAGGGGACCATTAAAATAGCAAAACAATTTTTTTTTGTGTAGGAGTCATTTTGTTTTGAATCTTTCTCTCCACACCCCACCCCCCTAGCCTCACCATCACTTTTATAGGTAAATTCCTTTTGCTATAGTCCAGAGGATCTCAACCTTTAGTGTGTATCAAAGGATTCTTGGGGCTCTGTCAAAATGTAGATGCCCAGACTTCCTGAGATTCTGAGCATATATGTTTGACATTTGCTGGTATGCACCCCCACGGTTCTGAGGCAGAGGGTCCCTGGAGCACACTGAGAATTTGTGCTAGATACTGAGTTCTGGCACTCAGCGTCTGTTTCCATAACCTTCTGTGTCCCCATACCCCTCTGTCATAGAGGCTGGCAGGCTAAGAACCACCTTTTCCTGACTCTGGCCACTAGCATACTGGATGAAGTTGGAGATGCCCTGGAGGTTTTGAAGGTAGAAGGGAGGCAAAGACCATTCTTTTTTTTTTTTCCCCTGAGACTTTTGTGCTGCTGATATATGTGAATGTTGGCAGTAGCTGGACTTCACAGTCACAGTTTATTTAGCTTCACCATCTGGAGAAGCTATGGCTTCAGCAGTGGCGGTAGCTATGGAAACAGTAATAGCCTGACATCTCCCTGGCAGCAATAGTCCCTGCCCTCTGGATTGTGGCTGTGGAGGTTATAATCTTGAAATCAGAACCCATTTCAGTCAGCATAGGTGAGGTTCTGCTGGGGTAACAAGCAACCTTGAAACCTGAAGTGTGTTTTCTTTTTACAATCAATTTCTTTTGTTTCTGTGATGTGCCAGGTGTGGATTGCTGAAGGACTGTGCCTCATGTTGCCTCAAACTAGGATTTACACTGATGCAGCAGGCATCAACCCCTCTTTTGCTGGGTACACGTGAAGGGGTGGCAAGGTATAGGGAAATTGTGCTGGCAATTAAATGCTCTAACCTAGAAGCAATACGTGTCACACAAAAAACTAATGGTCATAACTAGTCAAGTCCCAGCTAATCACAAAGGGGTTAGGAAGTGTGCCTAGAATGTGGAGAGCTGAAAAGTCTTGGTGAACAGTCCTCACGGCTCCCACAGGACCCTAGAGGCAGCCTTTTAATATTAATACCATTCAGTTAATTCTTCCACTGATGTTGCATCTTATCTTTGATTTAAATCTCATTGTTCTTAACATATTAGAGTGGTTTTTGCCTCCTGCACTGAACTCCAATCAGTAAATAAACATTACCTTAGACCTTCTCTTTCTCTCATACACACACACACACATATAATTGTGTAATTGATTTTGTATATATCACATATAAATCAATCGTGAGTTTGTGTTTAGTTCCCAGGTGGTACAGTGGTAAAGAATCTGCCTGCCAATGCAGGAGATGCAAGAGATGTGGGTTTGATCTCTGGGTGGGGAAGATCTCCTGGAGAATGGAGTGGCAACCCACTCCAGTATTCTTGCCTGGAAAATCCCATGGACAGAGGAGCCTGGCGGGCTACAGTCCATGGGGTCGCAGAATTGGACAGGACTTAGCAACTGAGCACACACATGCTATATTAAATTAATGTTCTTTGAAAATGTGTAATCGTGTCGTTTTCTCACCCATGGAAGCCCCAGCTTATCTTTCTCCGCTAGTTAAATGCTATTCTGTATGTTCTTAAAACAGTGGGTATATACCATCCATCAAAACTCTGCATTTCCAGAGACTCTCATCCCTTGACATCTTCAGTAACTATTCAGGTCAGTTTTCCCACAATGTCACTCTACAGAGATGCTTCAGCCAGAACAGTGTTCTAGTTAGGGGTGGCCTCTGGAGCTAGGTTGACTGGGTTTGAATACCAGCTCTATGATTTCCTGGTAGTATGACTCAGGGAAAGTTCTTAACCTCATGTCCCATTTTTTCTCATATATAACGTGGAGTTTTTGGAGCATAATGCTTTAAAAATGATGACTGGTACAGGCTCAATAAATTTTAGCCAATTTATACATTGTCCAATATATCAAAACTGTGAAACTTACATGGTCCAATAGATGGGGTTTTGGTAGCACTGAAGCCTAATATAGGTAGCCTTTGACTCACACAGGTGTACTTTCCTTCAATGCTCTTCTCATCTTTCAAGGACAAAGTCTTCGTTAGTTTCTAGTATGGCCATTACCACCTCTTCTACACACACTAACAGAAATGGTATGAATAAAGCTTGAAAGACTCCAGGCCAGTCCATTAACACACTGCTGCAGTCGCACAATTTGCTACATGGTCTCCACGATCAATTCTGTAACCCCTTAAATGAAGAACTTATTCATACCTATGCAAGATAGCCTGGATTTGTGGTTTTCTCTAGCAGAGAGGGCTCAAGAGAGTGAATATTGATCTTGAAGCACCTTTCTGAGGCTGATTTCCAGGTTAACAGGTCTTGCTGAATTTTCCTAGTTTGCACCTAGACACATCTTTACCAACATATTAGCCTTTTTTATTTCTCTCCAGGAGAAGGCAATGGCACCCCACTCCAGTACTCTTGTCTGGAAAATCCCATGGACGGAGGAGCCTGGTAGGCTGTAGTCCATGGGGTCGCTAAGAGTTGGACACGACTGAGCGACTTCCCTTTCACTTTTCACTTTCATGCATTGGAGAAGGAAATGGCAACCCACTCCAGTGTTCTTTCCTGGAGAATCCCAGGGATGGGGGAGCCTAGTGGGCTGCTGTCTCTGGGGTCGCACACAGTCGGACACGACTGAAGTGACTTAGCAGCAGCAGCAGCATTTCCCTCCAAGCTCAGCTCCCTCTCTTCTCTCCCCTGGATTTGTAAATGGTGCCACAATTTTGGTGGATAAGTTTCATATTTTAGCTTATCAGGAGTGGTTTCCTGGAAGGTAAGATCCTGCAATCTAAGAAGAGTAGAATGGAGGTCAGTTACTATTTTCTGCCCTGGGTACAGAGTGAACAGAGTTGATCAGCTCTTCAGTTACAATGAAACTGGACATTTAGTCCCTTTTCTTTGACTTTATTCATTCCTCCATTACATCTCCTTGGGTTTACATGTCTTTATTTCCCCACCAATTCAATTTCTACTCCTCCTAAAGATGCAACAAAAGCCCTATCTCTCTTTTCCTAAAGATTTTGTTTTAGAGCTGTTTTAAGTTTGTAGCAACCCTTAGAGAAAGGTGCAGAGATTTCCTGTATACCTTCTGTCCCCACATGCGCATAACCTCCCCCTTATTAATGTCACTTACCAGCATGATATAATTTTCACCAGGATGAACCTTTGTTGACATAATAATCACTTGAAGTCCACAGTTTACTTTAGGGTTCACTCTTGAGATTGTATGTTCTATGGGTTTGGATAAATATATAATGCTGTGTATCCATCTTTATATCATACAGAGTAGTTTTACTGCCCTAAAAAATCACTGTGCTCTCACACACCCTGTCTCCCCTGCAACCACTATTGTTTTTTATTGTCTCAATAATTCTGCTTTTTTTCCCCAGAGCTCTGCCTTTTTTTAATGTAGTTAGAATTATATAGTATGATTTTCTTTTCTTTTTAATTTATTTGGCTGTGCTGGGTCTTGGTTGTGGAACATTGGATATTTAGTTGTGGTGTGACAAGTGGGATCAGCTCCCTGAGCAGGAATCAAGCCCAGGTTCCGTGCACTGCAAGTCTTAACCACTGGCTGCTAGAGAAGTCCCTAGAGTTGGATTGTCTAAGAGGCGGCCTTTTCAGGTTGACTTCTTTCACTTACTAATATGCATGTAAGTTTTCTCCACATCTTTTTATGGCCGGGTAACTCATTCTTTTTAGTGCCAAATAATATTTCACTGGATAAACAGCAGTTTATCCATTCACCTACTGAAGGATATCTTTGCTGCTTTCGAGTGTTGGCAGTCGAGTGAAGCGGCTATAAACATCCATGTGGATTTTGTATGGCTACAAGTTTTCAGCTCCTTTGGGTAAATACCAAGGCGCATGATTACTGGATCATGGTTTTGTAAGAAACTGTCTTCCTGGGAAGCTCTTCCAAAGTGGCTGTAGCATTGTGCATCCCCTCTAACAGTGCTCCTGTCTCTCCACGTCCTCTTCAGCATCTGGTGTTGTCAGTGTTCTGGATTTTGGCCAACCGGATAGGTGTGTGGTGAATCCTATTTTCTTGACCCAGAGAATGAGTCTTAGTCATTTTGGTTTCCCACACAATGGTGAGTCCATAATGGCTGCTAAATAAATATTTGCTGAATGAATGGAAGAGTCTGCCTTCTTTTATGTAGGTTGTTGCATTGAACAGCCTACATGTTTTCCTTAACTGCTTACAAACTTGTCTTCAGAACTAAACCGGGCACTGTGGAGGGCAGGAGTCAACCCGACCTTACTCTCACTTGTGTGATGTTCATTGCCTTGTTCACAAACTTTCAATTTGAGAATTTTGTCCTTCAGCTTGTTGGCATGCCAGGTCTAGGGAATATACTTCCCAGCCTATTAATGATGATGTTCAGGGACCTTTGAATTTCCAGGAGAGGGCTGAGGATAAAGGCAAGTTGGATTTCTGCCTGACAAAATACCATCCTCTCCACCTACCCCCATCCACTTTTCACCTTGGCACCAACTCACATCCTTTGGGTCTCAGCTTGTTGGCTGCATTTCCTCAGAGAAGCCTTCAGTGGTTTTTTTTTTCCTTTTCTTCAATATTTGTTTATTTGACTTGGCTGTGCTGGGTTTTAGTTGCCGCGTACGGGATCCTTAGTTGCAGTATATGGGAGGATGTTTTTGTTGTGGCATATGGACTCTTAGTTGAGGAATCTAGTTCCCTGACCAGGGCTTGAACCTGGGCCCCCTGTGCTGGGATCTGGGAGTCTTAGCCACTGGACCACCAGGGGAGTCCTGAGAAGCCTGCAGTTTTTACCTGGAGAGAGTATCCCTCTGATAGTCCTGGCAACTTTTATTACTTTGTGTTTCTTTGTACAATCACTAGCGTAGCCTGGGAAATCCTCAGGGTCCCTGACTGCCACTATTTCTGCCCTGCAGCCCCAGACACAGCATGGTTCCTGGCAGACAGTAGGCCTTGTGTTGAGATTGTTCAGATGAAGGAATGACTACCTAGTATATTAACTTCTAACTGAATTTTGACTGATTACCATCATTTAGCCTTATCACTCTCACAAAGTTGGATCACAACTTTCTATTAGGATGAGTGAAAGATTTGGCATGGTGTGGAGGGTGAACTTACACTCAATGCTAGATTTTCTCTTAACTTCACTAAAATTTACCCAATACTAAATAGGTTTCTTTCTTTTCTTTTTGTTAAAAAATTTTGTAAAAATATGATTGACTTACAATGTTACAATGTTGTGTTAGTTTCAGGTGTACAGCTAAGTGATTCAGTTATACAAATTGTTTTCTTTTTAATTTAAAAAAACTCTTCTGGCCTTTCAAGGCCTCAGCTTTATCATGTACATACCATCATATACCCTGGCTGTGAGAAAAGACAAAGCAATACAGGGTCAGTTTAGGACTGTCCGAGGCGATTCAGACCACACATATTTAAGAGAACAGTTCTCTTCCTCTGCAATATCAGAATGACTTCAGGACCACAGCTTCCAAGGTAGTATTTCACTTTTAATTTTAGCTCTAAGCCGCTGACTAATAGGACTTGAATCTGTGCTGAGAACTTGGACCATTAAAAAAAAAAAAAACCTGTCGTAGACAGCAGAGGAATGCAAAGAATTAGTTGCCATGTCAGGCTTCATTTTCTGCATAGTTACACTGGGCTAATCTTTAGGCTTTACCCATGTTTTTGAGGCAAACAGTGCATAAACATGCCCCTGCCCTTTTTTAAATGACAAGGTTGTTGGAGCCTGTTCGTGAACCCCAGGAGGACCTCAGATCCCTCTTCTCTTACATATGCGAGTTGAGGCAAGTCATTAAAATGGAAAAACCCTCCTGTGGGGAGCTAAGAAGCCTGCGTGTGGTGTAGTGAAACCTGGAAAATGCAAGGGAGGCCCTGGCATCCCAGGGTTGGTTTAGCTGTAGAGCAGACGATGGTCCCTGGGTGAGGAGGTGACCAGGCTGACAGTGATATCAAGGGTAGTTCACAAGTAGACTTGGTGTTCTCAGGTGTCAGAGGCACTGGCCTCTATGTTCAATTGTCTATAGTTCCACCCTCTCCCCATGACTCTTATCATGAATTCATCTAAAATGAGTCTATTTCTATCATCTGCATGGGTTCCCCCCAGCAGCCAGGGTGGTAGTCGCTGAAAATAATGCTAATTACAGCAATAATAATAGCTGCCATTTATTGGCCATCTGCTAGGTTCTAGTAAGTTGCTAAGGGGTCTGTGTGTGTTTTCTCATTTATTCTCCACAATCATCCTGTTGTTGTAGGCATTTCTCCCTGGGGCTGGGGTGGGGGAGTCATCCTTGTGCATGTCTTCATGTGACTCTCCCTTGCGGGAGGCGGGTCCAGACAGGGCCCCAGCTCCACGGATGCCTCATGTTCCCGCTCCCTGCCTCCAGCAGACAGGCCAGCCCTCAGACACTCCTGCTGGATTCTTTGAATGTGAGTCTGAGCTGAGAGTTATGAGGGCAGAGACGGGATGGGAGCCTGCCCTGCCGTGGCAGCGTTCTAGACGAGGTGCTGCCCAGTGGTCAGAGAGCTCGGGGGTCCTACAGCTCCTGCAGGGTGCCCATCTTGACTTCTGTGAATTCCCACACACACACTTAAAAAAAAATTGGCTGCTCTGGGTTTTCACTGTGAACTCCAGAGCATGTGGGCTTAGTAGTTGCAGCACGTGAGTTTAGTAGCCCTGCGGCATGTGGGATCTTAGTACCCCGATTGGGGATCGACTTCACATCTCTTATATTGGAAGGTGGATTCTTTACTACTGGACCACCAGGAATGTCCCCCAGTACACTGCTCTTGCTTTCAACCAAGCACCCTGTCACATCTCTGAATCCAGTGCTGTTATTCTTCCTACGTTACGGGAGAGGAGACTGAAACTCACATAAGGTAAATAACTTGACCAAGGTCATGGGTGTGTGGCAGGGCTGGAACTCTATGCCACACGCATCGGATACCAGAATCGTTCTTTCCGTTGGCCGATTAAAAGGACCCTTACCTCTGCTTGCCTGGTCTGTTAGATGGGGTTGCAGCTTCTGAGAAAAAGAATGGAAGGGCCTTTTCCTTAGAAAAGACACATGACTAGGTGTTTTCTCCCTTTAACACAAGAAGAGAGCAGCCTTGATTTTCTTTACCTGCTTGATCTATTCGATTCCTTCTCCCCTTTTTGTTCATCACTCTTTCCCCTCTTTTAGTGCACCAAAGGATTGCAAACCCATGGGTGATTTTAAATTCAACACTATTTTTTTTAATCTCTTGAGATCGAAAGCTCCAATTAAAAGGGGGAAAAAAACCCCCCACAACTACATAAAACTTTATCACTTGAGCCCCAAGACAGGAAGCAGTGATAAAACAGTGACACCCTAGAAACAAATTACATGCATTTATCAGTAAATGGGGCTGTGTATGCTAATGGGCTTCAGCTTGGGAATAGGAGGCCTGGCTGCATCAGGCTGGTTAAAAGCGGGATTCATTACCGGGAGCCAGTGAAGGATAGACTTGCAGTGGAGAGTGCCTGCCTTGGGTCCCACTAGAGCAGTGGGGCATGTGCATTTCCCTTAGGAATGAGTTCTGCAGAGCTATGGGTGTGAAGGGCTGGGACTGAGTGGACACTTCTGAGAAAATAGCACCATGCTGATCCAGCCAAGGCAGGGGATCCTCAGACCAGCACTTGTCAAGCTCCTGGGATGTGCCAATTACTGTACTCGGAGCTTTATTTACATATTTATTTATGTCATTTAATCCTCAAGGTAACTCTTGGATATAGGCAGTAATAACCCCATTTAATAGGGGAAAAAATTGGGGATTCAGAGGGACAATCCTGAAGGTCACTGGGGAGGAATAGTAGAATTTGAACCCAGAGTTTACGCCAGAGCTCTATCTATGACCTTGGCAGTTGCTTTATCTCACAGGACCTGTTTCTGAGTTCGAGGATGGACTTTGATATTGGGCAGACCTTGTTTCAAGTCTCTTTCTCTAACTGCCTGGATGACATCTGATAAATAACCTCTTTGAGTGTCTTTCTCTACTGGTTATGCAGGGTTTTAGTTGTCAAAAGACATAGTAAGATCACATCAATATGATATAGTATAGGACATGTTGACAGTAGATGTTTGTGGATATTGCTCTTTTTTTTAAAAAAAACAACTTATTTTGCCTCTGAAGGCTATGTATTCTTTGTATTTATTTCCCTCTAGGCTTCCTTTTCCTGGCTCTAGCCCTGTTAATGCTGAGAGGCTGGGTGCCGCCAGAAATGCAAGTGAGAATGGAACTGTAACTCTTCCTCCTCCTTCTCTTCTTCTTCTACAAGGGCATTGGTGTTGTACGTTAAAAAAAAAATGTCTGAACTCTTTCTCTTCTCATATGCAAGCTTGGTGGAGGCAAATTAAAACAGAATTGAGATTTCAGGGAGATGAGCATTTAAGACCATGCACTCGAACTGCTTTGCAGCGTTTTTCCTTTTCCAGTGAAGTTTGAAAAAAATCAAGATAATGTATTGAGTTATTTAAAAAGCTGAATTTATTCTGTCTTAAAGGGTTAAAGAATTCCTGAGTCTATGTCCTTCCTACCACTTTTTGTCTTCCTTTATAAATTATGGTAAAGTTGGGGAATCATTCTTCCTTTTCTTAAGGCAAAAAGGCAAAAAACCCAACCCCCCAAAACATGTGGGTCTCCATTTTGAGGGTAGGTGGGCAAATTTTATGAAATTTGAAGGTCTAAAAGAGAAGAGAGGGCTCTGCACTTTTTAGGTCATATATCTCCTTTTACAAAATTTTGAGTGGGCTTCTCTGGTGGCTCAGCAGTAAAGGATTGGCCTGTGATGCAGGAGATGCAGGTTCAGTCCCTGGATCGGGAAGATCCTCTGGAGGAGGGCATAGCAACCCACTCTAGAATTCTTGCCTAGACAGTCCCATGGACAGAGGAGCCTGGAGGGCTACAGTCCATGGGATCACAGAGATTCGGACACAACTGAAGCAACTTGGCATGCTTGCATACAAATTTTTGAGTAGAAAATCTTATCTTATATATATTTATAAATTCTATGTCTATTACTGATTAAACATAGGTTAAATATTAGTACAGTATAAGTACTTATTTTTTGGATTAAAACAATAAATATTTCCATACTTCAGTGTACCAATTTGCATTTTAGAGGCCATTGGTTTGGTTTAGAAAATAAAGAACCTCCAATGTTAGAACAAAGAGTCTGAGAAAACATCTCTTCAGGGCTACCTACCCTGGCTTCTATGGATGGTCTTCAGATCATTTTCATCCTCCTGGGATCCTATGCAAAAGTGGTATATTTGTAGTCATTTCCCCAGAGTTTTGGTTCATTGCTTGAGTCAGATTCTCAAAGATTAAGTTCCAAAGACAAATCCAGTAATCTGTTCCAGCTGCTCCACAAGATGGAAAAGAGAGCAAATTGCCAGGGTGAGGGCAGTCAGTTTAGTCCTGAGATGGGATTTGCTTTTACTGAGTTCCTACTTATTGCTTTTAGGATTGCACAGGTTTCTGTTTCAATCTCACTTTTGGGTATTATGTATTCACAAACAAAACTGTGTAACACATTTTCTCAATTGTAGATTTTTTATCTTTTTAATGCTAACAATACTTAATGAATAGTTTAGTCTAGAGTCACGCACAGTTCTTAAATGTGTAACTTGATGAGTTTTGACAATACATACATGTGTGTAGCCATCACCCAGGTTAAGATATGGTAGTTTTCCACCACTTTGAATCTTCTCTTGTTCCCTGTTGCAGGCAACCCTTCCTTCTCACCAGAGGCAATCACTATTAGAATTTCTACCACTGGAGATTATTTGGGCTGGTTTTGAATTTGTTATAGATGAGATCATTTGGTGTTCATTTCTTTGCTTGGTGACTGATTTCTTTCATTCAGCATAATGTTTTTGACATTCGTCTAAGTTGTTGTTTGTAGTAGTCCACCCTAACTGCTGAGAAGTATTTGATGGTATGGATATACCACAGTTCATCATTCTCCTGATAAGGAATATTTAGATCATCTTCATTTTGTTGTTTAGTCACTAAGTTGCATCTGACTCTTTTTGCAACGCCATGGACTATAGCCTGCCATGTTCCTCTGTCCGTGGGATTTCCCAAGCAAGTATACTGAAATGTGTTGCAATTTCCTTCTCTAGGAGCTCTTCTGAGCCCACATCTCTTGCATTGTAGGTAGATTCTTTACAACTGAGCTACCAGGATGCTCTGGACACATAGATGCATTACTGTGGACAAATGCACTTACTTCTCTTAGGAATATAGGAGTGAAACTTATGGGTCATACTGTAGGAAACTACCAAAGTGTTTTCAAAAGTGATTGTACCATTTTACATTTGTATCAGAAGTATGCGATTTTGTTTTGTTTTTGTTTCTGTTTTTTCAAAACTAAAGCTATATAAAACTTGTGGATTAAACAAAATAAATTTCTAAATTAAAAAAAAAAGAAGTATGCGATGGTTCCAACTGCTCTGCATTCTTGCCCACACTTAGTATTGTCTTTTAAAATCTAGCCATGCTTGTGGGTGTTTGTGTCCTTTTCCTCCCTGCCCTTCATTTTAACACATCTGAAGTTAAGACGCTTTCTGAGTTCATATCAAAGAAATTACCAACCAGAGGAATAAGTAGTGACAGGTCAGAGATTGTCTTTGATTGTTCAAATTCAAAATTAGAATTCATAGAAGGACTCTGTCCACCAATTATCACTTTACCTGAGAGAGTTTTTTTGGTAGCACCGTTCAAAGTAAATCTAAAATTAAATGTGGATTGCTCATTGCAATTTAAACTGTCTTCAAAAGGATCATACTGTCATGTACCATGGAAACAAAATTATTGTAAATATACATTGCTGAAGTTGCAACTAAAGGCAGGAATATTTTCTAAATGTGTTGGAATGATTGATAGAGTTCTCTAAGCTGTAAGAAGCTGGTATGACAATTCATGTGCTTGAACTTTCTATGATTGGCTTTAGAAAGAAGCTGTTTATACATAGTTTTCAGTTAAGGACACTAGAAATGCAGAATTCATAGAAAATGAAGGTGAAGGCTTATTATACTTTAAGTTGTCTTGTATAATTTTAAAAAATACTTTCCTTTATGTGATTTCAAATTCAAGAGTTACAAGGCTAAACTGTTGAATGCCTCTCTCTTGCCCTTTCCTCCTCCCTGGAAACAGCAAGTGTTCGTTTCTTACGTGAAATTAGTGTGAAAACAAGCAAGTATGTTTATCTTCTCTTGTTAACACCTTGTTCTCTTCTTCTTTAAAACCAAACTAACTACAATGAGGTATCACTTCATACTAGTCAGATCAGCAAAAAATCTACAAACAATAAATGCTGGAGAGGATATGGAGAAAAGAGAGCCCTCACAACTGGTGCACAACTGGTGGGAATGTAAATCGATACAATCACTGTGGAGAACAGTATGGAGATTTCTTGAAAAACTAGGAATAAAAATACCATATTACCAGCAATCCCACTACTAGGCATGGTGAGTGAAGTTGCTCAGTCATGTCTGACTCTTTGCAACCCCATGGAGTGTAGCCTATGAGGTTCTTCCATCCATAGAATTTTCCGAGCAAGAGTACTGGAGTGGGTTGCCATTTCCTCTTCCAACTACTAGGCATATACCCTGAGAAAACCATAATTGAAAAAGATTCATGTACCCTAGTGTTCATTGCAGCATTATTTGTAATAGCTAGGACATGGAAGCAACCTATGTCCATCTACAGATGAATGAATAAAGAAGTTGTGGTACACACACACACACACACACCCACACACACACACACACACAGGAATATTACTCTGTCATAAAAAGGAATTAATTTGAGTTGGTTCTAGTAAGGTAGATGAACCTTGAGCCTGTTACACAGAGTGAAGTAAGTCAAAGTGAAAAGCAAATATTATCTAATAATGCAAATATGTGGAGTCTAAGAAAATGGTGCTGCTGAAGCTATTTGCAGGGCAGGAATAGAAGTAGAGGCAAAGAACAGACTTGTGGACATAGCAGGGGAGGAGACGGTGGGGCGAATTGAGAGAGTAGCATCGAAACATATACATTGCCTTATGTAAAACAGATAGCCAGTGGTAAGCTGCTGTATAACACAGGAAGCTCAACCTGGTGCTCTTTAACAACCAAGAGGGGTGGAATTGGATTGGGGTGGGAGGTAGATTCAAAAGAGAAGGGACGTATGTACACTTATGGCTGACTCACAGTGTTGTATGGCAGAAACCAGCACATTATAAAGCAGTTATCCTCCAATTAGAAATTTTTTTTAAATTAAAGAAAACCAAGCTAAATATAAAACCCCCAAAGCAAAACAAACCAAAGTAAGAAAAACATACAAAGCATACTGTTCAGTACTCAGCTTTTTCCATTTAACATTCTTTGGCATTGACCTTCTTTGGGATTGAATGAAAACTGACCTTTTCCAGTTCTGTGGCTGCTGCTGAGTTTTTCAAATTTGCTAACTTGTTGCATACAGCACTTTAACAGCATTACCTTTTAGGATTTAAAAAGCCCAGCTGTAATCTATAATTCTATCACCTCTACTAGCTTTGTTTTCAGTAATGCTTCCTAAAAGGCCCACTTTACTTCACACTCCAGAATGTCTGTCTTTAGGTGAGTGACCACAGCATTGTGGCTATCTGGGTCATTAAGAACTTTTTTGCATAGTACTTCGTGTAATCTTGCCTCTTTTTAATCTGTTCAGCTTCTGTTAAATCCTTACCATTTCTTTCCTTTATCATGCCCATCCTTGTGTGAAATGTTCCCTTGATAGCTTGTTTTCTTGAAGAGATCTCTAGTCTTTCCCATTCTACTGTTTACTTCTTTGCATTGTACACTTAAGGTCTTCTTTATCTGCTTGCTATTCTCTGGAACTCTGCATTCAAATGGATATCTTTCCCTTTCTCGCTTGCTTTTTTTGCTTCTCCTCTTTCCTCAGCTATTTGTAAAGCCTCCCCAGACAACCAGCTTGCCTTCTTACATTTCTTTTTTCTTTGGGATGGCTTTGATCACTGCCTCTTGTACAATGTTACAAGCCTCCATCCATAGTTCTTCAGGCACTCAACAGTTTACTGTATCTAATCCTTTGAACTATTTGTCACCTCCACTGTATAATCATAAGGGATTTGATTTGTGGTTTTCCCTACTTTCTTCAAGTTAAGCCTGAGTTTTGTAATAAGGAGTTCATGATATGAACCACAGTCAGCTCCAGGTCTTATTTTTGCTAACTGTATAGAGCTTCTCCATCTTCAGCTGCAAAGAATGTAATCAATCTGATTTTAGTATTGACCATTTGGTTATGTCCAAGTGTAGAGTCATCTCTTATGCTGCTGGAAAAAGATGTTTGCTATGACCTGTGTGTTCTCTTGACAAAACTCTGTTAGCCTTTGCCTTGATTCATTTTGCACTCCAAGGCCAAACTTCCCTGTTACTACAAGTGTCTCTTGACTTCCTGCTTTTGCATTCCAATCCCATATGATGAAAAGGACATATTTTTTCAGTGTTAGTTCTAGAAGGTCTTATAGTTGTTCATAGAACCATTCAACTTCATCTTCTTCAGCCTTAGTAGTTGGGGCATAGACTTGGGTTACTGTGATGTTGAATGGTTTACCTTGGAAATGAATTGAGGTCATTCTGTTGTCTTTGAGATTGCACCCAAGTACTGCATTTCAAGATTCTTTTGTTAACTATGTGGGCTACTCCATTTCTTCTAAGGGATTCTTGCCCACAGTAGTAGATATAATGGTCATCTGAATTAAATTAGGGAAAGCTAAGTGTTGGTACAATGCCAACAAGACTGCCTAAGGCCAAAAGTGACTCAGAAGAATCTTTTCCTTCCTAAGGCTGTCTCAGATACTGCTTGAGAGGAGTCAAGAAGAGTTATGCCTTATATGAATAAGGGTATACAGTTATTAGCAAAGTTCCAAATCATATGTCTTTAATAGAATTTCCTTTTTAATTCCTTGGAACGTTGGTATTTTATTGGTGGGCACCTTTGAGGAAGATGAAATTTCTAGGTGCTATTCTTTTGGTACAGTGATTGTTCAGTCCCCAAGTCATGTCCATCTCTTTGCAACCCCATGAAATGCAGCACGCCAAGCTTTCCTGTTCCTCATCATCTCCCAGAGTTTGCCCAAGTTCATGTCCATTGAATCAGTGATGCCATCCAACCATCTCATCCTCCGTCACCCTGTTCTTCTTCTGCCTTCAGTCTTTCCCAGTATTAGGGTCTTTTTCAATGAGTTGGCTGTTCCCATCAGGTGGCCAAAGTAGCTTTAGCCTCCATCCTTCCAATGAGTATTCATGGTTGATTTCCTTTAAGATTGACTAGTTTGATCTCCTTGCTGTCCAAGGGACTCTGAAGTCTTCTCCAGCACCACAATTCAAAAACATCAATTCTTTGGCACTCTGCCTTTTTTACGGTCCATCTCCTATACAGGTATGATTATTGGAAAGATGGATAGTTTTGACTATACGGACCTTCAAAGGCAAAGTGATGTCTTTGCTTTTTAACACACTGTCTAGGTTTGTCGTAGCTTTCCTGCCAAGGAAAGCATGCAGTATCTAAATATTATTTCTCATGTAGTGGTCCTGTAGCTCTTTGCAAAACCAGTCAAAACTGTGGGCTTTTATCCCAGAAAAATGCACGTGGATACAGATAAATTTGACTTTCACTTTAGGAGGGGCTTCATAGATTACCTGAAGCTTGTTGGTGGCAAATGCCCTGAATTGTTCTAATTTTCCTGAGGAATAAGGGTAGTTTATATTCTGTTGGTTGACTATCACTTGGGATTATTAGCCTGGAAGGTATCATTTTTATGACTTCAGAAACCATAGTAAATTTGAAAAATGATTACAACTTTTTGAGGGGCATATGTTAGAATGCATAAGCTTCCAATTGATTTCCTTCCACCATTTTCCCCAAAACAATGTGTTTGAGTTTTGGCCACTGAGAAATAGCATACAATAATGTTATGAGCCTGGGCTTAATAGTTGTTAAGAGCATGGGCTTTATGTCAGAATTTGAGGATGGGGAGCAAGATCCCAACTTTATTCTGCCACTCACCTAGTACAGGACAGTTGAGTCTTTCTTTACCTTACTTTTTTCATCTATAAATAGGGTTAACAGTGCATTTTATGGCATGGTGTGAGGATTACATGAGCTAATGAATGAAAAGCTATATGTAGAATGTCTGGCATGAATAAGAATTCAGTTAATAATATCTGTCATTTCTTCTCTGTCAGAGATTCTTAATATTTTGTAATTGTATCAGATGACTCTAGATCATATTCACTGTTATTTTAAATTATCAAATCACCTTGAGACTAATTGAGAAGTTCAGACCACGGATAGCCAAGTGGCAAAATTGTAGTTAAAACATATGGTTAGAGTGCTTTGGGCCACTTGGGGAAATGGATTTTATAGAGATGCTGCTGCTGCTAAGTCACTTCAGTCGTGTCCGACTCTGTGCGACCCCATAGACGGCAGCCCACCAGGCTCCTCTGTCTCTGGGATTCTCCAGGCAAGAACACTGGAGTGGGTCGCCATTTCCTTCTCCAAGGCATGAAAGTGAAAGTGAAGTCGCTCAGTCGTGTCCGACTCTGTGCGACCCCATGGACGTAGCCCACCAGGCTCCTCCGTCCATGGGATTCCCAGGCAAGAGTACTGGAGTGGGGTGCCATTGCCTTCTCCATGCTAGAGACGCTAGAAATGTTAAATAAAGTTTATAGAACAGAATAATTATTGTTACCAGTAACTTCAATATCTTGTGTTCATACGTATTGGTCTCACTGCTAGGAAGAGTTTTATTATTATCACTGTTAACAGATAGGTTAAACAGGATCCCATTCACAAAAGCAAGCTGAGAAACTTAAAATTACAGCATATGTTTGTCCTTGAATTGATCCCATGATTCTTGAGAATTCAAAGGAGCCTCCGGAATTTTTCTCAAAATCTAGTTTGAAAGAATTTATCCATATTCAAACAAGATACTAGGTTTCCTAAATTTGGAAGATTTTCCCTATCTTTTTGATTTTTAAGACAAACCTCACCATGCAGTCATTTATTTTCTGACTTTTTTTAAACCTAAACAGGGAGCACCCTAGCAGGCTGTCTGAAAACTCAGCAGATTGTGTGTATCTCTGTGTATATGTATCCAGTGTGTGTGCATGTATCTATGTTTGTGTCTACCTGTGTATCTCTTTCTGGATGTATTTATCTGTGTGTGTGCATGTTCCTGCATCTATATTCTTTCCCAGTCATCTTATGACTGAGAACAGAAAAGACACCAAGAAATAAAGGCCTGAGAAGACTATTCATCACTGGGGGCTGCCTCTCAGCCTGACTAGTAGCTCCCCAGGGAGTCTTAACAAAGCACTGCAGAGTCCAAATTCTTCTCCCCACCCCCACCCAATCCGGGGGACTCCGTACTTGGGCTGTACTATCACCTTCACCCTCAGACTTTGCAGAACCTCCCCTCCCCCATTCATCTCTGGGCCCATCAGGGATGTGAGCAAAGGAAGCATTAAAATGGGTAGATTGATAGCCTTGGGATCACACCGATCTTCATATGTGTTGAATATTATGTCAATTATTCATCACTCAGAGATATCATTGCAGGGAAAAATCACATTAAGAGGAGCCAGGAAAACTAGAGGTTATAAATTCCAACCCCAGCCATGACTGTGCTGGAATTCAGTGCCAGCTCCTCTGTGGTGGTCTCGTTGGAAGGCTGGAGTCTCAGACTTTCTTTCAGAAATATTTTTTCTCCTGTCTTACCTTCTACCAGGCAGAGACTCAACCTTCCGGAGGTGAAAAAGAGCTGATACATCTGTGGACACAATGCTCCTAAGTTCCCTTTGAATTCTGCCATCACCTCGAGTTGGCTGTCTAGAAAATGCCATTTTCTCTCAGTTGACTCAAGGAAGCTTTTTTTCCCCAGCACTAGATGATACCAAAAATGGGTGTCTCAGAAGATGGCGAATGCCACAGAGCAAATATAACTCAGCCCAGCATACAGAGTTGTTGACGAAGAGTGTAGGAGTGTAAGGACTCGACCACCAGGCAATGACTCAGCCTTTCCAAACTTACATTTCCTCATCTTGTGAGTTTAGGGATCCTGCCAGTTCCAGTGGGTGGTTGTGAAGACTAAATTAGGTAACCTAGATCACATAATTCCGAGTCCCTCAACCTTATGGAGCTACTGGTACTTTATGACACAGTATGTGGGAGGGCCACTGAGTTGTTCTTCAGAGTGTCTGAAGGTTCTGAGGAGAAGCTTAGATGTCTTCTGTGCAGGAGCGTCTTCTGCTGGAGAGCTGGTCCTACGGGTACCAGTCTCCATCCCCAGCTTCCTTGTCACCAGTAGACGTGACTCCCCTAATTCATTCCCTCAGAGAAACACCAACACAGGCACTATTTATCTATCCATTCATAGAGTGACTGCTTCCTGAGCTCATACTATGGGCCATGGAGCAAGTTTTGAACAAGAGGAAAGGTCCTCCTCTCTTCAAGCTTATATTCAAGCCTGATTGACCTAAAATCAGTCTACAGCAGATACACCAGCAAGTTCAGGTGTAACAGGCACTTTGAAGGTGATAACACAGGGTGACATGATGCAGCGTGGAGTGTGGTGTGAGGTCAGAGAAAGGGCTTTTGAGGAGGTGATAATGAAGCCATCACCTGAAAGGCAGGAGGGAGCCAGTTATGTGAAGATCTCCGGGAAGAGTGTTCCAGGCAAAGGGGGCTGCGAGTTTGAGTCTGAGGTAGGAAGGAGATGAAGTCGTTTTAGAAAGGAAAGTGTGGTCTGAGATGATCCGAGGGATAAGCAGAACTTGGGAGGCCAGAATAAGCGATTTGGCTTGTATTCTTGTACAACGGGATTTCCGGCAGGTGCGTGACATATTTTGGTTCGTGGTTCAGGCAGGGAGGTTGCTTTAGCTTGCGTAGAATGGGTTGTGGTGGAGGAACAGGAGTGGGAAGAGCAGGGAGAGGCTCTGTGGTCGAGAAGCTGAGACACGGCGGTGGCTTGGACTGGGGTTGCACCAGTGGAAAGCTGTCAGTAGATGACTGGGCTCAGGAGCAGATCTGAGAGCTTTGGGATTCAGGGCTAGCTCCTGTGCCCTGAGAGACTCTACCAAGGGATTGAATGTGGACCAGCGTGGAGGGAGGAAAGCGGATGCTCCTAGGTATTTTGTAAGCTTTGGCTACCCTGCAATCTAGGGGAGAAAAATGCAGATATGGGTCATGAAATGTGTCAGCTTTTCCCTGCCTTGGGAATGTTCTCACTGGGGCCGTGACTCCATGGGCCCTGGTCTCCTGTCCCCGCTGTCTGTCTCCCTTGGCTTTCTACTTTTCTGTGTGTGCTCTGTTCTGAGGACTGAATATCCTTAGGCAGAGGGTGACATTATTCAGAGCTTTATATTGTGAGCCTTCTGAGCGCCCAGACCTGTGCTAGTCCCAGTATGCCATATGGGCAGACTTCTGGAAGCCAAGCTCATGCTAATATTTCTTGTGCCGCTTCTATGAAGAGCATCCTCTCCCCTTGGTCCCCAGAACTTTCCTGAGGGACTTGTCTCCCACTGATCATGAGATAGTTCTGCATCACACATTGTTCAGGAGCTCTCAGCTCTGAGCAAGCTACGTAACACATGCCAGGCCTATTTTCTGTCTCTGTGAAATGGGAAACCTGCTTTCTAGAGCACATAGGAAGATTTTCGGAAACCCTACAGGGGACCTGGCAGATACTGCTCAGAGCAAAGGTAACCTAGCTGGTGGTTACTGCTTTTTTTTTTTCCCCTCTTGTTTGTATTGAATTGAACAAAGAAGTCCTGAACCAGTTAAAATGAAACAGGAAGTAGAGGGTTCTGATATTTTGTCATCTTCAACTGGTCATGGAATCAGAGGGGTGGTGAGGACTTCAGAGAGTATTTCTGCTAATCCCTTGGTGTAACCAGACAGGAATACTTGTGAAGAGGACCCTTGCAGAGATTTCATGTGGTGGCACATTTCTGAGGGTGTTCTGCAGAATAGTAACCATGCAATGATTTGCTCAAAGAAAGACTTTGTGGTCCAATAACCAAGAAATGTTGCATGTCAGATCTCCTCCTTGTAGGTGTACAGACTGTTTGCCCAATAAAGGCTCTGATGAGTCCTGTAATGAAGAAATCTGCCAGTCCCTTTTTATTATAGCATTCTCCACTGGCCTTAACTGGAGGATATTTTGTCTGTCAGCTTTAGTAACATCCTGTAGAATGTGTGTTCTTTAGAATGTCCTTGGGAAATCCTACTTTAGCCAAAGGAGCCCATATTTCAAACTGAGGGTTGGTTTCTTGAGACAGTTCTGTTACTGGACCAAACTTGAGTCGGCTTACCCACCATGTAGCAAAGTACATCTACCGACACTGGGTTGTGGTGAAGAAGGGGGTATACAGCATCTACTTGCAGAGACATGGAAGAACGATACAAAAAGATCTTCATGACCCAGATAATCACGATGGTGTGATCACTCACCTAGAGCCAGATATCCTGGAATGTGAAGTCAAGTGGGCCTTAGGAAGCATCACTACGAACAAAGCTAGTGGAGGTGATGGAATCCCAGTTGAGCTATTTCAAATCCTAAAAGATGATGCTGTGAAAGTGTTGCACTCAATATGCTAGCAAATTTGGAAAACTCAGCAGTGGCCACAGGACTGAAAAAGTTTTTATTCCAGTCCCAAAGAAAGGCAGTGCCAAAGAATGCTCAAACTACTGCACAGTTGCACTCATCCCACACACTAGTGAAGTAATGCTCAAAATTCTCCAAGCCAGGCTTCAGCAATACGTGAACCGTGAACTTCCTGATGTTCAAGCTGGTTTTAGAAAAGGCAGAGGAACCAGAGATCAAATTACCAACATCCACTGGATCATCGAAAAAGCAAGAGAGTTCTAGAAAAGCATCTATTTCTGCTTTATTGACTATGCCAAAGCCTTTGACTATGTGGATCACAACAAACTGTGGAAAATTCTTCAAGAGATGGGAATACCTGACCACCTGACCTGCCTCCTGAGAAATCTGTATGCAGGTCAGGAAGCAACAGTTAGAACTGGACATGGAGCAACAGACTGGTTCCAAATAGGAAAGGGAGTACATCATGGCTGTCTATTGTCACCCTGCTTATTTAACTTCTATGCAGAGTACATCATGAGAAACGCTGGGCTGGATGAAGCACAAGCTGGAGTCAAGATTGCTGAGAGAAATATCAATAACCTCCAGATACACAGATGACACTACCCTTAAGGCAGAAAGCGAAGAAGAATTAAAGAACCTCTTGATGAAAGTGGAAGAGGAGAGTGAAAAAGTTGGCTTAAAGCTCAACATTCAGAAAACTAAGATCACGGCACTTCATGGCAAATAGATGGGGAAACAGTGGAAACAGTGGCAGGCTTTATTTTTGGGGGCTCCAAAATCGCTGCAGATGGTGACTGCAGCCATGAAATTAAAAGATGCTTACTCCTTGCACGAAAAGTTATGACCAACCTAGACAGCATATTAAAAAGCTTTGCCCACAAAGGTCCGTCTAGTCAAGGCTATGGTTTTTCCAGTAGTCATGTATGGATGTGAGAGTTGGACTGTAAAGAAAGCTGAGTGCTGAAGAATTGATGCTTTTGAACTGTGGTGTTGGAGAAGACTCTTGACAGTCCCTTGGACTGCAAGGAGATCCAATCAGTCCATCCTAAAGGAGATCAAACCTGAATATTCCTTTGAGCGACTGATACTGAAGCTGAAACTCCAGTACTTTGGCCACCTGATATGAAGAACTGACTCATTTGAAAAGACCCTGATGCAGGCAAAGGTTGAAGGCAGGAGGAGAAGGGGATGACAGAAGATGAGATGGTTGGATGGTATCAAAGACTCAATGGACATGAGTTTGAGTCAACTCCAGGAGTTGGTGATAGACAGGGAGGCCTGGCATGCTGCAGTCCACGGGGGAGCAGAGAGTCAGACACGACTGACCAACTGAACTGAACCAACCTGAAGCAAAGATAAGACTTCCCTTCGAGCTCAGATGGTAGAGAATCTGCCTGCAATGTAGGAGACCTCGGTTCAGTCCCTGGGGTGGGAAGATACCCTAGAGAGAGGCATGGCAACCCATTCCAGTATTGTTGCCTGGAGAATTCCATGGACAGAGAAACCTGTTGGGCTACAGTCTATGGGGTCACAGAGTCAGACATGACTGAGCGACTAACGCTTCACTTCAGGCAAGGATAATGAACAGGAGGCTTGTGCTCAAAAGACCTCAGCTATCCAGTGGCTTTCAGGGAAGGATTTTTAAAGGCAGCATTTGGGGTGAGGGTTGCAGCTCCTGGACTTTGTTCTGATTGGTTCGTGGTGAGGTAACAGGGTGCTGTTTTGGGAATCTTAATCATCAATCTTCTAGTTCAGCTAGTCTGGGGTCTATGTGCTTAGGGTCAGCAGATAGTCACCATCTTCCACCTGGGTGAGGGTCTTAGGTTCTGCAATAAAACTCAAAAATATATGTCAGGTTGTTACATATACATCCCTTGAGAAGGAACTGGGGCTCTATTTTATGGCTGTACTATCGTGCAAGCTATCTTGCTTAGCTGCTTCTTTGTTTGTGTCCCATCACTTCTCTAATTAGTCACCAGCTTGAATCTGCTCTTTGAAACTCAGGAAAGACCTAGGAGACTAAAGCCTCTTTCCTCTACAAACAAGAGAGATCTTGCCACTGGGGATACTTCACAGGATCCTGTGTGGTTTCAGTCCCTCTTCCTTTCCTTAGATACTCCTCCGTCCTGAGGGAATCAGGTGGGACAAGGAAGGAAAGAAAGTTTTGGATAAAGAGTTTAATCATAAACTCAGCAGAGAACTCAGTTGTAAGGGACTCAGTTTCAGTTCCCAGTAGCAGAGACTACAGCAACCATGAGAGACAATTAAGAGGCTCCTTCCTGCCCAGCCCGCTGACCCCACCCCAATCTCTGCATCCCCTCTGCCCCAGCAACACCTGGAGTCCTTCGGTTCACCTAGGAAGTGATTCTCAGCAACTCCGAACAGCGGGGGCTTTTGGGGAAACAGAATCCCGTGGGACTCCAGGGGTTTTTACAGACAAGATGGCATCATCTGCCCATGTAGGTTAACTGTTGAATGTCAGCCAAGAAGACCTAAATGAAGTGGACTTCATCTTGTGGCTTTCCTGTACTTCCCACATGTGGGCCTGGAGAAGCTGGTCAGCTCAATCAGCCAGAGAAAGTGTGATTGGGCGGTGGGAGAGAGTTTAGACAGAGTTGAAAACTAAGATAGAAAGCTATGAAAATGGGAAAAAGACATTTTCACCTTTAAAAATAAAAGAAGAAATTCCTTAACTGCCCAGTGATTAGAACTCAGTTCTTTCACTGTGTGGTGCCGGGTTCAATCCATGGTTGAGAAACTAAGATCTGATAAGTCATGTGGTGCAGCAGGAAAAAAGAAAAAAGAAAAATGACCTCACAGCATAGTTTGAGAGAGAAACAGACAAGCTTTTTAGGTAGAAGAAAATCTGGCAGTTTGGATGTCACTTCCTTATGGTCTAGGAAGACTTCCCCTGGAGGTTGTCTGTCGTGGTAGCAGAAGGACAAGTATGAAAAAGAACTTGGTTAGCAACCACTACTTGATTGCATCCAGTGGGTGGGTGGGCAGGGCCCAGTCGTGTCTGACTCTTTGTGACTCCATGGAGCCCACCAAGCTCCTCTGTCCATGGGATTCTCCATGCAAGAATACTGGAGTGGGTTGCCATTTCCTCCTCCAGGAGATCTTCCCAACTCAGGAATCAAATCTTGCAACTCCTGCATTGCAGGTGGATTCTTTACCACTAGCACTAGCCCCTAGGTTTCAGCAAGACAGAGGGTGATAATCCAGGAAAAGGATTTGTGTTCATTCTGATTACCTTACCACCAAAAGACGCCTTGTCAATGGGGAATGTTTCCCCACCACCCCCACCCCCTCCAGATTTCTAGCTTGAGTTCTTGTGCATCTTACTGTTACAAAGCTAGTAGCTCTCTTGTCACTTCAGGGATGTATTTTGAGCTAATAGTTAGAGTTGGGAGAGGGTCGCCCCAGTGCCCTTGTGGTTAGTGGCCCATAAGGAAGTAGAGGAATTAGATATCTCAAAAAACACCATTTATTTTGTGCTGTGTAAAGCCTTAGAGCATCTGTCAAATATTTGAGCTTGAGGGCTCAACAGTTTAAATCCAAATCTACTCAGCTTGCCAGGAACCACATTTCAAAATTTGTGGACCTCTGTCATAGTATTTTCCGTATGGCATCCTAATTTGGGGCTGCGCTTTTATGAGTTGTAACCCTGAGGAGGTAACTCTGAGATCCATAGGTGGTTGGTCGGTCAAGGCAGCAGGAGAGGAGAACAGGGAGCGTCCAAGGCTCTGAAAGCTTGGAGGTGAGACCACCAGGGCCTGGTCTCTCCACTTCATCCAGGCAGAGAGACTCGAGCCGGACCATTGATTTTAATGACCTTCAACAGTTAAAAAAAATTAGTACATCTGCATGGTAAAAATTTAAATCATACAAATAAATATTCAGTAAAAAATAAATTCCTTTCCTTTCTTGGACCCCAGTAACCCAGTTTATTGACTTATCATTTCTAAGTTTTTTATGTATATGATCTCACTTAATCCTTATAACAGCTACAAGATTTAGGTTCCGTTATTATTACCATGTCAGATGAGGCCTTGTGTCTCAGAGAGGTGAAATAATTCACTTGTAAGGTGGTATGGGCGAGGGAACAAGAGATAAAGTAGGGAATTGCTGTTGAGAACTTCAAGGCGTTATAAGTGTGACTTGTGTGAGATGGATTAGAACACTTCATGGTTGGTAGAGCCTTTTGCCACAGGGAAAACTCACTTCTTTTCCCGTCTTGGAGAATACAAATCTGCCGTGGATTTTAGAGTGATTTTGAAAAATATTTTATTTCTGCCAAGTAGCTGTTGATGTGGAGAAGGCAATGGCACCCCACTCCAGTACTCTTGCCTGGAAAATCCCATGGATGGAGGAGCCTGGTAGGGTGCAGTCCATGGGGTCGCTAGGAGTCGGACACGCCTGAGCGACTTCACTTTCACTTTTCACTTTCATGCCTTGGAGAAGGAAATGGCAACCCACTCCAGTGTTCTTGCCTGGAGAATCCCAGGGACAGAGCAGCCTGGTGGGCTGCCGTCTATGGGGTCGCACAGAGTTGGACACGACTGAAGCGACTTAGCAGCAGCTGTTGATGACAATTTCATGAAATAGAAGTCTGGACAGTCTAGTGGAATTGTGGAGTTTGAAGGGTCCGGATATGTAAGAGCCAGATGCAACTTAGCAACTGAACAATTTTAAAATGTTTAGTTTAACCAGTATATTTAGATTATTTCTATTTCAGCATTTCAGTTTAAAAATTGAGATTGTATTGTCTTTTTCTTACTCTTTAGTGTGAATTTTACATGTAATAGCACATCTCAAGTGCTTAATAGCCAAGCATGACCAGAGCAGTACTAGAAGAGTTACTGTTTTTACCTTTTCATGTATATATCTATGTTCTCTCTGAAATTTTTGTGTGTAGTGCAAGGTAGTAACCTAGCTTAAATTTTTTTATATGAATATCCAACTGACTCAGAACCAGTTTATTGAAAAGATATTCCTAACCCCATGAAACTTCTGTCTTAAATATCCACACATGTGTGAATCTGTTTCTGGACTCCGTTCTACACCATCTGTCAATTTGTCTCTGCTTACACCAGTAGACACTGGCTTAACTACTATACTTTTAGATTTAGGAATAACTTGCTATGTTGGGAGACTGCAAAGAACCAGCCGTGGTAATAACTTAACACTATCTTAACTACTATAATTTTCACAGTGAGTCCTGATATCTGGTAGGGAAATTGTTCCTACTAGTTCTTAAGAGAATCTTGGCCATTATCGGTTTATTGCCTTTCCATATAAATTACTTGCTAAGTTCCCCCAAAATATCTGTAAAGATTTTGATTGAGATTGTATTGAATCATATATCAGTTTGAAGAGAGCACTTAAAAAATAATACATGTTCATCTGATGCTGTCTTCTAGGTAGGATCTGGACCTGTCTTTGCCTTCCAGTCTCTGCTACCTTCCGCATTCTAGGGTATGATCAGCTGACTGAGAAAGAGGCTCAAGCTTTACCTCTTTGATGAGAACACAGTGGAGGGTCCCTTCCTCTTCTCAGGGGCAGAAAGTCCCTGGCAAGGTTCTAGAATTCTAGGATACAGAAAATAAATGGGAGTCTTGGAAGAACCAGACTAAAATCCCTTGAGTTCCCATCTATCTGGAGTAGGGACCTTGTGCCCCATATGTGAGTTTTCAGGGGTCACCCATGCTTGGGCTCACTTTAACCCAGGGTAGATCAATAGAACTTACCCACCTAGAGATAAGGTAAGATGCTTTCTGCTCCTCCCTCTTCTCTACCTTCTCTGTCACTGGTCTCACTATTTGCTTTGTGGCCACAGAGCAAGTTTCATGGAGAAGTCAACTGGAAATGTAGAGAATTGTGCAGGCTTGGTGATCAGGCAGGAGAGGAGAGGGACAGAAGAAAGGAGTTTGCTGAAGATGTCCCCGGCATCTGAAGAGATGTGACAAGATGAAGATGAAGACAAACTAGGGATCGTAGTAAGATAATGAGGATGGAGAAGGTCCTGCAAGGAACTGGGCTTACCTTTTATGCTGAATGTTGTTTGGCCGTCATCTTGAATTCCCTATGTCCACCAGGGAATCCACAATCTAATTCCTGATTGAACTTCATCAGATTAGTCCCCTCGTAGGGAACCCATCTCTCCAGGACGATACTTGTGAATTACCAGCTTGGGGGTAGCTGGAGTGTTAGTGAGAATCAGAGTCCAAGGGACTAGAAGGGGTCGGAGGAGGAGTAGGGGCAAGAACAAAGGAGTAAAGAGACAATGGGCCAAGACGAACAGGGTGGCAAGTGGATGGTCTGCAGGGAACAACGGAAGAGCCGGACCTGGAAATCCTTAAGGTAGAGTGGCAGGAAGGGATGACAGTAGTCAGAGGAGGGAAACAGGTGGGGCTCAAAACTGAGAGAGGAGGATGGTGCTGGGGAGGAGGCCAAGGGCTAAAAGATGGAGGAGACAGGGGAGGAAGGTGAGTTGGACAGTGAGAGCAAGAAGGAGCAGGAAGAGGGGGTGGAGGCTGGAACTGAGAGGAGGAAATTGCAGGTAGTTTTCTTGTCTTTTTTTCAGTTGGCACTCTGTGCATACTCATCCTGTGAAAATCGGTAACTGGTGGAAACTCAGACCTGGTTCAGCAGTTAGGTCACACTGCTGAGCGCATCACCCATTCATAATGGAAATGCCCTCTATGAAGTGTCCATGCCACTCCCTTTGTGACCAGTCAGTAATCTCCACCAATCATGAAAGTGGTCCCAGTTTCTAGGCTGAAGAATGGTCAGAGGAATTGGTGAAGCGAGGAAGTGGAGTCTAATAGTCGTCCCTGTTCCCTGGGATAACATGTAGTTTTGCCCCTTGGTAGGCAAAGATTTATCAAAAGGTTAGGATAGAGTTGGAGGCTGGGACCTGGGAGAATGGCTCTGAAGCAGGAATGGCCAAATTGGGAAGAAGTCATTGCTCCACCCCCCAGCCCCACTCTATTTAACTTACTGCATCTCCCCAAATCCTTTCATATCCATATCACTCCATGAATACAAGATAATCGGAGATTGCCATTCTACCAATAAATATACTGAAGGCCAGAGAGGAAACTATTAATATAGAGGCAGGCAGCAGATGACAGATTGTCCAGATTAGAACTTGGGCCAAAAGTCAAGGAGTAGGGGTATCCAGAAGGGAGCACAAATGGCCCATGACAGTATGATCCTGCCCCGTGTTTCTGGACAGAATCATACAGGGCTGCTTCAGAGCAAAGCTCTGTGTTAGTAGTATAGCCTCCTCCTGGTCCCTATGATCCCTTGGTATTTTATCTGACCCTTAACTAGAACCAGAAACACAGGGTCAAGCTGATAGGTCAAGCTCAGGAGCTACTCACTCCTGAGTGCCTAAGGACTAGATTTGGACTTTCTTGCTCAGTACCCTAGATGCCCACCTCCATGTCAGGTGATTTAGGAAAGTACTGTACCTGCTCCTTTTCTTTTATCTGATGTAGCAATTCTATTTGCTTATCATTCCTTTTTTAAAAAATTGAAGTATAGTTCAATTACTATATTAGTTTCAGATGTACAAGATAGCGTTTAAAAATTTTTATAGTCTGAATCCCATATAAGGTTATTATAAAATATTGGTTATGTTCCTTGTGCTTTACATTATATCCTTGTAACTTATACCTGATAGTATTCACAGGTGGCTCAGAGGTAAAGAATTCGCCTGCCAAGCAGGAGATTCTGGTTCAGTTCCTAGATTGGGAAGCTCCCCTGGAGAAGGAGATGGCAACCTACTCCAGTATTCTTGCCTAGGAAATCCCCTGGACAGAGGACCACAGTCCATGGGGTTGCAAAGGGTCGGACACAACTTAGTGACTAAACAATAGCAACAGTAGTCTGTACCTCTTCATTCCCTTCCTTGCCCGTCCCATCCCCTTCCTTGCCCCTCCCATCACCCTTTTCCCAACCAGTAACCACTAGTTTGTTCTCTGTATCTGTGAGTCTGTTTCTGTTTTGTTAGACTTGTTAGTTATTTTTTAGATGCCACACATAAGTGAAAACATAAGGTATTTGTCTTTCTCTGTCAAAATTGTTTCATTAAGTATAACACACTCTAGGTCTGTGCATATTGTTGGAGATGGCAAAATGTTATAACTGAGTGATATTCCATTGTGTGCGTGTGTATCACATTATCCATTCATCTGTCAACACTTAAGTTGCTTCCATATCTTGGCAATCATAAATAATGCTGCTGTGAACATTGAGGTGCCTGCATCTTTTTGAATTAGTGTTTTTGTTTTCTTTGGATAAGTACCCAAGAGTAGAATTACTGGGTCTTATGATAGTTCCATTTTTAACGTTTTAAGGAAACTCCATGCTGTTTTCCTTAGTAACTGCACTGATTTACATTCACATCATCAGTGCACAAGGGTTCTCTTTTCTCCACATCCTCACTAACACTTGTTATTTGTAGACTTTTCTGATAATGGCCATTCTGACATATCTGAGGTGATATCTCACTGTGAATTTTGTGGTTCCCTGATTAGTGATGTTGAGCATGTTTTCATGTGCCTGTTGGCCATCTGTATATCTTCTTTGGAAAAATGCCTATTCAGGTTCTCTGCCCATTTTAAAGTCAGATTATTTGTTTTTTTTGATGTTGAATTATATGATTTCTTTACATATTTTGGATAAGAACCCCTTATAAGACATATCATTTGCAAATATCTTCTCCCATTCAGTAGGTTGTCTTTTCATTTTGTTGACAGTTCCTTTCACTTTGCAAAAGCCTTTAAGTTGATCCCCTTTTTAAGTTGGGTCCCCTTTGTTTATTTTTGCTTTTGCCCTTTCCCAAGGAGATCCAAAGAAATATGGCTAAGACCAGTGTCAAAGAACACACACCTATATTTTCTTATAGGAGTTTTATGGTTTCTCGTCTTACATTTAGATTTAATTCATTTTGAATTTATTTTTGTATATGATGTGAGAAAATGTTGTAATTTCATTCTTTTATTTGCAAGTTGTCCAGATATGCCAGCACCACTTATTAAAGAGACTGCCCTTTCTCATTGTATAGTCTTGCCTTCTCTGTCATAGATTAATTGGCCATATGTGCGTGGGTTAATTTCTGGGCTTTCTATTCTGTTTTGTTGTGTTTGTCTGTTTTGGGTGCTAGTACATACTGTTTTGATTACTGTAGCTTTGTAGTATAGTCTGAAGTCAGGGAGTGTGATACCTCCAGCTTAGTTCTTTTTCTTTCCTTAAATTTATTTTATTGAAGTATCGTTGATTTACAACGTCATGTTAATTTCTGCTGTATGGCAAAGTGATTCATGTATACATATATCATATTCTTTTCATTATGGTTTATCACAGGATATTGAACATAGTTCATTGTGCTATACAGTAGGACTGTGTTGTTTATCCATTCTTTAATAGTTTGCATCTGCTAGTCACAAACTCCCAGTGCATCCCTCCCTTACCCCCTCTTCCTCAGCAACCACAACTCTGTGTCTGTGAGTCTGTTTCTATGTTGAAGATAAGTTCATTTATGTCACATTTTAGATTTCACGTATAAGTGATATCATACAGGATTTTCCTTCCCTTTCCTTCTTTTTCTTCACTTAGTAGGATAATCTCTAGATCCATCCTTGTTGCTGCAAATGGCATTATTTCATTCTTTTTTATGGCTGAGTAGTATTCCAGTGTGTGTGTGTGTGTGTGTGTGTGTGTGTGTGTATGTATGAAAAGTGAAAGTGAAGTCACTCAGTCGTGTCCGACTCTTTACGACCCCATGGACGATAGCCTAGCAGGCTCTGCCGTCCATGGGATTTTCCAGGCAAGAGTACTGGAGTGGGCTGTCATTTCCTTCTCCAGGGGATCTTCCCAACCCAGGGATCGAACCTGGGTCTCCTGTGTTGCAGACAGACGCTTTACTGTCTGAGCCACCAGGGAAGTATATGTATATATATATATATAAGTGTGTGTGTGTGTATATATATATATATACTACATCTTTATTCATTCATCTGTCAATGGGCATTTAGGTTTTTTTCATGTCTTGACTATTGTGAATAGTACCACAGACTATTGTGAATAGTTTAACAGAGAGATGCATGTATATTTTTGAATTATAGTTTGATCTGAATATATGCCCAGGAATGGGATTGCTGGTCATATGGCAACTCCATTTTTAGTGTTTTGAGGAACCTCCATGCTCTTTTCCATAGTGGCTGTACCAGTTTACATTCCTACCAACAATATAAGAGGGTTCCTTTTTCTCCACACTCTCTCTAGCATTTGTTATTTGTAAATTTTTAAAATGATGGCTGTTCTGAGTGGTGTAAGGTGGTACACCATTGTAGTTTTGATTTGCATTTTTTTCCTGTCACGATTGCTTTGACTGTTTGTTTTTTGTGGCTCCATACACATTTTAATGTTATTCTAGGTCTGTGAGAAATGTCATGGGTATTTGGATATGGATTGTATTAAATCTAGATTGCTTTGGGTAGTATGGACATTTTAACAATTTTAATTCTTCTAATCCATGAGCATGTAATATATTTCCATTCATTTATATCATTTTCAATTTCTTTACTCAGTGTCTCATAGTTTTCACAATTTAGATCTTTTACCTCCTTGATTAAAATTATTCCTATGTATTTTACTCTTTTTGATATAATTGTACATTATTTTCTTGATTTCTCTTTCCAATGGTTCATTATTAGTGTATAGAAATGCAACAGATTTATTTACATTAATTTTGTATCCTGCAGCTTTACAATCTGCAATTCATGGATAAGCTCTAGTAGTTTTTGGTGACTTCTGGGTAGGATTTTCTCTATATAGTATCGTGTTACATGCAGACAGTGAGAGTTGTTTTTCTTCCTTTCCAATTTGGATTCTTTTAATTTCTTTTTCTTGTCCAATTGCTTTGCCCCAAAATTCCAATACCATGTTGAATAAAAGTGGTGAGAATGGGTGTTTTTTGTTTTGTTTCTGATCTTAGTATGTTTGCTGTGGTTATATCATATATAGCCTTTACTCTGTTGAGGTATGTTCCCTTTATATCCCCCTTTCTATGAGTTCTTATCATGATTAAATGTTAAATTAAAAAGTTTTTATTTATTTAGCTGCACCAGGTCTTAGTTGCAGCATATGGAATCTTTAGTTGTGGCTTGTGGGCTCCAAAATCACTGCAGATGATGAAATTAAAAAATGCTTACTCCTTGGAAGGAAAGTTATGACCAACCTAGACAGCATATTCAAAAGCAGAGACATTACTTTGCCAGCCAAGGTCTGTCTAGTCAAGGCTATGGTTTTTCCAGTAGTCATGTATGGATGTGAGAGTTGGACTGTGAAGAAAGCTGAGCACCGAAGAATTGATGCTTTTGAACTGTGGTGTTGGAGAAGACTCTTGAGGGTCCCTTGTACTGCAAGGAGATCCAACCAGTCCATCCTAAAGGAGATCAGTCCTGGGTGTTCATTGGAAGGACTGATGCTGGGGCTGAAACTCCAATACTTTGGCCACTTCATGCAAAGAGTTGACTCATTGGAAAAGACTCTGATGCTGGGAGGGATTGGGGGCAGGAGGAGAAGGGGACGACAGAGAATGAGATGGATGGATGGCATCACCAACTCAATGGACATGAGTTTGGGTGAACTCTGGGAGTTGGTGATGGACAGGGAGGCCTGGTGCGATTCACGGGGTCGCAAAGAGTCGGACACAACTGAGTGAGTGAACTGAACTGTGGGATTTTTAGCTGTGGCCTGCGAATCTTAGTTGTGGCATGTGGGACCTAGTTCCCTGACCAGAGACTGAAGCTGGGCTGCCTGCACTGGGAGCGCAGAGTTTAGTCACTGTACCACCAGGAAGATCTCTGATTTTATTAAATGCTTTTTCTGCATTGATAAGATTGTGTGATTTTACTGTTTTGTTTTGTTAAAGTGGTATGTCACATTGTTTGATTTATGAATATTGACCCACCTTTGCATCCCTGAAATAAATCCCACTTATTTTAGGAACAAATCCTACTTGTTCCTGGTATATGATCCTTTTTATGTTTTGTTGAATGTGATTTGCTAATCTTTTGTTGAGTATTTCTGTATCTATGTTTATCAGGGGTATTGGCCTATAATTTTTTTTTTTAATGTCTGTCGGGGTTTGGAATCAAGATAATACTGGGCTCGTAGAATGAGCTGGGAAATTTAATTTTTTTGAAGTAGTTTGTAAAGGTATTAACTCTTCCTTAAATGTTTAGTAAAATTCTCCTATGAAGTTGTCCAGTCCTGGACTTTTTCTGTTCTTGTTGGCAGTTCTTCGATTACTAGTAATTGGTCTCTTCAGATTTTCTGTTTCTTCCTAATTCAGTCTTGAAAGATTGTGTATTTTTAGGAATTTATCCATTTCTTCTAGGTTGTCCAGTTTGTTGATGTGTAACTGCTTATTGTTGTTGTTCAGTCTCTATGTTTTGTCCAACTCTTTGTGACCCCATGGACTGCAGCACGCCAGGCTTCCCTGTCCTTCACTGTCTCCCAGAGTTTGATCAAACTAATGTCCATTGAGTCAGTGATGCCATCCAACCATTTCATCCTCTGTCGCTCCCTTCTCTGCCTTTTCTAAATTCAGTTCGTACATCTGGAAGTTCTCAGTTCATGTACAGCTGAAGCCAGCTTGAAGGATTTTGAGCATAATCTTGTTGGCATGTGAAATGAGCACAGTTGTATGGTAATTTGAACATTCTTTGGCATTGCCTTTCTTTGGGATTGGAATGAAAACTGACCTTTTCCAGTCCTGTGGCCACTGCTGAGTTTTTCAAATTTGCTGGCATAGTGAGTGCAGCACTTTAACAGCGTCATCTTTTAGGATTTGAAATAGCTCAGCTGGAATTCCATCACCTCCACTAGCTTTGTTCGTAGTAATGCTTCCTAAGTTCCACTTGACTTGGCATTCCAGAATGTCTGGCTCTAGGAGAGTGACCACGGCATCATGGTTATCTGGGTCATTACAAGCTTTTTTTGTACAGTTCTTCTGTGTATTCTTGCCACATTTTCTTAATCTCTTCTGCTTCTGTTAGGTCCTTGCTGGGTTTTGTCCTTTATTGTGCTTACTTTTGCATGAAATGTTTCCTTGGTACTTCCAATTTTCTTAAAGAGGTATGTAACCTTTCTCATTCTATTGTTTTCCTCTTTATATTGTTCTCATAATTGTGTTTCTGTGATATAGAAACTTCATTTCTAGTTTCTTTTATTTAATTCTCTTTTTTTCAATGAGTGTGGCTGAAGTTTTTTTAATTTTGTTTATTTTTTTGAAAAAACATCTCTTAGTTTCATTGATCTTTTCTCTTTTTAAAACAGTCTCTGTTTCCACTCTGCTCTTTATTATTTCCTTCCTTCTGCTGACTTTGGGCTTTGTTTGTTCTTCTTTTTCTAATTCCTTTAGAGGGTAGGTTAGGTTATTTGAAATTTTTCTAATTTTTTTGAGGTAGGCCTTTGTCACTATAAATTTCCCTCTTAGAACTGCTTCTGCTCCATCCCACAGATTTTGAAAAGTTGTGTTTTTCCTTTCATTTGTTTTGAAATATTTTCTGATTTCTCCTTTGATTTCTTCATTTACCCATTGTTTTTTGAGTAGCCTGTTGTTTAGTCTTCACATGTTTGAGTTTTTCCCATTTTTCTTCCTGTAATTAGTTTCTAGTTTCAAACCACTGTGGTCAGAAAAAAAAAATGCTTGATATAATTTCTGTCCTCTGAAATTTGTTGAAGCATATTTTGCTGTGTTTTGTGAGGCTATGTTTTGCAGCCTAGCAGGTGATCTAGCATGGAGAATAGTTCATGTGAACTTAAAAAGAATGTGTGTTCTGCTGTTCTTAGATGGAATGCCCTGTAGCTGTCTACTAAAGTGCCTCTGATCTGTTGTTGCGCTACTGCTTCTGTATTGATTTTTTGTCTGAATGATCTGTCCATTGATATATGTGGGGCATTATAAGTCCCCTACTATTATTACATCATTTTCAGTTTCTCCCTTTATGTCTCTCAGTATTTGCTTTACGTATTTAGGTGCTCCTATTTTGGGTGCATATATGTTAATCCTCTTCTTGTATTGATCCCTTTATATATAGAAGGCCCTTCTTTGTTTATTTTGTCTAATATGGGTACTATAAATATTATCCCTGCTTTCTTGTAGTGTCTGTTTTCATGAAGTATCTTTTTCTGTCCTCTCACTTTTAGTCTGTATATCTTTGCTTTGAAATGAGTTTCCTGTGGGCAGTATATAAATGAGTCTGCTTGTTTTTTTTACCCAGTCAGCTACCCTTTATGTTTTACTTGGAGCATTTAGTCCAGTGATGAAAAGTGATTATTGATGGTTATGTACTTCCTGGCATTTTGTTACTTGTTTTATAGTTGTTTTGTTTTTGTATCTCTTCTCTGTTCTTTTATTCTTCTTTTGGTTTCTCCCCTTGTGATTTGGTGATTTTCTCTAATAGTATGCTTGTATTCCTTTCCTCCTAGTTTTTGTGTATTTACTATGTTTTAAATTTGTGATTACCATGGGGTTCATATATGCTGTTTGTTTAGTCACTAAGTCATGTCTGACTCCTTTTCACCCCCATGAACTGTAGCCCACCAGGCTCCTATGTTCATGGGATTTCCCAGGCAAGAATACTGGAGTGGGGAGTGGGTTGCCATTTCTTTCTCCAGGATATCTTCCTGACCTGTAACTATATCCACTTGTTTTAAACTGGCAGTCATTTAAGTTCAAATACATTTGGAAAAAATATACATTATTTCTTACTCCCTTCTCCCACATTTTGGGTTTTTGATGTCATAGCTTACATCTTCATGTCTATCCTGTCACTTGTTATTGTGGTTATAATTAATTTTTACAATTTTTTCATCCTTTAATCTTTATACTAGCTTGTTTAAGTGGTTGATCCACTACTTTTATTATACATTTGCCTTTCCTCATGTGATTTTTTTTCTTTCTTATGTATTCTTACTTCTTGTTGTAGCCTTTTCTTTTCCCCTTAAGAGAAGTCTTTAACATTTTAGAATAGGTATAGTATTAGTGAACTTTTAGGTTTTGCTTGCATGAGAAATTCTTTATTTTTTCTTTCATTCTAAATGATAATCTTCCTGGTAGCGTATCCTCGATTGTAGGTATTTTCCTTTCAACACTTTCAATATATCATGGAGCTGCTCTCTGAAGCAAGAGCCTAGTGGGGGTTGGAGAGTGGGCAGTGTTCTGGGGCAGTCTTGGTAAGCTGACGAGAGCACCTGGCAATTTTTAATCTGCTGCCTCTGTGCTAAGACTGGTAGCAAGCAAGTCTGTACATGATCTTCAAGAGCAAAGTCTTAGTTTCTTATAGCCTTACAGTAAGCCTCACTGCTTTTCAATTCAGCCAAGGGAGCTTATCCTTCCAGTGCCAGACCCTAGGGCTGGGGTGCCTAGTCTGGGGGTCAAACCCTTGCTCCTTAAGGAAGATCCCTGAGCCTCTGATACTCTTCTCCTCTCCTGGGTCACCCACTAGGGGCTTGATTGCTTCTCCTCCACTCCTACCAGACTCCATGTGGTTCTTTCTTTATAGCCGTGGTGGTCAGGAGCTATTCTGCTAGACTTCAGGTCATTCTCTGCAAGAACTGCTCTATATGTAGTTGCGGTTTTGATGTCTTCAATGGGGGAAGAGGAACTCAGGTCTTCCCACCGTGTTCCTACTCTTGATCCTGTCTCCTGAGTTTAGATTTGAATCAGACCTGAAGTGGGCTTCTCTGGTGGCTCAGCTGATAAAGAATCTGCCTGCAGTGCGGGAGACCTGGGTTCAATCCCTGGGCTGGGAGGATCCCTGCAGAAGGGAATGGCTACCACTCCAATATGTTGGCCTGGATAATTCCATGGACTATACAGTCCATGGGGTCGCAAAGAGTCGGACATGACTGAGCTACTTTCACTTTCACCTGAGGTATCCTTGGTAAACACTTTCTAAGCTTGAATTTAATTTTTCCTTAAAGTGGGGATAATACTCTCTACACCATAGGGCTGTAGTAACACTTAGCCTGGTGGGATCTGACAGAAAAATAATGTTTGTTGAGCACTTAATATTATTGTTAGTGATATCTGGTCAACTATAACTCTTAAATGAATAGCACATGGTGTGTTTGCAGAGAGCTAATTTTACTAAGGGCTTCCCTTGTGGCTCAACTGATAAAGGATCCGCCTGCAATGTGGGAGACCTGGGTTCGATTCCTGGGTTGGGAAGATCCCCTGGAGAAGAGAAAGGCTACCCACTCCAATATTCTGGCCTGGAGAATTCCATGGACTGTATATAGTCCATGGCGTTGCAAAGAGTTGGACACAACTGAGTGATCAAGTTAATTACCAAGTTAATTTTAAAATAATAAAATATATTTTAAAAATTGCTTTAGTATACATTTACTTAATAAGCATCATGCAGGTAAATCCAATAAAAATTATCTTAGATTGTAGCAAATTTTAGACTTCTAAAGTTGGAATGGATTTTTTTTATTGCACTAGAGCCATCGTCCCATAAATCTTTTCCATACCTGAAGGCACCCAGATTTCTCGTGCTCATCCTCGCTCATTGCCTGGATGTCAGGGGATCTGCCTGGAGCCGATTATGGGGCCTAAATTCAAAATCTGCTACCAATAAGTTCCAGAAGATGGACGACTTCAGTCACCCGAAACTGTTATTAGAAAACACATGCATTAACCTATCAAGAGAAAAAGAGTGAGAGGGAGAGAGGTACGCCCTCGAGAGAGGGAGGACATGGCTTAAATGGTGGAGGGGGTTTGTGATCGATTGAGTAGCATCTGTAAGCAAAGACCTGAGCCCCAGGCTCTTCTGGCTGTTGGAAATCCAGTCCAGATGTTCAATGATTCACTGAATAGCTGTTCAGCCTAAGTTCGTGGCATTTGTACATCTGATGGATTTGAAGAGACATCTTACAGCCATTTCTTGCCACTGCTTGGAGAAATAGCATCATAAGATCCAACTTTATTTCCTGTTCTGTTTTGTGAGATGCTTTCTGCAAAGATAGCTTTTATGTTACCAACAGTAGCCAAGTGCTTTGGGCCACATAAAAGCTTTTTTTAGGTGTATATTTTATATAAATTTTATATAAATATATATGTATAAATGAATATATATATGTATAGATATATATACATGTATATGTATATATAAATGAATCACTCTGCTGTACACCTGAAACAAACATGTTGTAAACAAACTATACTTAATTTAATTAAAAAAAAGCTTTTTTGTGGCCTAAAGTACTTGGCTACTGTTGGTTTCTACTAACTGATAACCACCAGCCTCACAAAACAGGAGGCCTTTGCATTTGGCTTTCAGAAGGGAATATATATGTGAAGGGATTTCATGGTCCTGTTTTTCTAAGAAGCAAGAGTGTTTGAGCCTGACTGTTCTGAGTGACCAAAAAATAAATAAAATAGTCATGTTGCTGAGGCTCACCTTTTTGTTCTGTTGCTCTCCACGAGTGGTTAATGGTATGGGCTTTGGGATAAAATATTTAGTTTCATACGCTGCCTTCATGTCTTCCCAACTGTTATCTTGGGCATGTTAGGGGATCTCTCTGAACATTCCCCCCATCTGTAAAATGGGGATGACAACAGCATTTCCTAGGGTTGTTGCGAGGGTACTTAAAGTATTTAGCAGGCCTGGCATAGAGTTTTTAATAAATGATTTTTTTTTTATAATTATTGGCCTTTCTTCCCTACTTCATCTTCCTCCTTGTCTTAGCTGGTGGTTTTGTGGGGCTGGTCTGTTTTTCCTGTCATATATAATTTCCTTCTTTGTATGTATCATTCTCTGAAATAATCTTGCTTATTGACTTGTCAGCACTCTCCTCCCATTATGACCTGAATTACATATGGCAACCTGTATATACCTGTTCACACCTGTTCACTAAATGAGAGCACCTAGCAGGCTCTCTCTACATGTTGATTGACTAATGCTCCTCTGTCTCAGCCATTTTCCTTCTCTTTTCCATGATTCCTACATAAACCACCATTTTATGAGAATGAAAGAGTGATTGTTCTGAATTGCTTTGATGGAGTCTCAGGTTAGGAGATGTTCTTAGGAAACTAGGATAAAGACCAGTAGGGCTTTTTTCCTCCTCTGAGATTGATGAGAATGTGTTCACTAGGACTCCAGTTTCAAGGCCCATAAAATTGCATGAGCAAGTTTCAGCAGAAAAGGAATGTTCATCACAAGGACTCGGGAATGTTTTTTGAATCTAATGACATGTGTGCACATGCTCAGTCGCTCAGTCGTGTCCACCTCTTTGTGACCCCATGGACTGCAGCCTGCCAGGCTCCTCTGTCCATGGAATTTTCCAGGCAAGAATACTGGGGTGGATTGTCACTTCCTTCTCCAGGGGATCCTCCCAACCCAGGGATTGAACCTGTGTCTCGTGTAGGTGATT
The DNA here is from genome assembly GCF_023091745.1 of Budorcas taxicolor. Classification (NCBI taxonomy): domain Eukaryota; kingdom Metazoa; phylum Chordata; class Mammalia; order Artiodactyla; family Bovidae; genus Budorcas; species Budorcas taxicolor. Next base: position 57,348,191 of record NC_068916.1, read on the forward strand.
CTTTACCACTGGCGCCACTTAAGAAGCCCCTAATGACATGGGGGTAATCAAGTCTCAGGAATGTTCGGAACTGATATCAAGGACCCCTTCACAAACATCTGCCTTTGCCTCTTCTTTAAATGTCTGCAGATCTGTTGTTGCTTCTCTGAAATCCAGTGTTCCCCAAACTCTGCCAAAACAAAATATACTCAGATTTTGATTGCTAGATTCTGTAGTCCTAAAATTACTCTGTCAAAGTTCTATAAGAATTTAATAGTTACTTGGTTGTGTTGGGTCTTGGCTGCAGCAGACAGGATCTTCTCGTGTCTTGTGGGCTTCTCTCGTTGCTGGTGAAGGCTTAGTTGTCTTGCGGCGTGTGGGACCTCAGTTCCCCCACTATAAGAGTTTCTAAATGCTTTCAATTTCTGTACATAATTTCTCATGGACTGTTAACAAAGAACTAGTGGGCAGGCATGGCTGTATTTCACACTGAAACTGTAGAGCACCTCCCCTCAGCTGTCAACTTTGCACCCCTCTGCAGGAAACTAGAACAAAATTACTGGCCCCAGCCCCGCTGTGTGTCAGACTTTGCTTTGAGGGTCTTGCACAGCACTTTGGTCTGTGCAGCTGTGGCCACTAGGTGGCAGCACAGGGTGAAACCATGGCAGCCTGGAGCGTGGCCACGTGGGTGGGAACACAGTCAAGGTGTGAGCCCAAGGATACCCAAGAATGTGTCCACAAGGGAGGTCTCCAGCACTGTTGATTTCTATTTCTCTTCTAAACATGTCATCAGAAGGTTTTGGTTGCTTGGTTGCCAGGGACTCTGGGAGGTGACTCTAATTAAATGTGTGACTGAGCTCAGAGAAGAGAAGTCATAAGCCTGTTTCATGATTGTCCTCACCAGAGCCTTTAGGGAAGTTACCTGCCTGATAATTTAGGAGACATAAGAGATGCAGGTTCAATCCCTGAGTCAAGAAGATCATCTGGAGGAGGGCATGGCAACCCCCTCCAGTTGCCTGCAGAATCCTATGGACAGAGGAACCCAGTGGGCTACAGTCCATAGGGTTGCACAGAGTTGGACATGACTGAAGCAACTTAACATGCACGCACACACCATCATGTTTACACTTCTGCCAGCCTACTTCTGTTTCTTTATCCCAATATTTTTTGAGCATCCAACTTCCCAGATGGCACTAACTCTTAAAGCCCTTGTGTCTTTCCCACACAATGTTCTGTGGGTTAATTTTCTATTTCATGGGAAGGATTTGAAATGTCCACTTGGGGTTTAGTCAAGCAAAGGTCTTTCAAGGATGGTGAGGACTTCAAAAACCATTAGCATCTAGGGAAGACGTGCAGATTAACTCCTAAATGTTTGTCAGTGCTCTTCCTTACGTTACCTAAGAAAGAGTGTGCGGTATAAACTTACAGGAGTGTAGGCCTTGGTTATAACAGGTGGTTCTCTTTCTCATCTTCCTCTCTTAAAATAGGCTTGCTTGACAGGCAGATCCCTGTAAGAACCGGGACTGGTACACACAAAAAAGACTTTGGTTTAAGTGAAAAGTGAAAGTGTTAGTTGCTCAGTCGTGTCCGACTCTTTGTGACCCTGTGGACTGCGGCCCACCAGTCTCCTTTGTCCGTGGAATTCTCCAGGCAAGAATATTGAAATGGGCCATACCCTTCTCCAGGGGATCTTCCTGACCCAGGGATCAAACCTGGATCCCCTGCATTGCAGGCAGATTCTCTACTGTCTGAGCCACCAGGGAAGCTGGTTTAAGAGACTTAGGCCAATTTAAGTCCCGTTTTTAAACTGCCAAAATTTACTGTGATATGGCAATTCCACAGTTGAGAAGTGAAGTATTACAGAAGAGTATTAATGGGTGTGGACTTCGGAGTGAAGCAGTTGAGTTTGAATCCTGTCTCTGTGTGTCTTTAGGCAAGATACTTAATTTCTCAGCACGTTTCCTCATCTTTGAAATGGGCATAATAACTTCTTCCAAGGGTTTTCGGTCACTCCACTCATTTTACTGAGAGCCTACAAGTGGCCAGACACTGGGTTGACACTGGTAAAGTAGTGAAAAAGAGAGATAATCTGTACTCCTAATGGGATATTAGAGGAGAATGTTTGCTTTCAAACCATCTAGCATGACGCCTGGCGTATAGTCAGTGCTCAAATGATCAGCATAAATAGTAATGACAGTTATAGTTTATTTTTTTAAATGGAAGTATGGTTGATTTACAGTGTTGTATTAATTATTGCTGTACAGCGAAGTGACTTGGTTATACACACACACACATACACACACACACACACACACACACACATACATATAAATTCCTTTTCATACTTTCCACTGTGGTTTATCACAGTATATTGAATCCAGTTCCCATGTTATACAGTACAACCTTGCTGTTTATCCATTCTGTAAATGCCAGTTTCCATCTGGTAATCACCGAATCCCAATCCATCCCTTTCCCACCTCCCTTCCCCTTGGCGACTAGCAGTCTCTCCTCTACATCTGTGATTCTCTGCTTCATAGATAGGGTCATTTGTGTCAGATTTTAGATCCCACATATAAGTGATATCATGTGGTATTTTTCTTTCTCTTTCTGAGTTACTTCACTTAGTATGACAACCTCTAATTGCATCCATGTCACTGCAAATGCATTCTTTTTTATGGCTGAATACGTATATTCATAATACATATATTAACTGTATACATGGTGCCACAGCCTCTTTATCCATTCATCTGTTGAGGGACATTTAGGCTGTTTGCATGATAACAGTTATAAACTGAAGTACCGTGGTCAAGCACAAGATGAAGCTTCAAAGCATACGTGTCAAATCTTTCAGCAATCTCAACTGAAACCTAGTTAATGTTTAAATATCTGTTATGTGAAGTGTGTTACCCTCTGAAGCCAGAATTGTGCACACGTCGTTAGAATTTTGCTTCGGATTATGATTGCTTCCTTCCTCAGTTCTTTTGTCCAGTCATATTGCACGTAATCACATGTGTCATTTACTTTTTCCAGAAGCTTTCAAGTTAAAGTTGAAACAAGTAGGGAAGAAAAGGTCTTCACTAGGAGGTAATAGTATAGAATTCATCAGTTAGTTTGGCTATCTGGTGTTTATGGAATATCTTTTGGCACTCAGTGTTTGGTGTTGAGGACATTGATATAAAATGGTACTTTTCAATAAGGGAATAGATAGGCAAATTTATAATTCAATATTGTGAGTTTAGGTACTGTGATAGAGGTAGGGGTAGGCAGAATTCTGGGATGGCCTCTGTGATTCTGGAGTTCCTGGTGTATACTGCTTACCTTCCCCCTGGTATAATCCTCTCATTTCAAGTGTGGGTGGAACCTGTGAATAGATGGGATAGCACTCCTGAGATGGGGTTACTCATCAGTTGACTTTGAGTTCATCCAAAGAGAAATTAACCTGGGTGGGCCTGGTCTAATCAGGTGAGTCCTTAAACGGGACCCTGTCATCCTGAGGGCAGAAGAGTTTCAGAGTGTGAGAGAAACCCCCCTGCTGGCCTTGATGAGACAGCTTCCATGACTTCCACAGGTGCAAGGAAATGAGTTCTGCCAACACCCTTGTAATAATGGACAGATACCCCAGCTCTGGCACCTTGGAGGCTGTGGGCAGAAAGCCCAGCTAACTCATGGCCAGACTCCTGACCTAGAGAAACAGTGAGAGAATATACTTGTGTTTTGCAAAGGTCCTAAGTTTGTGGTAATTTATTGCCTGGTGCAGAAAACTAACACAAATATTTCACTTGTAGCTAAGCATCACATCACTTGAGAACTAGTTAAAAATCCAGATTCCCAGGCACCACCCAAGACCTACTGAATTGGAACGTCTGCAGTGTGGGTTTTAATGAGCTCTCAGGGTGATTTTGATGCGGATTCATGTTTGAGGACCTCTGCTCTGCACAGTTCATAAATAGCTGTAGCATTACCAGGAATCCTTTTCTTAATGAACATATGGTATCTCTATTGATTTGAGGAGACAAAATGTGTCTGAATAGGTTTTCAGGGAGGTGGCAGTGGTATTCCCACCTTGCGAGCTAAGGATTTGGGAAGTATGGAATGTTGCTGCTGCTGCTGCTGCAAAGCGCTTCAGTTGTGTCCGATTCTGTATGACCCCATAGACGGCGGCCCACCAGGCTCCCCCATCCCTGGGATTCTCCAGGCAAGAACACTGGAGTGGGTTGCCATTTCCTTCTCCAAGGCATGAAAGTGAAAAGTGAAAGTGAAGCCGCTCAGTTATGTTCAACTCTTAGTGACCCCATGGACTGCAGCCTGCCAGGCTCATCTGTCCATGGGATTTTCCAGGCAAAAGTACTGGAGTGTGTTGCCATTGCTTTCTCCCATGGAATATTGCTAGCAATAGCTAATTAAAAGAAAAATATTCAGGTTCTTGGCTCATTTGCATTTTAAATTCAAGATCCCCTCTTTCTATGACTATAAAACAAATCAATTATGTGACTGTTTTTTCTACTGTAGATTAAGGACATTACATTCATCAGTGACACACTACATTTTCAAGTCTATTAATTTTATCACTTCCTAGGTAAGAGGAGAAACTTGTTCTTTACAAGCCTTTACTGGCCTCATTCATGCAAACAGCATTTATTGCATGTTCTAAGAGAAAAGGTGCCTGGTGAAAAGAGAAAGAAATATAGGATGATTTCAAGTGGTTTTTTTTTTTTTTTTTGCAGGCAGTTTAAAGTATATGGATTTGAAATGGAATAAAGACTCATAAATGAGAGGTTAGAGATGGAGATTACACATCTCAAAAGGTATATAGCACTTTGTGCAAATTTCTTGCTCTCACAAGCATATGCTAAAGAGACCATTTACAAAGCTCATTAATATTACTCGGGATCAGCCCCTAGAATTCATGACTTAAAGCAGGGATAAAGAGGTTTCATTTCACGTACTGACTTTGATTGATTGAGAGAGACTGCTTAGGTCTTGTTTTGAGGGGAAAACATGTCTGTCTTAATCAACCAGGGCTGCTGTAACAAAACACCGTAGACTGGGTGGCTTAAACAATAGGAGTTTGCTTCTCTTCCTTCTGGGGACTGGCAGTCTGAGGTGCCAGTGGGGTCAGTGACTGGTGCAAACCCTCTCTTAGGTTTGTAGATGGCTGTCATCTCACTGTGCTGCCCTGTGTCCTTTCTTTAGTGTGAGCAGGTGGAGAGAAAGAGAGGAAGAAAGCCCCGTACTATTTCTTCTTATAAAGATGCTAATTCCATCCTAAGGACCCTACACTCCTGACCTCAACTAATCCTAATGGCCTCCCAAAGCCCCATCTGCAAATACCATTACACGGGGCTTCACCATATGAAGGGGGTGGGATATAATTCAGCTCACAGCCATGTCTAAGGCCCTGTCTGAGCTTAGTGAGAGAAAATGCTGTGTTCGATTGGTGATGTCTGTGATGCATCACAGTTGTCAGGTTGTTGTCATTTCTATCTGGTTTCATTCATTTATTCAGTTGGAGTAATTTCAGTTATAAGATGAAAAACCAGTTCAAACTGTTTTAAGCAAAAATGGAATTTATTACCTCATGCAACTAAACAGCCTGGGCTAAGAACATGGGTCCATTTTGATCTTGGGCTCCAGTGATACAAGCCCGGTTTCTTTTTCTTGGCACCTGTGATAGAGATGATGATGATGAAAGTGATAGCAGGGAGTACACACAGCACTTCAGTGTGCCAGGCACTGTTTTAAGCACTTGACACTAATTCATTTAATCCTCTTGAGTCTACAAGGTTGTTGTTATTGTTCCATTGCTTAGTCATATCCGATTCTTTGCGACCCCATGGACTTCAGCATGCCAGGCTTCCTTGTCCTTCACTATCTCCCAGAGTTTGCTCAAACTCTTGTCCATTGAGTCGATGATGCCATCCAACAGTCTCATCCTCTGTTGCCCCCTTCTGCTCCTGCCTCGATCTTTCCCAGCATCAGGGTCTTTTCCAGTGGCTGATTGCATCCAGTGACCAAGGTATTGGAGCTTCAGCTTCCACGTTAGTCCTTCCTGTGAATATTCAGGGTTGATTCCCTTTAGGATTGACTGGTTTGATCTCCTTGCTGTCTAAGGGGCTCTCAAGAGTCCTTCTCCATCACCGCAGTTTGAAAGCATCAATTCTTCAGTGCTCAGCCTTCTTTATAGTCCAACTCTCACATCTGTACATGGCCACTGGAAAAACCAGAGCTTTGACTATACGGACCTTTGTTAGCAAAGTGATATCTGCTTGTTAATACACTGTGTAGGTTTGTCGTAGCTTTTCTTCCAAGAAGCAAGCCTCTTTTAATTTCATGGCTGCAGTCACTACTTAGGAGGTAGGTATTTCCATTTACAGATGAGGCAAGTGAGGTATGGTGAGATGAAGTCACTTGTTCAGGACTAGCACATAAGAGAGTCAGGATTCATGTCTATGTGATATTTCTAGTTTTTAGAACCTATGCATTAAAACAGGGGTTGGAGAACTCTGGTCTACAGGCCAGATTCCACCTCCACTCATTCTTGTAAATAAAGCTTTATTGGAACACAGCCACCCTCATTTATTTATGTTTGCATGCTGGAAAGGCACAGTTGAGCAGTTACAACACAGACAGTACAGCTTGCAAAGCCTAAAGTGTTTCTGTCTCGCCCTTTATAGGGGGAGTTGACTGACTCCTACTCTATTGGATTTTACCATTCTTGGGCTTATATGGTGGCGAGATGGCTGTAGCTGTTCCTGTTTCTAACCCCTTTCTGTTCATATTCTTCAAGAAAGAACATGTTCAGTTCTCTCATTGTTCTAACTAAGTCCAAGAATTCACCCTTGCTGGCCCTGATTGGCATGACTTAGGTCATCTGTTATGAATAGTGGCCAAGGCTCATTGGCTTGGCCCGGATATCATGCTCCATCCTTGGAGCCAAGAGTGAGGTCAGCTTCATTCAAGGTATGTGAATGGGTATGTGCTGGGAGGGAGCCGTCTACTCTAAGATTGTGCTCAGTTGTATTCGACTCCAACCCCGTGGACTGTAGCCCTCTAGGCTCCTCTGTCCATGGGATTCTCCAGACAAGAATACTGGAGTGGGCTGCCATTTCCTCCTCCTGGAAATCTTCTCGACCCAGGGATTGAAGCCACATCCCCTGTGCTTCCTGCAGCAGGCAGATTCTTTACCCCTGAGCCACCTGGGAGGCCCTATCCTAACAGACATCTAGAGATTTTTTGGTAAGAGGGCAGAAGTCTGGGTAGTGAAAACAAATGTGGGCTGCATTAGTAATGCTCTGTTTAGTTCATTTTGCTGTTTAATAAGGCAAATGGAAATATTGGATGGAAATAGTCCAGCAGTGCACCCAGATATCTTGAGAAGGTGATGTTTCCACCCAGTTTCTTGATGGTATGCTTATTCCCCACTAGAAGCTGGACAGTAACAGTGCTGTTCTTTCTCGGGAGAGTTAAGAAAGAGATCATTGAAGAGAGAAGGATGAGGAACAGTCCTGGAAGGAAGGGAGAGAATTTGAATTTACACTCAACTCCTAGGTTGAACACTGGTGTTCTTTCAGCTATAGCTGCTGCAACCGCTGTAACTTGCCTTTGTTTTTTATGTATTTCATGCTTCCTTGCCTTGTCCAGCAGCACATACAGAATGAACTTGGTATTCTCTTGATAACTTACGGTCATCATTGTAAACATGTCCTCTGTTGTGATTCAATGATGCCCTGTAGGGCTCTTGGCATGTAGTCAGGACTGTTTTCCCCAACATGTAACACTGTCATATAGTCAGAGGGTTTGCGTACTTCTCTTAGCTTTAAAAAAAAGTTTGTGAAATATAATACACAGAAAACTGAAAAGCACAAATGGAAACCTTAGTGAATTATTCCCAAGGGAAGCCTTTAGAATGGTGAATCAGTTTTGGGTCAGTTTTCAGAGGAGCCTCCCAGGTGCCTCAGTGGCGAAGAATCCACTTGCAATGCAGCAGCTGCAGGAGATACAGGTTCACTCCCTGGGTGGGGAAGATCCCCTGGAGGAGGAAATGCAATCCACTCTGGTATTTTTTGCCTGGAAAATTCCATGGACAGAGGAGCCTGGTGGGTTGCAGTCCATGGCATTGCAGAGTCAGACGCAACTGAATGAGCACACACATAGAGCTTTTCAAAGTCCTCTGAATGCTTCTTCCCAGTCACACCTTTTGTCCAAAGATAACCGTTGTCCTTAATTCCATAATGACCGCTTCCTTGTTTTCCTTTATGGTTTTACTACCTAAGTACGCGTCATAGACATTATAGTTCAGTCTTGCCTGTCTGTGAATCTATAAAATTGCTTTTGAATTGTATATAACTGTATTCACGAAGCAAATATTTTTTGTTTGATTTCTCTTACTTAACCTACTATTTGTAAAATTCATCCGTGTTGGCTAAAGTTGTCGTTCACTTATTTTTGATAGAATTCCACACTTCGAGAGGAACATACTGTTTTGTTCTATTGGTTGTCATTTGGGTTCTTATCTAATCTTAACATTTACACATAGTGTTGCTATGAACTTGCCTCTTGCTGTACATGTGCATAAATGACCTGGATGTCTACTTAGAATGTGCTGCTGGGTCACTGGGTGCGAATATCTCCAACGTTAGTAGATAGTGCCACAGTTGTTTGTCAAAGTGGTGGATCGATAATCTCACCAGCAGTGTGTGAGCGTGTCAGTTGTGCCAAAGCTTTGCCAATGCTTGTTAGTGTCAGCCCTTCTATTTGCAGCCGTTTATACTAGTGACATTTTGCTGATTACTAAGTCGAGCACGTTTCCTATGTTCATTAATTTTTCTGGATATTATATGTGAATTGCCTTCAAGTCCGTTACCCACTTTTTTGCTGAATTTATATACATTTTTTTAGTTGGAGTTTAGTTGCCTAAGATGCTGTGTTTGTTTTCTGCTGTGCGACAGTGAGAGGGAGCTTTGTGCGTCACATCCCCTCCATGGTGAGCCCCCCGCGTGCCACCCCTCTGGGTCATCGCGGGGCACGGAGCTGAGGCCCCTGTGCTGTGGTGCAGGCTCCCACTGGCTGCATATTCCACCCGTGGTGGTGTCATGTGTCAGTACTGCTCTCATCTGCCCCACCCTCTCCTTTCCCCACGGTGTCCGTAAGCCTGTTCCCTAGGTCTGCGTCTCTTTTCCTGCCCTGAAATAGGGTCATCTGTACCATTTTCCTAGATTCCACATATATGTATTAATATGTGATATTTATTTTCCTCTTTCTGACTTACTTCACTCTGTATGACAGACTCTAAGTCCGTCTACATCTCTGCAAATGACCCCGTTTCTTTCCCTTTTATGACTGAGTAATATTCCATTTGATATTTCCATGTGACAGAGTACCACATCTTTTTTATACATTCATCCATCGATGGGCATTAGGTTGTTTGGTTTTTTAACATAGATTTATAGGAAGTACATTTTTCAGTGGGGGAGCTCTGCTCCCTTATCTCCATGATATCCTTTGTCCCCAGTTTTCTCATGACTTCACTGCTTCCTTCCCTATTGCTTGGGCGGCTGCCCCGCTCTGTCTGTTGCTCAACATACTGCTCCCCGGGGCCCTCTCCTCAGCCAGTGTAGTCTCTCTCTACTTTCTCCCTGCGGGGTCTCTCTCTACTCTCTCCCTATGTCATCCTCTCCATAAAGGCCGGGACACACTAGTGACTACCTCTCCGTCTTATCAATGACATTTTGGCCACAGACCTTTTTATCTTGATGTCTGCTGGGATTCTCCCTTCATTTGGCTGTCCCAGTAGCTGCTTGAGCTCACTGTGTCCCAAATCATGCTTGAGCTCACTGTGTCCCAAATCACACTCTTCATCTTTCTCTTTTCCTGCCCCTAAACCCTTCTCTCCCGTTCCTTTAGTCTCCAACTCTGCTCATGCCATTGCTGATCACCTGAGCTATCCACCTGGGCATCTTTAACTTCTCTCTTTGCTCTCATCAAGTCAGTCTCTACGTTATGTTGACCCCACCTTTTCAATCTTTTCTCCATCCCTAATTTGGGCCCTTCATCATTGCTTTCCTGGATCACTGCAACAGCTTCCTATTTTCAGTCTTGTCTATTTCAGATATGTCATTTACTCAGCTGCCAGAGGGATCTTTAGAAATGTAAATTCCAGCCATGTTCATTCTCTTCTTAAAATCAGTCTTCCAGTAGTACTCCGTTGGCTGCTAAGGACATCTAAGTTCTCTAAATGGCCTTCTGAAGTCTGGGCCTCAGTCTCTCAGAAGCACTCCAGGCAGTTCTGGGCAAGCGTCTGTAGCAAAATCAGCCTGATGGTAGTTCTCAGAGACAGGTGGGGCTTCTCAGCCTTGCGCCTTTGCTCACGTCGCTGGTCGCCTGGTTGCCCTGTCCTCCTCCAGGGTTGAACTTCATTTCACCTCCAGGAGATCGTATTCTTTAACTCTGTTCACCCCTAATCACTTACGCACATCTCTGCCATTACTTTAGCCATGTTATATTGAAGTCACCTGTTGGAATTTCATTTTCTGTTAAGACTATAATCCTTGAGGACAGAAATCATGCCTTGATTACCTACATTGCTTATTCTGAAACACATGGTCAGGTGTGAATAATTTATAGCATTTAATCTTCAAAAAAGTTTTGGAAATAATTGATTTAAAATGTGTTTCTGCTGTGCAGCATGATAGCATTTACTCTTGTAGATAAGTAATGTGTCATGTGAATAAATGCAGTGGATCTATCTGTACAAATCTGTGCCAACCTGGACACCAGGGAACTTGGGTATGAGGCAGTCCTCGGAGCACCACTGGGGAAACGGTCTTTGGTACTGCAGGCAGAAATGCTGAAATGCTCCTTGAGCTGAAATTAAATATCTTACCAAGACCTTCAGTCTAGGTTTGAGTTGACCCACTGGTTTTAGAAACGTGGAAAAAGTGAAAAATAATCATGAAATAAGATCTTAGAGATTCCAAAGACCTGGTTTCAGTGGTGGTTTTGGAGTGACTCTGTGTATAACCTTGGGCAGTTGGCATCACTCTTCTAGTTGTGAAAGTGCCTCAGTCAATTGCAATGTCTCCACAACCAATAATGTTCAACTATTGTTCATCGCCAGGACACTTATTCCACCCAAAGTAAGCAATATCATGAGCAGGTGAAAAAAGGAGTTGTTACAGTCTCATGTGGAGTCATATAAGTTTATTATCAACCAGGCCAGTGGGGTTTTCATTTGTAAATGGATCTCGGGTCCTCATATAAAATACAATAAAGCAAATTTACAGCCTTTGTTTCCAGGCTGTGTCCTTAATCAGCCGGGAAGCATTCGCCATTCCTAAAGAAAGGATCACAAATTCAGAGATGATTCTATGAGAGAGGGGGAGTCTGTTAGTGGGATGTTGAGGCTGTGTACATGTTTGTGTGTGTGTGATGTTAAGAAAAATCCATCATGTGTTTAATGCTGGAGAAGAGGGAAAAGCCGTAATCACTGCTCCTGCAGGAGCGTCTGCAATGCCCCTCTCGGGACATCATCTGACACTGACGGAGTTCCTTAACTGTTCCAGTGCTGATCGAAGGGAAGAGCTGCTTTGAACCACATTCCCTTCCTGAAATGGTATTCTTTCTGTACTTTGGAAGGTTTTAGATTTTGAATTGAGCTTTCTTGTTCCACGATGACACTTCATAATCTTCTATGGTGTTTGTCGCATCTTCAATGAATATAACCATCTTTGAGTTTCAGCTGATTCTTTTTAAGAACCATTTCAAATATAACTAATTAGCCTTTCTGCCTTTTCAAAAAGAATATGAAAACTAACAGCCATATCCTTCATCTTGTCAGAGAGGAAATGAAGGGCTGGAAAATGGAGGCTGCCATTGAATAAATGCACCTCGAAACTAAGAAAACAGCCCTGGTGGTCCTAGCCCCAGCCTTCTTCCTGTTCGAGTCCCCCCAGAGGCTAAGGAAGCAGGCCGCAGTGGACCTGTCAGCGGATCTGTGCGGGGGCTGGGATGTGACATGACCCGCTTCCCCTGCTGAGAAAGGGGTGCTGTTTAACATGTGATTGTTTGCTGCTCTCTTTGATGAATTTGGGCTGACTGCTCATAAGCCACCTGCACTTGGCGTTGGAAATCACTGGCCTAGATGAAATATGACTTTCAATTATGCCACAGTCAGAAAAGGTGAAATAAGAAAGCCATCTGGGCCGGGGGCGGTGGGTGGCAGTCAAGTTGTTTTTTATTAGAGTGACTTGGGCATGCGAGTGAATGTAGCATTCACACCTCACACATCCTGCCAACCCTTCTAATTTATTGTTGTGCCTCTCAGTTGCCCACAGAACCTCCCCTTCTATACTGTGGACACCCAGGCAAATGAAAATGCCAATCTTCCCCATCCCTGTCTTGCTGTATTAAGCATGGGCTCAGCTCTGAGCAGTTTCTCTGGGGGAACTGGCTTGCCTTCCTTTAAGCACATCCAGGGAAAGGTTCGCCTCACCTCTTGCTTCCATGTGGAAGGGTTAAAAGTAATAGCTCCTGTCACTTCCCGTAGCCTTGTTATAGGGAGTATTTAGTGCTTGAGCCGGGATGTGGGAGTGATATCCTGGATGTGATAATGTCGCTTCCTGCGTCGGTGAACACGGTATTGATTGTAAGCTGTCAACCTTTTTGTATGCTTTGCGAGGCCCCCGAAGGCTCACTGCTGCTGGAAGCGTAATGCATCAGGCAGGCACACATGTGCTTTATTAACTAATGCTGCTATCTGAGCTCGGTCACTTGCTCTGAACACATCTTGGCTCACTGGCTGTCCATTTTTTCTTTTTCATTCCTTGGCTCATCTGAGCAGTCTTGTGATGACCTATACCAAACTTCCCTTAAACTCCCATGGGACTGTGCTCAGCTTGTAAACTTCCTGAGGGCAGAGGCTGTGCCTGTCTTTCTCACTTGTTTGTTCATTCACTCATTCAACCACTATTTTATGAGCACTTACCCCGTGCCAGACCCTTCTCAATGCTATGGGGATACCAGAGGGGGAGAATACCAGAGGGTGGTGCTAGTGGTAAAGAACCCACCTGCCAATGCAGGAGACCTGGGTTTGATCTCTGGGTTGGGAGGAATCCCTGGAGGAGGGCCTGGCAACCCACTGTAGTATTCTTGCCTGGAGAATCCCATGGACAGAGGAGCTTGGCGGGCTACAGTCCATGGGGTCGCAAAAAGTTGGACACAATTGACTGACTAAGCATGCACAAACGCATTATGAGCCTGGCCCTTCTCAATGTTTTGTAAGAAGGGGGAGAATAAAGAATACCTTGGTTCTCCTGGAAGTTAGGGTGGTCAAGAAAGTCCTCTCCAAGGAGCTGACACTTGAGCTGAGTTTTTCTGTATACTCCCTGTGCCCAGACCATTCATATTTGCTGTGTTGTGGAACTATGATTCCTAGTTGAGCAGATCATAGTCTAGCTATAGGAGTACCCTCCAGTGATATGTAAACCTCACTAAGGCCATGCATCGTTGTTTCTCATATCATGCACTGCTGTCCCTTGACCTCATGTCTTCTTACTTCTCTTGGTCTACATTCTTGTTTTTTATTGGTCAGTCATACCAGAACATTGTAAGTTCCTGCAATATACCATGCTCCTCTGCCTTTACCTAGACCATCTTGATACCCGGAGCACTCTTTTCTTCTCTCATCCCCTGGATAACTCATTCCCCACTTATCTTTCAGGCTTACTGTAGCCATCATCTCCTCTGGGGAACTTGTGGTCTGGGTTCCTTTGTATTCTCCTAGGAGGGCATACGTGTGCCATTGTACAGTACTAAGAGAACACAAGCAAGAAACGTGTGTCGACTCTTTGTTGGCTAGGAATCTTCACATCTATTTGATAAGACGGGCCATTTTTACCCTTATTTTATCAGTAAGGTCGCTCAGCTTATAAGTGGTGAAGTTTAGGTTTCAACCCAGGCAAGCATCCTGGGCCCTTTTCAAAATTTTTTACAAAATTTTATTTATTTGTTTTCAGTTGTACTGGGCCTTCGTTGCTGTGCACAGGCTTTCTCTAGTTGCAGCGAGCGGGGGCTGTTCTTCGTTGTAGTATGCGGGCTTCTTATTGCGGTGGCTTCTCTTGTGTAGAGCATGGCCTCTAGGCTCGGGGGCTTCAGTAAAGTTGTGATGTGTGGGCTTAGCAGTTGTGGCACAGAGGCTTAGTTGCCCTGCATCATGTGGGATCCTCCTGGACCATGGATACTGAACCCACATTCCCTGCACTGGCGGGCGGATTTTTAACCATTGGACCACCAGGGAAGTCCCGGACCCTGGGCTCTTAACCTTCTTGATCTTCTACTGCTCTCATTGCCTGGGGGCTTGCTGGCTTCTTCCATGACCCCATAAGCCCTGTGAAGACAGGGACTGTCACGACTCCTTCCCTAAGACCACTCTAGCACAGGGCTTGGCATGACCAGTCTTTTAACTGTTTATTGAGGACTGAGCAAATGAATGCATGAAAATCACCCAGCTGAGAGACTGCTTACAGAGTGCCCCAATACTGCTTTTTACCTTTGCCAGTGAGGTAGTCTTCTCCCCTCGCTTCTGCTCCAGCCTTCCTGGGATTCCCTTTGACCTCCACGAGAACTTAATGTTTTGATTGGGAGGCTGTGTCTCACTAGCTAACCACAGCAGGAATCCAAGGACTTGTGGATGGTCCCACTTTATTGTGGTCTCAGGGTTCCCACACAAGGATGAGTTCAGGAGAAATGCCCTCTTCAACTCAAACCGACTACAGTAAGCCAAGTGATTGGGATTGTAACTGGGAGTTCTGAGATGGCACAAGGGGCTCTGGTGGGGAATAGTCTGTCCATCCAAGAGATCAGGCTTGACAGGGTAGGGAGTGGACTGGGAATCTGGAAACAATCACCAAACTCCTGTTTCTGATCCCACAGTGATCACTGCTTTTGAGTGATCTGAGTGATTCCTGCCTCACAGCGTCTGAGGCAGGAATTGGCGGAGGCACAGATCACCTTAGTTCTGCCACCAGCAGTTTAACCAATGGGGCGTGGAAGGTCTTACTTGGGGGGATGGTTAAACAGTAATAATAAGGTTAGGGTCAGGGGTTGGAGACCTCTGGGAGCCACTTGACCTCACTCTCTGCTTTGATGACAGAGGAAATTTGTTTTCCTGGTTAGCTGTCAGGCAATGTTTGGTTGCAGAGAGATGGTTTGTGAATATCCTCACTAGTGGAAAGAAACGACAAGATAGCTATGCATTCCCTTGAAAGAAGTACAGGATCAGGGTCAGGGCAGGTCTAGATAAAACATCTGACACAGTCACTCACAATGACTGTGTCACTTTTGAGTCTGTTCATCAACTAGAAAAATGGAATAGTGTATTTACCCATCAAGTGATTGTAAGGACTTAAAAAAGTGCCTTGCCCAACACCTGCTACCTAATAAGTGCTCATAATTATTGGTTTCCTTTTATTCCTTCCTTCCATCTATTTTTACATTTAAACAGTCCTTAGACATAGGAGTTTGATAAATATTTATTATTGGATGAATGAAAGAAATAAGGGGTAAGTCAGTTTTGGAAAATTGAAAATGTGTTTTAATAGAAGTAGAGAAATATTGATTTCATGCTCCCATGCCAAATCCATTCTTGCTTCAGTAACTCATATATGTTGTTCTCTCTCGGAAATGTGTGTGTGTGTTTTTGGCTGCACCATGGGCATCTGGAACTTTCCCAACCAGGTACTGAACCTAGGCCCCCTGCAGTAGAAATGCAGAGTCTTAACCCCAGGACCACCAGGGACGTCCATGTGTTTCATTTGTTGTTGAGAAAACTGCATTGGAGCTCTGCTTAGGAGTCACTTATTCCAAGAAACTTTTTCTTAACTACCAGTCCTCATGAGTTAACCATTTCCTTCTCTGTATCATTTCTGCATTGTATACATTGTAAATATGTCCCCAACACACATGGCTATCATCTCTGGGAGGGTGGTGACCAGTGGCTTACACATGTCAGGAACCCCAGCCCTGTGCCTAGGGCTGATACATACCAGGAGCTCAATAAATATTTAACCTTGATGAACTTACAGGATGTTACCGGAACTTGTTTTCTAATTTGTAACTTCCATCTCTCTCTCTCTCTATGTATATATTCTCCTCTCTCTTTTTGCAAACACACACACACACACACACACACACACACACACACACACACACACACGAGATGGGGAGAGAGGATAAGAACTCTGACCAAAATGTCTGGCTTTGGCACTTGTGAACTGTACAAACTTAGTCGAGTTATATCATCTCTTTGTTCCCTTATTTGTAAAATGGGAACAATTATGTATCTGTGTCTAGAGTTTTGGAGGTAAATGAATTAATACTTGGGAAATTTGTAGA